>NC_140462.1:16054500-16707500 GCF_051167445.1 Perissodus microlepis
ATTTCCCCTTTTTGTTTTAAATGAATTAAGATGAGCTGACTTGGAAAAAAAAGAACTTAACTCAACTGCAACTAATTGCTCCTTTCATCTATCCAATTAAACACAAAATTTTAATCCAAGAAGTTTATTTCTTGTTTTGAGTTCTCATCCTTTTAATAAGGACAAAAATGTAAGTGCTGCATATTAATTCTGCTCCACGAAATGAGCCGTTATTTACACCTTTGATTATCATCACTCTCTCTCTGCCCAGGACTGCTCTTGGGCCACTCCTACAATGACTGGGCTTAATTGACAGACCTACCAAAGGATGTGTTGGCAAAGTTAGCCGCTAACCGCTAACATTTTCAATCCATACCCACTCAGGTGTGTATGTGTGAGAAGGTGAGAGGAGGTTGTTAAAATGGTGCTGAAGATCAATAGGATGTTGTTGTTAGTGAGAGACCTTTCATGGGAAACATCAGTAAGGTGGCATCACAAGTTGTCATGTGTGATATTTGTGAAATGTGTCTGGAATGTCTCTTCCTTCAGCTGCCTGAATAAACAGTCAGCAGCTACAGCTCAGCTCCCCTAGATATTCTGTGATAAAACAGCTCGGTTTCATGAGGTAATCTCACCCTCACCCAAATGAGATGGTAATGCCTTCACTCAGGGAATTCAGAAATACACAGCAGTACCTAGATGGAGGCTGCGCACCTCAAATGGGACTAATAATAGAGCCCCTATTCTCTTAACTTGGAATCTATATTATATGCTTCAAGAATGAGATCAACTATATGGGTCAGTGGGATTTCTGTAAGAAAAAAACATAGAAAGGAACAACCAAAAGAAAATATGCACTACTGACAACAGATCTGAGGAATGCAGTAGCTTACAAGAAAATTATTTGGGCAGAGTCACAGCTTAGAACTTTAATTAACAGAGCTGGTTTTAACTGATTGAAAGGGAATACGTGTCCGCACTCATGTGCGCGTGAGCCTAATTATTTTCAACTCCTTGATTGTCTACAGGCTCCATAAATAAAAGCACAAGTGACTTGAAATGTTCAAAGCAAATTATTTTAGAAATGGAAATGATCAAAGAGCAGTCTTTCATAAGTTCTGTGATCTCTGAGCTAGAATACACGGGGACTTCAGTCCTCCACGCTGCTGTGGCCTAGGTCCCGTTTAACACACACATAATGCACACATGCACACACACATACTTACATATGCAGACACACACACACCACCTTCCAGTCTCACAATCTGTCTTTCTTAGCAGACAGTAAAAAAAAAAGAAAATATCTTCTTACTTGGGATCCCCAAATTAAGCTAAAATGGAAAAAACATAAATTGATATTGTTATGATATTGTATGGATTTACATGCAACAACAGTAAAAGCTGTTTTATATTAGAGATCAGTAAAAAAAAATATGTATAGGCAGTTAAGTCAGCCATTTTGCAATGATCTCTTGTTCACATGTTTCAATTTATATTATCAACAGCGCATGCTGACTTCTAAGCTGTTTACACTGTACCTGTTTGGCACATTACCGTAATGTGTTGATGAATACAAGGACATTTACACCATTTTAAAACACAGGCAGAAAAAGGGTACTTATACTGCAGCTGCGTGATATGAGTGATGGCTGTATCTTTTTTTCTCTCTCTTCCATTGGTTCCTTGGAATTACTCATGGTCCCTTTTGTGGGATATTTTGAATGAAATTAATGCATATAGCAAAGTTAATGATGCTTTCAAACGGGAAGTGATATTACGAGTCAAATATATTACACACATAGCTTTACTGATTCATTTGTAGCTGTTTCTTTGGTCTTGAAAGTCAAGAAGTGTACACTTTTAAAAACAAATATCATTGTTTCTACAGTAAACAAACTCCCTCTCTTCTCTCTTCTGTTGCACGCTCAGCTTTTGTTTGGGTATTACTGACCTGATGCATGTCAAAACGGTGGGGATTTTGTATTTGTTATACTGTAGGCATAGCATTTCCATAAGTATATTTTCCTTTTTGTTGCAGATTATTTTTTCTGAAACATACTTATAGAGATTGCATAATTCCGTCACTTACATAACTGAAAGGAATGCTATGGCATTCACAACAGCAACCAAACAGATAACATAAGGTACTGGAGTTGAGCTGAGGAAAATTGCTAATTACCTCTGCCATATCCTACTTTAATACAGGACCTAAAAAAAACAATGTGACACACTCTCCTGTTACATAAGAGATGGAGTTTTGATCCCTCTTCTCTTTCAGATATCTTAAAACTAGGATTATTCCCCGCTGACGGAAATAAATACCATCGGTTCTTCCTTGTTCTTTTTGAAAGTCATCCATGAAAAGGTGAACACGTCACAGGTCTGAGTCAGCAGTGAAGGTGGTATGCCACTGATGGTAAGACAAAAATTAATGCAGCTGTTTTTGACATTTAATGTGATGCTGTACGCATGAATCCTCACTCGATGCATTTCAAATTACCATATCATAGACTGCACCTAATAGAAGGCCAGGCTTCCTTACTGATGATTATTTTTGCCTTTAAATACATTACTTCATCTCCTCAAAGCTTCACTGGTCACTAATTACTCTCTCGCATGCCCCTGTGCTCTCTTTAGCAAGTGGCTAATAATTTCCATCGTTAGGGCTTTAATTTCAAAGGGACATAAATGAAACATTGGTCCCCTGGGGACATTATATTGTTGATGAGTGTAAATAAATATATCATCAACCGGTTACCTTGCATTCCTTCCTGTTGCCTCAATGCCATTACTCTGTTTTTGTCTGTGCTATCCACTTTAGGGTCAACAAATCACATTTGTCCCCTCCATTAATGATACACCCTTAATATAAAATATCATCGCAGTGCAAATCTTGGTCTAAATGTAATTAAAAAACATCAGGGGAAATTCCTAGGTTGTGTGAAGACCCCCCTATTCCCCGTCACCTTACATCCATCATTGTAGATTTAGGCCCTGGGGTGAACTCGTAAGGCTGAAGGTTAACAGCGAGATTGCCATGCATCCTCCCTTACAGTGTTCTAAAATGTGCTCCCACTACTGCTACAAACACTAAATATCGGCACACAGTCACATCCAGTACATAGAAATGTAACCACCACATACCAGTGAGTGCAAGCGCGAGTGCGTCAACACCTCCATGTTCGGCAAATGGATGGACTTCAATAGGGATATGATCAGAAACAGAATCCTTCCTTCAGATGTAGAGTTCACAGGCTTGATCATGCAGCTGCCTTGCAATGCATACTGCAACAGATAAAATTAAACACTGACGATTACTCACCACTTTGAAACACCCTGGACCGTGATCAATGTAATTTCTTTTTTAAGTTCAACCTCAAACAGCAGAGATTTGAGAAATCGTACAAAAAGTCTGTATCTCGCAACAGAACTGAACTGTTTCAAATGAAAGGTGACAGTTTTGAGAGACAGCAAAGACAACAGCCATTTAGGATCTCTTTGCATTGTTTTTGTAAAATCTAAGGCAATGTGCTCTTTAGGAGTCCAAATCAAAGCGATTTTCTAATAATGCTTCAAATGCATTCTGTAAAACGTGAATCATTATGCAGAAGCTCTAAGATGTATGTCAAAGATCATATACTGTTCAGAAAGACAGATGAAGATAAAGGCATCAATTTCTGGTCCAAGTGCAGATTGAAGCATATTGATGTGACTCTTCGCATACATGAAAGCTACCAGCTGCCCTTGCCAGCAAGTGGAGGACATTAAGGCTCAGACTGGTTGATCTGTGATGACAAGGGTCTGGAGGAGGGATTAGAAGCAAGGGGACCAAAGTTATGGTCATTCCCTTAAAAGGATGGCAGTGCATCTCATAGGCCTGGAGCTTGCAGGAGTTGAAAGATCTTCAAAGGTCGGCTCACCCCACACAACCTACTCTAACTCCCCCCAAAATAAAAAAAAAATTAAAAAAAAATAAAAACCTTGAAAGCATGAATTTTGAGAGATGTGGACTTCTAAAATATTATTTATTTTCCTTTTGCATTGCAACAGGCCACAACAAGTTCTGCAGGCCACATCTGAAAAGAAAACTTTTGCTTTTAGGTTGTTGTTTATTCTCCATGTGAAATGATCATTGTCAGTCATATGATTACCTCCTGAGCTTACCAGCTTACCCAGAGACCATGAAATATCAAAAACTGGCTCATCAAAAACTGTCAAAATTTCAGTTATGTAAGGCATAGATAATAAATGAAAAAGGAAAAAGGGGCATCTTTTAAGAACCAACCACAGGGGTAAATTGCAATGCATCAAAAGACAAATATGCAGCAAATATAAGGATAGACGGGACCTTTCTCTCTATACTGCTATATATTGGCTATTAAGTGATGCTCTATTTAGTGACACTAATTATTCGTAAATTCTCTAACAACAGTCAGAAAGCTGAGTATTTCAGGGACTTGGGATTAAGCTGACAGTACAGCAGCCATAGGGAAGAGTGACACGAGCCTAGTTTAATAAGACCTGGTACAAGCTGGACTACACAGGGGGTTGGCACCACTGAAATCAGAAAACTACAGTGCAGATGAAGATGAGAGGGAAAACTAAAGGATCAGTTTGGTTAAATCATAAGAGCATAGCACTGGGATTCAGCATTGCTATTCACCATTTCATGGCTCGTAACCACACAAAACATGTGCATGTAAGTGCGATGATTGCAATATCGACCATAAGAGCACAGTTTCTGAGTGTTTTATGAGCTTATTAATTGTCAACCTGCACATGCTTAGACATGAAACTGATTGCCTTACAAATGTTCTCAGATAGAAACAAGTGACCCATAAATTTCCCTCTTCTATTCTGTCTTTTTTAATAGTTGTACAGTATATTGTCCAGTAATTTACTTCAGAGTTAAAATTTGTTCATTTTTTTTTAACTGTCCTTATTATACAGTGTTGACATCACCCCTCTGTGGCAACCATTCTTTAGCTGGAAAGGGCAAGCAAAAGAAAATAAAGCAGCAGTCAGTGCAGCTGCATTCAGTTTTCCATGTGGTGTTGCAATTTTCCATGGAGTGGCAGTGTAAAGAAAAAGCAGATATGTGAGTCAAGTTCCATGCATGTCAGGGGGGGAATCTAGCAGAGGATACCTACTTACCATCAGACCACTCTGGCAGAGATTAGGGTGCCATCACGAAGAAGTCATGGAAGGTGAAGATGGGCAGGAGCTGCAGGGATAGATATAGATGAGGCAGAGGAACAAGAGGATCTGGGGAAAAAAATAAAAAATGGGAAGGGTCACAGAGGGGTGGATGAAAAGAAACCAAGAAGGGAAGCAAAAGAACCACTGGCTTGACCTAGGAAGGGGGGGGGGGGAGATCCAATTAAAAACACATTTGGTCAGTCAGAATGAACATTGACACAGATTCTCCTGCTTCTTCAGACCAAGCTCAGTCCCTAAGCTGCACCCAGAAAAGTACGCCAGCTACACAGTGTAAGTTGTGCTAGATGCCATATGTGGTTATGATAATGCATAAAACCAAAGAACACCCCCTGTTACACAGTTGGCGCTCAACCTAAGTATGGCACAACAGCAGCCCAGGGGGGCAAGATAGTAATTTACCAGATCCCAGGGTGAAATAGATTTATTTACATTAAAATGATATATACCCTGTATACCTTGTCCAAGATGGCGCCTATGCTTGTTGCTAGGCAGAGAGTACAAAAGTAAAGATGGCGGCAGACAAGTGGCAAACTGAGAAGTGGAGGTCTAATCAGTTGTGATTACTTGGGGGAAGGGTGTGGCAAGGTTCAGTGTTTATGGAAAAAAAAACAACCATGGCATGGTCAGAATATATGAAGAAAGGGTTACATGCTGGAGGCTGAGAATATCAGTGTTTAGCTTGTTACCTTTTGACTCCTAACACTACAGAAGAACTATTTTGCTTATACAAACACAGAAGCTTCTTTGAGCTCAAAATTATTTTTGATCACCTCTATTATGCTTTCTGTGGAGAGATTTATTATTTTTAGAAACAGAGCAGAAAAGGGCAGAATGCGACAGTTTGGGGTTCAGTAGAAGAAGAATGAGTTACAGAATATCTCAAGATTTTTTTAAAGATAACTGTAGTACATAAAGCATTTGATGAAAGGTATTGATATTGTTGCATTTCAGGACAAAGTGGCCTCATAATTTCAGTCATCTCATCATTAAAGCATACTGATCAAAGCACACTAGGTTGGCTTAAATTTGCTCAAAAAGGAAACACTTAAATATTTTACAATATCAGCCACTTGAAATCTTCATGTTAGGCCATATCACAGTACTTACCACAAAGAACTTCAACCCTATGAATGTTATTGTTATCAACCTAAACAGTACTGATGCAGCGGCACCAATTCGCTCAAGTCAACAATGAAATCATTAACACAGGTTAAAACTGTTTTTTCTCTTATTGAAATAGAAATGAAACATGTTGAAGCTTCTCACAAAGTCTCACACTGAAAACTTAAAAACAAAAATTAGCTGCGGTCAGATTCAAGGGGGATTTGTAAAGTGCATCATCAAAAATATCTGACTCTCCCAAAAGATCTATTCCCATGAGCATCATGAGCAACGAACACTAGAACCAGAATGCATAAACAAGTGCATCGCAGATTGCAAGTATCACCATCTCGATAACAATTACATTGTGGAAATACATGAAGAATGTGTGTTTTAGTCAAAAAAGATGAGAAGATTAAAGAAGATGTTTTTTGGACTTTTTTCCACACTTTTATAAGCGTAGAAGTAAACTTGAAATTGTTTTACAAATAACATAAAAATAAAAGCAAATGTAACTAAAACTGCAAACTCTTATGTAACGTCACAGAATGTGTATAAAGTAACATGTGTAAGGGGTCCATAATCAGATGTAGTTTCAGCCTATTTTTCCCATATATTCTATGATCAGTGCAAACTCACCTATAAGTAAAATTATTTCACTGCAATAAAGAACAATATATATATCAAAGCCTGTCAGATCAACATAATAAAATATTCCAAGGAAACATAAAATTGGTGCACATGAGACCTGATTACACAAACTGGTATATGAAGTTAGATGGCACTAGTCATTAACGTGTTTAATGGTAGAATATGCTGACATCCATACAGGTGCAATGAATAACATTTTCTAATAGTAGTACAGTGGGATTTCTTTTTCTTTTACTTTATTTGTGATTATTGCCACCTTCACAATGACCAAGCACTATACTTTCCTGAGCAGGACAAGGACATACAGTATACTTATTTGCTATACCATACATACTTGTGTACATAGTCTTTAGCTACAGAACATACCTGAACCTGATCACTTAATTTCCAGTTACTTTTTCTTTTGGTATTGTTAGAGAGGGGTGTTGCTTCTTGGACAGGAAACAGGAAGTGTGATTTCAGAATAGACTGGATAGCAACAATAGTTCACTAAAAATGAGCTATTGTCTGCACCAGGATTAGTAGCAAAACGGAGTAAAAGCTCTGTACAGACAAATACAGGCTTCAAACTGAAATCCCAATACCACGTTTCTTATTTTAAAGAGAGTTTTAATTGAAGGGTTGTATTTGAAGGAACAAAAAACAAATAAATGTGATCATATGTGTCTCTCAAAATGTGCTATAGGCGAAGTAAAACATTTAACTATTAATAATATGTGCATCCATAAAGAGCAATCAAGTGAATCATTTTGAGCTTTTTTTCCCCCACAAAAACCAAACAAACAAAAAAAACTTTCTAACTTATACCAATACCCAAATCAAACAGAACAGCACATATGTCTAGCAAAACAGTCTCAAAGTCTTAAAAAATTCAGACTCAATTAAAATTCTTAGAATGTAAATATCTTTAAAGTATGTTTAACTTATAATTTGGGTCTTTTCTTTTTTTTCTTTACAGCTTGTTCACCTTCAAAATAAAACGCTCCATGGTGTATATGTGCGTCTAAATAAGACACAGAAATAATATAAGGAGATAAAATTTATAAACTGATTTAAACATGAAGAAAAATCAGATTTGATATCACTAAATGAAAACACGCGCGAAACCCCGCAACAAAAACACATCTCCCGCCTCTCCAAAAAAAAAAAACAACAACAAAAAATTATTGCGCAGTTAAGAAAATTAAATTCGTTGAGTAGACTGCAATTTCCTTTTTGTATTGAGAAGATTTTATCTTACCACGTTACAGTTACCTTTGATTTTACCTCAATCAAATCACTTCCACATCTACTCTAGAATATAGACTCTGCATGTATGCACATATAGATTATGCAGACTCATCGGTAGGTCTGGCTTGCACAAAAATGCAAACTTGCAAATATGGCGAATAGCACTGGATGTGTTTTAAGGGGAAGAACAAGGTTTGGCATCATCCATTGATTGGGTTTAACCACACACTCCTGATCAAAGAGAATATAGACACAAAATATAGGATAATTAATTATACAGTGAGCTTATGTACAGTTGAACTGTATGCTAATTAAACGTTTGAATAGTAACACGACCACTGGTTTATACTCACACTCTTACTCTGCACAGAAATGTGAAATATACATATAATACACAGTGTGTAATAAAAAAAAAATTAAAAATGGGGCAAAAAGTGAAACATAATCAAGGGCAGGAAAAAAACTAGTGAGCCTTGCGGTATTTTAATTACAACTCATGCTCCAGGCCCGTCACGCAGGGTTGTTAAACCTCAACATTTAACTTGAGGGGGGCGAAAAAAAATTAGATATTTATTTTATCTTGCGACGTACATAAGTCATGAATAATATTTCTATTCATCCAGACATACATTAGACTAGTTTACATTCAAGAAAGACCCCTACAGTCAGGGCTACATTCAGCAAGACACTTCCCTTTACTTAAAAGATTCAAAGTTCAGAATAGACTAATCAACACGCAGGTTTCCATTAAATCCTTAGTCATTTTTTCCCCACTTAAAGATAGATATCTTCAATACTTATGCAACACAACGGAAACTAGAAATACACATAACGGTTCCTTTAATCCACTTTTGGGAGATGTATGGGCTTTAAACCAAACCCAACCGAACAGACCTCACGACAACAAATAAAGCTTGCCACATTTCCATTGAATACTCAATAGGATAACTGAGGACGTCACGCAAAATATGTAATACAACATTTACGAAAGTACAGAGAACAACAGCTGTAGGTTTGAGCTACCACATGAAAAAATAGGCCCAACATTCTAAGCCGCCTGTGTGTGTCCCAACAACACCTCACAGAGACGGGATGTTATTGCATTGCTTTGGTGGGAAAGAGTCCACGCCGCTGTGGCATGTGTACCATCCATTAACAATACTTTTCTGAAAGGAAGAAGCAGGGGAGAAAGTCCTTGAGCTCTGGGCAAAAGCGTGACCTGTCTGGCTGCAGGGGTACTGGGAGGACTGAGGCCTGTAGCTGCCTCTCTGTAACAACAAAGGGTCCAAGAGGGGCTGTGACCTGTGTGTTGAGTAGTCCAAACTGCTGTCAAATGTGTGATGGAAACGTGACCTCGGGGTCGGCTCGTCTCGACTCTCTGGGGACAAGGGGACATCTTGAGATGAGGTGGGTGGATGAGGGGGGCTGATCTGGGTTCCATCCGAGACTCGGCTTGACCTGCCCTCCGCAATGTGACCCCCACCACCAGGACGCGCGTCGCCGTCTTTGGCGACTTGGGTCTTGTTGCAGTGGAGTTTCATATGTTTTCGCAGGGAGCTTGGGTGGGTGTAACACTTGTCGCAGCCCCTGACCTTGCACATGTAGGGTTTATCACTGGAGTGCACATGTGAATGCTTCTTTCTGTCGCTGCTGTTCGCAAACCTCCGGTTGCAGCCCTCGAACTCACATTTAAAAGGTTTTTCACCTAAATGTGCAAAGAGAAAAGTGACGGCGAGTTACGAAAAGGTTTGCAGGTCTCCGCATGTTCTGCCTGACCATGTAAACTAATGTTTATGTGTCCTGGGTCAGTGAGTGGGCCATGTCATATGAAATGGGAATCTAAAAGTTTTATTTATTTATTTTTTTAAAAAGTGCACAGCCATGTTTCGCCCAACACTGTGAAATTACGTTAAATCACTCGCTCAGCAAAACACAGAGTCGCCCATAGGCATCGGTTCGAATTCTTTAAGAATGTGACACTTAAACGGTAAACTGCTAACAATTTACAAATAATAGTTGCTGAAACTTTGGTGCGGTCCTAATTGCAACAAATGAGGCAGTGTATCTGCAGAGTAAATCAAAACGGCTCCAGGGCCTAGTTAAACATGCATTAGATTAACCTGCGACCGCAGTTGATTTGTTTAAATTCAGTTACCATGCTTAGAGTGAATTATGGCCATCAGGATACTAATTGTTCTTCTAGCACAAAGCTGCCTATAGCTGCTAGCCCTCGTCCTCCTGCACATACGTGGGGAAATGTGTAAAAGCCGGACTGAAGGAAAAAAAAAGAAAATCGTAATCCTTGCGTGTGCATATTTATCTGAATTTAAAAACAGAATTAAAAAGAAAAAGCTAATATCTCAATATATATTTTTACATAAATTGATAAGCTGAACAGAGTGTGCATGTGCAGTTGTGTAATAGCTTAAATGCCATTAAGCCTCTCTGTTCTGCCTCTGTCTCTTTGCTTTCATTAGTAAAATAATTTACAGCACAAGAAAAAGAGCTGCTTAATAAACGCCTTTCGGTCCAGCTTCTCTTATTTCTAAAGAGGCTATTCAGTACAATTTGGCTGTATTTCATTGTAATTAAATCTTGTTCCGCAAATTTTGAAATATTTTATATACAACACAAGCAGAAATATTTTTTTTATATTTTTGATTCTGTGCTTATGTTAGTTGTGCAGAAAAAAGGGCAAAAGTTAGTCTGTAGAGTGACGTGATTTTTCTTTTTATAAAAGGTTCACACTGCCTCAAGTAACATGTCTATTAGAGTCAACAGGGCATAAGAAAATCATTCAAATATAACTCATTTTGTTTATACTGAATGAGGTCATCTCTGTACTTACCAACTACTGCTACATCACAGTGTGATGTGCTCTGTTAGTGTTCCTGAGTACAGGAGATGAGTCCCTGGGAGGCAGAGGCAGCGTAACGGCTACGTCACGACTCTCCGGTGTCCCGGGATTTATTTAATAATTTCACTGAATGAAGTGGGAGAGGCACCCAAACCACCAGGCCTGCTGCCTATACTACACATAGTTTGCAACTGTCTTACTACTTCTCTGTCAGGCAGTAACAGAGAAGGCGACAAGTGTCACAAAAAGCTTTGCGTAACATTTCAATAACACTTTACATTGTGCTGTGCAGATATAATAATAACAATAATAATAATAATAATAATAATAATAATAATAATAATAATAATAATAATAATAAATGTTTTTAAGAAAAACAGCTGAATATTGAAAACATAAAAAATATGTTCACATTGGTAAAAAATGAAAATTAATGATTGAGCTTGTAAAGTTGATAAAACTGACCGTTATTAATATTATTATTATTATCACTATTTGTGTCGTTGTCTTATCATTAACTGACCTGTGTGAGTCCTCTTGTGGATCTTTAGATTTTCTGATCTTGCAAAAACTTTCTCACAGCCGTGAAATGGGCAGGGAAATGGCTTTTCCCCTGTGTGGACTCTGACGTGGTTCACCAGCTTGTATTTGGCTTTGAAAGGCTTCCTGTCTCTCACACAATTCTCCCAGTGACACACATATTCAGAGTGCTCAGGTCCTCCGACATGCTCCACTGTCACATGGGTGACAAGTTCATACATGGTCCCGAAGGCTCTGGAGCAAGGCAGCTTCCCAGCCCCCTCTTGGCCGTCACTCCACTTGCACACCAGCTCATGCTTTACTGTTTGTTTTGAGCACCTGAGGAAAGCGTCTCCTCCTCCACGCTGAATTGCCATGTTCAGGGGTTTGTACAAACCCAGGAACTGAGTGACAAGTTGCTGGCTGTTTCCCTTGGGGCTGATAGTTTGGCCGTAAGGGTGAGTCCGGGTGAGGAGGTCGCCAGGCAGACCCAGCATCATCTGGCTGCCGAGATCTCGAGATGCGTCGGAGGACGCATGGGCCTGCTCCTGATAACTTGTGAAAAAAGTATGGTTTCTGTTGTCTCTGTAGCCATGAAAGTCACGATAGCGTCCAATCCCTCCATGTTGGTTCGGTCTTGATGCCAGTTGATCAGTGACGGGTGGCATGCCGGCTCCAGAAAGATTGGCTCCAATGATAATGCCCCTAGGGCTGTGCTCTAACCGGTGACTGGGGTATCCAGAGTCTGAAAAATTGGGAACCGAATGGTCAACATATGCACTGGACCTCGTCTCTGGGTAGTCTCGCAAATTGTGCGAGGGGCAGAGTTTTAAGGAACTGCCAGTGGGGTGTCCCATGTGCTCTCCTGCCAAAGGTGGCAGCACCACGCTGGGTTCAGTATTGCTCTCCCCGGGGTTGACGCAAGAGAGAGGGCAGCCACTAAACCTCGAAAGGCTTGTCATGTTTTGTTGTGAGTTTGGCTATGAGTTTGCGAAATCAACCAATTCAGCACTCAGGATACACCTAGAAATTCTGTTTCCATTTTCCTTGTTGTATATCATCTGCATGTGAAATTCTTGGCCGTGAACTTCGCAGAAGTAGGAACCAGACTCAATTTCGTTAAAGTTGGTGTGAGTCCCATGCCGTTCACTTTGCCCTCTTGATTTGTGGCAATAACCGTGGTAGTAAAAATGCTTCGAAACAGGCCATGGTGCAATATAAAAGCACAGCAGGCCGACCTGCTTTTAAAAAGGGAGCTTTGGGATTGGTTGGAATGCGCTGTGATTGACAGGCGCTGGGTTTGTTTTAAAAGGGACACGCAGGCGTTCACTGCACGACTCCGTTTTCAAATATCGCAGAGAAAATGCTTTGAAATGTGCCGCGATACTCCCAAATATTGCAGCCTCTTTAACTTCAGGCGACGTCTTATAATGCCCCTTCTCTAAATCTCTGCTTAGGAAAAACGCACAGGTTAATGCATAATACTAATCTTCTAGTAGAAATCGAGTGATTAAAAACCGACGTGAGCAAAAACACAACACAATCAGTCCCCAGCCTTCATGCCTTTTATTTCAGCAAATGTCCTGCTCCTGCCTGGCAAGTATAATAGAGAGACTGGTCCTTGCGTGTCCAGGCCAATTATTGTCAAGACTTTCATTTTGAGTAGAGCACCTCGTTTGAAAATAGTCAGAGTTACAGAATATTATTCCTCACAAATGCAGCAGTTGTTTGATTCAAACAAACAAACAAACAGACAAACAAACAAAAAAACATAATTGCTTCGGCACTTCATTAACCTATATGAGCACATTTTTTCTAATAGTAATAGAAGGCTACTGTTCTCTCTCCGGGGTAAGATCATTGTGGTACATTTTTATTTTAGAGTACATTTCCGTGAGGACGCAGTAATCTATTGGGCTCGTGTAGTGTGAAAAATACAACTTTGATAAAGCAACAAGTAGTCCTACGAGGCACGATAATCATCTTGTTGGAAATAAAAGTTGTTTCAAACATACATTTCTAGTAGTGTCACTGGGGAGTACAGCAGAACAAGATGTACTATTTTATCCATGTGCTTATTGTACATCACGTCTGTATATAACGCTGTTCTTATTAAGCCTAAATAAATTAATCATTTTCAAAAGTTCATCACGCACCGTCGTGCAGGCTGGCACAAATGTGAAAATGGTTACGTAAAATGCAGATTATGAAACGTGACGAACAGCAGTGGATGGGCTCCACTGTTCCTAGGAAACTCAGATAAACTTTCTTACTTTGGGGTGCTGTGAGGACAGCAAGCTTCAAGCTCTCCACGCTGCTGAACTGCAACACATATTTCTGCACGTTTTCGAGCTTTGACGTGGCTCTGGTTCGATAAACACGCAGCTTTTTGGGGTTTTTTTTCACCCTAACCACTTTAGCCTGATTCTTTTATCTGTTACTTTTATTTCAATCTACACAACTCGGCGTAAGATCCGAACTGCAGCTTACAGGTTTAAGGTGAAAACCCCTCTTATTTCCAAAGACTCGAGCTGGTGGTATAATCAACATCAACGTGCAAAAAAAAAAAAAAAAAAAAAAAAAAAAAACTTTCTGACGTCACCTGCAGTGGGTCCTATGCAGGGACAAAGCAAGGGGCCCACTTGACATTAAGTGCTGGAAAATAGTAGACATTCCCAGAACTGGCCTAATTCCGTGAGGATTGTAATGGACGCTCATGTTTATCAACCTTTAACCTGATGCATTTCCGAAAAAAATCGAGGTTTAAAGGCCAATAAACTGAAAGTTTCCAATCTGATATTCAGATGGCATAAAAGCCTGAGAGACCTCAAATAACCCCTGTTCCTCATTTACAGGAAACAAAGGAAAACTGTTTAGAGTAGCTGCACTTTAAGGACTTAAATTCATATGCTGATATTGTGGCTGTTCAGGTATACCTTTTCAGCAAGTTAAGTTTGAGACAAAGGCTTACACATATCTAACAATTAATAGGCCTTTTTAATATTTGCCCCATTTTTGTGCTATAGCAAGGAAATGTGAGCTCTTCAGTTAGTTAGTGTACCTGCTTTAAATATGACATAAATTTAACAATTTTTTAATTTCATGAGATAAATATTGCAAAAGGTTACCTTCAAACAATAAATCATAAAATTAGAAGCAATGGCAACGATAGTAAACAGTGTTTATTTAGTTAGGGGTTTGCAATGTTGCTTTACGCACATGCAATGTTATTATGACATACAGCTAATTTGGAAATTGCACGTCAATGTATAAAACTTCAGTTCAAATATCTACTTTGTAAGAAATGTAAGAATTTTGACATCTGAAATCGCCTCCAGCCCTGCAGCCTTATAAGTCTGGTTTATGCTGGCTGTTTGACAAGGCAGATGAAATTCTAGTGACTGCTGCATGTGAAATATCACTTGCAACAATCAAAACATTCATGTCAGGGCATAGTTTTTACAGCCACAAGGTCCATGTCGCTCCAAGTCGCTCTTAGTCAATATGAATCAAATATATTATAAAGGCGCAATGCAGAGAAAAAATGGAAGACAAGTCAAATGCCAGTTTAAATTCCAGGCTTACTGAATACGAAGCAATGTTATAGACTGGAGTGAAAATTCAGCAAGTTCAGTTAATTTAACCTTGGATGGTGATGAGAAGAAGTCTATTTTTTTTTTATTAAATAAGGCCCTTTTTGGGGAAAACTATTTGCACACAAAAGGGAAAAACAAGCACAACCACACACACACACACATAAACATACACACACATCTTAAAATGAAATGTAGCCTGTTGTAGCCTATATTATAATAATATGGCTGCTTTTCTATAATAATCTAGTCACTATCCGTATACAAATCACTAGCGTTACACACGGTGAATGCTGTAATGTAACACAAGATATAAAAAAAATTAATAATAAAAATAAAACTTCAAATGGACCCCAAGAACAAAATGATTTCAAGTATCCATATTCATTTGTGATTGTGTGAGCTGTGTTTGTGTTTTCTTGTAGTAATAAGAACGTGTGTATGTGGGTTTGTGTGGCTGTTTAAACAACTGCATGCATTAGTGTGGAGTGCGCTGAAATATTATAATTGATGAGGGATGGCAGTGCACAGTCTTGCCATGACTTTATGAAATTTAGATGAATTAACAGGTTTGGGATGAGTCCATTTGGAGACAGATGCTCGAGCAAATCACAGCAAGAAGTCATTTAGCCCTCTCCATCAGCCATATGAAGGCAAACTCCATGTGCTGTAGTCAGTCAAGGCCCAACTGACCATATAATCTATGAAACACATACAACGATCTGCACAGTTATTATTGTATTACATACAGTTATGAGCCTGTAATGAAATAAATGACGAAAATATGGAACTGCGGAAACATTTCGCCACTGAAAAACATGAGAATTGAAAAAAACTAAACACATGCATAGCACAAAAACATGCCTAGTATCAATGTAATACACGCACTGTGAAATTCTATATTACAAGACAGTTAAATTACCGTTTGTATTGTAAAGCAATATGATGAGAAAATCCTTCTCATTATCAGCTGCTACATGTGCAGGAAAAACTAAAACAGCATTTGTTGCAAGCTCCATGTGTTTTGAAAACACAAAGCATGATGTAAATTTTTGCTTTGTGAAAGCACTACGCATTCTCAAAATAAGTGGATGCACATGTTATGAAGACAAATAGCAGAACTGGAACAAATAAAAGAACCTCTATTATTCTCAGACTCTATTAAATTTACTGGATGTTCGTGTGAACCTGAGCCACTGTAGTGTTTTAAGCTCCGTCGAATATAAGAGAAGTGGGAAAAGTGACAGAGAATGCACCCTATTCAACACACAAAGCACCACAATTCATTTTCTTAATAAATCAAGCAACAGACATGCCACATTTAAACCACAGCAAAATGTGGAAGTTCAATCTTCACATTGTCTATTTATCCAAAACAGTGAATCACAGAATCATCCATGTAATTGTGCCTCTGGGATACATTGATCACTTTACTTTACATTTTAAAATGTAAATACTGAAAACAGGATCACATACAGTAGCATTCGGTTGCAGCTTTTCCATTTTAGGAGAGATTAAGGTTATACTTCTGTCTGGTCACTACTGAGTTAATGTCAAGTCCACAAACTTGTCTATAGCACTAGCGGCCTAAGCCGGCCAAACATAGTGTGGGCCACAGGCCAGACATCATGGACTAAAAAAAATCGCTCAACTTTGCTACACGCACATACACAGAGAGAGAAAAGACTGGGCTGTGATATGTCTACTGGTTTATATAAGAATAGAATTACCATGCATCTAGGTCATTTACGAAATTACACAATGGAAAAATCCTTTATAATTACTGACTCTAACACATCTAGTTAGAATAAACATATAAATGTGAGATGTTTACCATTTAGGGTGATGATTATGTTCTGCTCTTTTCCAGCAGCAGTGGGCCTACTGTCACAGAGGTATGCACACTAAAATATTCTGATATTTTTTAGGTAACGCGCATGCTCAGTTGGAAGAAGATTATGTTATAACCAATAGGCTATTCCAACGCCCAGTGAGGTAATCCCAGGAAAGATAACTAAATAAGCAAATTATAAATACCGCAGTCCTACAGAAGAGCCTTCAATAAATTGGCACGTTTCATTACGGATACTTAAAAAAGGGGGGAAGATGACATGTGTCTAGCTATAGAATAAATAAAAACACATACACCCAAATACAAAGTAATGATATATATGCATATTCCTCTAAGAATTTAATGCAATTGGCAATTAAAAGAACATATAAAAATATTAAATTAAATATACAAATCAGTATGATTGTAAAATGAATTTGCAGCTTTACCTACATTAAATTAAATAGATACGTCCAAACGTGAGAGGAAAATGCCAATCACCGCAGAGCTCGATGTTAAATATTTTGGGGTAAAAAAAAAGCTGGTGTGCATGAGACAAACGATACGCAAAACCGCAGTCACATTAGTTTTGGAAAGTTTCTTTCCCCACTATTTGGAAGTTCCCACATTTTCTATTGTTCAATAATAATAATAATAATAATAATAAATAATAATAATAATGTTAACGTTCCCGGGCAATGTTCCCCTTCCTGGCAAGAAGACGTGGATAAAATACAGAACAAAACAGAATTTTTAAAATAAAAAAATAAATAAAAATGCTACCTAATACTCTTGTAATCCTGACTCTCTTTATGTTTGTTTTGATGAGAGCATGAATAATTAGTAAATGAGTGTTTGATGTCCCCAGTTGTCAAATTCCACATTCGTGCAGTGAATTAAATAAAAAATATTAAACAAATGCCAGCCAGGATACAAGAAGAGATCAGCGATAGTTTTAAATTTAACTCTCAAGCAACAGTTGCTTTACATTAGGCCTGGCTGATGACAGCTCCCCCCCCCCCTTTTTCTCAGCAAGAGCTCGGTGCCTACGCTGCTGCTCTGTGGCTCACAAACATTTGTGACTCATCTTAACCATGTCACTTAATTATTTCATAGCGGTAATATGGCTTGCGAATACACGGCACATAACCTTAAGTGGTGTATGGAGCATTCACGTTTCAACGAGCCAATAAAATATGGAGGGAGTTTAGGAAAACTTAACAGGCTGCTTGTCGCTTGCGAAAGTTCACAAAGGTCGCAATAAATCCCGATGAGTTTTTTTCTCTGTGTGTATGTGTTCGTCTTACACTGTGTGTGTGTGTGTGTGTGTGTGTGTGTGTGTGTGTGTGTGTGTGTGTGTGTGTGTGTGTGTGTGTGTGTGTGTGTACGCGCTTACTGTGTTGCAGTATGAGAAGACGAGTGTGTGAGAATGAAGGGGGGAGTAAACTGTGAGAGGCTATCCCTTCGTCGTGAGAGAGAGAGAGAGAGAGAGAGAGAAAGGGAGAGAGATGAAGAAAAGTAGAGGGAGGGAGGGAGAGAGGCTGAGCGAGAGAGAGGGAGAGGGAAAGGGAGAGAGAGCAGCTTATGGAGGAAAAAGATGAAGTGAATCTCATTTCCCCCCCCCCCCCCCCCCCCTTCAAAATAAGTTATTGAGTTATGTTGTCGAGTCGCAATTGTTGCATTAGTATGCGAGCTGGTTAGAAAAAGAAAAAACAGAGGTTTGCGGGTTCTTGCAACAACTGAATCAACATATGAGTAACAGGCCTAAACACTAAGCAGCCGAGGTTCACTTCAACAAAACTAAATCTCGTGTAACCTCCACGGGCTAAATAAAGTGTAGATTTTAGCACTTCCACAGCATGCAGTTGACACAGGCCTCTTCTTCTCTCTCTAGCACAGAAAGACGACGGATAAGTAGGAAAACTCACCTTTTCAATCTATAACTCTTTCTCGACGAAATGTTCTGGGAGTGAATGCGGTAGGATGAGGGCGAGAACAGAATGAAGAACTGATTTGATTTTTTTCTCTCTTTTTTCTCTCGCTTTTTTTTTTTTTTTTTTTTTTTTAGCCCAGATCCCCTAAAATAAAGAATGTGAGCTCCTTCCTGGGACAGATTGAGGGGGAAAGGATGTGAAAGGCTTGGAGTTAAAAAGCGCCGCTTGAAGCACTCAGCGCGTCTCTGAACTTGATCAGATTTTATGTGTCCTGCAGCGAGTCAGCGGCAGCCCTGTGAAACTTGCTCAATGGCACGAATTTTTTGGCTGAGCGAAAAAATCTCAGGATATTACAATTACTGCCATCTTTCTTTCTGTCTTTTATTCCTCCGTCTTACACCCTATAGAGCTTTTGCAAAAAAAAAAAAAAAAAAAATACCCCCTCCCCTTTCAAGCGGCTTCAAGAAAGCCACATTTTGGAACTGCGCCAAGTACATTCAAGTTTTCAGTTAATAAGAGCCAAACTGGTCACATGAAAGAGAAAAAATAAAGGATAATTCAATGATAGATAGATAGATAGATAGATAGATAGATAGATAGATAGATAGATAGATAGATAGATAGATAGATAGATAGATAGATAGATAGATAGATAGATAGATAGATAGATAGATAGATAGATAGATACTCTATAAAACCTACAACACATTTTAGTTTTTCTAAGTTCATCGATACTACAAATTTCAGTTCAAAAGTGCCATAAGTGGTTGCTCAAAAAGTTAACTTTCTAGTATATCTTCTACAGATTGTAGATAATATATTTCTCTGAATCTTTAAAATTGTTTGGGAGTTTCATCAGGAGTACGACTCGTGTACGGCTGCATTTGACATGCGCTCCACATAACACATGCAGGATCTGCGCTAGAGCGTTGTTATACCTGCAAAATAATGCCTGCAACAACCAATCAAATGAAAGCAATTGAGACGAACTGCCATCTTCAATACCAAACTGTGCCAATCACCAGAAATCAAGCCAATTACCACCCTTCGTCGCAGTCACGTGTTACAGGGGTAGCAGAACGCCGATTGGCCGTCGTAGCACTGCCTCCCGAGTTCATTTATGTTCTGGGAGTGAGTGATTGACTTTATCAGTCCAAGGACATCATCCGCCTGGTAAGGGGGGGAAGTTTGATCCTCTTTCTCACGGATTGCAGTCAACGGGAGTTTTTTCTCCCAACTCTTTGCATAGGATTTTTCCCCATTTTGGCTTGGTTTGTTTTTGGATTTTTCCGCGCAACGTGGTACATCTCGACGCAGTGTGCAGCTTGCGCGCTCCGCTAAACTGGATTTTAATTTTCTTTTCAGTTTTTTTCTTCCCAGCTCCTGAGTTTGCTTCAAGCTCATGACTATGCTTCTTGATAGCGGTCCGCAGTTTGCATCGTTAGGAGTGGGGGGCTTCGGGACGCCGCGGCACCACGAAATCGGGAACAGAGACCCTAGTCTGGGACTGAATCCCTTCAGTGATTCCTCCCACTCCGCTGCTTTTAAAATCAGCCCCGTGGCTCACGATATCGCTTCCAGCCAGACATCAGCTTTCACACCGCAAGCCAGTGGATATGCAGCTGCCCTGGGACACTCTCACGGCGGGCAGGTGGGCTCGTACGGCGGGGGAGCTTTCAATTCAACACGAGACTTTCTCTTCCGGAACCGGAGCGTTGGAGAGTCCACAGCTCCGAGCACCCAGCATGGGATCTTTGCAGCTTCGGCGGGGAGCCTCCACGGGCCGCCCGGGATCACCGATAACCCCGGACATTTGTTGTTTCCAGGACTTCATGACCAGGGAGTGAGCCACACTTCATCCAGTGGACATGTTGTTAACAGCCAAATGCATCTTGGCTTGCGCGGGGACATTTTCGGCAGACCTGATCCGTATCGTCCTGTAGCAAGCCCTCGGACAGACCCCTACGGGGCTCAGCTCCACAACTACAACCACCCCATCAACATGAATATGGGGATGAATGTGCCGACACACCACGGTCCGGGAGCCTTCTTTAGATACATGAGGCAACCGATCAAGCAAGAATTATCATGCAAATGGATAGACGAGAACCAGATGAACAGACCCAAAAAGACTTGCGACAGGACTTTCAGCACCATGCACGAGATGGTCACTCATGTGTCCATGGAGCACGTCGGCGGCCCCGAGCAGAGCAACCACGTCTGCTACTGGGAGGACTGCCCGAGAGAAGGGAAATCTTTTAAGGCCAAGTACAAACTCGTCAATCACATCCGTGTGCACACGGGCGAGAAACCGTTCCCATGCCCGTTCCCCGGATGCGGGAAAATATTCGCCAGATCGGAAAACCTGAAAATACACAAAAGAACACATACAGGTAGGCACCAACAGCATCTTAACATAATGTAAAAAATATAGAACGTGAGCCTATTTTTAAATAGACCCCGTGCTTCAGTGTTCCAGATATAAACGTGCATGTTGTTGTGTTATTGTTTACGAGGTCCTTTTCAGAAATTGGACCAACTTTTCTAATGGCGATAAGCTCCCAGTTTCCTTTTTTCGAAATTATTTGAAAATATACAGATTGGATAATGTTTCCACAGTAGAGTATAAACCACATTGCTCTGCAACTTTGCTGTAGTGTTCACCCTCGTTAATTCTTGCAGCTTTTGTCCTGAGAAGTTTTGTGCCAGTCCAAAAGATACTTCATTTACTTTACGCCAAACTTTCGGTGCATTTGCTGTATTGGTGCTTCGGGCAGACACGGGGCTCGTGTGCTTTTTGAACACATCATTACAAGTAAGCAATTTCTGGCTGCGTTCATAATTGTCGCTCTAGTTCAGCCAGTGCACGGTACAGAATGCCCTGTTGATTCAGTATTTACTATACAAGAGCACACGCACTGAGGAGGCCAGTAGTAGCATGAAGGAGCAGGCCTCTTGAATAAATAAAGCCTGACAGAGCAGTGTGTAGTAGTGGAGCAGTATCCATGTCGCCCCGAAAATGTAGGTTACTCTGTTATATAATAGGCTGCAGACAATTTACATCTTGTGTCTTCGGATTTACAGTCGGTGTTACAATGGGGGTTTGTTTGTGCGGGCCATTGAGGGGTAATTCATGATATGTATTTAATCCTCCAGGTGAGAAGCCGTTTAAGTGTGAATTTGATGGCTGTGACAGACGCTTCGCCAACAGCAGCGACAGGAAAAAGCACATGCATGTGCACACATCAGACAAGCCATACATCTGCAAAGTGTGCGACAAGTCATACACACACCCTAGCTCTCTCAGGAAACACATGAAGGTAATTAACGTCTTCATTACTCCTTAAACACATTAACACACTCACACACACGCCACTCCTCCTCCTTTACCACAGACAGACACCATCACAACTTCAGGTTTTTCTTTAAGATGTTATAGGCTAGCAACATGCACTGCAAAAAAAGGTACAAAAAATGGTGTGCAATCACAATTAGTGTGTTAGCGACTCTTGATTTTAAATAGCTAAAAGATTAAACGATTAATAGCTTAAAAAAACTCCCCTTTGTTGTTGTTCTCTGATGATGGATTTTGATTTGTATTTTTCTTTAAAATAGCCGTCTTCTATAAATATCCGCTAGCAATAACCAATTTTTTAAAATATATTTTAACCATCTAGTACTTTGAGAAAACCTATTTTTATATAAACTTTAACAGTATGTTGATGCGGATATTTTTATGCAGTCCAGAAGCTCGCCTGTTTCACGTTTGCTGCCTGTTTACCATTACAGTTGCCCCATAAAACTCAGAGCTAATCCGCATTTAAGTTCAGCCTCCTTCCATAAAGACACTTAAAGGTCACCGTTTACAATGACTGCCTCAGTAACTCAGTGCTCGTGTCCCCATGTTTTGCAGGTTCATGAGTCTCAAGGATCTGAATCGTCTCCAGCAGCAAGCTCCGGATACGAGTCGTCCACACCGCCAGTCCTGGTCTCAGCCAGCACTGAGGACCCGACAAAAACGCCGCCGTCAGCCGTACAAAACACGTCTGGTCACAGCGAAGGACTGGCACCCAACTTTAATGAATGGTACGTTTGAAGTCAGAAGAACAAATTCCCTCTCAATGTGGACCAAGAGGATGAGGAGAAAAAAAACATAAAAAAAAAACTATTCATTTTCACTCCACACACATACACACACACACACACACACACATCATCATCATCAGATACACACGCAAACACACGCGAATGGGATTGGAACAAGAACAACAGCAGGAGATGAGAGCAAAAGCCAGCACCAAGCAGGCCACGTCCGTTCTCAGGATCACGAAATTTGACTTTTATTCCGCAGTTTTGAGGAAATCAAATAAATCACGAATAAATAAACGCTATACTTTCTCAATATAAATAAATGTTTTTTTATCTTTTAGTTTACAGTTTTCAGAAAAAAATGTTTTATTTTTCATTTTATGTATTTTCTCAAATTTTTATTTAAAAAAAAAAAGAATAAAAAAGGAAAATTATTTCACGCTGTTTTATATAACGGTGACGCTCTATTGTCGCCTCTTCAATTGATTGTTGAAACTTCAAACAGTCTTAAGAAACGTGCCAAAGTCTTTGTCATGAACTTGAACACAGAAAAAAAAAAATCATAACTAAATATTATCTCGTGAATGTATTTCCTTGTTTGATGGGGTCGAATCTGTTGTCAACGTCCGTTTTCAGGTGGAGAAATGTGGTATTAGGTTACGATTGTTACCGTTGAATATAACGTTGCCTTTTGTTAATACCGTTGTAAATACATATCCATGATGCCATATTTATCAATTTGTAATTTAATTATGGGTATAAGTTCTGAAACTTAAATGATATTTATGGAAATGTTTTCTAACAAGAACTGTACAGTTTTGGTCATAACCAGCTTAACATGGAACAAATGATAAACTCTAAAGCTCCAACATCGCGATTGTATCCTTCTGTTTTTTGTTGTTGTTTTATTTTTTCCTTTTTAACCAATAGGCCTACATGTGTCTTATTTGGATTAATTAAATCATTTATATGAATATTATGGATTTGTCTATATATAATGCAGATATTTCCGTCACTTTTATTTTGTTTATGAGACCATTGACATGTAAAATCATTGACTTTGTAGAGCTGAGTTCAGTTGAGCTGAGAAGCTATACAACGGTTCTGTTGATATCTTTATTTTTGGTTAAATTTAAACTTTTTGTGTATTTTACTTTTATAGAATCAGAACTAGATGTCAATCTTAGCATAAACTCAGTATTGGGGGAAGAAGAAAAAAAAGAGAGAAAAGAATGAACCCATCAGCCTATTGCACTCCTATACTACAGGTCTTAGAGTGTGCGAAGTCATGATTTCCAAATCAAGGTGACAGCATTTTGAGTATTTCAAATTGGGGTCAAGACCCTAACTATATGCGCCAGTATGGCAACCTTTCTAGTTCCAGCAGTGTCTTTGTGCAAGTATGTTTAAATGTGTGCATCGGCAACAATGGAACTGTCACAACACAGTATCTTCAAAAATAAAAAAGGTTTTTTTGTCTGTCAGCTTGCATTGTTTTAAATGTAATTCTGTGAAACTAAGCGTGTTATTTGTTGTGGTGTTGCATATAGAGCAGTTTGATTACACATTTGCTTGTTTTGTGTGAATAACTTGTCAAGATGACATTTTTGTGTTTAACAAAATTTAGTGGAAGGAATTCTAGATCTATGTGGGTTGGGGAGAACACGTTCAGTGGCAAAAAGAGTTACAGCATTGCATTGTAACCTATTCTCAAGAATTAAATATTATGCATACACAAAGTATATTGTACTCATATGAGAACAATTTCAGACCACCAGCACTACTTTTAAAATAAAATGTAAAAACGGTACCTCTTGACAGTGATATATGAAATAAGTTTATTTAAATAATTTAAGGAATATATGTTTTATATGCTATTTTCTATACCTTAATTTAAAAGAAGTACTTTTTCTTATTCCCACCACCTTTCTGCCCCATGTCCAGAGGTCAGAGAATAATATCTGATGTATAAACACAGCTAGAATGTGATGTTGTAACACTTTCTGGGAGAAATGGGTCACAATCCAAGTTATTCCTGAAGAGCAAAAATGTTTTACTGATGAACTGTGTCACTGTGCCACATCGAGGCAAACCATGTTACAACAGCAGGCCTATGCGTTAGCCTATAGCTACCAGAGTCAAACGTTCCTTGTACTTTTTAGGCTACTGTATGTTGGTTGATTTATTTTATCAACTATTTATGAAGAAATGTGAACGGAAATTTTGACTGAAATTAAACAAAACATTATGAAAAGCGACTGTCAGACTGCGCCGTTGATTATTATCAGCATGTTGTTCTGCACCCTGCATGTTAACGCATATAACCGACACTGCTTGCCATGCTTGCTATTTAGTAGGAGTCACTTGAACTTGACACTGATTAAGGCGCCATCTTAGTATCTTGGCCTTGTGTGTGTGTGTGTGTGTGTGTGTGTGTGTGTGTGTGTGTGTGTGTGTGTGTGTGTGTGTGTGTTCAATGGAAATCCTAGGGGGAGGAAGTTGAAGGACGACTTCTTGGCAGTGTGTAGGGACTTTAGAAAGACATCTGTTTATGACTATGAAAGCTGCAAATGTAAAGTTTATTTTCTTCTTCTTCAATGACTGCTTACAGTGATTGAAAAAAAATATATAATAATCCTATCATGCAGAGTGGAAGACGGGCAACTGAGGACACTGTGTGACCGTGAAAGTGGAGCAGGAATCGTTGCCAAAAGTGGCAGTGCCTCAGCGTCTCCCACTACCCGAACAAGGCACAGCTACATAAAAAACAACCAAAGGAGTTAACACACATCAATAGGCGCCATAATAAGCATTTAAACGGCGAAAAAAATCTGTCTGAATTACAACAAGTGCACATGCACACATCGGGAAAGCCCCGCGTAATAAATAGGAATTTATTCAGTGCTTTAAAATAAAAGAAACAACAACAAATGCACATTTCCTATTGGTCTGTCTGGGAGACTGGTGTAATCTGACGACTTTACTTCCCGGTAAGTCTGACACAGAGGGGTACTTTAAACCCCCACCACACAGTATTCTTCAGCTATAAACAGTTATTGAGAAAAACTGATTCTAATTCTGTTATATTCTACTTTTGCGCAAGCGCACCCTTCGCATTTGGTTTGATTTCATTTCTTTTCACCCCTTCCCTCCTTGCCTCCCCCTCCTACCCTTTCCTCCCTCCCTTCCCAGCTAGTCTAGTCGCACATTTCAAGTTGCTCCTCTCACACACCGTGACGTCAAATAACCGAGACCCGGCTTTCTCCGAAGCACGGCGGCTCGCACGAAGGTTGCATTTTTACGCGCGGATTTGAGATGTCCTAAACACAGACGTGGCTGCGCCCTGACCCGCAGCAGGTGACGTGATAAGAGTAAAGAAAGCATACCACGAGGAAATAAACACAACTCTAATATACCTACATTTAAGAGTTAATCACACCTCAGTTTACGTGTCATTAAAAAGCACATTCATGTGAATTTGGGTCATTAATGTAGGGGTGAGTTTAACTCTGCAATTAAAATGCAGCTTGCCAATAAGGTTTATTCAAGCTGTTTCCTAAAACAAGCCATCATTTCCACACTATATGAGAACTCGGTACCGATGATTCAACCCAGACGGAGGAAAAAAACATGAAAGGCTCTTTTCTAGTGGGTTCTCAATGGATTAGAAAGCAGTGATGGTCACGTGGATGCAGTTGTGTAAAGACTAGCGGCTGTATAACAACAATGTCCCACTGTAGCAGACAACAACTGGCTCTCAATTAGCCTGCTCATTCATCTTGGGTTATCTTATGGATTGCCGTACTGGGCTCCAGTGTGTGCACTCGGAGAATGGCAGCTGACTGTTGGCAGCGTGCAGCAGCCTATAATCTCTCCGCTTATATAGTCTTCTTGTGGTGGTGGGGGAGGAAGGGATCGGAGGCGGAGGGGAGCGGGGGGGCTGGGTGCGGCGAGAGGGGGGGGGGTGCATTTTGCAGGGGGAAAAATGGACCGAGACGTACGCCTCGCTTGCGCATGCCGCTGAAGTTTTATATCGGATTGATTGGTCAACCCCAACCCCTTTACCTTCCTCGGTCTTCTCAGTAGCAGAGTATTCGCTGGCTAAGCGGGAGAGCTCGCTCTAAGAGGATAAACTGACACAAGCAGGTCCCAAACGCCTTTTGTCACGCAACGGAGGCTGTGATCTTTAAAAGGGAAAAAAAGGAAAGAAAAAAAAAACAGCAGCTAATTTATCGCTAAATGAAAATTAAGTCATTATTGGGCACAAAGTGCAAAGATAAATTTCGATCAATTCACAAGTAACTCGGTTAGTAGGTTAAAAGATAGAGCTGAAGATGCAAGGCTATTATTAGCTTTTATTCGACACTTTAAGCAAGAGGTTATCTGGCACAAGGCTGTTTAATAACTTAGGGTGTATTCTATTTTGCTCAAAGGCACAGCAGCACGGCAGTTGGGATACTCTGTATCGGAGACAGCGCCTGCACATCTGCACATGACCGCTTTGCTGATACATGTTCAGGTTTTATCCCATCACTCCTTAATTAATGGGATGCTGCCAAAACTGAAGCATCATGGAATAACTGCACCGAGCATGGGAGTGTGTACTGTTTCTCTGTGTGAGGATATGAATGTGAGTGAAATAAGAGGGTTTCCATCTCCGCATACAGAAACGAAAAATCTGACACTGCTGATATTTATATATTTTTTAATGAAGGCATTAAAACTACACGGTTAACCAGAATAGTGCCTCTAAACTCAGCGTGACAATTAGAGATTGAAATGAAACTGATTTGTAACAGCACGCGGCTGCATATAGCTTCATAAACAATCAGTTGCATACATCTGATAATTAAAAGCCTCCTTTTGTGCTGAAGTTAATGTGTTTGCCAATAATCGAAGGTTGTTTCACCTTCGGCAGGGTGCTGAATATGCATCCGCAAGGTGCCTTAGTCCACGTGTTTCTTTATATCTTAAGGTGTTTTGTGGCTTTTGTGATGGAAACTGTTGAACACAATGGCATTGTGTTTGCCTTCAATTATCCTTCAACTCGCTCACACTAGGCTAGGTTGGACGCTCACCTAATGCACATTTCGTGACGATTTATTTGCCCCTAACACTGTGTCGCACGAAGTGATGAGTGGAAGTTGTTGGCCTGTCATTTCCACAAAAGAAAAACAAAACCCGCAAAATAAAATAAGCTACTCACCAAGTTCAGTTTCTAAAGCGTCTCACACTTTGACAGCAGCAACAAATTGCCTAAAAAATGCACCTGGGGATTATAATTCGAAATAAAATTTACTTCGAGGCTTCTTAGCCACCTCCCTTCAAGATAAACAAAGCATTCTTTCAAATAACATTTCTATTATGCTGTGAGCTGAAAGACAATCCATTAGCAGGATGTCCAACAGGAGACAGCGGCAATTCCCCAACATCTGGCAGGGTGTCAGAAACTTGATGAATTCCTTATCAGAGCGGGCGCAGGAATCAAAGCTAATAGGTCCCTGGAGTAAGGTCTCTGGCAAACGCTCATTCAGAAAAGCAGATGTTCGGCAATTGTGCCTTGCGTTTGTCTTTTGACAGATATATTTTCAACACTTTTGAGAGGTGGCAAATGGGTAAATGAGCAATTGACATCCATTTAATGACCGGTTGCTCTGCCCTGAACGCTGCTGTTGTGATGCTTCCTCCCAAACAGGAGCAATAACAAGCCTCTCCCTAACTGCTCTCCCTTGAGGAAGCGAAAGCAGTTTTATGAATCGCTGAGATGCATATTATTGAAAAAAGGTGCAATGCTGACGTTCAGTTAAACCGTTAAACAGTGTGTGCCCTTAACTCTCACCACCTGCAATTAAATCGTTAATTAAAGCCAAAGCGGCCATTATATTTGGCCTTTACATCACCTGCAGAGTCAACAAAAAGCTACAATTAGTTCAGATCGCATTAAACGCGTGATTCAGCATCTCCAACAAACTTTTTTTGTTTTTAAACTTGAGAGCACAAGACAGACTCAAGCTCACAGGACGGTTTCTCCCCCAGGGGACGGACAGCTGCGCTCACATATTCATTGCTCTCTTCAAATAAAAATGACAATGTCGTTAATTTAGCCCCCTTCTTAAGACAATGAATTAGAATTGGAGAGCGTCTTTCCATTATTTAAAGAGCTCGTTCGTCGCCTCTCGCGGCGATTTTGTTCGCGCGTGCGCAATGCCCTGAGCGGCTGCACGCTCTTAAGTTTGCTGGAACATCAGAGCAATCAGAGGGCGCACATGGGTTTGGTGTGAACATCCACATGTTGAAGGTTGGTGCTGCGCAAATATAGATAGATAGATAGATAGATAGATAGATAGATAGATAGATAGATAGATAGATAGATAGATAGATAGATAGATAGATAGACGAAGACGTAAATAAAAGCAAGCAACAATACCAATTGTGTCCCAGAAATGCCAATCAAGGCATAAAAGGGGGAGATCTAGTTGCATAATGTCTGCGCAATCTTTAATCCGTTATGGATATGCATGAGGCAGGGATAGCACCATGAACAACATCCCGCCACAGCATCAGCACGTGTTTACATGATTTCTGGCATCAGTAAAAACAAAGGAAGAAACAATGAAAGATAACTACTTTTTTCCTGCAACTTCCCATTCAGGCAGGCGGTGGGGGTTGACCTGCTTTCTTATTTTTAGAAATAGAGTATATTCACCTTTAAAGACTGAAAATCTTTGTGATTTAAATTCAGGAAACATAACATGATAACTAGTGTCACCATGATGACAAATAGATTGCATTTGAAGAAGGATGTAGGCAATATGTTGTTCAGGGGGGAATTCTGCTTTTTGTGAAAGGGTTTAAATTAGGATTATTTTACGTGATTTTTTTTAACACAACTTGACTTTGCTTTACTTTTTCTTTTATATTTGTTATATGCTTCAAATATGATCAGGACTGAGAGTCAACATTGCCAGTTACTAGTAACCAAGAACACTGATTGGAGTCTATTTCCTTAAAGACTAGGCCTAACTGCGTGAGATGAACAGACCTGTTGTGGTTATGACTACCAATGGTGCTATAATGTGCCTTCTGTGAAACAAAAATAATCTTCACCCTCCACGCATGCATCTTTTAAAGCAGGTTTCCAAATGTGCACACACAATTGCAGTCACATTCCTGCAAAGAGAATAACAATGAAAAGGGACCAATGTATATATATAGCATAAATATATACACGAAATATATTTGAGGTTCTGTGAGAGTCAAGGAAAGAAAAACATAAAAAAAATAGGAAAAATATTGTATTTTGAAGGAAACAATAGGTGTCATTTCTTGCATTTGCAGCAGTCATTCAAGAGGGTTAAGGATAGGAACCAGTGTTTTAGTATGCACTAACATCTGTGCTATGCCAGCAGCAGAGACTGCTGTAATGATTAATATAAGTAAAGAGAGGAAGCATGACACACAATGGCAAGCATAAGGCTGAATCTATTACAACAACAATGCAATCTGGATTTTCATATGTAATGCCCTGGCCCTTGTTAGCTCTTGTAAGCCCATGATCAGAGGTGATCTTATTGTAATAAGATGTGTTTGGCTAACAGGGAAAGACCAGGTTTTTGTGTGGGTGGCGGGGATTCTGGTGCTAAAAGACAGTTATATTCAACAGCTGTGTTATACAGGTTTTCAACAGCCATAATAAAAAGTGTTAGACATAGCACCAGTTATTTCCCACTTTTCCACTAATCTAGGCTCTGCTTTCCAACTGTTCCTTTTGGCCAAACAGTACACCACTGGCTCATATTTTCGCAACATTAGATATACACTCTGCAGTTTTTTGGTTTGCAGGTATTTTCACATTTCTGTGTTTAACTACTCTATCAAAGCTGAGTCAAAGAGATTTTCTCCGCCAGAAGTATCAACAATCAATTCCATCATGATGGGAAACAATGCAGTGTGATTACATGCCTTCAACTTTGTGGCATACTCAGCGAACAGTACGGATTTTTTGTCTTCTTTTTGTTGTTCTATTAATGGTCCCCATCCTGGGACAATAACAGGCACACAGGGTTTTTTTTTTGTTTTTTTGAGAGAGGAGGAGGAGGTGTAGGAGGAGAAAAAGGAACCAGGTAGGAGGGCATGATGAAGGGGGGAGGGATGGGAAAGCCAGGTGCTGGTGGAAATTGGCAGGCGATTGCCAAAGCGACCTCATGCCAGGATAATGCATGGGGCCATAGGTGTTCCCCAAGCCAATCCCAACCCTCATGCTGATAGCTTTTCAGAGCCTGTGGGACAATCTCTTCAATAATTGCTTTTCCTGTTTCAATTGTTGTCTGAAGACCAGTAACAAAAGAGAGGGGACTTTGTTTTCCACAAGCATTGCAAAAGTGCGTGCTGCACTGCACTCGGAGCCATTTGTAGTTACCTTATAGTTCTAAACAGGAAAATTTATCCTTGTGTGTTATGTAAACCAGTATGGTAGTGGTTTTGAGTTTCAGCTTTAAAAAATCATAAAAAAAAATCCAGACCCAGAGAGATCTGGGGTCATGTGAGTGACAGGTCAACTATATTGTGCATTATCTGCTATAAACGATGAGAGCTTGCAAGATACTCAAATATAACAACGGTAAATACCTCTTTTATTAGTATCTTTGAAATAAACTTTCCATCTCTGTGACATTTGTCTCCTAATGGAGAGAGTGAGGCTTAGCAGGCTTAGTGAAATTTCAAACTTTTCTCCACAGCTCTTCTGCACAGGCCCTAAACAAGTGGAAACTGACTTGTTGCTTCAACAATAACAGTACTTTTTAAAGTTGTTCCTTTCTTTGTTTTACTAAATAAACAAATTCTTCCCAATTTTGTTATTTTTATCATCTGCCCAACTTGCAAAAACATAGGTATATAAATATGCATGAAGCTAAATATATTTAAGAGGCCTTACAATGCAACATATTTTAATTAGAGTAATAAGCCAACTGTGCCAGTGTTAATATAATATTATTAGATTCATATTCTATTAATGATACAAACAACAGCATAAACAACAGCAATTTGTCCATTATCCGATTACTACTACTGTTATTATTATCAATATCACTCTTAATAATAATAACAATAATACTAATAATAATATGATCAATATTATTATGAGCTGATTATAATTTTAAATCATATGTTTCTCTGCTTACTTAAACGTTCGGACTGAGCGCATTTAAAACAAAAGAAACTACAAGGCCCGTGTTTTCCAGCTGCAGTGACCTTCCTCTTCCCCCATTGCGCAACTCCAAATAACAGAAAAAGAAAATGTACGCACGTCAAATTATTACCGACCCACTTGTCTTGTTCTTGAGAGATTTGGGAGCGATGAAGGCAGGGAAACCAAGTTCATTTAAAACGGGGTCAATGTCAGAAGAGGGGACCACTTCAAGAAAATTCTTTCCATTTTAATTAATCGCTACTGAAACTTAAATAACAGACAAATTTCGTCGTTAAAGGGTTAAAACGGCGCGATTAAAAAAAAAAAAGAAACAACAACAACATTTCAAGAATCGAATCGAGACTTTTTAAATCCATTAGTGTACTTTGTGGTGTTTTCGTCGGTAATTCATTGTTTAAACGCGATTATTTCTTTTCTTTTTTTTAAAGCGTAAAATAAAGCTAACGTAATTTAGATAGATTTCTCCTCTGAATAAAACAAAAGGGTGTGGTGCTGTAACTCAAGCTGCGCCGCAGGTCAGCAAGAAGTTTAATACTGCCAAACCTTACTACGCAGGCGTTTTGTTTTCATTCTTCCGAAGCATAAATAATGTAAGAACCTCTCCTGTCTGTCAGTTACACTTACAGCGCAGCCGTGCATACACTGGAAATAAGGCTGATGGAAGCTGTTGTAAAAGATGATATTATAAGACGTGACACTAACTCAGACTTCAACGACCAAGTTCACACCTTGAAAAGAGGTTTAAAAAATAAAATCTTAACAGAAAAGAATCTGAACAAATTAGTGAGCAAACTTCATTTTTTTTTCAACTTCAAACATTTTTTTTTAGGAAAGCTGACCTATGAATATATAAATGGCATTTTTAGGTAAGAGTTTGATGCAAAATGTGCAGTTTTATGAAATAGAGTCTGCGTTAAGGTTAATTTTGTTTCAAGCATATACAGTAAACTTTATATGGTGTTTTGTTTAGATTTTTTTTTAAATTGAAACTGGCAACAGTGTGCCAGTCCAATACCCAGTTTAATTTACCTTGTCTTGGGACTGATTTTTTTCCTGTATTACCTAAATAAGGTGAAATCTGGGGCAGGCAGACTCTGTACTGCTTGTCAGAATCAGTGGAGTGTAAAATTGCAACACCAGACAGCCAAGATAATAGCTCAGAAGGGGGCTAATGTTCCTGCTACATTCACAGAACATTTTTATAATGACCGAGTTAAAAAGAAAAAAGTATGGATTTATGCTATATTCAGTTTGCCCAGTTTATTCCTGTTTTGCTCTGTGCTTTATCTTTCCGTAGGCGCATTTGTCCTATTAAAATTAAGTAGTGTAAATTAATTTAGATCCAAAACCGTAAAAAGGAATCGACTTGTGCAGTGCACCGCAGTCTGGCTTCTCCTGTCTGGGCCTCTTAGAATATCTTTTTCTCAGCTTCCTTTGAGAGGGGAGTACCAGTTGGAGGAAAAATATCATTACTGAGTGCCCTTTCTGCCCAATCATGCCACCAGAAGATAATCCCAGTCCCACATACATGACCAAAGCCAAACCTTTCCTGTTGGTCCTTCAAACAGATGCACAGACACACAAACTTATACTCGAGCACACACATAAATTACATGGGGATTACTGAGACATGGTTCAGAGATGTCACCAGCAGGGTCTGATTTGTCAGGCTTTGCTATACCCAAAATCAGCTGGTAATACGTCTGCTTTGAGATCATTCCAAATACCCCCCAAATCCTTGCGTCTCACCATTTAAAACTCCCACAGGTGCTAAACCTAATCTTTCCTCGGACCGAGGTCACCATTCTGGTGGTCTAAGCTTTCTGGCCACTGGATCTCAACTCCTAGCAGCAACTTTTATTTCATATGGTATTAGGAGGCAACTTGCAGAGTTTATGTAGTTTCATCACGCATTTAATATAAACTCTCAATACAAAGAAAACTTATTTGCTTAATCAAAAAGAAGAAAAGCAGAAGATAAACTGGAGAAATGTTGATTAACTACTAAGTTAACAGAAGAGTTAAGGCTACTGAATTCTGACTTTATTCATAATGTTAGAGCAATGCTTCTTTTTTAAGGATGTTGTTCTGGTGATGTCAGAGTGTTCACAATAATCCCAGCTTGTTCTAAGACTTAGAACCTCATGAAATCTGTCTAAATAAGCATGTTTTCATGTTCTCTCAAGCCCATAAACTAAACCCACCCCTCTTCATTAGGAAGATATAGTGGTTTTTAGATTGTTTTGATGTGGTCAGGGAGCAGACGGACCATTGGCTAAGCATTGGAAAGAGCAGACAGTCCAAGCGGTTTAGCCTTGTTTAAAATTATTAATCCACTTCTAATTCCAGCTGGCCCCCTGACAGCACAGAACCCTATCAAAAAAAATCAGCGCCTCCATTGTGAGGCCTGGCAGAAGGGGACTGGGCGTATTTTTTCTGCTCCAATCAGTTTCTAGAGGTTGGGCGATTAAAAAAAGAATCCCAGCCCCCCCTTCCTCGCACAGCGGGGGAATAACGGAATCATTAATTCCCCATTAATTTCAGAAAAAACGAAATGTCGACTCAATATAGTCCCTTAGAGAAAAGAAAAAGATGGGAGTGACAGAAGCGACAAGTGCCTCTGGTTGCCCAAGAAGTGCTGAAAGGTGACATTCCAAAACTTTACATAAACAGGGGAAAAAACAGTTTAATGTGATGTTTAACAATCCCTTCAGTGTAACCATCACTTAAAACTACAGTCTGTAAAAGTCATATCAATGCGCACAGAGCACAATTTGCCTGCTGTACTTTATAAAAGTTCTTTTAGTGTTTTAGGAGACTTTGTATTTCATTTTAATGAAACAACCTTCAAATTTAAATCAATTTTTCAGAAAAAGGCACGTAAAAACACACAGTAAGGCAGAGGTGTGTACATTATATTTTGTGCTGTGAAATAAAAGTACAATTAGAATGCATCTGTGTAATGTTGCAACACAGTCATTTTAAAGATACCTCATTTGTCAGTTACTGAAAGTAAAGGCTACTGAAATTCTTGTTAGCGTTTGAAATCAGCTCTAAACTCAAGATATTTTCAATGCCGTTTGTAGGTCGTTTTATAGGCTTCAAATACTAACTTCTCCGTTTGTCTCCAAACCATCCTTCATAAGTTTTTAAGTTATCTTTTATTGGCTTGAAATCTCGCTAATAGCCAGACTTTATTTGCAGTCGACATTATGTTCATGAAATAAATAAAAATCTACCCGTTATGACTCACTTTGAAGGGGTCTTTGTGATTAAGTTACTTCAAGAGTTTCTGTCTTTTGTCAATAACTGGTTCACATTTTGTCTTGTCCTTTTGCAAGCTGTTCATAAATACAATGATGTTCCAGGTGGCTAACCTCACATACAACAAGGAGGCAGGAGGGGCTGGGCTAAGGAAGGGGGACAACAATGTCAAATCTTGGAGGGGACAAAGAGGTAGTTCTGCTCCGTCTCACCCTATGCAATCACTACACAGCAAGCACACAAATGCACGCACACCCAGCAAGCAGATAGTTTTTGATTGGGAAGCATGGCTGGGCCCCAAGTGTGGGCCCCTATCATCACCCTTTCATGATTACACACACATGCACATTCACTTATATGCAGACGCACACACAGACATTCATGGGGCCATTATAGCTGTCTCTGCTCAGAGTGACAGCCTTTCATATCTGTCTGTCTCTAAGCCAAGTGGTTATCATCTATGCACCCAACCATTAGCAAGTGTCACAAACACACACATGCACACACATACATGCAAGTACGCGCATCTGCGTGCAAGCACACACACTAGTTTTTCAGGAAATGAGGTCCAATTAGATGTAATCAATGGCGGATAAGTAAAAAGCATTTCAAAAAATTCAATGCTTTTAATTTTTTTAAATTGATTTTTCCACTAATTTCTTGCTCCCCCTCTCTTTCTCGCTGGCTCACCCTCTTTCTCTCTACATCTCTCAGGGTGACTTTTGAGCACTCAGATTGACAGAACAAAAGAGATTGTTGTGGGGATACTAATTATTTAATGAATTCTTTATTTATTTTAAAAGTTCCCTGGGTGGCGATGTGCCCAGACTGTTACAGTAGATGGAAAATTACAGCCTGGAAGACAGTGAGTGACACATGAACAGAGGCAGAGGTGCAGGGGGTGGGCTGTGCCATCCAAACATGCCCATGCCCTTAAAGCCATGGCAACATCCCCTGATCCTGCCAGAACCCCCCACCCACCCACTCACTTCATATCCTGCAACCCGCCTCCTCTCTTTCTCTCCACCTCCATTTGCTACATTCCATTTCAACAAAACTGCCATATTAATCGTGTGTGCTCATTTCAATCCAGCTTCGGTGATTTTTTTTTTTCTCTACTTTTTAGTAACTCGTGCTTCTTCATTCAAAGTCCCAATTTTCCAGAAACAATCCTTAAAATGGCAACAATTGACAGCCAATTTCCCTCGGCGAGGGGCCATATGTCCACTTCAATGAATTCCAACCACAAAAAAAATCTTTTCTACACAAGCTTTTTTTTCCCCAAATGATGTGGAAAACCGATAAGTAGGGCATGGGGAGAGTAGGCCACTAAAGACCCGGTCGTTATTGATTTGACAAGTGAGTGAATAATTCATCTCTAGTGGAAGGCATCAGCTGGAACAACAGTTTATGACCACTACTGTTACTAGAAGAGACATATCGCAAATCTGACCTTTGCTCTGCCTCTTCCACCAGTCTGTTATGTAGTCTAGCACTGCTCTACTGTATATCCTGTACCCCGCTTTTGTTGGCCTTCCTCGCTTCATGGGAACTCCTTTTATGGTCTCTAGTAATAATTCCAAATGTTCCTTTCAATCCCAGATTTTGTATGATTTCTTCAGCCAAGTGCTGCTTAATTTACGATCATTTCCAGTTTCCCTGCAGCTCTTGGCCAGCAGGACACAAGGACAGCTTTATGCATGGGTGTAATTCACACACGCATTGGCACCGCACCCAGCAACTGCCTGCTATACAGAAATACTGATTTACTCACTACCTCGGTAATAGAAGATGTTAGAAAACAGACAGTTTTGATTGGCTGAGTCATGTTCAAAGCTGTTGCCTGAAAAACACAGATGTGACTGCTGAGCTGTTAATACAAATCAGACATTCCCATTCATGCCAGTACTATGCTGCTGGGCAGATGAATAACTGCTAGTTAGGCAGTGGTTACAACATGCACAGTAGTGCAAATCTGCTATAAGTCAATCTTGTTAGTGCTAACAAAAACACCAGGGAGATGAAAAACAGTCCTTGTGGTGGTAACCTTACTGAAAGGTCACAGACTGATTCCAGGATTTAACTCACTAATGCTCAGTGGCCATCTGAAACTAACAAATCACTGGACCAGCTATGACCTCAGCTCTCCATCTTGATTTCTTCAAACAAGTATCACTCGAACGCACACATTAATTAAGCATAACGCTGCAGTCTTGCAGGTTATTAAAAATAATAGGTTATTAAAACAGTACAATCTTACTTACATCAAATCTCTACCAGAATGTGTACCTTGAAAGATGAGCAAACTGAGCCCATCCCATCTGTACAAAGTACAAGAAAAAAGAAGAGAGAACTCCTGCACTTTATTCTACAAGAAAGGAACAGTCATGCTCTTGAATAGAGCTCTCAGGGTGTCTCGAGCACGGAAAGGCAGAGTTAGTTTCAATCTGTACTCGGACTACCTGCTGAGTTACCAGATCCCCAGCGAGTGTGAAGTCAAGCAGACTGCTTCTCTGACTCAACGCTCCCTGCCACCACCTCCACGCTACATCATGATTTATTCCACAACAACAAGATGTTGAGACTGTAAGATTAAGATGCATTCAGCAAGATGCAGAAGGAAAACATGTAGACATGTGTAAAGCAAACACTTAGAGAATTTTTCCTGCTCCGTTTTTACATCCTCAGATTTGGTTACATTTCAGCTTTGTACAGTGCATATACGCACATACCGGCGCACACACTTTCTGTCAGTAGGTCAAGACACCATAAAGAGTGTCAGAGCAGGCTGAAAGATGAAGTTAAGATGAGTTATGTGCCTGAGCAGTCTGTGACCTTTGCTGCTCTGTCCATATGATATCACTCAGCAGGGAGGGAACCATGGAAAGCTTCAGTCTCAATCCTGCTACTCCGAAGCTGCATACTGCTCTCAGATTATCTGCATTTTAGGAACACATGCATCTACCCAAAGAGTATATTTGTTTAGTCATCCTGGGGTTTTTTTTAGCGCTACGAAGACGGAATCCATTTAAGCAGCTATGCAGCCTGAAAATACCTTTTCTTGGTGTCTTTTCTCTTTTTTCCCGCTTGTTCTTTCTTTCTTGCTCGCTTCCTGTCTTCCTTTGAGCTACGTCTCCCCACTCACTCAAGTACACACAGGGGCCACAGGGAACTCCAAGTTTCCATTCATGCTTCTCATTATCAGGGCATGTCTGTATTTTATGAGGCCGTGTAAACCACTGAATTACTGCACTTTAAAATGTATCCTGACACTATTACGTGACCATGTTGATAGAAAGGCCTTTCATTGCTAAAGCGAGGACCTAAAATGGTGGACGACAAAAGAGCATGACTTGTTAATTATTTTTAACTGCCGGATAAAAATGATTATGAAGTAAGGCAGGATACACAAATGGCTAAGGCCACATCATAAAGCGGCTCCCTGTCTCTGGAGAAACACTAACCTTAGTTTTAGAGGGGAAATGTGAGCATGCACAAAGCAGAAAAACAGACCATTGCGTCCACTTACAAAATTCATCTTAAGCTATCTAAAAACAATTAAATAACACTGAACACAAACAATGAATAATTTGCCATGATTTGCTCTTTAATTAGATGAAGTAAAGCAAATGTGTTTTGCAGTCAAAAAGGCACCACTGATTTCCGAGTCTGTTTGTTATTATCGGAACATAAAATGAAAATAAAATTGCATAAATAAGAAATTGGTCCCTCATAAAATTCAAAAGAGCATATTAAATTATGATACCACATGCAATACATTAAGTTCACACAAGCTGTATTTTTCTGACATGCTATATTAATTAAAGGAAGTCATTAATCCCGGTTGTCTTTTCAATTTAATGAACGAGCTTTTAATTAAGTGATCCTCTCATGCAGCCATACACAAAGACTTTCAGAGATATATCAGTGTGTGTGTTTGTGTGTGTGTGTGTGTGTGTGTGTGTTGCCCGGTTTTCCTGTTATTGATTTTTTTTCTTGCATAAGTGCAGAATTCATAGACGGTTTGAAATAGCAGCTTTCACAACTCTGACCATTTTCAAGTCATTAAAATTGCACGTACTCATTTATATGAAAGTGTTGGGCCACATTATATTGAAAATGTAATTTTGCTGACACATCAGCTAAGCCCTGAGGGTTATATACATATATGATAATATATGAACTTCCAGATGAGTCCCAGAAGCGCAGCTTCTTCTCCGTCTCTCTCACACCCTCCAGTGCATTTTTAATACTTGTATGCTTTATTTGACTAATGCTACGATCAAAGCCAATTACACTATTTCCAGTCCCTCCAGTGTTCCCTTGGATTTTCGTGGCTGCTTCCCACAAGTGGTGGTTGAAATATGTATATATGTTTATGTGTGCACATTTATATTCCACGTTTATATTTGTGAACTTGTGTATGCACGAACAGTAGTGCGGGCGTATCTCAGAGAGCCGCAGCGCCAGCATAGCTAGAGCAGGAGCAAGCTGTTGGTCTGCAGAGCAGTGACAATGATAGGTGGCAGACCAGTCAAAACAAGTCTTGTTCTTTCAGGCAGGGCCAAAGTGCTGCTGAAGAGGTTCTTTTGAGGCACCCTTAATGTGGTAAAGTGATCTCCTCCACAATTGGGACACTCCAAGAGGCCATCCCTGACAACCAGAGCAAAGCAAACTCCCTCCCCTTTCACTCAGCCTTGTCACTTTGCATCTAACCCATTTGGCATGGGTGTTATAAGAAAACATCCCACAACATGAGGGAAGTAGATGCACATAGAGCAAAAACTAATAATCATCTTATTACCATAAATGTTACAAAGCTGCTTTTATTTATGTGCACATACTACTATCTAACATTACCCCATTTATGTATGCATCTATTACCATGCATCACGTATATACCTTCTGGTAGAACAGCCTGCATTAACTGTTATTTTGAATGCAGATGAATTCATTTTTGGCTTGCTGACAACATATTTTTCTAACCTTTATACCTCCCATTACCATCTGAGCAGATATTTCCCCTGTGTTATTATGTTCTGGATATGGAGGTGACTTTGTGATTGGGCCAGTTTACCACGGTAACCCCTGTTGGCCCACATGAAAAACTTCTGACTGGAGAAGCTGTTTGAATGAAACAGAGGCCTAGGTTGAGAAAAAGCCAGACAGTGCCCAGAACACGACAGCACAGCCCAGTTGGCCTCCTGACAATCTGGCTGACAATACCAGCAGACTTAGCACTCACTTTTTACAAGGGCTGCCTCAAATTGCTTCTCTCTTTCTCTCTCAGCAGCACTCACAAAAGAGTGAGTGGCAAATTGAAACTGAACTTTATTTGAGGCTGTAGCCAAACATAGTCCGTAATAAGTATGGCTGCCCTGATCCAAATAAATAATCACCATCAAAGGAAGCCGTCTAAAACACAGATTTGACCATTCTGGCTAAGTCTCCGTAAAGCTTCCAAAGTGGAATAGAACTTTGGGTCTCAACCTAAATGAAAAGGGGGTTTCTTTTCTTCTTCTCACTCTATTCTAACTCTTCCTCTTTTCTTCCTTTACTTCTTCTTCTTGTCTGTTGAAACATGTGGTCAGCTGTTATGCTTCCATGTGGTCAGATGATCAAAGCTGGGGAGCAGCAGTAATTGTCCCCCGCTGAAGCCCTGCCCCGGCTGGGATCAGGATCCCAGCAGGTGGGGGGGACAGCCATGAGAACGGAGGGAGAGGGTGGAGGAACGCAAGAGGCCCTGCCTGGCAGAAATAAAGACTTCCTAAGGGCTGCTCTCTGACAACAGAGCCCCAAAGGGAGAGTGAAAAATGAAGCCTCCACACATTCGAAGGGGTTTTCACTCACGTAAAGGGGCCGCGATTGGGGTGAACATTAGAGAGAGAGGGCAAGATGGAAAGCATAAGAGAATAGGATTATAATATTTGCTCAGAGCGAAGAGGAACAATTGTGCGCCTCTTTCACAGTGTCCTTAGAACGGAGCCTGTGTCGAATCTGAGGTTTTTGATGCTTCATGAAATATGGATGCTGTTTATTTCACCTGCCAACCCTGCCTTCTGCGGTCAGACACCTTCTACTGGCAAAGACTATTACTGGCCAAAAAGAAGGAAAACTACAGAAATAAATCTAGCAGTCGTTTTTGTAGAACATACAAATACACAAACCGATGACATGGATGTAAACACAAGAGAGTCCACTCTTTCTTCTCACAAGGAAGCCAACAAACACATTATTACCATACACAAACAAAATCACACACACCGAGGTGTGGAAAGACCACGCATACCTCGGCTGGTCAATGTTTACCTGAAGACCAGAGGGAGCTGTGAATGCTCACAAGTCGGGCTACTTTGCATGTATGTGGGAGCCCGCAAAACACTTCTCACTGCTGTCCGTCATTTTGATTGCCCAGCATGACTCCTCTACCCCAAACCTCCCAGCACCCCCACATTGCAACATCCCCCCAGCCAGATGGCTTTTTTTTTTTCTTTTTTTTTTTAACTGTCTGTGGGCTCTTGCACCTCTGCTCTACCACACTAAATCCCCGAGATGGCTGGGTGGAGTGGAAGGTTTGGAGCTCTGCGTGGACAAATGGTTTGGAGGTAGCAGAGCAAATAAAACGGATTAAGAGGAGTCTTTTCACAGATACTTCAAAACTATTTTGGCGCTGAGCCATGGATCCCCCCCACACACACCCACCTTCTCCAACACCCCAACAATTCTCCCCCTCGACAAAAATCAGACACCCACAAAGACATTTCTACAGCATCCAGGTCTTGTAAAATGTGCATGCGCTTACATCACACATCATCAATATACTATTTAATCTGACATAATCTGATTAAATGTGATATGTATGAAGCTACAACAAACATCCGTATTTGCTCATTCTGTGCATTGTAGATACAGTTCTTCTTAAGAAAGGATTTTTAAATGGGTGTTGTTGTTGTTTTTAATCTAACACACAATCTATGCAAATCATGTCCCACAGTGGCTACTACAACATATGGAACAGCATGTGAATTTCATTTAATAGCATGCCATAATAGAATAACAGACATCTCTCAGGCTCTAAAACTAAACACACTAGTCCTTTTCATTTCGACATCATGGGAATAACCATGACATATTTCACAAGAACAAAGTGTGAGGAGATATAATAAAGCCAAAGCACATTATTATAGTGCAAAATGACTCACAACCCTCCATATACCAGGACTGTCATTTTCATAAGCGCTGTTAAAGCTGACTGACTGACGTTGATTGAATGCTTCAAATTTGCTCAGAGAAGTTTAAACACTTTCCAATTTTACTATATTAACAAATTTCACTCACTTTAAAACATTTAAACGGTAAAGTGCATTTCAGTCACAGTCAGAACACATCAATGGAAGGTGATATGAAGGAAATCCAAATGTCACCTCTTGGCTCGATCCAGCCAAAGGTTAGATTCTTGAATCCCTGCTGTCTCCTATCATTAGGTTGCTTAGCAACAGGCTACAGGCTATAATTAACTTAGCAAAATTAAGATTTCCATTTTGTTAACACAAAAACACTTATCTGAAAAGTGTCACATGTTCACTGAAAGATTCCAAAGGCAAGCATTGAAATATGAGTGATGATTTTTTCTTTTTTTTTTTGAAGACTTGGCATGCTTCGACTGTTGCCAATGAGTGCAATGTACAAGTGCAGCTGTTATAGCATACTTAATGAAAAATCAAAAGATGGGGCATGATGTCACCCTGTGAGCATCTGTCAAATGTTATTCTCATATGTTTGCAGCATACTAATTTCAGAACTGTCTAACTGTCCCTCAGTCCTTACATCTTATATATGAAGCCAAAAAAAAAGCAAAAAGTAAAGAAAATAAATCCTGAAGGTCCATTAAAGCTTTTAGTTCTCCCTGCCATCTTTCTCCATCCACCCACATCTTCATACAGTCACACACCAGTACATAGTTGCTTTTATTGAGTAACTCATAAAAGGCAGTAATTTCAATCATTGAGCCTTACAAGGAAATGATGCAAAAACATTAACAGCATCAGTGCTAAGACACTAAAGTGCTATTGAACTTGCATCCTAATTATGGTATACCCAATATATCCACCACTCATCTCATCATAATTTTCATCACAATACCCCACCCATCATGGAGACAGACTCCAAGTTACGACTTAAAGTGGAGGCCACCAACACCAGCTCCTGCTGACTTGTTACCAGGCAGCAAGGACAAGGTCACTAGGATCACTCAGTTAGCAGGTGTGACAAAAGACCCAGCAGGATTCAGCCCGGCATCCCCCAACACTGACAGAACATCAGCCACTACAAGCAGGGGCCCAACTGCTGCCACCAACCTTGGTCTAATTGAAGCTGTTGAGCACTGCTGTTTAGGTCAGTATTCAATATGTTTATGTTCATGTCAGACAATCTAAAGATGTCCACATGTGACATGCTCAACACGATCGCTGTGGCTGAACAGAAAATGCTGTTTTTGTCTAAATTCAGCAACTTTAAACCAAGATGGCCAATTGATCGACTGGCACGAATCTTTAAAAGAATGAATATTCACAATAGCTATTTTCACACATGAACTCTGAACAATGTCGGGAGAATCAGGTGGGGGTATCGTCCGAAGTTGCTCTTACCACACATGCAGCGCACAACAGGACACGTGTGAAAGTTATGTGATTTATTACAGCAGCATAATGAAGTAAGTGTTTGGCATCTGTTGACTAAACAGCCTCTCAACCTAGGTGGATGTTAGGGTGGTGAAGGGTATAAAACTGCAGAGGGTGAAGCAGGGCAGCAGCAGTGACATAAATAGGTCACCAAATTGGGAGAGTGAATTCTGTAATGTCCAAAAAAATTAAGAGCTGCAGTGCGTGTTTGAAAATGCCTTAACTGGAAAGTTTCTCTGCAGCTTTTTTTTAAAAAATTAATTCCAATGAAATTTGCTCAGCTATTATAGAGATTATGCCGTGGGACAATTATGTCTTGAAGTTATATTTACTATATCGTTGCATCATATTTTCAGATTACTAAGTAAATGTACTTGCTGCTTTGATTATGGGATAAAATTTTGGCAGAAAATATTTGTCACATTTACAAAGTAAAATGACATTAATGAGCCCTGTCTCACATTTCAATTTACTGTTCACTTCTTCAGGAATCATCCAGGGCTATGATCTTTGCTAAACCCTAACAACGACCTTCAAATTCTTAAAGGTAACCGTATAAGCTATTAATGGCACTTTGCTTGACACAGGCAGTTATATTCATGTTGTTAAAATTTTTTTAGACACATTCACACAAAACTTTGTAAACCGACAGACAAAAAATATGAGGCAGCATTTCTTCTAAATCTGTTTGCTATTGTAAGGGTGTGCTCTATGCATTTTTAGGAGATGGACTGAAAAGAAAAACATTCTACATACATTTTTACTCTTGAAAAACTGAGAGCTATTTATTTATTTAATCAGTTTCCAATTTTTTAAAAGTCCCACTACAGTTTCACAGAGCACTGGTAAATGTATTTTAAAGATGGGCCATTTCAAACTGACTGACCAATGATACCAAACCCATAGATACTTAAATTAACAGGAACATGTTATAATAATATTATCTTTTAAACACTGTAATCATTAAATGTCAGATTTTTTTTCATATACATACAACTTCAAAATTTAGTCAGTGAAACTAAGCAAAAGCTCTGGAAGCAAAATATATCATCAGCAGTTTTGCTGACTTTAGATCAGACCATTGCAAATGTGATTGGCATTATTCAATAACAGCGGTTTAGCAGTTGCTCATGATACGTGATCAGCTGATACTAATACACTTGTATTACAGCATTACACCAGTGAGATGTAAACACAATTTTGGTCAAGCTGCATTTTGATGAATGCAATTTGTACATACGGTGCATGTCTTCTTTTCTGTCAAAACCATCTTTGAGTATTTCCCCTTTGTTGCAACCTGTCTTATTGCATTCCTCTCCCTCTGCTGTCTTATTTGCACCAAAACGCCTCCTGTCTAGATCACTGTTCAGTATATTTCTTGTAGCAGTGAACAGACATAACCCTAAGTGTGTAATGTGCTGTCCCTGTTGAGTAAATTCTTTGGAGTTGAAAATGCTGGAAGGTGAGGAGATATTGCCAAAGATAGGTGTCTCAGCATTGTTAATTATAACATCTCCCTTGATGGGTCTCAGCCTCAGCTCTGATAGGTAAGGCAGTGCACACACGCGTCATTACACACAGGAACAATATACAGAAAAAGCTGTGGAATAAAAAGATTGAGAGACTTATAAAAGAAAATAACTCTCCTGAGTCTTTCAAAGGCTTTGTGTGCAAACCTTTTTACACATATACACACATGTGTGTTAAAACGTTTGGAAAACCACATGAGCAGATATGTACAACTGTGTTCAAAAGTTTACAGACACTCATCATGGGCATGAAGCCCATGTGATTCTGGGCAGTTTAATGGTTTCTTTGAAATCATTTTTTTCAGGGCAGGATGATTGCACAGTCATCTTTAATGACTTTAAAAAACTGGATCCACAAGTTTGAAATCATTTTGGATTTTTTTCTAATCCACATAGGATTAAAAGTATACATACGCTCAAATAAGTCTTTTAATAATAGTGCTGAAGGTTCCACAGTATCTTTTAATTTGATTAGGCCAAGGCCTAATAGCTTCTTGTTAGTGATCATGATTGACTACAACTGGCAGTTTCTCTTTGCCAGGATAGAATAGATTTGTTTGACCGCATTATAGGCTTTATAGGCTATTCTGCATTATCTTTCCTTGCAACCATTTGGCCACACTTATCCAGTCCAAATTACATCCCAATATAGATGCTGGTGAGTTGGATTGTGGTGGTCAATATACCACCAGCATCTACGTCTTACTTTATGTTACCATACAGGAGATGACTAATTGTTACTCCACTCTTGAATCTATATTCCTATCCACACTTTGCAGTGGTCTAGCTTAGGAGGTTAAGGCCTATGCAGAGCAGCACTAGGGACAATGCATCCTCTTGGTATATTCTGCACATGATGGTCACTTGTGCAATTGTGCAGTGTCCACAGTCCCAGTGATTTCCTGATGAATGTCATTAGCACACTATTACCCTTCCACAGTGCTCAGCACTCCAGTATCTATGTATGGGGTACTGGCTTTCTTGTAAACAACCAAGGTGGTGGTCAGGTTGGTCTGTCTAGTGTTAGTGTTACACTGGGGTGTAAAGCTCTATCAAAGAGTAGCTGGTATTTTGACCCTCTGGTGTTATTTCCAATGCTTTTTTGAGCAGTGCTAATGCATTGACTCATGTGTCAACTCACCTTGTTTGCTAGAATGTCTAAAGTGTCTTTTCCACTAGTACCAACTCAAGTTGATTCAACTCAACTCTATTGTTTTCTATTACAATTCAGTACCACTTCAATGTGCTTGGGGTATTTATAGCAACATGGCAGAAATTCCCAAAGTCATTCGTGTGGGACACAATCAAAACAACAATAGAGGATGTTAGAAAGCTTCATAAGAGATTACTTGGTTCAACATGTCTGGAAAAAATCATGCTTGGGTGTAGCTTGTGAAACTGAATGAAGCTTTCCAAAAAATGTGGTTAATCACAGCTGATTCATAATTTAATGAGACAGGGCCAGGTAGGTTTGGATAGTTGTTTTCCCCCTTAATAAATGAAATCATCATCTTATGTTTATTTAATATTAAAATTGAATACTAAAATTTGTTTGGTGATATGAAATATATAAGTCTGATAAATGTGCAAAAAAACCCTAAGAAATCAAAAAATTGAAAACATTCTTTCATGGCACTGTATTTGTGGTGCCAGGTACTCATGACGTTTTGTTAGGTTCTTCAGCCAGTGGGCATGAATCAGTCAGCTCCTGATCATGTCCAGCTCTTCATTCATGAGACTGAAATTGAACGTCTTTCTTTGTGATGTTGACTGGTTCTTGTCCTGGGAGATTGTTGTGGTCTGCTCTATGGTCCACTACCCACTCAGCATTAGTTTTGTGTGACACCTCTGTCTCTTCAATGCTCTTTTAGTGTTGTTCAGTCTCAGCTCTGAGCTCTGGGTGGGTTTGCTGTCATTCCCTTGAGAGTACCCTATATGGGTCTTTTGGAGAACAAAGAGCAATCCGTTGATGCCGCTGGCAATTAACAGGTGGCAACTGCCTGTTACAAGGTTACACATCTTTCCTGTGAATTTTCAGTTTTATTTCTACAAGATGTAAGATTAGAAGAAGTAAACATGAGTTAGCTGACTAACTGACAGACTGAAAACTGACACTTGTGCATTATTTGAAAGCAACAGAGAGCAAGTGAGAGCAGATGCATCCGTAGAAAGAAAACGTCGAATGTAAGCATAAATCGCGTTTCATTATGACCTGCATTACAGGATTAATTATACACACATTCAACCTTACAAATGTTGAAGGCCCAAATGCAACATAAACAGTAGGTCAAAGAAGTCCAACAGCTGGCGGCACAGCATATACAAGAAACCTTCGACAGCTGCTCTCATCCAGGAGATAAATACAGTCATCAAAATAAACATTCCTCAGAGACGAATGAACATCATGTCTTAATGCATTGCATTTACATGATGCAATTTAAATTCCTAGTTTGTTTATCTTCTGAGTTCTCCTCCTCTGAACTGCCATCAAACACCAAGCCGGAATTTCAAGCTTGCACTTCACTAATGGTTCCCTTTTGGTGTCAATTAATTGCCCAGTGATTGTCTTCACACTCTGCAAACATTAACACGTCACCTTGTGTCACCCCAACACTGGCAACTGAGAGGTAGGGGTGAGATCAAGAAGACTGAAATTATGTGAATTCATGTAAAGGTTGTTTTTTTTAAAAATCCATTAAATTCCAAGTCACACTCATGTCTGCACTTCAACTATGGAGATAGAGCTACATACTTGCCTAACAATCTCTAAAGCTCACAAATTACTGAGTTGCTTATGGGGAGTTTTTTTCAATCCATATGTAAAGAGAAATATAAAAACACTAAATTATGGCATTATAAACAAGTTCTTACTGTAAGTATTTCTTGATGGCAGTAAACCAGCAGCAGTGATCGCTGGATTCTTTGAGCAAAATTACGTGAGTCTGTAACACAGTGATGTCTAACATGACATAAACCTGCACACTGACTGTTGTTCACCAGAAGAAAACTAAACTGATCACCAGACTTCATATGAATATGTTCATAAGGTAGAGAGAGCATGAGATATGCATATTTATCCTCGTTGGCAGAGGCTATTACAGCAAAAATTTGAGTGAAGGTTTGAATAATCATAGCTTGTTTAAAACGTTTTAAATTAAATAAACTCAAATTGTAACTTTGCTACTCGTGGAAGACATCTAGGCTATATTATCTGTTGACCCTACATGTGTGTAACATTTAATCAGCTGTAATCCAATTAAGGGGTGTGGCTTCCTGTCACGAGAGGTGCAAAGAGTCTAAATAAACAGATTACAAGAATGTTAAACACTGAAGATGCAGCCTGTATCGTATAGGAGGACGAACCTCTGATCTTAATAAGCATCTCTCAGCTTTTCGAGTGTGACATGAGTAACAGGAGCTGCTTTATAGCTATGATACTTTAGCTTTGACGGATCTATAAAAGAGTTTTTCTACTGGGTATTGTTGTTTATTAAATCAGGGAAAGGAGGAAGAAAGTCACAAAAAGGGGGTGGATTGAGTGGCTAAAAGAATGAAAGAGAAAGCACACCCGGGGCCAGGGAAAATACTACTTTAGTTGTTTTTTAAAAAATGGTATATTATCTCACTTTTATCACATATTGCCCAGGGGGGCCATTAGGGTAAGATGACTGAAAATTCCTGTTCAAGGCAGATCAAAAAATATGGCTAGCATGTGTTTCTAACTAGAAATCCAGCACACACAAGCATTAAGGACATTCTGTTGTTAGGTTATTATCATAGTTATATCTTTCTTTCATCAAAGCCTCTGTTTCAAAACCACCCCTGAGCCAATGGTGTCAGCTTGTAAAGGCTCTCTCTCCATTGCTCGCTCAATCAGGCTCAAATCATCATCCAAGCCTGTTATTCTGCAGATAAATGAAATTCGGTATATACATAATTTAGAACAATTGGTTTGAAGGCTACAACAGTTGGTTGATACAGAAGGCATGGATTTTTAGAGGAATAAATAAAGCTTAGTGGTCAAAAAAGACTGATTGGAACATGGCTGAAAACCATGGCAACAGACTCCTTAGTAAACAGTTTATGGAAGCCCAGTAGGAAACCCGGTGGTTGGGTAAAGACAGCCTTGTGCTAATCAGTGCATACCAACACCTACAGTGCCCAAACCTCCATTTTCTCAGGAACAGATGTGTCAGCCCCTACTCTGTGCTGTCGCAGTGTTTAAGCCAGTCAAAACTGAATTCTTCAAAGGCTATCTCTGCAGGAAATATTGTATCTGTGGCTGCATGTTTGATAGTGGGCTTCGGTATATTTTAATGTATTCAGAAATCCTGTCAGAACCAAAAGTTGCTTTCTTCGAAAGCTAAAATGAAAATGAACAACTCCACTCTGCATTATATGAGTTTTTACCTTGTGTGCAGATGTGACCTCTGGATGAAAAGGTCAACCATTCTTTATTATGATGCACTGCTACAACTGCTGCATTTAAACTCTACAATACAGCACATACGAATCTATGCATCCATACACGTATGCAGATGTGCACACCCACGCACACACGCACACTCTCTGCCTAAGCAACTTTTAGCCTCTCTCTCCCCACAGTATGTTCTTCCCCCAATGTAACCACAATACATTATTCACCCATATCATTTATCAAAATAATTGTCCACTGGGGCAAACGGAGAAGTTTTGTGGTGAAGTAACACATCTGAGGTCAAGGGGAATCATCCTTCAGCAACTGCTCTCCACAGTGGGTTGGTGCCAAATTGTGGCACTGGATGGTGAGGTGGCCGTGGTGACGGTGGATGGGAAAATGGGGGAGGCGTGGGGGGTTGCCAGTGCAGATGCCCGCAGACAGACCGCCTTGCCTGAGAGCTGCCGGAGCCTCAGACAGCTCTCTCCATCACCCCCTCCAATTCTCCCTCCCCTCCCATTGCCATCTGTGAAGCACACACGCATACACACACACATACACACGCATACACACACACATACACACGCATACACACACACATACACAGAGCACCAAGTGAATAAGAGGCAGAGGGACACTTAGCTACGTTAGCAGCCTTACTAAGACCGCTGTGCTGGGTAACTGCTGACATGCTTTAAAAAGACCAAGAGAGAGTGAGAGTTAGTGAAGAGAGAGAGAGGGAGCTAAGCAGAGCTGCTGAGCCAGATGGCTGGTTTAAGCTAAGCTGAAGAAGATTGAGATACCAGCCAGGTGAATTTTACTGTCATTTTTTTGACAGGTGGGTAGAGGAGAGCCATCTGGGGTTGACAGTGCTGCCATGTTTTCAATAAGCAGCTACTGCGTGGCATGTGCAGCCATGCTGATGGTGCGACTGTTTTTTTGTGTGTGAATATGTATGTGTGTCTGTTATTCTGTTTCTGCGTGTCCGTATGGGCAGTATGTGTGCGTGGATGGTGGCACTTTGTTTATTGTTTTAATGCATGTGCGGATAACTCATGTGTGGTAAGCCTTAGTGTTGTAGCACAGCACTTGCATCAATTACAGTGACGCTGACAGGGGTAATGACAGAGTTAGGACCTCTAATAGGCAAAGTTGTCACAGAGACAAGTAAGCTACTGTTTTCAGCACTCTTCAAATCTCCTTTCTTTCTCCCTCTATGTGTTCTATTCTTACTTTTCCATTTTTCTTCCTTTCTTAAGGTTATGAAAGGTGATGATGAGTTTGTCAAAGCTGTTCCCACATATTCTTTGTACCCAAAAAAGTCTTTGTCCCAATGTCAAGGTTAAAGACAAACTTGTTTCCCACTAATCTTTATGCAGCAATGTAGTCATCCACATAGCAGGTGAAAAGGCACTAATTCAAACTGATGTTAAGTTTCTTTGGTGGCTCTGGAGATAAAATGAAAATTCATTTGGTGAAAGTAATTAATCAAATATTATTTTAATCAAGATAAAGTAATTATTATGCATAATTCTGTTTTGCAATGATGTGCTCATTTTGTCTTCTGTTATAAATCCAGCACAGCACCTTTGCCTTACAGCTGTGGCTTTGGGCCCTCCCTCAAAGCCCAAACTTGCTGCCCACCACAACCATAAAATATAGGTTCAAGCCACACTGACCAGATTAACTTGCATACATTCCAAGCTGACTAAAAGTAAAAACGGCCTCAGAGTATCTTTACTCACCTGATTGCACTATTTTCCTCTTTTTCCCAGTTCAGTTTGAGCATGATGATCCCACAAATCTCTACAACAACGTATATACTAACCGCCTACTATATTATCATAAGCAATTCTCAATAAACTCTCAAATTTTGATGGTTTGAAAACGTAAAAGCAAAAATATAAATGCCAAAGCAGCCTCAACAATGGATGGCTAATGCATTGATCCGGGATGCTGAGCCAAATCTGCCATTAATAATTAATGATTAGTCTCAGGGAGGAAAATGCTTTTTATGATCACTTCAGTGAGCGGAGACAGTGCAGATTTGTTCATAGAGGATAAAAGTGCTCTTGCATAGATGAGCTGTGTAGACAGTGCAGACACAAACTTACACACACACACACACACACACATACATACATACACATGTCTACGTGCAGTGGATCTAATCTGTAATTCATCCAATATGTAGAGCTATTGGCCAATACTCTGGGTGGCAAAGCTACACAGCACACAAAAACCTGCACGTTAGTCTCTGTACATCTAGCCAGTCGGCCTGGCTCCCATGCCAGTGCACCCCCCCCACCCCACCCCACCCCAGAAACCCACAAACATATCTACAATGGACACACACACCAATCCAGCTGTGATTCCTGGAAGTTATCCAAGTTGCCTGTCTGGTGCGCAGAGCAAGGTGGCATTGATGTGTGTAAGAGAAAATCTTCTAACATGAAAAGGGAGCAGCATCAGTGGCACACACAAAACATAGATGAGGTGAACACTGAAAAAGTGCTGGTCACTGGGCAAGAGAGTGACACAATAACAGACATACAAGTGAGAATTAGAGAACAGTGCGTGAGAGGAAACGTGACAGAGCTACAGAAAAGCAGGCAGTCACTGAATCATTCTCACACACAGCGCTTTGGCCCAGATCAGCCAGAGAGATAAAGGAAGAGGATTACACTCTGGCTGAAAGACTTGGAAGTATCCTGAGTCTCTTTTGACTCTCTGCCATTCCTACAAAGTCACCCTGGACAATGAATCTGCTTGCATAAGCCCCTTTTAGACATGCACTTCTTTCCATTAATCTGACGGTACCTGAACATGTCAGTCTTCTGTCTGAATGTGCACCCTGATTACTTCTTCTCTAAAGTCACAGTGGTAATCTTACTCGGCCACGACTCCTCACATATCTGTACCACTTTCAGCATGGAACAAGTCTGAATGCATGCCGTCACACTGAGGGATCAGTGTTTGCAAGATGACTGAGCGTATCTTTCGTGTGTCTTTGTGAGTTGTTCAGTTCACTAATTGTTTTGGAGAAACAGCAATAACATGAGAAAAAAACAGTGCTGCCAAGCACATGGGACACCCTCTTTCAGGATCTGTCTCATGGTCTACCACTACCCAATTATTCCCATGGCTATAAGAGGCTCAGAGCCATGTCTTTATTCATAAAAACAGTTTTCTATGCGTTAAACAGGCATTTCACTGCTGAACAGGTCAAGTATGAACATCAGGCTTTTCTCACATTGCTAAAGGTCCACACAGACCTCCCCAAAACTACCAAACAGGTTTCATCTTTCAAGTGTTTTCTCATTAACTTTGCACAAATATTCCCTATCCATTATAAATTGAAATGTTTACAAAAAAATACACATTTATGATAAAGTGTTTACACCAAGCATCTGTGACTATAATCTGTGTTTTCACAAAACTTGAACAGAAGCTGGCATGTGTTTGTTGCTTCCAGCTATTCATGTATGTCCTTCCTCGGAGTTTATCACATGCCTTTAACAACATCCAGCTGCACAATGCATTCATGGGCATTTTTAAAGTAAGTGAGATGCACACATTTCTGACACTATTTCATTTTTAATCTCTGACATTGAGACACAACTGATTAGACTAACAGCAAATGCTACTTATCTACACTTCGCTCAGATTAGCTGAAGGAGGTAAGTGTCCAGTTAGTTCATAAAACTTTAATAAAGTGCCTGTCCAATAAGTATATTTAGGACATGTCTTTCTAATTGCTTTAAAATCTTGAATAAATAAACTCCGAATGACAAAATGTTGTTATTTGAAGTCAGCAATATAACAAATACAATATCTGAAAATGAGAAAATGAGAAAGTCAGGAGAATAATTTCTCTAAGATTTAAGAAGTGTTTTGTGTAGTGTTATGAGTGCACCAGTGGTTTAATGCAGACTGCAAAGGTCAGTCAGCTCTATCCAGACTGGGAAAGCTACTTTGGAGAGAGGCAGTATCTATTACACTTAAGCACAAAACAACAGGAATTTACAACAGACACCTAAAAAAAAATTATTTCAATTTTGGCTTTATGTATTTTTTAAACTATCTGGAGGCAGCTTGAGTTTCTTATGGCTGCAACTAATACAAAACAAGTGAGATCAGGCTGTTCAACACCCAATCTCTAATCTGAATAAACTTCACTTCAGCCTCTTTTCATGTCATGTATTTTGTCAAAGTGTGTAAACAGTGTTTAGCTTTTTGCTAACATTTGCCACTAGTGAGTTTAGACTTCCCACGTCACCCTGATGCTACACTTAATCACGCTGTTGTAGAACGAGTGAACTCAGACCAAGTCCTTTCCAACTCATTTGTGAGAGCTGCTGTAGGGGGCATTAAAATGCTTCATGAGAAAAAGCTGGAGTTTCATTTTTAGTTTGCAAAAATTTGTCTCTCTGCATTAGCCCGGGGTATGCCCTGCCTCTTGCCCTATGACAGCTGGAATACACTGCAGCACCCCCTGTGACTTTAAATTGGATAAGTGGAAGATAAGTGGATGGATGGATCAATAAAAAAATGATAAATTGCTTTTGTTGATTAATTGATTAACTGCTATTTATTAATTACATATTCATTATGATGACCTGTTACTTTAGCAGGTCATCATAAAGGTCATTCATAGTGCCAACAGGAACTCTGAAGTGATGTAAAAGCCAGTCTGCAGTTGGAAACTATTTTCTTTACTGTCTTTTTCTTTATATTCTACTACAATTTCTTCACTGTATTGTACTCTGCACTTTTGGATGCCTAGTAAATGAGAAAGGCTATTAAAAATATCTCTAGTTTACTTTGATTCAATAAAAGAACATGATATTCAACCCATCCCATATAAGCTCAACAAACTCCAACCATGTTTGGTTAAAGCTTTGTTTGTGTTTTTGTTTTTTGTTTTTGTTTTTCCCAATTTTAAGAAGTCCTTTTTTCATCTTAGAGAAGTTTCTGGTGCTGCAGAGATGTGTTCAACCAACCATTGTATACTGCAAAGTTCCTCCTATACTGAGAGAACACCACACCCCACAGCAGGAGCCAAAAAGAAAAACACAACTAAACCAAGGTTCTAAGATCTACAATACTCTCCAGTTCCTGTAGTGTGGACGCATAAAAAAGAGAAAGTGGAACTTCCTCCAAAAATCAGAACTATGAAAAAAGTTTATGATGTACAAAACCTCCAAAAGGAATGGCAAGCTTCACACTAAAACTTAAACCTTTCTGTTGGTGTGCAACTGTAAATTATAAGATGGTAAAATTACAGTTTTGACTAAATAAAAGTTTGGCAGGTAAATAAAGTTTTAAATATTAAGACCCAACTGCCAAATTTCACAGAAATCCAGCAGAACATATGTGTACATATTGCTTCAGGTTGTAGAAAAATGGTCCACTGATACTCGGTGATATTTGTACTGCTTCTGGCTAAACGGCATAAATAAACTAGGGCTGTAGGTCTGGCTTTTTTAGTTTTACTTGAAAATATGAGTAAATTTTTAACTAATTTTTAACTTGGATAGAACATGCCTAATATTTTTGCAAATCTGCAAATCAAAGGACTACACTCACTTTTTTCTAGACAAGAAAACTTGTAGTGTGCATAATTAGATATCTTTGTTTGAACATTTTGCTCCCCAAAAATAGGTGCATAGAACTTACAGAGCTTCTATAGCAAACACAAATGAATCACTGCACATGATTGGCAACTCAGCATCAAAGCTGATTTGTTGATTTGATTTGATTATCCACTCCTACTTAAGACTAATTGGTTTGGGATGTCACACTCCACGTAGAAACAGAATAGAAGTGTGTGGGGAGAGGGATTGGGGGGTGGTTTGAGAAAGGCCCTTAGTGTGCTTTCAGTGTAGCAGCTGCTTGACAGTGGTGCTTCTTTCTGATGACCTTGAATAGCTTATTGATTTCTGTATAAACTCTGTAAAGACTTCATGTTTTTTTCCTCTGCCCACCTCCTTTTGTGATTTCCCTGTTCCAAGTTATTACAATGATCCTGGTCAGGTTTATTGTGATATTAAAAACGTTTTTGTTTACACACTCAGATTTATGCTAAAGACAAAAACATACAAAGACACAAAGAAAACCTTTGCTGTGTTGCTGTGTCTCTGGTCTGTGTTAGTCCCAGCTAAGAGCAGCTGGGAAGAAATCTAAAAGGGTCAAACACATAATGGGTAATGATCTCCTTGTGGAGAGTCTTCCCACCCAACAACACTGCTACTTCTAACAAAGACCTTGGCCTCAGGTCTCAGTTGTTGCTTCCCCTCTCTGGCTTCCACCAGCAGATCTCAGACGACCGGTACATTGTTGTACTGCTCATCGACTTGTTAGACGAATCCAAATTTCACATGTCAATTAAATGAGTGTTGCCCTGGTGATTAACAGATCTCACTAATTGTCCCTCCCTCCTCCTCTTTGCTCCACTTTTTTTTTGCCTCCTTCCCCTCCTCCTCTTGCTCTCCTGCCATTTTCCACATGGAGGAGCAGGGAATGGGGCTTTGTGTCGTTGGGCCCCATGCCCCATGTCAAAGATGGCTCCTCACCCTCTTACCCCAGCCACACTCGTCCTCTGAGACTTCCAGATCCTCTTTCTGAATTCTCGGGGATAAGGAAAAGATGAGCAGAGTATAAAGGGTCTATATGTGAATAGATTGCACAAGCGTTAAAGGTATGTAGGGTCGATGCATTTCATCCTATTTAAGGGAGACGCACAAAAACATAAGACCAGGATGCTTGCAAACAACTGCATGTGCACCTTGCACACATGAGCTCAGAACCCACACTCAATCTGACACACACTCCCACACGTGCACCCTGGCAGATAATTACCCCAACAGCCTCTGGAGAGCAGAATGCCCATGTGGGCCCCATAACCACTTTAGACAAGGGCCATGGCACACCCAAGACCCTCCTTCTTTGTCTGTCTCCCAAGACATGTGTTTGTTTTACTTGATTCAAAGAACTTGATCTGTGGATCCTAACCGTATTTTGTCCCATGTGCATCCTTGTGGTGTTGGAATAAAGTATGCTACATGAAGTCATGAAAACAAACCTGAGAACTAAAATCTGGCACCCCTATGAACTGTGTGATTTTCAAACTGCTGGAAAAATGTATTAAATTTTCACTTAACTTTATTCCAGTGGACTGAAATTCACCCTTTGCTGTGATAAGTATCATAACAGAAACATTAAGTAGACTTGCGCACTTCTGTAATGTACAAAACCTTTCTTTGAAAGGTACACTATATTTAAAAATATTTCTGTACTTCACTCCTTGGAAATGTTTAAATGGTTGATCAAATAAACTATTAAGATGACGTTGAAGTAGTTTGTTTGCTTCCAGCTTTACTTTGCTCAAAATCTAGGATTACAAACTCTTCATGAAATGATTTCATATTCTGTGAGTCACCCCTTACATTTCTAAGCTAAGTACTTACTGCAGGTGTTGGATGAATGCATTGAAGTAAAAACTGGGATACTTCCCACACTCACATCAACACACCCACACACATATGCCCTGCTCTGATCACTTTGACAAGTGTGTCATGCTGACTTTATATGAGAACTCTACAATATTTGGATTTTGAAACCCTTGAAAGCAAGCAAGTCATCAGACTCTTTCTAGTTTTAAGCAGAGTTCTAATGACCCATCGTCACAATTAAACACAGTGGACAGCAGCTCCAAACACTGGGTGACATCTTAAAACCACGTGAATGGGCCCTAGACCCAGCACCCCCCCCTCCCCTACATCACCTAATGTTCAACACTAACCAACCATCACACAGACCTACATTCATAGTCCAATCTACAATGGAAAGCACTGCAGCAGGCCAGTGTAGCCCAGACGGTTTCGTTTGCACTTTATCAGACCACACAAAACAGCAACGCCTCATTGAGCCACAATTTGCTGCTAGTTTCCTACAGGAAGCAGAACAAAGAATGGGGCGGCCCAGTATTTCTTTTTGTGCCAAAGCAGCGGACCAGAGAAGGAACACACACACACAAACACACAGCCAGAGTAAGTGAGGAACTGACAGAGAGAGAAAAATGTGAGAACAGCAGAACAACACACTCCAGAACACGTCTGTCACATCCTTCAAAACACACTATGAGTAAGCTGCTGAGCGGTACAACCTTTAACCAGACACTTAAAGACAAAAACACTGACACTGAACACCTGCAGCACAAATAACAATTCTCAAATGTTACTCTTGTTGGTGGAAAAATACATGTAAAAAAAGTTTGTGGCCACAACATCTACTGGAGGGAACAATGGTGTGCCATGACTGGGGTCACGGACATGGCAACATTTAAAAACCGCTTGGGGATAAAATGCTTCTGTTTGAGCAATCACTGTCCCTTTCCCTCCCTCCATTTCCCCAATCTCAGTCCCGCTTTCTGTCTTAATGTCTCTCTCACTCTTCTTCTCTGGTTTTACTACGACGATAATTCCTGAGTGAGTAACTGAGTGTGCATGAGCCAACCGAGGCCAAAGTCCTGTTTGTGCATTAGTGCAGTCATGCGAAAGCACGTGTGAATGAGTGTGTTGCTCGTGGATGAGTGCTGCAGCAGTGAGCGTGCTGAGGGAAGCAGAAGTCTGCAAATCGAGAGGAGCTTGCTTACAACCACACTACTGATTAGGGTGGCCCAGCACAAATAAGACAAAAAAAGAAACCCTGCAACTGCTGCAATTATTGTTGAAATGAGGCTAAGACAAACAACACAATAATGTCTGAAGGTTAAAGGCTCCACATAAAAAAACAAAACAAAGCAAAAAGCATGCATATATAACACCAGATTCATTACCATACATATCAAGATCAAAACATTTCATCAAGTTCAGTACATCATAGTCCTCATCTTCAAAGAAATCTATGTCTGAGTACAGTGAAGTACTTCCCTTTAACCAACTCCAACGTTACAGTCCAATTTGAAATAGAGAAGAACATCCCCTGTGGCAGAGTAAAGTATGTTGCCATGACAACACGAAGAAGTTTAACTCCTGACAAGTAAGTGCAGATGATGTGCTGATTGTGCCTTGTGTAGTTACAATGGCCTCTGCTTTCTGCACCTTAACCCACCCTAACTCTGCTACACTCTCTTCTAGCTGGCAGCTGTTTGTCCTGCTACAAGATGGGTGTGTTTTGTTTTGTCTGCCTGTGCATGCATGCATGAATAAATTATAAGAGCTTTGGACCTTTGGGACAGGACTGAGCTGCTCATCTGGCTCAACAGAGCACTTCTGATCGCTAATTGAAAGTGGCGAAGTGATCTGATGACACTGCGGGGATACTTTGGTTTGTCACAACGTGTAAAGGCCCTTGCTTTTTAAGGGTGGCTGCCTTCAAGGAGGGGTTAATCAATGCACAGCTTAACGCAGACTAGTCAGGACAGAGCACAGTTGCTGGTCTCGGGGTAACCGAGGTCAAAATTAGCGAGACATTTCGAGAAGATGCTCACTTACTGTGCTGACTTTGAAGCAATTACAACACCAACACTGTACCTTCAGCAATATATCACACAAGAAACTATGCTGATACTATGTCAGCACTGTCATCTAAAGCAGAGAGAGCACTAGGCATACTCACAACATGTTGTTTTCTTACATCAGCCATAACTGGATAGCAGACAGCATCCCTTTAAGCAGACAGCCATGATACAGAGCCTGTAAAAGTGAAGATAAAAATGCATAAGCTCAAAGCATCAATCATGGTCAGAAAAATAGTGATTCCATACACAATTGATTCCCATGGTATCTTTACTCCTTACAGCACATGCGATACTATTTCCCGACTATTTTCTTCGCACTCATAAAGACATTTGATATGGGCCACAGAAAGATGGAAGAAGAAGAAAGGTATGTGTGTCTGGCTACATTCCTGTGCCTAAACATGCCATATGTTCAAATGGAATTCCCTTCTAGAGCAAAGAGCATCATATATAATACAACTCTCATGTCTAGACACCCTCCGCAATCTAGTTTTTCCTCGCACTTTCTCTTACACAGATGTGCATTAAAAGCCACTTTTTACAGTGCACTACAGTTGCTTGTAAAATTGTGATTGTGGTTGGGCTAATTTACTAGTCATGAGACAAAAAGTTGCAGTATTTGTTTTAACATAATGGACTTCAGCTTGAAGGTGAAATCTAATAGTTGCCCCTGGATAACCCTCTGCTCCAAGACCACCTTCTATGTTTTTAAGTGAAATAGAGATCTGTAGAAACTAATTTACTTTGTAAACACACCACCCAAATCTTGTTTACACTATTGGGAGTTGCAAGAACATGTGTTTGAGGAAGGAGACCTCTTGTGTCTCCTGCACCGCTACAAATACACATACACACACTGTACTTAAACCTGCACCCACTGACTATATCACCAACCCCCTGATGTCCACTGGGAGGAGCAGCCACCCCCTGCCCTCTTCCAACAGGGGGGTCAAAGAGTATTTAACACGAGAGTCCTACATTCCTCCAAGGTGATAATTGCTGTAGCTGCTAGCGGGGGGCCATGAAGCGCAGGGTAAACAAGCAATAAGACTCTCTATGAACCACTCCATGCCCTCCTGGCTAAACAGCATGCATAACTGTGACTTGGGTAAATTATGCCATCAAGCCAGGCGTGACAGCGTGTCACCTACTGCAGTGGAGTGAGTCTATTTGGTGTCTGAGCAGCCAGGTGTTTCGGTGAACTATAAGTAAATCATCAGCAAGACAAGACTTCACACATTTTATCAAATACTGTGAAACCTAGAGGCTAAAGACTAGCTGCATTAAATCAACTAAAGATTAAGCTAAGCTTAGAAATCATAAAGAACAATAACTCAGTAACAAATTACACCAGCTGTGCAGACCCAGAAACAGGTGGGAGAAGGGATGAATATAAGTAGGAAGACAGCGAGCTCTATTCTGTCCCACATTCCAGTTCAGGTCTTGTCCCTCTCTGGCCCTCTGTTGCATCGGGGCTTCATTAGATTTTTCATAAATAATTTGTGTGTGTGTGTGTCAGTTTAAGTTGAACCAAAGTCTGATGCTGAAAATTGATTGGCTTAATTAATTTGTCCTCATCTTCTGCATTAAATGTGATTAATGTTGCAGCTATTTTATATTTTCTTTTTTCAGCCTATTCGCTTACTAACTTGATTTTATATATATTTAGGAAATTTCAACATTTCATTCAGCTTCTGCCTTTTTTGTCAAAAACAAATCAATTCCCAAAATTAACAATACATCATTAATGCTTTAAGATATGGACTTTAATTCAAAACACATATTTAAGAATCCCAGGCTCACTGAACTTACTAACCAAAGTGCATTGTACTTCACAAGAGGGCACCACAGTCTTTAAAAGTTTGTATTGCATAACTGGCTCCATAGATACTGACAAAATTCAATTTGCTAAATTCCACTGATGCATAACATGTGGCAGTGATGGATTAAAACAGCTTAGTACAATATTAAACTAAATCCAAAACCCTAAATGTCACTTTAAAAATCAAATAACTCACTCATACATTCTACAAATGTGATTTGTGAGTTTGACAGACTGCAATCTTCAGTCTATTCAAAAATCTGACTCTATATTTTAAAGAAATATGTGAAATCAGTTAACACACTGCGCCACAAGCCCTCATCCAAATCTACTAAAACTGGCAGACATTTTTGGTGACTAGATGTTCGATATTTTAAATAACTTTTCCACAACAGTTTTACCTAATTTAATCAGCAAAATGACTGGATTATTTATTTATATGGCCAAAAACATCCCAGTTTTATAGAACATCCCAACATTTGAGGTGGTGGGTGGAAAAAATATGTTTCCCCAGTGGGGTAGTCAGGAAGTCATCTGGGGATCCAAAGGTCCAAAGTTCATACACCCGGGTGGTGGAAGTCTTACTTTTTACCACAATTTATGCATGTGGTATGTTGTCAAGTGCTCATTATGAACAAGCACGTGAAAAAATGAGCACTTGACCTCACCGAGTTCACTATATTCCAGCAATTATGCCACGGCCGCTTGCAGCTATTTGTTTTGCCTAAATCCCCAAATTAAATTTCTGCTATACTAACAAACATTGTGAAGCTATTATTGCCCAAAGTGAGCCACTGCATTGGGTTTCACGCTACATCATTGTAGTGAACACTGGCAGCAGTGTTGCACGTCTGGACTTCCAAATAACATATGCCTAAAACAACTACTTCAATACTGTGTATTATTCGACAACACAAGACACACACTTGGTTTCTAATTTATTTAATTTGTCGATATTTTATTGAGAATTGTAACTGTAATTATCTTAACCTCCTAAGACCCGAAACTCTTTCATGGCATGCATTTTTAATTTCTCTTTGATATTTGGGATGATTGGGACCTGATGAATGTAAAAACAAAGAATTACCAGATTTTTTTTTTTATCTGATTTTTGTTTCTAAGAAAAATGAGGATATTCGTTTAAAATTTCGATAGAACAGTGGCAGTATAATGTCCTCGTAAGTGGATATCAGGCCCTTGTAGAGCAAGATTTAGTATTTTGGTCTAAATAACCCAAAATGTGATGTCCACATATGTGGACACCATGTCCTAGGAGGTTAATAGATAGAAATGTGTCAGAAACACTGCATAAATTTAAAAAAGACAAATAAATGCAAGTGTTTGCACTTTTAAAAGGGATAAATATTTCCCCCCTCACATGCACACACATATTAGCGCACACACATAAGAAAATATTGACAAATTAAATCAAGCGGAAACCAAATTTGCTTCCAAAATGTTTTTTGGTAAATCAAGTCCATTAAAGCAACAATGAGGATTTATTGTTAAACTTTTAAGTGCATAAAATGAAGTTGCTTAGAGAATGGTTTCAATGGTTTTCAAATACCACATTTATTCCTCTTGTTTGTTTACAATGCTGACAAAAGAGGAAAATATGTGTAAAATTAGAAAAACAAATGATTACAAGCATATAATTAGACACACTAAAACTCTACAGCTTTAGCTAATGTGATCCTATAAGCAGCAGTATTGACATTTGCAGGATTGTTTGAGTTTTCTGTGCTTTAGCCTTATTGAAAGCATTTTTAATCTTAAAAAAAGTAGGTTTAATTAGAATTTCAGTTTTATCTTCCACTTCAGTGTGAAGTTTGATTTGTATCTGTTTCATACATACAGGCCCCTGTTCTGTGCCCACATATGGTCCCCTCAGCCCCGCACAAGGCTTGGAGAGGTTATAAAAACTGAAGGGGTGATTAAAAACCAGGAATAATGGCCTCCACAAAACTAGGAATGCGTTTAACTGGTACAATTGTTCCAAATCAGGTTGCCATTAATATCAGAAATGATTCTGCAGATCTTGAGAGGGGGATTTTACGGGGATTTTAACTTGATTTTTAAAGAAACTGGCCCTGGGAAAAATGAAAGCATAGGCAGAATGTACTGTAGGTACATGATTTATGGCTGAGGATGACCTGGAAGGATTTAGGTTGGGTATATCTAGAACTGTGCTGACCTACCCACCAGTTCTGCATTGTTGAAGTTTGGTGGATCCTTCTAAATCCAGGATTAGGAAAGTCAAATATACAAACACCTTCACCCCTCCTCTTTTTCTCACATACAGACATACCAAGAAGAGGGAGAGGTTGAAAGCGTTAGCATTGGCTCCTGCCTGCCTGCTAAGCATGCCCAAACCCCAAACCCCATCACTTTCCTCATTACTTGAGCTTCATGGCTTTTTAGGGCTCTGTGCTTTATCTGGGATTTCACATTTCCCTGCCTGCCACTTGACATGGCTCAACCAGCTGCCAGCAATCAAGTAGCAGAGGGCAGCAGCGGCACCGGCTGAGTCTTCAGGCTGCACCTTGATTTGAGAATTGCACATCACAGCCACTGGCCTTGCTAAGCTTCAGTAATTATTGGCCACACATGCCATCTTCCCACCAACTCTATTTCTACCCCACTCCATAGACTGACCTGACATAATGGGTGAAGGGGAGAGGGCTGCACGTAGAGAGATAGGGATGGTCATGGGTCATGGGTGGATTGCATGGTGTTGATGTGTGCTTTAAAAGCCAAAAAGTGTTTGACAGAGCTAGAGAAAGAAGTGATAACATGTTCTGCAAATCATCCATACTGTCATACTCAGAATGTTCTATATGGATCATCCCCTTATGTGTTAAAGCATGTCAGTGCCCTTGTCTATTTGCTTGCACCTACAGTACACATTGTATGTGTGTGTGTGTGTGTGTCTGCGTGTGTGTGTGTGTGTGTGTGTGTGTGTGTGTGTGTGTGTGTGTCTGCGTGTGTGTCTGTGCCTAATTGAGAGGTAAGCAAAAAGTTGCCTTTAAAGTTTCCAATAAATATCCTGCCAGTAATGTCAAACACCTGCCCGTAAAGCCCAGAGGAATGCTAAATGAAACCAAGTTGCAGAGCCTGTCTCCTGTCTGGGGTCTCAAGTCAAGACAGCAGGATTTGTAATGGCTGTAACCAGGATTATTGAGTTCAAGCAGAACAGCCAGGAAGCAAGAAAAAACATAGCATGGTCAGCACCACTGCTTTTCCTCCCTTTAACAGCCAGTACAATGAGTTGTGTGTCCCACTAACAGTAGAGATAGATTCCAGATTATTCCTCAACTTAGTCACCCTCTTGGCATCAAAACATAACAAAACAGCCATAAACTGTTTGGTTTTTTTTTGAACCACTATTATAAGAGCCAAACGATCCAACCTTCTCAGGGACTGCTGTATAATACTAGTGGACACAAGTGTGATTAGACAAGAAGTGATCTTTTTTGTGAAAGTGTGAGCCAGATAAAGTGAGACAGATGATTACTGCAACTCAAAACATGACCCACTGACCTCCCCACCCCAGTGTCGCACACCAGTAACCATCTCATGCACACACACATGCAGTCTGAACACATACAAAAATGCACACGCTAATGCACACACATCTACAAATATTCAGTATCATGGAAGGAAGAGACTCTTGGTGAGAGCATGTGACCCTAGAAGCCAAATGATGCTGTCATTTGGCCTCGTCTCTGGTTTTGATTGCCTAAACTCCTGACGCCTTCCTCCCGCTGCACCTGTCGAACGCCAATAGACCCCCTGCCCAGACCTTTTCACCACTGAGAATATATGGCCGTGCTCCTGGGTCCAGCCTGGCTAATTACCACTGGCCTCAAATCGCCCCCAAATGCCACAGTAGGGTAGGGTTTTTAGCTGCTGTTGCCACCCTGAGGCTCAGCACAGCAGTCCTCCCTGTTATTTGGTGCCTCTCTATTCCTCAACGTGTTCCAGATAAGGCTGACCACGCAAAGGCATTTATTTCCAGAGTAACAGGCTGCCCCATTCAAGCCAGAGATTAAGCACTGCTGTCTACACGCAACCATGAATAATGAAGCTATCACTCCAGACAGGCAGGCAACAGCAGTGTGAGTTATATACACCAATAATCTCAGATGCTACTGCACACAAGTGCCCAATGTATGAAATAGCAGCACCACTGTGCAGATCATAAATTATTTTAAAATGCACAAGTGTGGTTAAGATCTATTTTGATTTAGCGTCTTAATCATAAGACTAATACAGCTGAAGCATGAATTATATATATAATGCATAAATGTACAATATGTAGATAACATCTAGCAGTATGAACTTTTACCTGGTAGGAGCAGTAAAAGTAATAATAATAAATTTATTACATTTAAATTTGTGTCTGCATAACATAATAAATAATCGGCACTTGTAGATAAGCATCTCAGCCTGACACCGCTTGTCAGGCTGAGATGCTGAGATCTGTACAGGTATGACGCAAGAAGCTTGCACTTTATGGGCTTTATTTTATTTTATCAAAACTAAGTTATGAAGCGTAGTAATGTGAGCTTTCTGGTGTTCATTTTGTATTTGTTAGTCTGTTTGTTAGAATGGATTTGGATTTTCCCTGGGAATATTAAATGTTAACATATTAAAGCTTTAAATTGTTACTAACTGAAAGGGAGAATATACAAATAATGAGTTATTTTAATTTTTCCCTACAATTTACTTTTCTCAACTTCCAAGCATATCTTCCCCGTCTTCAACTGGAGGGATATAATCCCGGAAACGGTTTCGAAACAACAGTAGGTAGGCTGTACCTGAAGCGAGGCTGGATAATAGCAGACACCACGTGACTGCAGTACTTTCAGTCTGGACGCACGGCAGGGTCTGTCAGAGCCTCCCTGATGAGGACGACATACACACACGCAGGACGGATAAAAATAGACGCCATTTATGTGTTGAGAAGCCGCTTGAAAAGCTATGTGCTACGCGTCCAACTTGTTAAACTTAATATGTGCCGTTTGTTTTTATTACTTTTGACGCTGTCATTCATGTTTTTTTAACAATCTGCACAGTTTAGTGTATCAAAATGTGCAAAAGCGCACCGAAAGCCTCGCACGGATTTCACTGCTCTCCTCCACTTGAATTCATAACAGAGGTTTTTTTTTCCTCTTCTATCGCGGTACACATCTCAACCCTCCTCTCAAAGGAACGACACCGACAAAATCCCTTAATTCAACACACAGTGAAGACTTATCGCCCGTTATGCGCTGCGTCACCGGCTTTAGACAGGGGCAAAGTATGGCACCATATCTGAACTTGCATGAATGAAAGTGACGGCATAAAGCACTCAGTCAGCAGGCGACTCACTCAGCCTCCGGTGTCTGTCTCGCCTGTGTGGCGCTCTCCTGCATCCCTCAGTGAGCATCACTCTCTGTGGAGCCGGTGCGAGGCATCCTCCCTTACAAACACCGGTCCTGGACATCCTAGACAGCCCGTCCTGCGACATATTTTTACTTTGGACCCGTTGATGTCACTTCCTGCTTGGGCAACTGCCTGTGCAAATAAACCCAGGGATGTGAGGGGGTGCTCGGGGAGCCATTTTTTGAGGTCACGCAGCAGACAAGTTCACAAGGTCATGCAGTAGCGACATGTCCCAAAGCCGACAACAAGCTCGTTACTCTTTAAAATAACAACTATCATCCCATCTGGATCATTCCAACTGTGCCCTATAGTTTTATATAACCAGCCACATCCACATCATCCTACCCCCCTGCGATGCGCCGGCAAGGTTCATTTCCTAGTACGCTGTGCGCATTTACGGCCACGATTATGCAATGAAGGCGGCATCATCACTCTTTCACAAATGCTATACAACGCAGCTGGTAAGAAAATGTTTCAGGATATACAGGACTGCGAAAGCTACAGTATTGCACCAATTTGTGGGACACCTGTTGATAAAATAATATCATCCAATTGAAAAAGCAAAGCTCAGACAGCTAAATACAGTTTTACCTTTTTTAGTTTGTCTTAAAATGAGGTAGCTGACAGACTACGACTTTTGTTACACATTTCTATATTTAATATTTAAATCCAGCAATCCTTTAAGACAGCTTGGAAGAGGAATAATGAGGGTGCACGATTTAATATAAGTACCTATACTGGTCTGTGATTAGTCAATGTGATGTGGCAGAAGCTGGTCTTCTTCTTTCCACACCCAGGTCTCTTTTCTTTACCTTTGAACCTAGGCCCGGCAGCCCATTTATGATCTACACAGGGTCTCCTTTTACCCCAATCCCCTTGTAGGCCCCAGTGATAGACGGGCATCAACATGCCAATACTTCACTGTATTTCAATATCCTGCTCAGGAAAAGGAATTCAAGGGGTTGAGCGAAGTTCAGAGTAACAGCGTGGTGCCTAAAGCTCACAACCTGTCCCCAGCCTCGTGCCGAGAACCTGAGATCCAAACATTCAGCTGAGAAAATTCTTGAGACCAGGTCCTGTATGTGTCAACAAAACAGCCCCTGCTGCCACTATCCAGACTGAGAGACAGGAGCAAAGAGGAGCAAACGACAGCAGATCCAACAGCCTGTGAGTGAAACTTTCCAGAACCAAAATTATTATTTATTTTACTCAACAACAAGTAGTCTGTCTGGATGTTTACACCAGTGTCTATCTCAGAACCTGAACCCTCAGGCAAGTATTTGTTAAACATGAGGTTTTACTGTCTCAGTCACAACTACAGCTTGTCAAAAATGTTTAACTCCATATCTCTTTTCTAACTTTGGCCGGACAAAAAGTCCTGGCACACTCCAACTCCTTTATAAAATCCTAAAAAATTTAATGTGCTTTTAAATTTTAATCCATTTTTCTATAGGCTACTGTACCAATATTCTGGAAAAAATACATATTGATGTATAACAAATACTGGAATAATGAAGATGTGTTTGCCTTTGTTGTTTGGATTTGTTATATTTATATGCCATGGCAATTCAAACAAACAGGATTATGTACATTGTATCAATGTGGTGAGTAAGGTGGGCACATATCCAGTATGTGTAGGACTGTGTGAATGCACTGAGCCTGTGCCCAAATATAAATGCATGTGTTTAGTGTAGTATTTTGCGATAGGATGACGTGCTCATGTGGTTCTGTTGTCTGTGTGCGATTGGTTGGATCAGTCAGAGGACTGTGGCAGGCAGGAAAGAGGCAGCGAAGCAGGCAGTGCGACCTAGTGGTGGAAGAGGGGTGTGTGGTGGAAGAGGGGTGTGCACTATGAATCACACCGATACACTAAAAAATATGCACATTTTCTATCTTGTTAATAAATCCACACGAGCGTGCTAACACATACAGTCAACCCAACATGCCTTTGTTAATTCACTGTATAGTAATTTATCTCCTTGAAACACATGCTCTTAAACTCTAACCCGTGTATTTGATCTAATGTCCCAAATACCTAATGTAGTGTTCCAAGTTTTAAAATAACATAATTCCCCACCAACCACCCACATATGTAACGTAACGCTCTCTAACCAGGTTTGTACCAGTGTTTTCTATCAGCCCATCCTTCCCTTCTATCCCCTCCACCTTACACCCCCTGCTCTTACTTCAGTTCTCCCATTGCTAAATCTGCTCTTGAACCAAATGGCACGAGTGGTAACTTCAAAGCCAGAACTACCTACATCCCCTTTCCCTGCTATGGAATATTTGAAAATGAAAAAAAAAAATAGACCATCTGGCATAGCAGTGGTGTCTGACTTTTCCCATATCAACCAAGTGACACTTAACCAGGCTGTGTTTTGAGATGATCGGCCTAGGATCGCAATTTAACACCCCCCCCCCCAAATCCACAAAAGCATTAAAGATTACCCACTATCCAGATGTGTTTTAGTAGAGATTGAGGGGACAGAAGGAGGAGCTTTAAAAAAGAGGGGGTTATGTAGACATGGGTGGGTGGAGTTAGTAACCAATTCTGGGAAAAAAAAGAGAAATACGGCATAGACAAGTGAAGTCCCAAAAAGCAGGGTTTAGCAGGGGCCTAGTTCTACTGGAGCTGCGGCCCATTTTGCCTTGAAGGGGATTAATAATGAATTAAGGCACTCCCACCCCCCTTCTAAAAAGATATTCATGCATGTTAATGCATCCATTATTTATAGTGTGCATAGAGGCTGGCTAGTGGTGGCCACATGCAAGTGGGAGGGATGTAAAGATGAAATGAGGAGGTGGGGGTCTCTTCCCCCTGAATGAAGCACTGAGGCTCTGGAAGCAACATCCAGCCATTGTGGCTGGGCTGGGGCTGGGTGGAGATGGCATGGGGAGTGGATATGGAAAAGTAGGAGGAGGTGGGGGATGTGGGGGCCTTGCTGCCAGACAGGCAGCTCGTGCATGGGGCCGCCAAGTGTTGTGGGGGAAGGGGTGGATTAAACAAATAAATACATGATAAGGAATAATCATGCCAGGGAGGCAGGGCGTGATAGAGACAAAGAGGCTAAGAGGGGCAAAGCGGGGGTGTTAGTTCAGTCAGACAGGATTTGTTGTCTGGACTGACCCATTCTTGATCACAAACCTACGTGAGATAACTTTTTTAGATGCTCTTTTAATTGGACTGTTTCATTCGATGACTCATACCAATTACGCTTTCGCCAAGGAGCTAACAAAGTCTGTTTGATCTGAAATAAACTACATAGATCTGAGTAAGTCAGAAATTCAGTGTCGTGTCCAGGGCATAACATTAGGTATGACTGGTTGATAATTCAATAAAGCATTACAGAAGTTGACACGGCCAAAGCAAAGATGAGAAATAGACATGTAAAATAGAGGAAAAGGCGAGAAGATGTGAACGTGAGAGATCGAGGAAGAAAGATGAGTAAGAAGAGGCTAAACTTTTTTTATGTAGCGAAGCAGTGCAGAAAGGAGCAGGGCAAGGAGGATGATAAGATAAGGCAAAAGCACGAGTCAGATGAGCTTTCTACCCTGCTGATCCCCATATTAGCATAGATACAGAGTCATAAGCATGGCAGGGAGCTTTTGCTGTGGAGGTGACATCAGGGCCATGACACCCAAACTCATCTCCATAGATATCACTGGGGCCATGTAGGTTAATCAAACATAAGGCTTATCTAGGCGTCTGTAGTGCATGAATATCTGCCAACGAGCTGCCACCTTAAATTTCAGTAATCCTTGTAAGTAACTAATTCTTAATACTGTTTCGCTTGTCGACAAAATGAAGAAATGAAGCACAGCTTCGAAAATTTGCCCTTTCTGTGTGTTTGTTTTGGGAAAATGTTTGCTTCCAGAAACTGCTTCTTCTACAGAAAAAAAAATACTTAGAGATCACTGTTCATGCCATTTAACGTGCATGCAAACACCAAACTGCTCTGGGGATATGGTGACATGTAGGCTAAGAGGTCATCAGTGTGGCTTGGCAACACCTGTTTCAATGGGATTTTCCTTTCATTTCGAAAAGATGGCCTTGTGTTATACCCATGGCACGTGAGTGGCACAAATCCTCCACTACAATGGAGTATTAAATAGTTATGCCATCATAATGGATAAAAATATTGTTACATGAACTGTATGATTCAGGAACAAAGCAGGTAACAGTGAGACATTCATTAATGGCAGACATGCCACATGTTTCTCAACAAGTAGCACCAGAGGCAAGACCTCCCAGAAGGGACAATCTGCATTGTGCAAACATTGCAACCTTTGTTCCCCCAACAAACACAAGGTGAGGCACTAAAGTGTTTTTAATACGAAAACCTCAACCACACACAGGAAAATCCATAAACATTGGAATGATGTCAAAACAACATTGTGGGGTTTGACGGTTTTAATTTTCCACTGCTCAAAGTAAAAATGGCTCCTGCAACATTTCCTGCACCCCGGTGATTTTTATGACAAATACAACAGCAGCTTAATTATACATGCGACCACCACCATAAAAGCAGAACCATTAACTACCATCTTGTTAACACAGAGGACCTGCCTTGAAAGTGCTAGAGTCGCATTTTGAAATCTTTTCACTCAGCGCCTGTCTGCAATGTCAGATTTTCACTATTTAGCAAAAACAGAAAGGACGTGGCAGTACATGCAAGCCCTACACACGAGACATCTGCTTTAATTGAACTAGACATTAAAAATAATTGTGACGACCTGTTCTTGATGTGTTGGCTAAAATATAATAAAGGAAACATGTCCAAGTCAGTCAAGTAACATCTAGGCACAGATATTTTCACTGACTTTAAGACTTTAAGAAACCTGGCTTCTGATGTTCCTGACACAGCTCAGTGTGTCCATGGAGAAAGCTTTGCAGTCTCCAAATAAGAGTGAACTTCCAACCTTTTCCTGAAGAGGCTTTGGTTAAGTTTCAAAGGCTTCCTGGTTTTACTTTACTAGCCAAACATACCCCAGCTGTACACAAAGTGGTCACTCTCAGTGAGACCCTATGGAGGCAGAGGGAGATCAGACACCCCTTGACGTAACCAAACATCTCTGTTAAAAGCAATGTGAACAGAGGGTTTGCCATTGATGTTATTGCTTGCTTAAATGGGTCAGTCTTCACTCATGGCAAGTGTGACATTACAGACGGTAATATCATACTTGTGAGCAATGCTTCAAGCCTACAGGTCCCAACAAAGAGAATTCGTTGTTTGTCGCTGTCATGAAATAGATCAGCCATCTTAATATTTCATACTCTGCCTATCCTTAAGATGTCCATATGGACTTCATAGAATATGTCAGACTCTTGAGTGATAGAATGGAAAACCTACAAAGCACACCTCTGAAGGCAATCCCATCAAGCAGCATTCACTTCGAGATGTATAGCCCTGTGTTAGGCAAATGAGCTGAGAAATGGTGAGCTACTGAATCCATTATTTCTCATTCTGTATGTATTGTCTTAAAGCCTGCCTAATGTCCCCAAAATGCCTTTAAAGACATGTTAAGAGAAAAGAGCTCTCTGCCTTGGAATGAGGTAACTTAATTATCATAGCAACTGCCAGTACTCTTTAACATGTCAATGGTACTTGGCTTGCATGCATAATTTTGCTGTGTTATTGTGGTGGCCTCTGTGTTGCTCACTGACAAAAAACCCAAACCACAGGCACGGGGGCCTATTGTCATGGATGCATCCATCTGGATCAAGGCCATTAGAGGATATTTGCACTTCCTCTGTGGATCCTGGCTCTTTTTGACATGCAGCAGAAGGAGCAGGCTTCACCCACCAGTGCAGGGCCAATTGAGGTGTAGATTGACCAGAGGGACAGTGAAGAAGGGCAGCCAGCAGGGCAGCACTCCTGTCAAGCTCAGTGATGGACACCCACATGGCAGCTGGTAGTTGGCCTGGGGTTTCTGAGGTCCTATAGCAACTGATGGGACATGACGAGGCAGGCTTCCTGGTTTCATTCCTTTGTCCCTTGGGATGTTGGAATGTGTATCAGAATGTCAGAGGATCTTGGCTTCAGCACACTTTTGGTGTCAGCTGCCTACCAATGCCCCACACTTGCCCTGACATGTATTAACAAGTAATTCAGGTAGCTGTTTCATACAAAAATACAATGCCTTTTAAAAATAATGGTAACTTTCTCTGTTTTTGTTCAACCCAATTACATGAATAAAACATTAGCATATATAGCCTATGAATACTGCAAACACTGCTTGAATTGAAATAATGGACCAAGTGATCTGAACCAAAAAGTGCATAAATTGGGCCCTTTGAAGTGATAGAAATATGCTGATCTAGATCTATTGTGGTTAACACCACAGCATTCACAAAGGACTTTGAATGCTTCTTTATATGTGTATATGCAGAGTGTGTATGCGTGTACTTGTATGCCCAGGTGGGAGAGAAGGCTAATGGTAGATGCAAAGATCACTATACACATCTGGAAAAACAGCTCTCAGAGATACATCAAATAGAACCAATTCATCTCCAACATATAAACACGTTGGCTGTCAATCTACATCTCCCCACATGTAACTTATATGCTTGTTGCGACATACGTAGCCTCTGAGCTGTGTTGGAATGCTGACAGCCCACAGATATGAATCTTGATTTGATTAAAAGGTAAGAGTTGGGGTCTAAATGCTGGAACCAATATCAGTTCGGGCGGGTGGGCAAGGTAACTGTTGCAAAGGAGGTGAGGTGGAGAGGAAGGGGAAAAGTGTGATTGTTGGGGGGGGGGTTTTACCTGTGGCCTTGGCTCCAACTGGGAGTAATTTGGAACAGACTGCTCCCAGTGTGTTCATTAGGTTGTGATTGGGCTGAACGCAGGTGGGGAGGGCTACCCAGCCTGACGCTGAATAGTCTTGATTGTGCCCAGCATAAAACGCCATCTGTTTCAATGAGGCAATGAAGGAGAGAAAGAGAGAGAGAGAGAGATTGAAGCAAGACGAAGGAGGAGGGAGCAACCGGTGAAAAGTCGTGTTTTGTGATGTCTCGATAATTTTGTGTACTAACAAGGGGACAAAAACATATAGAATAAAAATATAAAGCTGCACTGTCCATTGTTTCGTCTTAAATTGAACACAGAAAAGACTTTCCATGTACAAAAATATAATTGAGTCCATAATGTAAATTAATGGGTGGGCACAAGAAAATATTTACATGTGACCAAACTTTGTGCAAAAAATGCAAAGTGGTCAAATGTAACCAGTCCATTTTGAGTCTGAATGGCAGGCCTCATTTTCATGAGGCTATGAGCGGATGGCTGATGAGACAAGGGGATTGGAGATAGGGCCGCAGTTTATTTATGGGCCGCCTGCTTCAAAGCCGGAATGTTTTTGGTTAATCCCATGCTCATACCAAAAGCAGACATACAAATGTTAATCTAGGAGTTTACATGCAAATTTGGGCTATCTACTTTGCTGTAGACACAACATTACCCAAAATCACAGTCCTCGGACTCATGTGAGAAGGAGGTAAAAACACCGACAAAATATCTTTTTACTCAGACAGCCTCGCTTTCGGCCGCTTATTTTTTTTTCTCTTGTTGCAAGGCCTTGGAAAGAAAAAAAGAAGAGAGCTGAAGAGAAGAAGGCCACTCTTTGCTGCTCGACTTTTGAAGCGTCTTTATCGGGCTTGGCAGCGTAGTCTTGCGTGTCCAAGCCTCGTCGTGCTTTTCATCCTTTGTGCTGTCCAAGGTGTGTCCAATGCACTGTTGCTTTGTGTGGAGAGGGAGACGACACATCACATTCTGTCTTCTGTCCCAAGCTGGGGGATGGGGAGATTGTGGGGTGGGGTGTACAACAGAGGGGGCACAAAAAGCAAACTTATAGAAGGCCGGAGCGCTTCAAAGCCGCGATGCACAAAGGCTTATAAAGCGTTACTTCATGCAGAGTTGTGCCAGATGTAATTGCGGGGTTCCTGGAGATAAAGAATCACATGCAATTCTTAGCCCCACCCCTGATACTTATGAAAGAGCTGTGGCTAAGAAGCTTCAGCTGCAAACAGGCACAAACAGAAAAGTTTGTTTCACTTTGATGCACAATAAATAATTAACAGTTATTTTATAGGTTTCAGGATGAATTTGCTGTCTTGAAAACAGTAACAGTGCACATCAAGCTTTACAGATGCAGGAAGATGGGCTGAGCCCATTATAAATAGGGAGGGGTGAAAACTACACTGAGTGACAAGCGAGTTCCCTCCCCTTTTTCACTCTGCCCTCATCTTCGTAGTATAGGCTCTTTCAAGTCTGCCTGACTCCTTTCTACAGAAAATTATGTTGATTCATTGTTAATAAGCCCAGAGGTTGCCAGTGTGAGCACAGTGCGTGGCAAATATAGGTAGACTGTAGTTTTCCAGATCAACCTGACTAGTCCTCATCTGTTTCCTGTGGCCTCCTGCTGAGATGGGACTGGTGTCGAGTGTGCATTGTTAAATATGTTCCCGGGCAAAAATGCTGCCACTGTCAGGTACATTTGCACAGGCTGCTCCTTGTGTGTGTGTGTGTGTGTGTGTGTGTGTGTGTGTGTGTGTGTGCGTGCGTGCGTGCGTGCGCGCGCACACTCACGCGCGAGAGTGCAGGTGGGTATGTGCATGTGTGATGCTGACAGTGAACAGTGATGGGTGTGGAGGAAAGGGTGGTGCAGTCACTTTAGACTTGAGATGCCATTCCCACAGGAGGGACACGCCCCGGTGTTTTCCAAGACAGAGACGAAGGCAAACATGAAGCAGATCCATCTTTGCATCTTAAAGGTTTCACAAATACTTCTATAGCCAGAGAACAGTAACTTTTTGTTATCTCTTCATGTGGGAAGTCTAAAGGCCTCCTGCTAGGAATGTAGAAACTATGGTGTGTGTATCCACAAGGTCAAGGCTTAGATGTCATGCACAAACAAATTTTAAATTTAACAGCTACAATTAAATGAAGTAGTGTCTCATCAAGGTGACATGGTGTGACGACAATAATAGCATGTAAATGTACCTAAACTAACTAGTAAAATGAGTTAGCTCAGGAATCGGTGTCTTTGACAGCCTTCTTTCGTCACATTATGGATCAGAGCTCAAGTTCAATTTATATCTTTAGCACCGTAAAAAGGGCCAGTGCAGGTTCTATACCAGCCCAATTACAATGGCTGTTCATGACAGAAAGAAATCTTGCCCATGATTAGTGTGGAAATAAGGTATCTTATGAATAACCAAGTGATATTAAATGCCTCCTAGAAGAGCAAGGGCATTAAAACCCTATGCGATACTCTTTTGCATATCAATAAACTGACATTAGTATTTTAAAAAAAAAGTGCGGGACTAAAAGAACAAACATTTTTCAAAGCCAGCATAAATTAAATACAGGGCATCGTCTTCAAGTTTTAAAAAGTGTCAACAATCTGTATAGTAAATAAAGCAGTTGCAGGCAAAAAAAGGCAAATGCTGCATGCAAATGCTAAAATTTGCAGCACTCTTTTTGTGACTCATCACTAAAATACGTGTCCAAACTTTTGGATTAGCTAGAAGCTAACCTGTAACTCTTCACATGTAGGCACCATTCTCAGGTCATAGAACAAAGCACAAGGGTCAGCAAGGAGATGTCAAAGATCATGGTATCCCAAGGGTACCTTGAGTCTCATCCCAAAACCTCTAGCATTTTTCAAAGCCCTCCTGCAGCCCAGGCCCTCATCAGTGCGTGCCCCCAATGGCCTTGTGCACATATGCACTACCTCTCTGGTGGGTGAAGGGGGGGCCTGAGTGCATCACCTGCAGCCCCCATTACATGACGGAACAGGTTTGGACTACTCAAAACCAGCCTGAGACCCAGTAGGGGGGGTGGTAATGATGCAGGGGGCACTAACAGGTACAGGGAGCAGATTTTATTTTCTCCATATTTCACAAAAGCCTTTCTCAAATTCTTGTTGGGCTCACAGACTATATAGACAAGGTTTCACCCCATGAGATATAATTACTCATGACCCACATGGCTCTGTGAGCTTGGTATATATACGTTTAAGTTTTCACTGAGGTATAGAGTGAGCTTCCCTATTTAATTTTTAACTACAGACAGCAACATAGAATAAAGCAAATATTTTACCATCACCTGCTTAGAAAAAACAAGGACAACGAAGGACAATCATTTAAACAAGGGCAATAGTACTTGCACTAATCTTGGATTCATTTGTGAACACGTGAAAGTGTTCATTGGGTCTTGATCAAGAGATGTGGTTAAAACCACTGATGCAGCAAATCTAGACACCCCCCACCCCCCCACCCCCATCCCCTTGTCTGCTCAATCAACCATCAATAAAATCTCTCCTCTTCACTACTGCTGACAATTAGAACACGAGCCAAGCCCTAACCTACATAGGGAAAGAGGCCCCATAACCCAATCTTACATTAAACCGACTCGGGGAAATGAAGGTGTTCTAGCTCTCAGCAGATTATACTATAGCTGAGATGAAGGGCTGAAAAAGAACGTGTAGTTCAGTCAAACTAGCTAAACGGGTGAGAATTAAGATGTTGTAGCGTGGGATGAGGCAGTTATGCATACATAACATGTTGAGGCTGGGACCCCCTACTGGGGAGAGGCACGACAAAGCCTCTCTAACAGCAATACCTCTGGGACAGCTAATGATTAATTAGCTTGTGTCATTAAGTGAGGCAAATGTCACCCGAGCTTCCTGGGGAAGCTGTCACACCATGTGTAGGCTACTCACAAGTTTCCCCCTCAGGTGCCGGTGGAGGGGAGTTGGGGGGGGTAAGTGCACTGTAACTAGTCAAATCCTGACATCTAGTGGTCAAATATAAAACTTTGCTAATTTCCAACAGCAGTAAGAACTAGATTTAGGCAGAAACTTTTTTTTCTTTAATTTAATTTATTATCAAAATATGTTACAAAAAATAAACATTGCTTTTGCCCAACATTCCCAACAATTACCTACAACAAAAGTGTTATCCAGATTTGTCTTTGGGAATGCTCTCTGATCGCTGATCCTTGATCGCTAAATTAGCTGAGATGACCTCTGACCTTTAAGTGTCATTCACCTCACTGGCCATGTCACTGACCTCAAAGTTGAGGAGCTGACCATTTTTCACACCTAAGTTTTAAGGAGGCAAGAGCTGGCATATGGGCGAGGGTCAGAGTGGCGGGCAAGCTTTTAATTGCCAGACCTGGCATCGCAACATTTTAAAAACACCAGCTTATAATTCTATTACAGTTTGCTCAGTCAAAAAAAAACAATGACATAAAATCCCAAGCGATCCCAAACATGAAAGTAAAAAGGAAAATTTTTCTTACCAAACAGCCGAGGACCGAGCCAGGTTTGATGACTTTCCTTGCAGTTTGGAACAAATCCGGACAAACGATCGTCAAAGTAATAGTTCTAATTAGCCAATGTGCTTCCTTTAATAATATTATTTTCTCCATCAGCTACAGCGGGTTTTCACAGCACACATGTTCACACTTTACTTCTTTTTCTCCACTGCAGGAGCAGTTATTCTGAGCCTTGGAGGTCAGCACTGAATTCTGGCCTGCTGTAAGACCAGACCAAGATGAAGTGAGAAGGCCCCTCTCTTCAACAGGGAGTGGCAGCGCAACGTGGAAAGGCTTAACACAGACACACACACACCTCATGTCTGTTTATTCACATCGGCAAAGCACGTGCAGACACATGTGCGTGTGCGCACACACAAACACACACGCACACAATCTGCCTCACCCTCATATAGACATGCGCATACAAAAGCACACCTGTCAGGGCCTTTCCACTGTGTGAGCAAAAGCAAAGAAGTCCGGCCCCCCCTCCGTCTCTCTGTATGTGGTATCCCATGTCTGTTATATTAAAGCAAATCTATTCAGTTCCCACTTTCTTATCTGAAATAATGGCATGAGCAATTTTCACATTTAAGTAAGCAAGGACACATGCAGTCTCTCTCTCTTCCACTCTCTCACTTAATGAATGGAATCAGATCTGGGCCCCCGTGGCTGTGGTCTAATCTGCCTTTGAAGATTTCTGCAATTTACAGAAATAAATAATTACATACCACTGAACAGTTGTTTGGTTTGGGTTTTTTGTTGTTGTTGTTTTGTTTGCTTTTTGTAAATAGGATATATACACCTATCTACTTTTACATTTACTAGTCCACAAGTGCGTTCGATTTCTATGTTATTGGCCAGAGCCAAAAAGGGCCCAGGACATTGCCAGGAGCCTCCCAATTGTGCCAGTCAACTGGTTTGTGACGTCCATTTGAAGGAGGAATCTGTCAAATAGAGTGATTGAATTAAAGTGCACTTTGGTCCGGAGTGCTCTCTCTTTGCCACTTTCCACCATAACATGTCTTGTCCTAAAATAATTAGATTGAGGCTTTGGGTAATGGAGTGGCCGGATCCTCAGTGGTCAAAAGAAGGAATGGTGGCGCATTGAATAGAAGCCTCCAATCTTAAAAAACACTTTATTTCTTTACACTTGAGGTTTGTTGTCTTTTGTGACTATTATCCCCATTCACCAATTGCTTTCATGCAGCTGTGCGCCTCTTAAAAAGTCTTTGTGCCAGCACCATGAATACAGGGAATGTGTCCATGGCAGGTAGCCCTTATTGCAAGTTAATCTCTTGAAAGAGCCTCATACAAGTACTTTTAAATTCTCCCCTAGCCACAGAGGGCTCATCATCAATCGAGCACTTCTCCCCTTTGTAGGGTTGATGAGTGTGGTGCGTGGCTGGTGACAATGGCTGCCAAGTGTGGCAAAGTAATCACCTTCTGGGGAAAACACTAGTAATTACTTCTAAACTGTTTGGGCTTCAGAGACAACTGATATTGTGCAATAAAATGAAAAGGTCCCTTTAGAGAGCAGTGCTGTGATGGTCGATCTCAATATGTTTGTCATCTATTTGTTTACAGACATTTTTCTTTTCAGTTTCCCCACTGCAACCGTCCTTTTTATCCTACATGCATTTGTCTTCACGTGGTTTAGTTTATGTGCTGGACAAACACCATAACCACATTCTCCATGCATACTCACAAGACACTTTACATTATATAAGTTTATATAAGTTTCTTAGTTTCAGACAATTAAACAAGTCAAATACAGCTTCCATTCCTAAAGAGTATTTTAATTAAGCTCCTACATTCAGCCACACCTGTATTCATCCTTTAGGCTGTTAATAAGAGGCTATAATTATTTCTGAGCCTTTCTAATGAGATAACATCTTTTTTGTGGATCCTTATTTAGTACAGTTATTAGGTGTAATGATGTTTAGCCATAATTTTCCTCAGGGTTTCCGCTGAGGTGAGAATTTACTGATCAATTGTGACTTTATAAGTTACAAGTATGACTTGTTAGTTGTTGCTCTCACAAACTAGATAGAATTATGTCAAGATTACTATGATTAAGACGCTAAAATGAAATTATTTGGATCCGAAAAAGCAAGAAAGGCGCTCTGACACCAGTTTTCTTCGTAACCTCTTTAATATCAAATATCAAAACTGAGTTTACACTGTATACATTTTTTATGTGCACGGATTAATAATGCAGACAAGAAAATTCCAGAGCGCAAGACTCTCGCAACACTCCTTCGACTTACCTCTGCTTCACCATAAGCTCATCTTGTCTGCTTGACACACGTGTGTGGGGCCTGAGGGGAAAGGCAAGCAAAGCTTTCAGTTTTACTAGAATAAGATATGAGTTAGACTTTTAAACTTTTCTAACCAGAAGTAAAAGAAAATGGCTTCCAGCAGAAAAGAAATATGTAAAACCTTGTATTTTTTTAAATATCGTTCCTTTTTGTGGACATGGAGTGTCCTTTTACTTGGTCCTGCATTACCACTTTGAGGTACTTATAATTTATCTGAGTATTCTACAATCGTGCTACTAGTTAGGGTTTTTTTTTATAAACTAAAATTAAATATTTTGAAAATGAAGTAAGAATTAATCAAAAAAAATCTAAACTATGATATTAAAAATGAAAATGTAGCACTGTCATACTGAGCTCTGAAGAAAGCATTTATTCCCTGCTGGGTTAAAATACAACAACAGACACATTTTCATTGCATCACAACGTTCAATAAATAATCTACAGGGAAAAGCAAATTCAGTGTATTCTTGTATATATAGCCTATACATATTTGCATATAGTCTGTAAGCACATGAGCTATAAAAAGCTATAAAAGCTGCATAAGAAAATATGCTAAGGCTGTGCAAATATTCCCTGTTTTGTAGGTCTTATGCTACCAAAACAATAAAATGAAAATATTCAGACTGCCAGAACAATTACCCACACTTTCATATATAAAGCATTATTCTGCACTTCCTGTGTTTATGAACAGTTTTGGAATTTTAACTCTTTCTTTAGGCAATTTCTGAGAGAGAAAAATACCTGACTGTTTCACTGTTTTGTCTGTCATTCGAAGCTGAGCAGCTTCCAGGCATGTAGTGAGTGAACAGTTAAGAAAAGGAGAACGAAAGAAAGAGTATCTGCCAGGCTACAGAGGAAAACATGATTCTCCAGCAGCAAATTTTGGGAAACTGGACAATGCTTGCTTACACTGTATCGTGATACTTGCTGATAACAAGTGGTTCCTTGGATAGCTGTACTGATAACAATTCAGGGCAGGTAGCTGAATAAGATAAAAAAGCTTTAGCTAGCTTGCAGCACACTCTTACCAATGCAATTAAAAAAACTGCACATTTAATACAAAACACCTTTTTAAGGGCTGTCTTCAGCTTGTATTGTTCTTTTCTGCCTCCTACTGGGCAAGCATAAAATTAGGCTAATTAAAAAATTTGCAAGGTGCATTTTGAGAAGAATGTTATATTGGATTGTTTTTAATAACCCACTGTGTTAGGCCTGCAATTAGTGTCTTGATTTATTAGTTAATTGATGCATGTATTAGTGTATTAGGTGATGTATTACTTGATTCTGCAAACCTTTATACAATGCTGCTTATAAATTTGTAATTTAAATTAAATGTACATATTCTGCCATGCCAACAAAGTTTTAGTGCGGTTTTAAGGCTGCTTCATATTGCCTATTCTGTGTCTTGCTTTCTTTCTTTTTTCTTTCCAGTTTTGTTGGGTTTTACTGTAGGTGTTCGTGAGTGACAGCGAATGAGAGGGAAGCAGAATGACAGAGACGCAGACATCACTACTTGAGGCCAGTGTGAGCATTCAGGCTGTATTGCACATCTAATAATCCCACGAGGCAGAGGGCCTGTGGGTCTCCCTTTGAACCATAGTCCATTCAACACAAGAACACCGAAACATCTCCCCACCCCTTTGCGGTCACCAGCATTTCATTTGCAATCTAAATCTAAAACACAGGGTGCTCGAGAGTCACATCAAAGGGCTTTTTGATAGCTAGGATAGAGCAAAGACTTGAAATAAAATGGCTAATTACGAGTGTTGATTAGTGGGCCATGTAAGCTACAGACTAATTGGATTGCACAATGGAGTAGTGCTTTTGTTTTCTGTGCATCTTAATGAAGTCTTTTTTTACCCCTTTACAAAGGCTGAAATGTAGAAGCAATTTTTGTGTTTCCAAAGATAAAAATGGCGGCTTTAACAAACGTGCATGTTATTCAAACAGTCATATAAAGAGACTTCATCTCATAGGTTGTGGATAATTTGATCAGGACTGGGTTATCCCACATAATTATTAACACCATATGTGAAAGCTTTGTTGTGTTAAAAGAACCATCAGAAGTTCCATTAAGGCTGAGTAGCCCTTGTCTTTTCAGTGGAGCTGAGTTTTACTTAAATGTTTAGTCATGTTCGGCTTCATCTGGTCAGAGATTGATTAGCAAAACATGAATGAGTTATAAACATAGTTCTATTAATATTTTATCTTTCAAATACATTATACCAAGTAATCTTTAAAATGTTTATTGTTTATTTTTTTATTATATAAATATTAATAGAAAATAGATCTGGAAAAGAAATTTGGCATTAGAAGACCAGACTATTTTACTAATTTCTAGACTTTTTTTCTTCTTTTTTTTAACTGCTTCAGCAGATGAGATAAACCAGTAAACATGTGTTTTTGTTTTGTTTTTAACTGTCTTAAAGTTCACACTGTATGAACCATAAAGTAAGATGGGTGGGAGAGCTGATCTGAGGTGGTACAGGGAGAAATCTGCATAAAAGTCAAGCTATCTGAAGTTGAAGATGTAATTATATGAATGAAAGGACCACAATAACCTCCAAGTGATCTACATTTAAAATGAGACAAAGGAAATAAAGGAGCTCTGAATTAAAACTAATGTGTCTCACGTCTGCTTATCCATGCAGACTGGGCCAGCCAATGCTTCAGTTTACTGCAATGTATCCAGCCAGCCAGACATTCATTTTCTTCCACTTGTCCAATTCAGGGTTGCAGGAAGCTGGAGACTATTACAGCTGTCATGGGGCAGAATGTAATATAATCAAAAAGCATAACAAGTAACCTAGTGCTTACCATACTCAGCACTGTAATTACCAAAAGACGGTACAAAATATGAATCTGAATTACAGTGTGTATTTCACCACAGGCCATAGCTAGAGTGTTAAAATATGGACACCCTTGAAAAGTATAATTCCAAATCCAAAGGCCGGTGCTCTGGAGGAATGCCCGCAGTGGAGGTCCTATTCTGTTATCTCCTCGGACAGGCTATCCTATCATGTGAAGCTCACACAAGCAGCCATCTGACTGAATCACTTGTTACCTAGGAGATCTGAAGGACTGACTGAGACCTTGATAACGTGTAACTACACCATTCATATTTTTCATTAACCAGTTTTTGCAACAAAACAAAACAACAAATACACGAGTTATTCTTGTTTTTTATTTTTATTTGATTTTTTTCAGTTCGGAGGGAGTGCATTTACATCCTGAAGACTTGTTTTGTTTTTTTTAACTAGGATAATATTTGCGATTCTACCATGTATTAAAAACTGTTGCACGGGAATGCTGAAACGCATTTGCACCCTCATAACAAAAGAGGGAAAACGGATGGGAGGGGGTCGGTGACAGGCTCCAGCGGGGGGGGGAGATTTCTGTGCAGGTGTCCTTGTATTTTCTGACACCTCGGAGACAGGACTCGACCGTAAGTAGCCTAAGACTGTTGAGGAAGAATCAAAGCTGATAACATAATAAATGTTTGATCTGCCATGAAATCCGAAAAGAGCAGCAACGGAAAGATATGCTCGTCTGGATGAGAGACCCCCGCTGGGTGAAGACACGCAGCGTATGTTAGCTGAGCCGTGAAAGCTCGCTGCCATTGACTGGAGCTCAGGCTGAAATGGGAGCAAAGCGATGAAGACCGATCGCAGGGGAGTGAGCATCCTCGAGCAAAAATATCGCATCACTGATCATTTCACGTTATTAGACATCAATTCCAGATTAGCAGAACGCGATATTTGCCACTACCCGGACAATTCGCCGTCGATGCAAAGGGTTTGAACGGTGGCATTTATCTCTTTTTTCCCTTCTGTTTTTCATTCTGCAGATGTGCGCTGCAAGAGGAATATGGCCTGTTCGATGGGTGAAATGTTGAGGGATTAATCACTGATCATGATGAAAAGCAAATCAGTGCTGACCATTTCCAGCTACTCGTGGATGAGTCTTCTGGACTATTTTCACATGTTATGGATGATATGTCACGTTAGATGAAATGTATTTCAGGACAGTGTGCACCTGAAAATCACTGACTAAGACTACCTGCTACAGCAGCTTATTGTTCTCACTCCCTAAAAAGCAAAGCACCCCACAGCTGCTTTTCTCTCCTGTTTAGGATGGGACTAACCTGACTTTATGTTAACACTCTGCTGGGCGTCACGTGAACAATGTCAAGTTCTCAGCAGCCTGATGTGGGCACAAATGTCACTGATGTTCCTGGGCAGCTTGGTTTCACCAGCTCCAATCAGGACCCGGTCTGGTCCTCCATTGTTAACAGTGTGGTGAAGATGGTGCTTATATCTCTGATTGTCTGCGTGTCTTTGTTTGGGAATGTGATTGTTCTGCTGGTGTTCCAAAGGAAGCCTCAGCTCCTTCATGTGGCCAACCGCTTTGTCCTCAACCTCCTCCTGGCAGACCTATTTCAGACTATATTAGTCATGCCCTTTGCTATTGCAGCTACCATGCCAAGTGTGTGGCCTCTGGATGCTCGGCTGTGCCAGGCCCTGGTGGTGCTCATGCACTTGTTTGCATTTGCAGGGGTTAACACCATTATAGTTGTGTCTGTGGATCGCTACCTGGCAATTATTCACCCTCTTTCTTATCCCACTCGCATGACCCCTCACTTGGGCACCAACCTGATCATCTGCACCTGGGTGCTCAGTTTCCTGCAGAGCACACCTCCTCTCTATGGCTGGGGGACCATAGACTTTGACCAACATCACAGCATCTGCTCAGTGGTGTGGTCTTCTAGTCTGTCCTACTCTGCTGTGGTGTCTACCTTTTCTTTCTGGCTTCCTGTGCTCATCATGCTCGGATGTTACTGGATGGTTTTCAGGGCAGCCCGGAGGCAGAACGCTCTTGTACACCCCATACAGACACAGTCCTACTCTCAGCCCTGCCCGCAGGACTTCCAGGCACCTAGCAGCCCACAGCAGCGATGCCAGCCCCAGCAGCCCAGTTCACCTGAGGGACCTTACTCAGCCAGAAGATACCCAGTTCGAGTTAGACACAGGCGTTTTCACTACCACTGCAAGGCAGCCCGTGTGGTTTTTGTGATCATGGCTTCATACATCTTCAGCATGGGTCCTTACACCATTCTGAATACTATATCTATGTTCACCAGAGCAGCTATACCCTCATGGTTATCCTCCCTTGCCCTTGTACTCTTCTTTTTACAGTGCTGCCTACATCCTTATATTTATGGCTACATGCACCGTAGTGTAAGAAAAGAATTTCTGGCTTTACTCTGTGGGTTGTTCTGCAAGCAGGGCCGTCCCAACCAGAGCTCTGCTGTGGAAAGCTGCTTCACTACGACTGAGGGACGCTCCACCGCTCACCCTCACCTGCCCAGCTTGGCTGCTCGAATCATCCCCCTGCGGACATGGGAAGAGTGCACAACATCGTCCTCTCCCACTTTTGAGAGGAAGTCGAGAGACAGTCGTAAGGAGACCACCTCTACCAGTATCAGCTCTGAGAAGGAACTTACAGTCAACAGCAAACAAAGCACATAAACTGCCATGCATCAGACAGACCATAGTTGCTCTTACTTTAGGACGCTGTCATGCAGCATGTTCATAGTTCTTAGCAGGTCGCTGGAATTACAAACAGAAGTATCATCATTTATCACCAACATAAGATATTTTACCACTTTGTTAAAATCTCTGTTAAGTTATTGCTACTGGGAAAAACCTAGGCACAGTAGTTGTTGTGTTAACGTGTAAAAGAACAAATTGTAGGAAAGAGTTATTGTGTTTCATATGTAAATGCATTTTTAAGCGTTACCACATGTGCCACATAAAGACTGTGTGCAGCTGTTAAAGTTTGTGCTATCCATCATTCTTGCAAACATAATAATGCATGCGAGAGTGAACTCACTACTGTTATTTAAAATGGGCATTTAAATCAGTCTAAATTCAAATTATTCTCAATCTGCACGTGTAAAATAGGAAGTTGCTCTTATGTTCGGACCACTCTAATTATCAGATGTCTCTGATGGCATGTAAATCTGCTGTATCCACACAATTGTCTCCTTTAAACTTTTTGTGTCCTGCTGGAGGTGCAGGATGGCGGACCTTGTCTGCAAGCAAATTTTGCTTGTAATTTTCCAACTCAGGGTATTGCTTGTAGGAAAAAAAGGAATAGATCCCACCTTGAACCTCGGGTGGGAGAATATGTGTTAAAGTCCCTATCACAGTAACTGCTCTTAGTCTCAAAGCGCCTTTTGAAAAAACAATTAGAAAAGTGATTTATTGTGCCTGTCAGTGAGAGCTTACAAGTGTTGGTGATTCCCTTTCTCTCATGGGATGGCCACACATTCACGTTTGTCTTAGTCCTTTGTTTCTTTTATCTACAGCGTAACTGATGTGGAAATTTTCCTTTTATTTCATACCACTTAATATTTGGACTCGGTGTTTGATGCCTTTCAAATGTTGGCGTGGGGAAAGGGGCGAGTATTTTTGTGTGATAAAAACATGCATGTTGCAAGATCTTTAACAGATTTCTTATATTCCATTGAGCACTTGTAGACTTGTGATGATACCTCATGATAAAGTATTTCTAAAGGAAAAGAAACTGTGTGCCTAAAGCCACGGATGCTTGCCGCGACTCCTCTCAGAGAAAGGTAAATCATTAAGTTAGAAGTTTGCTATGGTCCATCACCATATTATGTGCATTTATTTAAGTGTCTAGTGCCAAGTTTCTAGGTACCTTCTCAGAAAATGAAAAGAAAAAAAAAGATTTGGCACAATGTGCTCCTGGTGTATTCTTATCACTAGACTGTCGTAGTTTCTGAGATCTGTAATGTACTTCACCTTGAACTATTTAACAGGTTACTGAGGAAATTCAAACTACAGTATTAAAAGTTGACAATCAAACTTGGGTAACGAGTTTGTTAGAGGCTCTGTAAAGGACAGTGTGTGTTTAAGTATACTAAAATATAAGATAAAATGTTTAATAGCCTTTGAAAAGTGCATATTTTTGTGATTTCTATTGTGCTTTTGTAATATTTTTGTTTTCCTTATTTAACATCAAACATTGTCTGTTGTTTAATAAAAGTACATTATATGTAATGCGTACAAAAGCATGACTTTACATACAACATACCAAAAAATACTTGAGTATCAGGCTGGCTTTAGGTTTGAGAAGGATCTTAAAAAGCATATTGAGCTATTTGCATTCCTTCCTGGATCTCTTTATAGTCTGCTGACTTTTGAGTGGGTTAATAACAGAATTTAAGACTAAATCTACAAACCTTGTTGGATTTAAGAAGTGTTCAATTTTTAAACCCTTACTGTACACGTTGTTTCACAATTTGAGGTTATATGTTTTGCACAACATTTTGTTTTAAAATAAGAAATTGATGATTTGATTTTTTTTTTTTTTTTATAAAATATTCAATCTAGGGCAGGGCTAAGAGCAGCACATTGTACTGTATCAATAATTATCTCTTTTACAGCGTTTCCTCCAAGCACATTATTTTGCCTTTTGATTTTGCTCCAGCCAAGAAAAACTAATCAGCTGAACAATAAACATTACTAGACTTATATCAATACACAAATAGTAAGAAACACTGTTTGTGGTAGGAATTGTTTTATGTGTTCTAAAGGCTAAAAGACAAAAGCGTGACCTTGGTTTGGAATTCACTGCGTTTATTTGTAAAATGTTATCACCTTGGGTGATGGTGCCACACTGCTTGAAGCAAAAAGCAGCAGTGTTTTTATGTAGTTAACAGTTCAGCAAACCACCTATTAAAATCTAAAGAGGTACATCTCGAAAGTGCATAATGCACCTGACCAGTAAATTCATGGACTACTTTATGATTAACTAGGTGACCATGTCTACTGTTGAGAAACAAATCGGGTGCCTAATATGCAACACACTGCAGCACATAGCTCTATGATACAGATGTGCATCGTAACCAAGAGTACCCTCTGATTTATACAAACTCAAACTCCAAGAAGATGGACATGTATCATAGCACTGTGAGTGTTTTATATAATTTCTAAACTACAATACAGGCTGATATTTTTACTTTTAAAACAAACCAGAGAAAAGAAAGAAAAGAAAAATATAACTCCCAAAGAAGGTTCCATAATGGTGACAATCTTTAAGTTGCATTCTCTCCCTCACTCTCTATACAGTATATGTACACACATTTTTTTAATCATTAAAGTACAGGTAAAGAAAAAAAAAAAAGAATTTTAGCCGTAAGGGAATAGAACAGATAAATACATAACATTTTACCTTCCTTAGAAAATTAAAGTAAAAACATTCCCACACACACATTGCTCACTATGACAGCTAGATCATTGGAACCCAGGCTGATTTTCAAGGCGCCATTCAAATTATTACAAGTCAACAGTAAATGCGAAATTATATATATTTTTAAAAAGAAAATAGCAACAGAGGTTTAAAGCACAAAAAGAGGACGGGCTCTGCTCATCAGGGGGGTTTTCTATGATAAGTGATGGTTTTTCAGTTCAGGTCGAATCAGACCTCAGGCCTTTGTCACAAAACCAGCATCGGGGAGGCCAGTGCTGTCGCATCTAGGAGTTAGTCCTTTCACAGAGTTCTTCGGTCAGTCCACTTTGACCACGCTGTAGATCTTATTTACAAACCAGAAGCAGGCGAAGAAGCCAATTGTACCTGAGAATAAAAGACAGGTTAGAATGAACAAAGTGTTATACAGAGACCATCTGTAGACAATGATGCAATTGTAATAGTAACTTAATATAATAAATAATAAATAGTTACCTGCCTCTATAACTACAATTATTGCATCATTCATCATGAATAAAATACAAAGTCAGTGAAAGAAAACAATATTTTAGAAAATTTTAGAAAATGCAAAAATGCATACAAGACAGCCAGTTGGTGTCACTGTCCAAATCTCATCCACTAAAAGGTAGAAAATAAGAGATTTTCAGCATTGGGTCTGCAATTTCCAATGCAAAACCAGCATCAGTGCTTAATTTTGTCAACGAAAGAGCATATTTGCATGAGCTCTGAAATGCTGATAAGGCAGACTGGTAAAAATCCTGCATCAACTGGGTATAAAAGTCCTATCTGACTACTCAATGAGAGCCACGCAGTCCAATCCCGAATTAAGCAGAGATCAAAGTTGGGATGAGGTGAAAGCCAGACAAGAAAATAAAAAGTTTTAAAAGGGGATATAGTAGGGATTAGCATTATTTGGATCAAAACTGGAAGCAAGGAGGGAAACTGTTTTTCCCCTTGAATCCTTGGATTACTTCTTGGTGATAATCTTGACATCTTATCCCCTTGGGACTTACAGCTCTGCCTTAAAACATTGTCAAACAGTGTTGCAGTGACAAGCAAAGCTGCAGTCTAACTTTTATCTGACCAACTGACAGTATAACACCAGAAAAGTATGTCATCATTCAACACGTGGCGAGCCGGATATCTTTAGGCAGCCAACAGACAAGGCGTGTATTTCCTGGTTATCTAGTATTTAATATGTTCCTATGTATCACAATCCATGACAATGTATGAATGTGGTTTTGATCTGCATAACAAAAGAACAAAAATAAAAGAAACTCCCTGAGAAAAGTGGGCTCCATCTTGTCAAACTGGAAAACCATAGAGAGAAAAACTGACCCAAATAAATCTGCAAAACTAGATCTGACCAAGAGGGACTCCTCCCAAAGTCTCTGATTTTCATTACACTTCAGAGAGACTAAAAATAAAATTATTCTGATTGGGCCATTGCAAATAACTGTTATTTAACAGGATTTGACACTGTGCTTCTCTACAGCCAGTAACAAGATAAGGAAAGAAGCCAACACTCAATATATGACAAGTAAACAAAGGTTGCACAGTAGAGGGAACAGCTGCCTGTAATAAATATTATATGAACAGGATGTTGAATCCTCCTTTTACAGGTGACCTGATGCAAATTGGAATCTCCGACCCAGAGAACAAACATTGAACTTCGCATGTATAAACGACACACCTCTTTCCACCAAAGACGTGCGATAAGCTCTCAGAGCTTTTTCATTCGTCAGAAATAAAGATCAGATAAGCTTTTTTTTTCTTCTTTTTTTTTTAAGAAAAAGAATGTTCAGTGCAATTAACATATGTGCAGCAGTATCTAAACTCTCTCTGTAATTAAGTCCTGACTACAAGCTGCAGTGTGATAAGACTTTGTATTGAGGTTACTGAGACTTAAATTCGTCCAAGATTTTTTGTTGATGCACCCATAGAATTATAAAATCCCATGTCGTCTTGCTGAGTTATCCTCTTCACAAATTCATGTGTCCACGCTGTCCGCCCGGGAAGATGACAACAATATCCTATCAGCCTTTTACAGCCAGTAGTAGTTTTTCCTTAAAATTTGGATATGACAAAAGGCTGTATTTCTGCAAGTTAAGCTAAAGCATTTTAACAGGGTGCAAGTGCCTAAATTAACTAGGCACCCAAAATAAGCCACTGACATAGAGGAATCTAATGAACCAAGTAAAGACATTGTGTTCGTTTTTCAAGTCTCAGTTAAACATTGTAAACACAACTGTTTTCCCCTTCAGTGGCCATAGTATTTGGAGCATTATGCGAGCCCTTTATTTTAAAATCATCTATATGCCAAGGTAACGAGATACTAACAGTAGCTCCTAAAAGAGCTCATTTTCAAAAAGTAAAGACCTCACCTGTGAAGAGGAAGAAGATCAGGACCATAATCATCGTGTATCCAAAGTAGAGTATAGTACTGGCCATTCCAATTATTTGCAGCTTTGAGAAGAAGTAGTGTACAGCATAGATAAACAGATAGACTGCTGTAAAGCCGCTGGTCAGGAAGGATCGCCACCACCAGTGGTAGTCCTTAACACATAGGACAAAGAATGACTTGTTAGAATTCAGTAATAATGTAATAATGACACGTCAACTAAAGTCAGAACCTGGGGGATACACAAAATTCAGGTACCTCAGCACAAAGGTGGAAGTAGCACAGCAGAATTGTTGCCTCAGAGCAGGTGATGAGCAGAATGATGAAAACCAGGAACAGGAATCCAAACATGTAGTACATCTGATGAGACCTGAAACAAACACAACATATTAATGGATATATGGAAAATTGTGGCACAAAAGCAAAATCCGGAGAGAGAATTCCTGTTTTTGTACCAAATGCTGTTGAGAATGAAGAAAAGCTGAATGAAGATGCAGCCAAAGGGGAGGATGCCACCCATCACTATACCAGGGATGGGTTTGGTGAAGAAGGACTGCTCAGGTATTTGACGGGGGATTTGGTTTGTTCGCACTGGTTGCTCAATTGCCTGCACAGAAGCAAATCGACACATTTAGTTAACAATCAGTTTTAACTGATTGCATAAGAATAATTAAGCAGGTTAACTCACTGGTTTCTTGAATCCAAAGTAGGCACCAACAAAGGTGAGGGGTACAGAGATTCCAAACCACAGGGCCAAAATGGCAACCAGAGTACCAAAGGGGATTGCAGCTGAGGAGCCCTCCCCCCATAGGATCAGATTCATCAAGAAGAAGTCTGCAAATACAATTCTAGGGAGGAGAGGTGGACAAAGATACACATGAGAGGAATAATAGCAGTTCACAAGGTAAATAAAAGGAGATTAACCGCAACACTCAAGGACAGAGCTGAAGTGCGACTGAGACTAATGAGTAGCAGATAAACAAATAAGAAGAGTAAACATACCCTGGGCACAAGAGTGCAGTTAGCAATACGTTTGTCTTCCACTTTTCACCTCCGAAAGCTGGAAAAAAAAAAGAATGAGAATTTCATGGTAAGAATCACAAAGTTTTGTTATCCTGTATATATGGACTCTAACGATTGAAAGTCATCACTGGACTCTTACTTTTGTAAAGACGTGCTGACACATAACCAGCAGGTGTACCCAGGAGAACCCAGAGTACCACTGCACAAGTCATGAGAGCCCCTCTGTTGGCCGGTGACAGGAAACCCAGACAGGCGAGGACTACAGTAAACAAACATTCATCAGTGCAGTCATCCATACATAGCATCACGATTGCAATTGAAATGCAAAAGTATCAGAAAACTTCACTTCTATCAGCTGCCCCATTACTTTAGACTCTACAATCCAACTTTGGCTTGACAGAGTCTTTGTTATGATTATTATTGATGGATGCTTAAAGGTAAATATATGTTGATGGGGTCTTTAGACATTTAGGGGGAAATGTGAAATAGTCCTTACAGAGAGTAATGAAAGTCATGATGAAGATCTGCGTTCCCTGTCCAAGGAAAACAGACAGCAACATCCCTTTCCTAGGGGGACGGAAAACATCCCCGTGCACCTGCTTCCAACCAGATTCCTCCTGTGCATCCTCCTGGGAAGGTCAATACGCAAAAATATACAATTAATTAGGTATTTGATACTTCATTTAAATGAACTTAAATGATAAAAAGCTTAAGGTTTACCAACTACTAAATACTAAAAAAAAAAAAAAAAAAAGTGAAAGAGGTAAAGATTAAGAAGGTTTTTACCAAAAGCTTTAAAATGAGGTGTAGAAGAAAAAAAACGCAGTAAATTCTAAATTATTTGCCTATTTCTTTAAACCTGCATTATATAGAAGTTTTAACGTACAGTTCCCACACCACATTTTATATTTTGATCGAATGTTTCTACAATGACACACACCCAGCACCCTAAATGTTTTGTTTAAAACAGATCTCGACAAGCTTACATATAGAGTAGATTTTTCCTTGGTCGATGGAACCTTTATCAAGTCTCCCTGTGAAATGTAACAAAATATTTATAATTCTGGATTTATCTTATTAGACTGAGTGGTATCTTATACTTCAGAATTAATTATTAGCCATATAACTTTGATGAAGATGATTTGTAGGCACCGTGTTACTACTAGCCATAAGATTTCAGAGTCTAATGCTCGTCACTTAAATGTTTTAGATAAAATGTAAATATTTCATTATGAACTAAGGCACTAGAACCACAACCATTAAGTAACCTTATAAATGCCAATAAAATAGTGGAGTAGAATATACACAACAGCGCACAGACACCAAGATAGAAACAAGGCTGCTCCTTAGAGCAGGCTGTTGCCTTAGAAAGACAAAGTTTTCATTGATATTGCTACAGTTTCATTCTCACTTAATATAGTTTACTTTTTACTTTACAACAAGAACTGATTATAGTTAAATTACCTATTAAAATAACATCTGGTCTCTTTGAGGTTAGTACTAACAACTGCAGCTTACATATATGCTGCACCAATAAGACAGAGACTTTAGTGTCTTTACCTGGTCCACCTGGTTGTATCTGGCAATGTCCTTGTGCAGAGTTCTCAGCATGATCATGGCAACCATTCCAGACAGGAACAGCACAATGACCAACGAGTTCATGATACTGGAAAAACAACAAGATATACTCCACGTTAGCAAACAGGCATCACGAGCAGGAGAGTTTGAGAGAAATATTTTTGGGTAAACAATGTAAAACACATCTTCAGACCTAAACCACTGGATGTTGGTGTGAGGCATGGAGACCAGGATGTAGTCCCACCTAGATGCCCATTTGATAGTATTGTCTTCCTGTTGGGGGAAAATTAAATCACAATTTTAGTTTTCTTTTTTTTCCACTCATAGTTGCAAAGAAAACTGTATATATTAGTTACATGTAATCAGTATTAAAGTTAGGAGGCCTACCTCAAATGTCACAGCGTAGGTGTAAATAATTGACACATCACCATTGAACTCTGCAGGGACCTCCATTGGGTTGCCTCCATCACAATTTAGGTTGTTCTCATCTGCATGTTTGATACTGTTGTGTACAAAACACAAAACAGCGTCATGTCAGATTAATACTGAATGTCATTCATGACATAGTGTGGCTGGTGGTTGGTTCATTCAGCTGCAACGTCAATGTAGACTAGCTCAAAATTTGGTGCTATCACATCTACTACAAATGCAGCCTTACCTCTTTGGCTCCAGAGTTGCAGCAACCAGTCGAGCTCCTGTCCATCCCTCTTGTTTGCCGCTGTGGTACTTGATCTTGATGTCCACATGATTGAAGACGTAAAATGTGTTCTTCTTGTTGAACTCAGACTGAAATAAATAGGATTATAAATATGATTATGATCATAACTGCAAATGTATCAAATAAATTATTTTTTATTAATGTTATATTAATATATTACTATTAGGGCTGCACGATTAATCGTTAGAAAATCGCAATCTCGATTCATACTTATGTGCGATCTCATTTCCAAATGACAACGATTTAAAAAAAAAAAAAAAAAAGACGACGACAATTGTACCGCATTTTGATCCGGGACGTAATCTGCATGAAAACAAGCGCTCACTCTTCCTGCTCAACAAATGACAAGGGCGGAGCCTTATACCACGTGATACAGAAGCTGTGCCGTGTGATGCTAAAATTAGCAGGGGAAAAAACAACGGAGAACACGTCAGGGATGACAAGAAAGTGACAGGAGAAAATCCATCCCGGTCAACCACCCAAACATCAATAACGGGAACCTTATACAGCGCTTCCCTATACCCGTCGAACTCCCGCAGACACAAAGAAATTACGGAGGCTATCACTTATCACCTGACCAAAGATATGGCTCCCGTCAACACTGTGCAAAACGAGGGATTTAGGAAAATGATCAACACCCTAGACAAACGCTACACAGTGCCGTCCCGCAACTATTTTTCTATTGTTGCACTACCTGCTCTATACACGCAGTGTCGAGCAACGGTGGAGACGGAATTTCAAGCAGTACAACATTTTGCGGCAACCACAAAACGTGAGACATTTGTTGTTTTTATGTTTATTTATTGTTTTTATGTTCAGTCTCAACTGTTACGAAGTTGATGTGCAGTTAATAAGTGCAATAAATATTTATATTGGAAAAGAAAATCGTGAGAGAATCGTGATCTCAATTCTAAGCAAAAAAATCGTGATTCTCATTTTATGCAAAATCGTGCAGCCCTAATTACTATAATATATTATTATCAATTAATATATTATGTACAATCCCAATGTATTTTGTATCTCCCTTAAATAAACAGGCAGCCTTAAAGTATGAAATATTCATATACAAATACACATATAAATGTGTGTACTGTCTCAGTGGCTGATAGTGCCCCACAGGCCTCAGTGTGAGCTTGAAGACATTTATAATGTTTAAGTAGTTTAATGTGTAGGTGCTGACGATAAACACATTTTTAATGAAAGCCGGGGAACTTCGGTAGCACAGAAACAAGTGGCTATTCTTTGTGACCATATGGATCGGTCCCTCATATTACCATTATTTCAAATACTCAAAAAAGCTGGTGTTCCGGGTATAATTGGCCGTTTTTGACTATTTTGATTTGGCCTCTATATTTCACCTTTAAAAACTGTTTATCTTGCCAATCTGTTATTTTCTCATTTTGACATACTGTATCAGCACAATTTATATAAATTCAGTCAAAATTTAAAATACGAGTAGAAAGTGATATTTTTGACTGTAAAAACCACAAGCATGTTTAACGAATCATTTTCATAACTTGAAATGCAAATAGAAATTGTACATTTTTAAAAATACGCACAAGTTTTGCAAACAACAAAGTTATATGGTACTATTTACCTAAAAATGCAGCCAAGGCTCAGACTTTTTTATATAACCATTTAAAACTATTTACAGAACAATCAGTTGTTCTGCATCAAATAAGAAGCACACAAATTATTTATGCAACTCTAAAAATAGTTTGTGTCCACTATAACACAGATGAGAACAGCACAGGGATAAACCTGCAGGTCTGACAGCAGGTGTGTCATTCAGTGTTTACACTGTAATCTGCCTTTGGTGGCTTTTTTGCAGCAACTGTGACATTCACTAGTAGAACTGACACACAAAACAACGACTACACTACACACTAACTACACAAGACAACACACTAACTTGAGACTCCAAACACGGTAAACGTCACAAATTTCTCATGTATCAAAACTCTCTCTCTCTCTTTTGCTCACTCCTAAAACTTCCCCCTCTTCCCAAACAACCAAATTCCACATGTCGTCATATCATTTTTTTGATTGGTCTACATGGTACATTTTTCCACCGATAGGGACGGAGTGTTTTTTCTTTTTTCACTCACAAGCAAAGCGTGTTTGCTTGCGCTCTCCTTAGAAAACACAGTTTTTACCGTTTCTTCCCAGAGTACACGCCACTGTTTTATTAAAAACAAAAAACATCGGTTTTACGTGGCCTATCAACACAATTTAAAAACTGGTATATAGTTTGAAGTCCGCATGTTCGACCCAAGTTGAAATGGAGACTGTCGACCCCAGAGGGTTAATCAGAAAGACTTAAGTTGGCTAGTTATGTATCGGGCTAATGTTTAAAACTTTCACTTGAGTAAATTAACTAATATCACTGCTAAGTAATGTTAGCTAAGTTCACAGCATATTCCATAATAGTGCTGCCATACTGCATCACACTCAGTGTATTTAAATCATTTCTCCAGCGAGTTTGATAGCAAGCAAAATAATAATCATCATTTAAAAAAAAAAAAAAAAATAGCATGTGGAACGTACACGTACTGGAAAATTATTTACTAGGACTCACCTATCATGCGACTGGAGAGCGCAAACTCCGCTCTTGTCGTTTTCCATCAAATACATTAAAACAGCAACCTACAGGTATGTTAGCGCACTCATCCCCGACTGGCCGAAGGAGGGGCGGGGGTCACACAGAGGCGCAAGGCAGCCCAGGCGGGGAAATTTTGCCTCTACATTTTGCGACTCATTTCATTTCTCTATCTGATAAGAAAACTATTCAATCAGATAGTTGTTTGTGGTGAATAAAATACAGTTACACTTTCAAGCACTTTTAAGCACCACATCTGAAATTCAAGCACTTTTCAAACCTTGAAAAGACAACATTAGAATTCAAGGATTTCAAGCGGAGTGATCCGCGGTAACTCGCTAACGGAGATTTGCCGCATTAATGTCATTTTAACAAGATTAACGCTGACAGCACTAATTTACACACATACACACTCCAATGGACGCAAGCAACTTAGGGTTCAGTATCTTGCCTAAGGATACTTTGACATGTAAACTGGTGCCAAATAACAATACCTGACCTAATACTCATAGGATGTCATTCTTTCTCTCTGTTACAAGTCCTGCTAATCAAACAGAGCTGGTTAGTCTTCTTTTGTGGAAGGTGAATAAAGGTCAAGACAACTTCTCTGATAAGTGCTGAGTGAAACAAATCTTTTCTTACTCAAATATTCAGTCAACCAGAACAGCATCTTTACACACCACTAAGTCTCAATGTACTGTCCAATCTTATTTTTTTAATCATAGCTTTTGTCAGCGGCTTTTTTTTTTTGTTTCCTGATTAAAACAACACGATAACTAAATAAAAACTAATGCACAAGGACAAAAACTATGTTGAAATGTATTGACACAAAAACAAAATAGTAGTACAACTACTCAACTGCTACAACTGCTCAATGTTTCTCATGAAAAGGCAACAAAATGGCAACACTTAGGAGGAGAGTAGACATATGGACACATGTTGCATTCAATGTCAAGGAAAACAAGACATTTTGTAAACCATGTGGTGCAACTCACCAGTAAAAACAAACTTTTAAACTTTATGAATCAATTTTAGATTTAGTCTACTATAATCTTATGATATTTAACCAACTAAAACTAGACTCAAACTAAAAGAATGACAAAAACAAAATAAATTTTTAGTCAAAAGTCTGTGACTAAAACTAAATCAACACTTGCTGTCAAAATGAGAACCTTACTGCCCATTCGTGTTGCCGGTAAGTCTGAGTGAAGCTCAAATCAATGAAGTGGCTGATTGACAGAAGGTAAGATAGACTGGGTGTTGTGTGTGTTACATCATAAATGTTGATTTTTACCACTCGGTCACACCTTTTCTTACATTCCTTTACTGAATAATAACCATAATTTGCATTCCTTCTTCTTTTTGTCCAGTGATATGTTCTGTATCCACATCACAATTATTTAAAGCCAGAAACTCACATTGATCACACATGCATCCTTAGCCCTGCCATCTCCTGCAACAAGGCAGCCAATGGGGAAACCTGGATTGCAGTACTTCTGACCATCTTCCACATCATAGCACCAAGTAACTGGCATGTTGTCAATGATCCTGTAAAAAAAAAAAAAAAAAGAAAGAAAGAAAAAAGAAGAAAAAAATGGGGTTAACTTCAACCTTGATGCATACAATTTATTAACATTTTCATCCATTGTACAAACAAGTACTGCAAAACACAAAGCATACACAAAAAAGAAAGTGTGGTACTACAGTGTGGTACTACTACTAACCAGTGGTGCTGATAGTTCAGCTGCATTCCCATTTTAAGAAAGTCCAGTTTAGCTATATCATCCTTGTTTCCTTGCTTGTAGGTTTTTGTGGAGCACACCAGCTTGCATTTAAAACCTTCATTAAATTTAAACTGGGGAGAAAAAAGAAGAAGATCAGAGTCATGTTACATCAACAGGATATAGTAAACAAACAAGAGTTAATTCACACTGTTCCTGATAACACCCACCTTGTATGGTGAAGACTCAATTCGTTCACCAAACAGTACCTGTCCAAGGTTCTCAGAAGGCCTTAATTCTTTGGCATCTTTGCAAAAGTCAAACCTTTAACGAAGTTTCAGATTGTCACACACATAGAAAGGATCACAATGAGACAAAAAAGGCCAGTTACATGCAATTAAGAGAGAAAAAAAAAAACATTAAATGCTACTTACACGTCATACTCATAAGGCAGAACTGATTCCACTGAGTCTAGGCGATTGACAAACAGCTGAATATCTGTCTGTTAAAAAAAAAAAAGAAAGAAACACTTGTGGATTGGTAATTCTATAGCACCTTTCTACTGAATTTGAGCACTCAAAGCGCTTTCTATAACAAGTCTCATTCATCCAATCATACACATGCACCATACGCACTTAATCTATGCCTATGCCACACACACCAACTGATGCATCGGGGAGAACTCAGAGTCCAGTTTCTAGACCAAGGATACTCTGATATGCAGAGTAGAGGAGCTGGGGAATCCATAGCCACCCTTCTTTAATTCCTTTTCTTTATTTAAATTTAACAAAGCTGCCTTACAAGCCAATTTGTGAGCAAAAAAAACAACCAAAGTCCTTGTTATGAGTGCTGAATAGTTAGGCAGTTAATACATGCATGGTTTTTAATAAATATGTACCAATTTGTGGTACATGACAAAGCATTTGTGGGAAAAAAAAAAACTGTCTTAATGTAATGTGTTGGACCAATACTGGGTGTCAGAACAGGTTAAAAGCCACTTATTATTGATTGTAAAAGAATCTGGACTCTACTGGAGGACGTCAATCTTCTATAAAGTTTTTCCATTCAGTAATACCCGAAGCCCTGTAATCCCTATGGATATTGGCACTGTTATTCTAACAAAACTACAAGTTGAAGGCGTTCAAACCGTGCATGTATGTATTGATTTACACTCACCCTTCCTTAACACACTAGTTGCCCGAAATTGCGCTTGTAAAATGCCTGTAAATGCATAACAGAGCCACCAGCCCCCTCTGACTAATAGGGTCAAACGTTCAGGTACTTCCTGTAATTCAGGTGTATAACGGCTTTTATTTCATCGCAACTGGACATCGTCAGGTTATCATTCAGTAATTGAACCAGCCCTATTGTGCTAAGTCTCATGCTAGACTGGTGAAAACAGTAATTCCAGTCAGAAAGAATTTTATTTAGTTGGCACTAGCAGTCAGCGCCAATAAAAAACAATTAACAATGCGCCAGAATATTTGCCTACGCTCCTGTTCCAGGCAATAGCCGAGGCCTAGGAGAGGGCTGTCCAACTAGCATGAGTAGGTAAGATTAGGAGACTGATATAGAAAACGCTAAATACCAATTCATCATCACATTTACTACGTTACATAACAATTTGAGTCGTAGGAATCAACCATACCTGGCAGTCTTCACCAGCTTTGGATTCTTCATCACAAAAACTCACTGGGGCTAAACCCGGAAGATAGAACGCCGAGAATGAACGGATATATAAGGCTAACAAACAAACAAGCGCAAAACCAGAATGTATCCGCATCCTCATTTTATTGCGGACACGGTTCTTCGAAGATTTTGTTTGCTACTTGGGGTTTTTATTCTTCGAAAGAAACGTAACGGCTGCTAGCAACGATGAGCTATATGCTAGGTCCCTGGCTTGCAGAAACAGCAACTGAGCTGAACGGTCTGGAACAACCAGCACGGCGCTGACGTCCACCTCTGTCAAGCTATGCGGAAGTCACAAGACGTATACCGGATGTTAAAATATTTTACCCTCAAAATAAATGTATATAATAATTAATCTGTTACCTCTAAAGGTTTAAAGAACTAATAACTGGTGTATATATGCCAGCAGTATGTTTTAGGTTACTTTATTTTGAATAAAAACAAATTAAAAGTACAATTCCATACGTTAATGCGCTTTTTATGCTTTTAATTTAACAGGAGAAAATCGGAAGTCAATGACACCGTGGAATTAAGACTGACGTTGCTTATTGATTAATAGTGATGGTAAATTTGATTCTTTTTACTGAATCGAGTTTTAATGAGTCACTCACCAAAGTGAATCGGATTTTTTGAGTCATTTGATTCACTGAGTCAGTTGACCAGAGAGTGCAAAAAATTAACATTTTCACTCAAACTTAATTTGTTTCTCTTTTCAGGTAAATCCCACTGCTAAGATGAATGATTCTAAAAAAAACAACAACTATTTTATAGAGCAAAAAAGAGCAAAAACATTTCTAAAATTAAGCAATTTCCTATCAAAATTGCTTAATAAACATTTATTTTGTTTATTTTTATTTTATTAGTATTTTCCTTAAATGTGTTAAATATATATTTTCTCATCTAAATGTCCACTGAGCTGTGAGCCAGGGGGCGGTAATGCGCCTTAACATTGGTTGCCAACCAAGAAGAAGAAGAAGCTGTGAGCCAGGAGGGAGGGGGTGAGTGAGTGAGTGATTCGTTTGCTCGCTCTATGATTCAGCACAGGAGGGAGGGGGTGAGCGAGTGAGTGATTCGTTCGTTCGCTCTATGATTCAGCACAGGAGGGAGGGGGTGAGCGAGTCCTGAGTGATTTGCTTACGCTTACGATTCAGCACAGGAGGGAGGGGGTTAGTGAGTCCTGCGTGATTCGTTCGCTCTATGATTCAGCACAGGAGGGAGGGGGTGAGCGAGTCCTGAGTGATTTGCTTACGCTTACGATTCAACACAGGAGGGGGGTGAGTAGCTCAAATGTGCTGTTAGCATGTTAGCAGAGCGATGCTACTGTGAACCGAGGAGTGAGCTTCTACTCAGGGTTTTTTCTTCCAGTTCAGAGCAGAAATGCTTTTGTTAAGAAACTGGCTGTTGTTTTTCCCCCCCACAATTTTAATTATAAGCTAGATATATTTCTACTAAGCGAATTAGTTTGCTAACAGAAACAGGGATGAGTCAGTGAGTCAGTTGGGCTTGTGAATCATGATTCACGAGTCAGTAAAGTGATTCTCGAGTATTGAACGATTCGTTCACGAATCGAACATCACTAATTGATAACTCATAGCAGTCCTTGTTTTCAATCAAGCATTCGTAAAAGTTGGAAAATGACATACTTATAATCCATAATGTAAGCTATAAGAGAAGCAACAGCAAGAGAAAATGCCTTTGAAACAATACCGAGAAAGCAAAGGTTCATTTTAAATGTAAAATATAAATAACTGCAAGCTAAACCAGAAAACCCGGAACGGGCACATGCATTCTACAGGGTGGGCCATTTATATGGATACACCGTAATAAAATGGGAATGGTTGGTGATATTAAAGTCCTGTTTGTGGCACATTAGTATATGTGAGGGGGCAAACTCCTCAAGATGGGTGGTGACCATGGTGGCCATTTAGAAGTCGGTCATCTTGGATACAACTTTTGTTTTTTCAATAGGAAGAGGGCCATGTGACACATCAGACTTATTGGTAATGTCACAAGAAAAACAATGGTGTGCTTGGTTTCAATGTAACTTTATTCTTTCATGAGTTATTTACAAGTTTCTCTTTGTTCACAGCCATTGACATGTCGAAGAGGTTAACACGTGAGGAGCGGATCGAAATTGTGTTGATATCCGGTGAACGCAGTAACCGGGTCATTGCAGCAGATTTCAATGCAAGACACCCTACGAGACCACCCATCTCCCATGCTACAGTTAGCAAACTGCTTGCTAAGTTTCGTGAAACTGGTTCAGTTTTTGATTTGCCAAAATGTGGATGCAAGAAAACTGTCACTAATGAAGAAACATCAGTGGCTGTCCTAGCTTCATTCAGCAAGACCCCACAGCGTAGCACTCGCCGCATGTCACTGGAGAGTGGCATTAGTCGAACATCCCTTCGGTGGATATTAGCTACTCACAAATGGCACCCTTACAAACTCCAGCTACTGCAGCATCTCAACGAGGATGACCCAGATTGGCGCACAGAATTTGCAGAATGGGCAAAACAAAAATTGGAACAGGACCATCAGTTCACGCAGAAGATTTTGTTCAGTGATGAGGCAAACTTTTATGTGAATGGTGAAGTTAACAAACAAAACCACCGCTACTGGTCTGACACTAACCCACATTGGATGGATCCCTCCAAGACTGTTGGAACAACAAAAGTGATGGTTTGGTGTGGTATATGGGGTACAACGATAGTGGGTCCATTCTTCATCAATGGAAACCTCAAGGCCACTAGATATTTGAAATTGCTACATGATGATGTGTTTCCCTCTTTATGCACTGAAGCTGGCACGTTCCCTGAGTTTTTCCAGCAAGATGGTGCACCACCACATTATGGGTTCCAGGTCCGAGCATTCCTAGATGAACAGTTTCCTGGAAAGTGGATTGGTCGTCGTGGGCCAGTTGAATGGCCCCCAAGGTCTCCCAATCTGACCCCCTTAGACTTTTATCTTTGGGGTCATATGAAGGCAATTGTCTATGGTGTGAAGATATGAGATATGCAGCACCTGAAACTATGGATACTGGATGCCTGCGCTGGCATTTCTCCTGAGGTGTTGCTATTAGTGTGTGAAGAGTGGGAGAAGAGGGTTGCATTGACAATCCAACACAATGGGCAGCACATTGAACACATTTTATAAGTGGTCAGAAACTTTGAAATCAGCATTGAAATCTGCTGCAATGACCCGGTTACTGCGTTCACCAGATATCAACACAATTTCGATTCGCTCCTCACGTGTTAACCTCTTCGACATGTCAATGGCTGTGAACAACGAGAAACTTGTAAATAACTCATGAAAGAATAAAGTTACGTTGAAACCAAGCACACTATTGTTTTTCTAGTGACATTACCAATAAGTTTGATGTGTCACATGGCCCTCTTCCTATTGAAAAAACAAAAGTTGTATCCAAGATGGCCGACTTCTAAATGGCCACCATGGCCACCACCCATCTTGAGGAGTTTGCCCCCTCACATATACTAATGTGCCACAAACAGGACTTTAATATCACCAACCATTCCCATTTTATTACGGTGTATCCATATAAATGGCCCACCCTGTACTATAATAGCGTTGGTTTTATGAAAGCTTTGCTATTCAGTTCATAGCTGAACTGAAGAAACATTTGGATGAGAGGTGAAACATTTTAACAAACTTAAAACATTCCTCCTTTTTTAAGCTCTTAATGCTGTTCAAGTCCCCTATTAAAAAGGGCACTGTAACTGCAACTTTATTGAACATAAACATTCTTTATAGTTAGAAAACAATATGGAAGCATTTGCTTTTTAAACACATAAAATTTTAATGTATCTGCCAAGCAAGCATCTATAAAAACATGAACATCTATTGTTACTCGTGGTTTTTCTTGCCAATCGGTTGCGGCAGATGGCTGCATCTCCCTGAGCTGGCTCTGCTGGTTCTACTAGCTCTGTTGGTTCTGCTTTTCTGCTGAAAGGGAATTCGTCCTTGTGATTGTTGAAATATGCTTGCTCACAGTTGGGGTTTTCTCAAAAAATGTAGGATCTTAAGGAACCTTAAGTATAAAGCACCTTGAGGTGACTGTTCTTGCCAATTGGCACATTCCAAACAGGGATAAGTTAATATGGGACTGACTGAATTATCTGCAGTTTTGTAATTCAATTTGATTTAAATAACTTGTATGAGACAACAGCTTTTAATTCAACATCCTTTTTTTAACAATTTAATTTTACATACAAAAGATAGTATATTCAAGAAAAACCTAGTGCATTATAAAATGGGAATAGTCGCCAATTACAATACAACTACAATTATTTTGTCTACACAGCCATCATCCAGTCTGTCCTGTGTGTCTGGTTCCACTCAGCCATGAAGCAGGACACTCCCAGACAAACTCTTTCAACTGCTGCCTTCAGGCAGGCGCTACAGTGTTGTTTGCCAAAACCAGCTACCACAGAAACAGTTTATTCCCCAGGCTGTCACTCTGATGAACACTGTGAAATGACCCACTGTTATATCATTCAGGTCATATAAACATATGCAGTTTTGCACTCATTGTTTGTATAGTTTCTTAAGACCTATCTATTATATACCACCATTTTGGTGTGCTCACACATGTTGTGTATCACTGTCACATGTGTTTTTGCCCCTCCTGATAGTCCTTACACATCACTCTTGTTATTGAAAATTTGTACACTTCTCCATTCCTCAGGCATCCCATGATTAAAAAAAATCCACTGCTCTCTCTCTTAGACACCTCTATACCTACACAGATATTGTGGTGGACCACTGGAGGGCTCCACTCACACCCAGTTCTCAGGAAGTGTTGTTGCTGTGTTTTGGAGGGAAAGTGTTCAGTTGTGTGGTGATGAGCAATAAACGAGCAGTGTTAATCGAGAGCTCTCGTGTCGTCTGTGTTTACCTCCACATTGGTGACCCCTGACTCGAACATGCTGCAGTCCGATGGTGGCACAGACTCCGCTCTGGATGCACCAGCAGCCGCCAGCCCTCTGCCTCCGGCTGCAGCTACGTTTGCTGTGGCGCTCGAGCTGCCGGACTTTTGGCTTCACGATCCCCCGTCGTGGTTCGTGCACGTGGAGGCTCAGTTCGCCCTTCGTGGCATCTCGGCTGACGACACGAAATATCACCATGTGGTGGCTTCTCTCGACCCGCTAGCCACCCGTCGTGCATTGACTCTCCTCCGGGACCCACCCACCCGAGGGAAGTACGCCGCCCTTAAGGAGCTGCTTCTTCGGCGCTATGCCCTCTCCAACGCAGAGCGAGCCGAGAAGCTCCTCTCCCTCTCAGGCCTGGGTGGCGGTATGGCTCTCGAACTGATGGAGCACATGCTATCCTTTCTCGGACCGGATGACGGGGGATTCCTCTTCGCCCACATCTTCCTCCGACAGCTGCCGGCGGCCGTGAGAGCTGGCCTCGCCAACTCTCCGCTTCTGGGCACGAAGGATTATCGCTCCCTGGCTGAGGACGCGGATCGTATTCTCCTGGCTACCCGCACTTTCCACAATCACGACCTAGTTCCAGCCTCGCCGGCGGCGCCTTCCACTTCCCCGCTGACCTGCCACGACGTACCCGATCCTTCGCTGACGGCAAAGATCGCGGCACAGCGACACTACGGACGGGACCTCTGTTTCTACCATCAGCGTTTTGGCGCCGGAGCGCGCCGCTGCCTGCCGCCTTGCGCATGTCCCTGGGACATGGACCCTGCCAGCGCGCTGTAGCGGCCGCGACCGCTGGCGACAAAGAAAAACTGCTCTTCATAGAAGACTCGCGCTCTGGGAGACGTTTCCTGGTCGACTCCGGCTCCCAGAAGAGCCTCCTTCCCCCGTCCGGAGCCGACAGTTTAGCAGCGGGCTGCGGACCGCAGCTTATTGCGGCTAATGGCTCTCCCATCGCAACGTTCGGGGAAAGGTCCGTGACTGTTTGTTTTCATGGTCGGGATTTCCAATGGACCTTTGTTGTTGCCGCTAGCTCTGTACCTATTTTGGGCGCCGATTTTCTTTGTGCCCACGGACTGCTGGTCGACGTCGCTAACAGACGCTTAATCAATGCACTGTCTTTTTCTTCAATACCCTGTTTCACTCGCGCCATCGAGCCCCTGAATCGGGCTAATTTAGTGACTTCAGGCAATGTTTTTCAGCGTTTGCTCATGGAGTTCCCTTCACTGACTGTTCCTAATTTCTCGAACACTGCAACGAAGCACGGGGTTGAACATTATATTCCGACGGTCGGTCCCCCGGTGTTCGCACGCGCGCGCCGCCTCGACCCCGCGAAACTCTCCGTCGCTCGGGAAGAGTTTGCCGCAATGGAGCGCCTCGGCATAGTGCAGCGCTCGAATAGTGCCTGGGCTTCTCCGCTACACATGGTGCCCAAGTCTGACGGTCGGTGGCGGCCGTGTGGGGATTTTCGCCGTTTGAATAATGTCACGGAGAACGACCGTTACCCCATTCCCCATGTCACACAGTGGAAATTTGTGTTTTTATGTTTTATCAATCTGTGTATTGGTACATGGTGTTGATTTTATTGTGATATTTATATTGCATGTTTGTTTATTGATATTTATATTGCATGGTTTTATCCTCATATTTATATTATGTGTGTTAATGTTGTACCATATTCCTTTAATCCACTGTGGACTAAACAGACAATTGTAGGCACCTGTGAGGTGGGGGCGTTCCCCAAGGTGGCCTATCAGCCGCCAGGTTGACCTGTTAAAGGGGATGGTGAGCGCAGAGACAAAAAAAGCGACGCACGAAAGGTGAGCAGGAGAAAAAGGAACGCGTGCAAGCCCGCACGTGTGTTGAAGGAACTGCTGCCTGACTGTGGGGTGCCGCGAGTCGTTCGGTGATCCAGTCCCAACGGCAGGAACAGCAACAGTGGGTGGCGATGGCCGCAATTCACAACAGGGCAGGGATGCCCCTCTGCCTGCATCTGACGGTGAGACAAGGGAGGCCGTGTTCAGGTGTGGAGTGGGGCGGGACTGTGCGGCGACGCGCTGTCAGGAGGAGACAGGTCTGCGATAGGAGCCTCCTCCCTGGTCTGCTGCTGGCGAGTTTTACCATACCGGAAGAGAAGTTCCTCTCCTGTCTCTTTCAGATAAGGACCATTCGCCCATGTGTGGCTGGACTGTGGGATTATGGGACTGTGGGAGGGTAATTTTAGCATATGGAAAACATTTTTTAGCCTTGTTTTAATAGTATAGTTTTAATAGTATAGTTATTTATAGTTATTTCTGCCGGCAAGGTTTTTAGCGGGTTGCAAACACTATTTTTATTGTATACGGGGAATTTTAACTTGTATTTGTGATTCTGGCTGTGTTTTTTTTTTTTATGGAAATAAATGGTGTGTTTGAAGCCAGCTAAGTTTCTATGCTCTGAGCGCTGACCCACTCACTCCCCTTTTCGCTTGTATGTATACAGACGTGGTGGTGAAGATTTAGGTCCACCAGTCTTAGCGGCTACACCCACATCCAGGATTTTTCTGCCCACCTCGCCGGCACCTCGATTTTTTCTAAAATTGACTTGGTGCGGGGGTATCACCAGGTTCCCGTGCGTGCCGAAGACGTCCCCAAAACTGCCGTTATTACCCCTTTCGGCCTGTTTGAATTTTTGCGCATGCCGTTCGGCCTGAAAGGCGCCGCCCAGACTTTTCAGCGGTTGATGGACTCTGTTTTGCGCGGGCTGCCTTTCGTCTTCGTGTACCTTGACGATATATTGGTGGCCAGCTGCTCTGAGAGTCAGCACGCGTCCCATCTGCATCAGGTTTTCCAGCGCTTGGCGGCACACGGCCTGATCGTCAACCCCTCCAAGTGCCACTTCGTCTTGCCGGTTCTGGATTTCTTGGGCCACCGCATTTCCGCTGACAGTGTGGTTCCGTTGCCAGACAAGGTCCGGGCCGTTTCGGCTTTTCCGCGTCCTGCGTCCGTTAAAGCGCTGCAGGAGTTCTTGGGGATGGTCAATTTCTACAACCGCTTTCTCCCCAGAGCTGCGCACCTGCTGCAGCCTCTCTATGCTGCCTTGAAGGGTAAAACAGCTAAGGACCCGATTGATTGGCTCCCTGAACGCATCCAGGCATTTTCTGGGGCCAAGACCGCGCTGGCAAACGGCGCCCTGCTGGCCCACCCGTTTCCGTCGGCGGAGATTGCGTTGACCTCCGACGCGTCGGACGTGGCAGTGGGCGCAGTGTTAGAACAGCGGGTCTCCGGTGTCTGGCAACCGCTTGATTTTTTTAGTCGCACGCTTAGGGACAGTGAGCGCAAATATAGCGTTTTTGACAGGGAGTTGCTGGCCCTACACCTCGCGACACGGCATTTTCGTTTTTTCCTCGAGGGTCGGAGCTTCACCGCGTACGTCGATCATAAACCTTTGACATTTGCGATGTCCAAGGTCTCTGATCCGTGGAGCGGGCGCCAGCAGCGCCAGTTGGCAGCCATTTCCGAGTTCACAACTGCCATTCAGCACGTGGCTGGTAAGTCCAACTGCGTGGCTGACTGTCTATCCCGCGTGCTGGTTTCTCCCGTTTATGTTGGCATAGACTTTGAGGCTATGGCCGCTGACCAACAGGCCGACCCGGACGTCCTTGCCTTTCGGTCTGCGCAAACGGGCCTTGTACTGGAGGACAGACCCGTGTGGAACGGCGGGCCTAGCCTGCTTTGCAATGTTTCCATCAGCCGTCCACGCCCTGTAGTTCCCCTTTCGTGGCGTCGTCACGTTTTCGACTCCGTACACGCCTCTCTCATCCAGGCGTCAGGGCCTCGGTCAAGCTGGTCAGCTCTAGGTTCGTTTGGCCGGGCCTTCGTAAATCGGTGAAAGACTGGGCAGCCGCGTGCATCCCATGCCAACGTGCTAAGATCCATAGGCACACACAGGCGCCCCTCGAATCCTTCCGCGTTCCAGGGAGGCGTTTTGATCATGTGCATGTGGATCTGGTTGGTCCTCTGCCACAGTCACAAGGTTTCACGCACCTTTTGACTGTAGTGGACCGCACAACCCGCTGGCCTGAGGCAGTGCCTCTGGCGTCCACTACAGCAGCAGCAGTGGCCAGGGCATTTTTGTCAACGTGGGTTTCGCGTTTCGGTCCCCCCGCCGACATCACCTCAGACAGGGGCCCCCAGTTCGTTTCCGAGCTTTGGTCTGCCATGGCTGACGGCCTGGGGGTCAAGGTCCACCGAACCACTGCGTACCACCCGCAGGCCAACGGGATGTGCGAACGTTTCCACCGGTCGCTTAAGGCCGCGTTCCGTGCTTCTCTCACAGATGGCAACTGGGTTGACCGCCATCCATGGGTTTTACTGGGGTTGCGCTGCGCGGTTAAAGAAGACCTTGGGGTTTCCCCGGCTGAACTTGTCCTTGGTCAGCCCCTCCGGGTCCCCGGGGAATTCTTGCCTGAGAGCCCACCCCCGTGCTTCGCTCCCTCTGGGCTGTCTCTCCGTCCCCCAAGAGACTCGTTTTCTCTTCCTGGCCCAGTGCACCATTGTGTGCCCGACACCTTTGTTCCGAGGTCGTTGGACTCTTCGCAGTTTGTTTTTGTCAGGCATGACGCTCATAGGCCTCCGCTGCGTCCACTGTATGACGGCCCCTTTAGGGTTATTCAACCGGGCCGGAAGCATTTCCTTTTGGATTTTGGGGGTCGGCAGGAGGCTGTTTCTATTGACAGACTTAAACCAGCACATGTGCTTCTGGATGACCAGGTGGTGCCGGCTCAGGCCCCCCGCCGTGGCCGCCCGCCTTCCACTGGACTGGACAACCCTGCTTCTTCCTCTGGGAGCGCCCCCCACCTGGCAGGGCCCGAGCTATCTTCAGTTTTTCCTGACCGCCCATGCCAGCCTGGCCCTCAGGCTCGTTTCCCCTCCGCCAGCTCTCCACCTCCCCGGTTCAGCCGTTCTGGACGTTTAATTAAAGCAAGGGTTCTGGACTAGGGGATGACCCTACTGGGTGTTCGGGGGTTCTGTGTTTTGGAGGGAAAGTGTTCAGTTGTGTGGTGATGAGCAATAAACGAGCAGTGTTAATCGAGAGCTCTCGTGTCGTCTGTGTTTACCTCCACAATATATCAATTCAACCAGCTGCCTTTCTAATGATTAAGAAAATTACTAATACCCTTAAATACCCTTAAACCACTAATACCTCTCGCAGACGAGCTTAACAACTTCTATGCTCGTTTTGACGCAGACAACAGAGAGCAGATCCTCTACCCTCAGGAGGACAGTGAGGCTGCAACTTTAACTCTGAAAACAGAAGCTGTGAGATGGACCTTTAAAAAGGTCAATCCTCACAAAGCTCCAGGACCAGACGGCATCCCAGGCCGGCTACTCAGAGTGTGTGCAGACGAGCTGGCAGAGGTGTTCACCAACATCTTCAACCTCTCCCTGAGGCAGTCAGTGGTCCCCACATCCCTCAAAGCATCCAGCATCATTCCCGTTCCCAAAAAATCAGTGGTCTCCTGTCTGAATGACTACCGTCCTGTTGCACTGACATCCATCATCATGAAGTGCCTGGAGCGGCTGGTCAAAGGTCACATCTGCTCCTCCCTCCCTGACACACTGGACCCTCTTCAGTTTGCCTATCGGACAAACAGAGCCACAGAGGATGCCATCGCCCTGGCAACGCACACCACCCTCACTCACCTGGAAAAAAGGGAATACATATGCAAGGATGCTCTTCATCGACTACAGCTCGGCATTTAACACCATCATCCCCTCAAAACTTGCCACGAAGCTTGTTGACCTTGGGCTGGGAACACCAATCTGCAGATGGATTCTAAACTTCCTCACAAACAGGCCCCAGGTGGTGAGAGTTGGTAAGCACACCTCCTCATCACTCATCCTAAACACAGGTACGCCACAGGGTTGTGTGCTTAGCCCCCTCCTATATTCCCTGTTCACACACGACTGTGTTGCTAAACACGAGTCCAACATCATTATCAAGTTTGCGGATGACACAACCATCATAGGCCTCATCACAGGCAATGATGAGACGGCCTATAGAGAGGAGGTGATGGCACTGTACGAGTGGTGTCTGGAAAATAACCTGACTCTCAACATCAGCAAAACTAGAGAAATGATAGTGGACTACCGGAAACGACCAGTCAGGGAACACCAGACCATCCACATCAACGGTGTCAAGGTCGAAAGGGTCAGCAGCTTCAAATTCCTTGGAGTCAACATCACCGAGGACTTCTCCTGGACCCTTCACACAGACACTGCTATCAGGAAAGCTCGCCAGCGGCTTTACTTCCTGAGGAGGCTGACGAAGTTTGGCATGAACGCCAACATCACCTCAAATTTCTACAGGTGTGCAATTGAGAGCTTGCTGACGAGCTGCATTACAGTTTGGTACGGAAGCTGCTCTGCCAGCAGCCGTAAATCACTACAGAGGGTGGTGAAGGCAGCAGAGCACATCACTGGCACGAGGCTTCCTGCCATTCAGGACATTTATCTTCAGCGATGCCTCCGTAAAGCACACAGCATCATCAAGGACCACAGCCACCCAGCACATCAGCTGTTCTCCTTGTTACCATCTGGCAGACGTTACAGGAGTCTGTCTGCTCGGACTACAAGACTTAAAAACAGTTTTTACCACCAAGCCATACGACACCTCAACCACAACACTTAAACACACACACACACTCCACAGGACGCACTCAGAAGCTACCTTGCAGCTTCACAAGTACTCTGTTTAATCTGCACTGGTCACTCCACTTTATTGTTATTGACATTTATATTTAAAAAGTGCAATACTGTAATTTTCTGCTGCTCATTCCTGTGCAATATCCCATCTGCCCCCCCCCCCCGTCATATTTCTTTTCAAGATTTTCTTATTTAATCACTAGTGTACATATATTTATATTTATAGATACATATATATTTAGTCATCTTTTCTCTTTTACCACGTCTCTCTAATATTTTGCTCTTTACTATTTTTCTATTTATTTTTTTTATTATTTTATTTTATTCTATTATATTTTATTCTATTTTCTTCTACTGTACCATGCTGCTGAGTGACTGCTGTTCGTCAAACCCATTTCATTGCAATGTTGACCCTGTGCTAACTTGCATATGACAAATAAAACTGAAAACTGAACTGAAATGTAGCTTATCATTATATTATAAAAATCTGCTTGCCAACTATTAACTCATGTGTTCATAATATTTTAATTCTTATTTTATTTATATAGTGCCAAACCACAACAACAGTCACCACAAGGTGACTTATATTATAAAGTAAAGATCCTACAACATTAGAGAGAAAACCCCAACAATCAGTGGACTCTCTATGAGCAAGCAATTGGCAACAGCAGAAAGGAAAACTCCCTTTTAACAGAAATAAACTCCTGGCAGAACCAGGCTCTGGCAGAACCAGGCCCAGGGAGGGGCAGCCACATGCTGTGACCAGTTGTGGAAGAGAGTGGAAGAGAGTCATATTTTAAAAATAAACTAATGATTCAATGCATAGTTTAAAAATAACTAATGATTAAAAACCTTCAGTTAATCCAAAATGCTGCAGCAAGAATACTGACAGGAAGTAGAAAGAGAGAGCATGTTTCTCCAGTATTGGCTTCCCTTCATTGGCTTCCTGTTAAATCCAGAATTTAATTCAAAATCCTGCTCCTCACATACAAGGTATTAAATAATCAGGCCCCATCTTATCTTAATGACCTTGTAGTACCATATCACCCTATTAGAGCACTTCGTTCTCGCACTGCAGACCTACTTGTTGTTCCTAGAGTATTTAAAAGTAGAATGGGAGGGAGAGCCTTCAGTTTTCAGGCCCCTCTTCTGTGGAACCAGCTTCCAGTTTGGATTCGGGAGACAGAAACTATCTCTACTTTTAAGATTAGGCTTAAAACTTTCCTTTTTGCTAAAGCATATAGTTTGTGCTGGACCAGGTGACCCTGAATCCTCCCTTAGTTGTGCTGCAATAGATGTAGGCTGCCGGGGGATTCCCATGATGCATTAAGTTTTTCCTTTCCAGTCACCTTTCTCACTCACTATGTGTTAATAGACCTCTCTGCATTGAATTATACCTGTTATTAATCTCTGTCTCTCTTCCACAGCATGTCTTTTATCCTGTCTTCCTTCTCTCACCCCAACCGGTCGCAGCAGATGGCCGCCCCTCCCTGAGCCTGGCTCTGCTGGAGGTTTCTTCCTGTTAAAAGGGATTTTGTCCTTCCCACTGTCGCCAAAGTGCTTGCTCATAGGGGGTCATATGATTGTTGGGCTTTTCTCTGTATCTATTATTGTGCGATCTACTGTGCAATATAAAGCACCTTGAGGCGACTGTTGTTGTGATTTGGCGCTATATAAATGCCTCTCATTTTACTTTCAAATATCCTATGAACCACAAGTCTGCAGTGAAGTACTCAATTGGGACAATATGGTGCTATGAGGTCTTTAAGATAAGATGGGGCCTGATGAGTCAAGACCTTGTATGTAAGGAGAAGGATTTCAAATTGGATTCTGGATTTAACAAAGCCAGTGAAGAGAAGCTCATATAGGATAAATATGGTTTCTGTTTCTAGTGCCTATTAGCACTGTTGCTACAGCATTCTTGATCAACTGAAGGCTCTTTAGGGAGGTTTTAGACGTGATAATAACAAATTACAATTGTCCAGCCTAGAAGTGATAAATGTCCATTTTTTTCAGCAACACTCTGAGACGGGATGTTTCTAATTGTATGGCCTATAGTGTAACATCAGTTTTATCTAAATTTAGAAGCAGTAAACTAGTGGTCATCCCAGCTTTTATGTCTTTATGACATTCCAGCAGTTTAACTAATTGCTGCTGTTCATCAGGCTTCAAGGATAAATAAAGTGAAGATTAAACTGCATTACAGTGAAAGTGTATGCAATGCATTCTAATAAGGAAAGCAAGGAAAATGTAATTAGAATTGGTCCATATGTAACCTTAGTGTGCAAAGAAGATTCCACATTTACATTTAAAAATCGGGATCTATTAGATAGAAATGATTACAATCACTGCAGTGCAGTTCCTTTAATACCTACAGCACTGACTAATCTCTGTAGTAAAACATTATATTCAAGAGTTACAAATCTTGCACTGAGTTCTAGCAGGATAAGCAAAGAGACTAGTCTAGTGTCACAGGCCATAAGAAGATCATTTGTAACCTAATACGGTTTATGTACTATGACGAATTCTGACTGAACTGCTCAAATTATGCAATATATATTTTTAAGTGCGAGTAGTTTTGAACATGGATATTGGACATTGTAGAATATGGAGTAATGCTTCTGGACTCTAGGCGGCAGCATCACAATTGGGGTCAACTGGTCTACGGGAAACGGAAATGAAGAAGGGTGAGAAGGCGGAGAGAGGAACCATTTTTATCGTCGCTGTAGCTTTGATAAAGTCGCGGGGTAATGTAGTTAGTTGTGTGTATGCATGCTAAAATATAAGCTGTATATTTTTTAAATTTGCTTTTAAAGTAGCTTGTTGTTAGACGTGAAGCAGAGTCTTTTCTTAGTAGCGAAATACTTATTAGCTAACGGGCTAAAGAACCAGCTGAAATCGGTAGCATTTTTATCGCCATTTTGCGCATTCAGTAGCTCCCTACATTTGGCAGCAGAAAGGTAATGCCAAAGTAATGTGTGGCTGTTTATTTCAGGATACAGCGTTCCTTTTTGTTTCAGGGTTGATGCTCATTTTTAAGTTAAACGTATGGTCTTTCTTTCGTTTTAGGTAGCAGACTTCGGAGCATGGCGGAGGCCGACCGACCAGGGAAGCTCTTCATCGGCGGACTGAATACGGAGACCACTGAAAAGGCCTTGGAGCAGTACTTCAGCAAATATGGCAGGATTGTGGAAGGTGGGAATTGAACCCCTTTTGGCCATATCATGTTCAGTGCATATCCTGGATAAAGTACTTCTAAAATTGCTCAGTGTTTGCTGTTTGGCGCCTTTATTCTGCCAAATGGGTGGTAGCGAAATACTGGAACAAATTTTTATTCATCTGTGTATATTTAAGTTTACTGTTACAGCGTAGGGAAATCTGAATAACCCCTTTTTAATACACTAACTTTGCAGTTTTACCATCTTCTACGTTATCCACATAGTTTGTGACATTTTCCACTTCATTTAAAAGGAAGCCTGTTCTTCCAAACTCTAATGTATAATACTGTATTTACTGTAAATGGCCGTATAGTCTTGCTGAAGGAAATAAGAAAACCTATGAACCATGAAAGGGACACAAAGAAACCGAAATTAGTCACTTTCGATTATGGGGTGTCATAGAAGTGTGCCCTTATCTAATTTAAACTGTTAAAATGAGTCACTTTTGTATTTAACTTGGCTAATTGAAAAACACAAGCTCACTTCTGATCATCAATTCCTTTATTTCAGTTCTTTTGATGAAGGATCGTGAAACAAACAAATCAAGAGGCTTTGCATTTGTAACTTTTGAAAGTCCTGCTGATGCAAAGGATGCAGCACGCGAAATGAATGGAAAGGTAAGTGATGATTCGAATTGGCTGTAACAAAAATAAAAAAGAATCAGCTAAAAAATATGATTTATACTTGTAACTCTTCTACCAGTCTCTTGATGGCAAGCCTATCAAGGTTGAGCAAGCTACAAAACCTCAGTTTGAGAGTGCTGGCAGGCGCGGACCTCCACCCATGCACTCTCGCAGTCGCGGGCCACCCAGAGGCCCACGTGGTTCAAGGGGAGGTCCTGGTGGAATGAGAGGCCCCCCATCAAGAGGTAATTTATTTAGTTATTTTTTTGGGTCTGCTCAGTTTGTAAATTGAAAGAATCTGTGTAATGATATAATAATCTCTGGATGGATTTTTGTTGCAGCTTTTGAATGTAGTATATTAATATATGCATTTCTTGTTTGTTTAAAAGACTACTATGATTCAGGAAGTGTAGAACCCTTCTTTAAAGGGATGTCATCCAGAGGCCCCCCTCCAATGAAACGAGGGCCCCCTATTCGAAATGGAGGTCCCCCACCCAAGAGGTCTGCCCCATCTGGTCCCATGAGCAGACGTAAGTGCTTGTACTCTGCAATATTTAAATGCAGGAAGTGATGTGGAAGCAATTACCAAAAAAAAAAGTTAATTGTACAGTTTTTAGTCTCTAGATATAATTTAGTATATAGTTTCTGTTTCTCTTGCAAGTAACTAGATGGGATACTTCTGTCTCATGGTAATTTGGTGATTAATCTTATCAGTTTCTCATTATGTGTTCCAGCTCCAATGTCAAGGGACAGAGATCCCTATGGTCCACCTCCACCTCGCAGAGACTCGATGATGTCCAGAAGGGATGATTATCCATCACCCAGAGATGACCATTACAACTCAAAAGACAGGTTGGTATTTTCGTAATACACACTAGTGTGAACATACATGGCAAACCTCAAGATTGATATACTGTAACATGCTGATAGTTGCTGTTACTTAGAGCTATTGTGGTCATCTTTTATAGTTGAATTTTCTGTTTAAAAAGTCCACGTATTTAACACAAATGTATGCTCAGGAAACAGTATTGAGGTGTATTGTAATGTTTCACAGCTACTCCAGTCGGGATTACTCCAGAGATTCTAGGGACTATGGGCCACCTTCCAGAGATTATTCCTATAGAGAATATTCTAATTCCACTTCCCGCGATGACTACGGCTCAATGTCAAGAGGATACGGGTATGAGCCTGGATTGATACAAAAAGTAAAACCTGAGGTAAGATCTCCCTTGGTTGTTAAGTGACAATTGTTTTTTGCTTTTTGCAGTGACCGTGATGGTTATGGAGGAGGCAGGGAACCAAGAAGCTATATGGACCGTCCTAGTGGTGGCTCCTACCGAGACTCATATGATGGTTACGGTAAGACATAACTCCATGAGTGAAATGACAATGTGTAATCGCTGTGGCACAAAGAAGAAGTGCGCAAATATTCAACCAAACCTGCCTTGTCCTATCACAAGATACTGCAGTTTTTTTGCATCCTCAGAGGAAACCACATGGTAATTTATTTTTTTTCTTTCCCTGACCTACAATCCAAGTTGTATATTTTCATACTACTAGCAATATTTTACCATTGGCATCTCCACTGAAAAACAAAAGTGTCTACATACCAAAGTCTGCATTACCCCTGCATTCATCAGGAGAATATGAGTTTGGCAATATCATGTGTATGTGATGCACCTCAAAGTTTTTGCAACCATAAGGAACCTCAAAAATCCTTGGAAACATCCGTTGCCCGTTATGTGTTGTCCAGCAAAGTACTCCCTCAAGGAGTAATCTTCAAAAACCATCAAGACAACTGAAAACCTCACCCTAACCTACACTTGGATCTCTAAATGGAAAAATGGCTACTCAAATCAAAGGCATGCTGAAATGGGTACCACTACCTATTTGTTCTGTGCTTGGATATATTACTGCGCATATCAACAAAATATCCATGTTAAGTATTAAAAGGGTGGAACATTTTAAATATGCCATCCATTAAGTTTTATTTATTTTTTGTCACAGAATGAATTCTATTGGCAAAAAAAATAGCACTTGACCGTGCAAAGAAAAATGTATAAATTGAACTTTGCCAATTACCTGAACCATTGACCCTGCAGGTAACTCTCGCAGCGCCCCACCTTCAAGGGGCCCCCCACCATCCTATGGTGGGAGCAGTGGAAGCAGTCGTTATGATGACTATGGCAGCAGTTCCCGGGATGGCTATGGCAGTCGTGACAGTTACCCCAACAGTCGGAGTGACCCATATCCACCTAGCCGTGGTGAGCGAATGGGCAGACAGGATAGGGGCCCAGCTCCCCCTGCCGAGAGAGGCTACCCTCCTCGTGACTCGTACAACAGCTCAAGTCGTGGAGGGCCACGTGGTGGCCGTGGTGGCAGTCGAGTCGATAGAGGAATGGCTCGCAGCAGATACTGAACTGGACTTGGAAATGTCATTAAACCAAACGTTAGTCTCCATGCACACTTAAAACGTGTTTTGGAGGAAGGACAAACTAGCCATGTCTAAACTTGTGGAATCTGAAGCTTAGTTTTGAACTGTATCTTGACTTTCCCAATTTTTTTTTTTCTTTTATGTGTAAAAGTTTTTTCTCTCTTGCTTATGTCAGTACAGTTACCAAGTGAGTGTTAGTTTTTTGTACTTTCAGTGCTGTTGAAATCTGCAATGCCCTATAAGTATGGCTTTCCTAATCTAATAAAGGTTTTAGTTGTACCATAACTTTTTCTCATCGATTTTTCAACAACAGACCGTAACAAATGTTACGTAACAACATGATCTCCTTAAAAAGGTCCTCTGTAAAACTTAGGTGAGTCTGCTAAATATTGGAGTGAGATGCGTTCATTCTTGCCACAAATGTACTTCCAACTGGACGCTACTGTTTTCAAGGTTAGGCAAATGTTACTGTCAAAATGTTCCAATGTAGTTCCTTGGAAATGGATTCATCACCCTAGAGCCATTTGATGGCATGCAACGACCAAATGCAACTCGACTGATAGTCAACAGCTGGTAAGCAAAGCAAAACTCTTTGTTTCTCATCTGTAAATGAGTTTCTCATTGTCCTGTATTGCACTCTCCAGTCAAAGGGCGATATTCAAGGAAACTTGGCTTCAAGGGACAAAAGGAAAAAAGGAAGTCGACTGAAATGAACCTTTTCGTTGTAGTCCATTTTCGTCACTCAAAATTGTCAAAAGTGCAGCAACATGCCAAGAAGTTTCTTCCCTTTTCACCCGTGAATGCTTTTAACACCCATTTTACCAACTGAGCCCCAAGGCTCCTTTTTGCCCAACCAGTCATCCAACATCAGTAAAATGATTGGCAACCGTGCATTTTTTTACATCATGGGGTAATATTTAGTAATTTTTTTTCCTCTATAAACACCTCAAAGCAATCTTTAAATTAAAGACTTGGTATCAAAATCATTTCCTTGAGCATGCCAATTCAAACAATGGAGACCGTTGGAAGAGCACCATCGTCCTAACTGCCAAACCGGAAAACAATGAAACGAATGTACAGTTGGACCAAGGACAACAATATAATTTTCAGTTACCTCATAATACATAATTAAGAAAAAAGCACCATACTAATATGATGTTCTCATTGCAGGATGAACATTGCTTCAAGGCAATTGCCCTTCCAACATATCTGAATGTCTTCAAGTTGCTGGACTAGTTGAGCTACAGTGCATCCGCATAACCATGTCTAACAGACTAGTAAGTCTTTATCTACCAGTACACAATTAAGATGGGATGGACAACCTTTACTGCTGAGACATTTTACAGCATTTTTGCCCCAAATGATAAACACAATGTGTTTATTTAAAATCCATGTGAGCCTGTCAGCATTACTAATGATGTAAAGTAAAATCTTCAATAATTGACTACAGTGGGCATTATGATTATTTTAATACCTTTTTGTATTTTCTGCATGTTAGGTATGTTTATGTTTGCTTTACTTGCATTATTTTCTGTAACTTATTAATGTAAAATGGGAATTTAGAGAATCCTAGAAAGTAGAGTTATGCAGGGCACTTTGATACCAACCTGTGTTTTTGAAAATGGTTTGATATGCCAAAAGAATTTAGTTTATTTTTAAGATGCTAGGAGGAAAATAATTTGAGATATATACTTAGTTCTGTACAAAACATTTGAACCTTTTTTGTATGAGGTGCTATGAGGAAGTTCCTCAGTTTGGCCCACTAAATGCAACAAACAATACTAAGTTGGTTGAGTCCTGTTGTGACTCTGTACTATTTTCTTTTTAGATGACTTCCTGAAAGTCATGTTCTGGCTGCTGTGTATATTATTGTGTGTGTATAATTTGTAAAAAATAATCTGAAATTACGCAAATAAAACACCCAAGTTTGTTGGACAAATGATATTGTTGTTAAATGTAACTTTTGATGTCTTTTGCTGTCTTTCAGATGCTGGCACAGCTTTCTGTTCAGAGGTCGGGCTGAATCTTCGTATTGAGCAACGCATTGAAAGTGGGAGAAATGTACAGCCATCAAATGAACGTTGTACTGTTTTCAATAAAAACTTTGAAGAGGTTTTCCGTTTGCTGTTTTGTTGTCCTGAAATTTAAGATTTTGGCCATGACATGATTAAACTTTTAATTTTTTTTAGCCGAGATACTCATTATCTGCAAATATCACATTTTTCCCCATATAAGGCTTCCTGTGGCAGATGACCCATTTTCCATATTTGAAAAAAATTTGACCCAATTATGTTGAAGTTATTACTCTTTATTATATTAGACTTAAATAGTTGCCTCTTCTGAGTTGTCAGTATGCAATTTGCATATATCGGTCATGTTTTCTGAGCCTTGCTGCATTTCAGTATGTAATATGATTGCCCTCTACTAGCATGTGCTACTTTGCAGAGGGGGAAGACGGGAATAAAAAAACTATTGTTGAGGTGCCTATTTGCCAGTAGGGGTGATCATCAGTTTTGCGTGTAGAAACGCAGCGTCCTCCCCCCCCCCCCCCACCTCCGCCTCTTTTTTTTTTTAACTTCTAGCAGAAGTGCGGATGTGAGTTGCATATTGATACGGAACAGGGCGCCAGCTTTTTTCTTTTTTAAATTAAAAGCAATGCAGGCTTAGGCAATGGTCATTTCGTGGAGCTATGAATCCAGAGGAGCAGACTGTAACGTGGTTGATATCATTAGGAGTGCTTAGCTCGCCTAAAAAGAACATAGCGGATCCGGAGGAGTTTTTGAAAACCTCGCTCAAGGATGGAGTCGTCCTGTGCAAGCTCTCGGAGCGCCTCGTACCTGGCTTCACTCCCAAGGTGAGTTATTGATTTAAGCTAACTCGAGTCAACAAATGCCAAAAGATCCGTCGACGGTGAAAAGAAGGGAGGGGTTTGATGAAAGTGATACCGACGAGAACTTCTCCCTCCAGCAGGCCTTTGCGATTTTGTAGCTCACTGAACTCGAACCATGAAGTTTGAACAGACGTCTGTGACCGTTTTGCGCGATAGGTGTCGCGTCGAAAACGACAACAACAGTTAGAGAGTTTCAGACTTGTGAATACACGATATGGTTTCCTGTGAAGCGACAGAAATGTTCCGCATTCTTGAGACGTGCGAGTCAGTGTGGACACCCACCAAAACAGGGCAAATTGAGTAGCAAGTGTGCGCTAAACATTGCACATAGGCCGTACTGTACAGAACAAACGGAGAGGTTCTCCACACTGTTTGACTCCTTTTTTTAAAGGTGATACATTTTTACCACAACTTGTGTTCACTGCTTTAGATGGCAAAGTTGATAGTGATAAATAACAGTTGCAAAGACAGTTCGTCACTTCCTCCTGAGCGGCTGCTCTTCCCGGTGCGACCTCCCCTTTGAAGAAAAAAAAAAGAAAAGAAAAAAAAGCGCAAAGCGGCGACAACGTGAGCCCGAAACAAAATCGGAAGTAGTAACTTCTCCCTTGTATGGCAGACGGATCACCCTAGTTTTACATACATTCTCTGTGGCAGTACTACATTGGTCTCACAGGAACTGTTAGAAGTTTGCTTAAAAAATACAAACGTCAGCTTTTTTTTTTCGTCGGTGGGGATTTTATTTTGAAACTGTAAAATGAGCGGAAGTTGCTTGAGTAAGGCTACTTTGACGGCGGTTTTGTGGTGGTAATGGTTATATATGCATGAAGGAGACGCAGGAAGAATCTACAGTTATTTTCTTAACTTTAGGTTGCCACAGTCGGATTGCGGCATCTCTCTTACTTACTGCGGGGCTCGGTGTGTACTGAAGTGATTTGTAGCTTTGGCCTTGAGCGTTTGATAAGTGTGTCAGATGCCTCTTTGACATACTAAGCCGAGGTATGTGTTTATATATTTATTTCGTGTACTCAGTATTGCCAGGACCCGAGAACTGAAGCAGACTGCATTTCCAACATCAAGGAGTTTTTAAAAGGATGCTCGTCCTTGAAAGTGGAGGTAAGTTATCTCAATGTGTGGTCTGTCAAGTTTTATATTCAGAGGCATGTTTTGTTGAAATACACTGACCTCACTCTGCCGTTATCTCCTGTCTACTGCAAGATGTGAACACACTCTTGCTTGTTGTGATCTGCTTACCCTGCTGGCATATGCTTTCCCCTCACGTCCATGTGGAGTGAGCCATATAAACAGACATGCTGTCACTCACTCCCACTAATCAGTCAGGAAGTAAAGTGCTGGCCCGCATGACTTCACTGTCTGTTTTCAAACTGGTACAACTCAGTTTTGAACAGCATTTACTTCCTTGTTAATAAATTTTCTCCTGCATGCACTCGTGACCTAATGGTTAGTTTTGCTGCAGGTCAAAAATCCCCAAAGCAGTGCTGTTTCGCTCAGTGCATTCCCTAATATTGAAAAGTGGTGTATCATTTCCAGATGTTGGGAGGTTACTCTGTCTCTGTACCAGCCTGTTTGTTACCACCACACTGGACGTTAATGTCTCTTCCAGCTTTAAAAATAATATTTTTTGGTCTTGAATTACAATGCTTGGTTTCTTTAAAACGGCCAATTGAGTCAGCAAGGCTGGCTGACTGCAAAGTCAAGTGGTTCAGTAGGTCTGCCCAGCTGGCTTGTTATGTCTGGGAGGTCCCCTTTGCTTTTATCCACCAACTGTGCCCTAGCCCATAATTAGACCTTTTGCAGCCAGCCAGTAGCTCATGGGCAGAAGTTTTTGGAGAGGCGCTATTAAATGTAGCAGCCAGGGGATGTCTGTGTGGCATTATGGCAAACCTCGCCCATCCTTTGGTCAGTGATGTGATCATGTTAAGAGAACTTTTCATCCCTTTTTGCTGTAGCTGATAATGCCTGTTTGTCCTGTGACTGGAGAAAGCAGTAATTCTGCTTTCACTTCTGCTCCGAGATGCAGAAAGAGGAAGCATCAATTACTGTTGGGGCTCTCCAATATTTGTTCTGTGTTATTAACTCTATGTGAAGATTTATTTGCTCTGATTTTTACGCTCATAAATACATTTTCACTGAAACTACTGACCCCTGCCAAAACTTTTGTGAATGCTGGCAACAGTTATCGTGATGACCAACGGTTTGTTTCGCTTTTGGTGATGTAAAGCCAGTATTTGTAAAGGTAATGTTATGTGCCAGCTTTTTTTTTTCCTTATCTTTTTTTCAACTTGTAGCGCAAGTCTTGTTAGTTACATCGACCCTAAGGCTCGTCCCACATTAAGCGATGTAATGATCACACTTAAAGATGTTGTACACGACTCATAATGGAGGTTATACTACTCAAACCCTATATTTAAGATGTTTTATTTAAAATGTGAAACCTTATCCACTGGAGGAAAGAAGATAGCTGCCTGAGACTGACCGAGCAGCAGTGTGCGAGTGAGCATCTGTGTGTGCCTGCAACGCTGCCTGTTTTATTACAAACTGCTAAGACACAGAATATGGGTCATACTCAACATGTCAGTTTTTGTCTGTCTTGTTAGAGGCTTATTCAAATCCCTGTGTGCATTTCATTATGTGTGTCTCTTTCCATTGTTTGTGCAATAACCTGCAGTGAGTGTCTCTGTCTCTTTAGCTGTGGATGTATGCACTAAAAAAGCATTCCTACTCAGATCTATTTAATCAGAGGGGGAAGGGGAAAAAAAAAAGATCTAATTTTGACCTTTTGAAATTTTCCATCCAGGTGTTTGAACCAGAGTGGTTATACACTGGTGACAATTTTGGCAAGGTCCTAAATACTTTGCTGGCAGTCAACTTTGCAACACAAGGTAAGAATTTACCTTCTTTCTGATCTTGAATGTTGGAGATTGTTAATGTTTCATCCTCACTGACAGCATAAAAGGGCCATTAGTCTACATAAATTCTTCTAATGTTATGAAAAGCAAGAATTAGATGCTTTTTCGGTACACTCTATTGTTACTTGATTTAAATAATTCCTATAATAATGGAGCTGAGATAATGAAGCGAAAGCACGTGTAGCTTTATATTAAAAGTAGTCAGGTCAGATGTCATGTCTTGTATATGTGTCCTGATGAGACTGGTGTTCTTCTGGCTTAATTTACCAGTTGTATCCATGGAGCCCTTCGATATTATGATTGGTTGTAGTATAGGTGGGCAGCTGGCGTGACAGTTTGTGTTTGTGTCACGCTGTGTGCCATATTTACTCATGTGAATCCTTGGCCTAATACACCCCCCCAAAAAACACCCTGCTCTCTTTTTTCTCTGTTTTCTTATGTAACTGAGTACTGTAGTGTTGCTTTCAGACACGCATGCATCCCTTCCTCAAGTGCATTTCTTCAGTAAGGACACAGCACAAAGTAGTGCGCATTGCAGCATTCCTACAGCAATTTGGGGCTAATTACTTTACTCAAGAGTCCCTGTTTGGGGCGACTGACGAGGTAATAGCAGTCTCGCTTCAGTATCCGGCTAACAGCTGTCGGAGAACCTTAGAATTATTCAGTCAGCAACTTTTAGAACAAGACTGCCACCTCTATATGCTTTGTTACACATGTCATTGAGAACATGCATGTGTTAATGGCCGGTCTTTTTTTTTGTTTTGTTTTTATAGTAGAGCGAGAAATGTGTCTGAGCTGATACATTCAAATACAGTTAACACAACTGCACCATCATCAAGTTTTGGGCCATTTCCTTCAACTTCATTTGGCTTATTTGATTTTGTTCTCTGTGAATTGATGTGAATTTGCTGTCTGTAATTTGTTATATCAAGTTATTCAGCATAGTGGTTTGAGGACATACATACATACATACATAGTGATGAAAAAATTGTTCACTCGAGAAAGCCACTTTTTTTCCATTGTGTTACAAAGATGTTTTTCTACTTAAGTCGTTCCCTTTACTTCTCAGCGCCAACAGCTTGAGGACATGTTGTGTCCTATTCAGCTTTTTCCAGTCCCCAAAGACCCTCATCCTTATTCTCAGCTACAGTTTGATGATTGTTCAGGACAGAGGCATTCAGCCTGCACTAGCTAGATTATTTTGTCAGTTAGTTCATGAACAAAGTCAGTACATTGTGCTGCCAATTTGCTGCCCTGTGATGAAGATGCATTTTTTTTTTACCGTTAAGTTTTGGACTCATTGCGGCTTCATCGTGGTCCATCGAGAATGCTGTTCCATGCAGTCATGAATGTTGCATTGTCCTTACAAAAACAAGGTGGTTTAAGGATATGAAGGTTTTTTGAAATCATTTATTTTCTGATACTTTCAGACGAAGTAATTTTACATCAGTTGTTGCAAAGTATCTTTTGGCAAAAAAATACAACTTTTGAGGCGATCCTTGATTTCATAGTTGACATTAGGTTCAAAAAGTGAGGTGGTCATGTGGGGATTATAACCACCTAAAGTAGATGTTACTTGGACATCATCGTTGTTCCCAGTGAGGAAGCGATGCCGGTGTCTCAGAATTACAGAATATTTTAGGAATAGAGCAGAGGCTCCTGGCCCAACGTCACCTACTTCCGCAGTGCAGAAAAGATCATACATGCTGAACAGGTTGAAGCTTGAGCAGTACTTGTTGTGTCAAGAACAACTTTTTTTTGTTTGGCTGACTCTTAGGCTTTTGGCCATGATCACATTGTTGTTCACCTGGAAAAATCAGATGCTTTGTTCATTTCTCGTGACCATCCCCAACCCCTACCTTCCTTTGGTGGAATATTAACAATTTCAAGGAGTTTCTTTTTGGACGACCAGAGTCTTGAATGCACTTAAACGAAAGCAGGATGCATGCCACTGTGTAAAATGTGGAACAGAAGCGTCTCTCAGTGCTCAGATGTAATTGATATGCAAATGTTTTACAGGCTAGCTATGCCCAGCAGCTGTTCTTCCATCTTTGTATTTGAGCTTGACTTGAAGTTGATTATTTAGTTGATATTGAATACAAGTGGCCCTCTGTATTATTGCGTTATGTCCTCTTCTGAGGTCAGCTCCTGTCGTTTGTGTTCCTGTGCCCAGAGTTTGTTTGTTTAGATTAACTGCTTTGAATATTGTATGCATACTGAAGTAACAGTGGCAGCCACAGAGCTTAGCTGACAGACGGGCTTGTTAGGCTTCTCTGTGTGTGACGAGTGGCATGCAGACTCCATGAGCCCCACCTGCCACTGCCTTCAGTGCCATTTTCCTCATATTTCTTAGGCTTTAGTGTGTGGCACCCGGACATATTTGCATATGGAAAATAATAGTGAATCGGTAGCCTTTTCCCTTCAAAAGATGTTATGCAGTTTGCGTAAAAAGCGTCACATTTTCTTCCTGCTAGTGAAAGTGCACTTAAGCGCTTGCCAGTTTTATAGCCTCAAAGGTGAACTCTTTATTTGATCTGAATTTGAGGTTACAAAGGCTAAATAGTCCCCTCACTTTATTTTTCATTCTTCTCTGATTTTTTTTTTCCTAAAGGATTAGATGGTGGATTTGGCTAGCATCCAGTTGGCATTTGATAGGCAGTCTTCAGTAAGTGTTTCTGCTTGTTAGCTTAGAAGAGGTTTGCAGTACCACCATGTGTCACTTTTCAAGTCAATACTGACAACAAAATTGATACCTCGGTCAGCCCATTTCTGGAGCTGCAGTCATGCTGTGGGACAACTGGCAGCTACTGACCCTAAATCACAGTTCCTCTGCTGCAGTGGCTCAGCGATGACAGCCTAGAGGGGTTCGGTGTCAGCAACATAAACTTGAGCTTGATTTTCTCTTCAAGCAGACATATTTGCTGGACTGAATGCCCACTTGGATATATGTACATTTGGGTTTTTTTTTTAAGTTGCTTTGTGATTTTTACAGCTGCTTGATCTTTTTTTGGAATAGTGTGTCAGTTTTGGCTAAATCACATTATTCTGTGAGAAACTCTAAATTTGTGGACCGTGTGGGTTCAATGTCCTGGGGCTGCACAAAGCGATGGGCCATGCTCTTGAATTATCATGAGGCTGACAGCCCATGGAAGTATGTGTACCTGCATGAACTGTGTGCATGAGAGAGTCATAATTTTAAACATAAAGGTAACTGACGTATAAGGCTTTGTATTTCCTGTGTGTGTGCTTGTAGATTGTGCTGCTGAGAGATGTCCTCAGTCCGGTACCCCCTCTCCTAGTCAGGCGTCTTCACACACGCTGTCTTCAGCCAAATCCAAAGGCTCTCTGCGGAGACAATCCAAATCAGTGGTACAGTCTCACTTTTTTTTATCTGTTATTTATACAAATATATTGTTTGCAGCTCATATAGTGGATGTTTAGCACAGATGAGCTGCACCCATCATACTAAAGAAATAATTACATAAAGAGAGAAAATAAAGATGGTGTGGAAATTTCATTATATATTTACTTTACATGTAGATATTTGTCCGTTTGTTTTTCATTATTTAGTTAGGTGGTTACTATAAAAATGTTGTTTTGAAAAAAAAGTATTAGTAGTATTCTCATTGTCCATTTCTCTGCCCACATTTGTGGTTGGATTGTACTATTACCTCCTGGCGAAATAACCTCCTGCCAGACACAGTCACAGTCAGCAAGCGTGTTATGTATCAAGCACATCTTGACCAGTCAGTCGCAGAGGAGGGGTGTGGGGACAGGCACGCTCTTAAAGGTATTTGAAGGCTTGTAACTGGTTTAAACTAACTGCAAGCAACATCGCTACATCGGCGTATGAGTTTAGTTTGAGTGTATATTTTTATTAATGCCTACCATGAAGTGTAGATGAATCATTGTATTGGCAGATGTACTCAATTCATTCTGTGGCTGTGTGGCTGGGTCCTTGGCTGCTAATGGTACAATTTTAACAATAATCACAAAACGCAGAAATCTAAAATTAGAGCCGTAGATTTCTCGATTCAATTTTTTAAGACAAATTTTGAAATAACAACTGAATTGTTTGCAAATAAACCAACCATTTGTGAGGTACCTGAAACGTATAATCGAAACCTGCTGATGCATTTGGATGTCTTGCTTTCGGGCTGTGACGACCTTTCTCAACAGGAAATGTCTGAGAACGGTGGAGGTGGGCAGCTGATGGTAAAGGCTCGCTTCAACTTCAAGCAGAACAATGAGGATGAGCTGTCATTCAATAAAGGTGAAGTGATCCTTGTGACACGCCAGGAGGAGGGAGGATGGTGGGAGGGCACGCTCAACGGCAAAACGGGCTGGTTTCCAAGTAACTACGTCCGTGAGATCAAACCCTGTGGTGAGTTTCGCTGCTCTGTCTGGACCGTGAAATTGCTGTTTCCAGAGATGTAGCCGTATAATGGTGTTATGAGTCTTTTGGGACAAAATGCAAAAATTCAATTTTTCTTGGTTTCTGTAATTTGCATTTAGTGCTGTGTTACACTTCCTTGCTGTAGACAGCTGTCACCTTCTTTTTTCAAAGTTAGCATTAACATTTACTTAGACTCAAAGATAAATTGATTCATATGTTAACTATCAGAACATTTTACACAAATATCTTGTGCTAAAATAATAACGAGAAATGAAATGTTATATCTTCTGCAAAGGCACTTTTCTGGCCATTCAACACTATAGTGCAGGAACAGAAGTTGAGATTATGACCATATTTGGCATATCTGAAAGTGTCCTGATGGTATTGTATTGGCATTGTTATTTTTCTTTTTTCAGAAACACCGTGATAGAATAGTGCAGTTACACAAAAGCTGACAATATACACCACAAAGTATTTGATATGATTTGCATCTTAGAATAAATATAGATATACGAGGGGGAAAAAAATCTGTCTTGGAAGTTAGACAAAGAGGTTGTAGTTTATGTATTTAAGTATTTAATGGCAACTTCTTTTTTTAATAGGACGTATATAATTATTTCCCCCTTCTTCCCCCCAAAATATATAAATGCATTTAATATCTTTTTTGATGGTTATAATCAAGTATTTCTATGAAGCTTAAAAATCCTTTTTTGCTTTTCTCTCTATAGAAAAACCATTGTCACCTAAAGGAACTCAGCTGACTAAGAACTACTACAGTGTGGTAAGTAGGAGCTATGCAGGACAATGAGTTCGTTTTCGTTGTAAGACTTTGGTTAAAAGGTATTTTATGCAGAGCTTATCTTAATATTTGGGAATATTAAATGTTGTATCTTACATGTTTAATGGAGTTAAAAGTCAGAATGTACATTTTCTTGGTGCTGACGGATGTTAATCATTGATCGAAAGTGATTTACTTCACCAGAATAAATTAAGATCTGGAAGGTTATGGGATTCAGCTTCAACTTTGTGCGTTTTTTTTTTTTTTTTAATACTGCCAGTCAGACTTTCTTTAGGTTTTAGTTTGTTTAGTTTTTTTTATATTTGTGTTGTTGATTTTGTTTGTGTGTGTGAGATGTTAAATATTCTGCTCACTGTGCTGCTTTCGCAGGTGGTACAGGACATCTTAGAACACGAGCGAGAGTTTCTCAAAGAATTACAAACCGTGTTGAACTGTTACCTACGACCTCTGCAATCCAGTGACAAGTAAGGGCAATAAAACAGCAGATGTGACAGGATCATGATAGGATAAAAAGCTGCATGCATTCATTACAACTGTGCTTAATGTGAGAAATGTTTACATGTGTGCCAGTATTTTTGAATTTGTCGAAATTGCAGTGAATTCTAAAATAACTTCTGTGTTTAGGCTCAGCAGTGCAGACAGTGCCACCTTGTGTGGAAATCTGGAGGATATCAATAGCTTCCAGCAGGGACTTTGTTTGGCTTTGGAGGAATGTACTAAGTAAGTAATTCTGGATGCAGACGTGTGAAAAAGTCTTTCATTGGTTACATTTAACTACTTTTACACCACTCTTAGTAAAGACCAACATTTGGACCACAATGGACCCTACTCCTGTGATTGTTCGGTAAAACATTACTAGTTTTAAGTTTCATCTCATTCCTTACGCTGCACAAATTCTATACTTGTTCTCCAAAACGAACCATACTTGATAATATTTTTGCAATCACTTCCTTCCTCCCAGACATCTCTTCCTATTTCTTTCTTTCTGGTACAAATATCATCTTGAAACTGAGCTGATAAAGTGTTTGAAATGGGTCACAGCTACTTATTGAACACACATATTTGAAAAATTCCTTTTGATTTGTTTATGCACTGGTGGTGAAGAAGTTTTAGAGCCGCATAGATTGTGCAGTCCAAACACCTCTGAAATATTTCTAATGAAATAAGTTGGGCTTAATGCTTTAATTTTATATTTACAGACTTAAACCACCTCTAATTTGTTTATAATTTACTGCGAAAACAGAAGATAGAGGTGGTGATACACTGAAATGTGGAAAGTAGTCTTTAGGAATAGTTCTCCAGGCTTCTTGAAAGAGATTCGAGGCTCTTCTTTGGATGTTGCTCTATAAAGAGAACAGAAAAAATGACAGCTGGCGATGCATTTGGGGTAATGCTCAAAGAATGAAGCTAAACCATGGCCGAGCATCCGCCATGATTTACATATGGCTCTGGACACTCACTGTTGTGTCTTTCCTTTGTAAATAAGGACAATTTCAACCAAAAATTTCAAATTTGGATTCCTTCAGAAATGTTGTCACTGATTTTCAGTTCAGTTCTTGTGGAATTTGGTATACCTCAGACTTTTCTGCTCGTTTCCCTTTCTTAAAAATTGCTTCTTGATAGCCACTCTTCTCAACTGAAGGTCCAGGTGTATCTCCCAGATGTTGTCAGGGCTTTGTCGGATTTTTTCCCGTTTCTTAAGGACATGGTTTTCAGATTCAGTTCATGTTCTGTAGATGTTTTTGTTTGTTTGTTTTTTAAACACTTCTTTTGTCATTCAAAAGTACAGTTTCCTCTAATTTCATAAGGACACACTGTACACTATGCTGAGATATACCAAGTTTTCAGCTAATACTGTAGCTCTTTGGGAATTGCCTTGTTGTTGTAAAAATGCTATTTTATGTGTATCAACTCCATCATCTTTGGTATTTTTCATAGATTCAGCAAGAAACTAGAACAAGTGAAGTGTGCTTGCGACAGGCTGCTAGTCGATAAAATAGCATTTTAACTTGTTATTTACCAACCTGTCTGTGTTGTAGAGACGGTGCTGGTTCAATCCTTGAGTTAGTTGCCTCTGAGTGAAGAAACAGCCAGTGTCCAAAGAAACACTTTGACATAATTTCTGAAAGCCTGGAGAGCTATTGCTAAAATTAAACAAAATTAGGAAAAAAACCAGATGCTCACTTCTTTTATTTTATTTATTATGCCATCTTTTGTTTCTGTGTCTCTCTTTTCTTTAACAACGATCCCCCCCCCCGCTCTGTTTCTCTGACTTTGCAGGGTCCCAGAGGGACAGCAGCGAGTGGCGGCCTGCTATCTAAACCTAATGTGTCAGATCAAGGCTTTGTACCTGGCTTACTGTTCCAGCCACCCTTCAGCTGTCTGCATCCTCACCGACCACAGGTCAGCCCCCCTGCACACAAAACACCAGAGTCAGCCATGTAGAGACATGCCAGAGAGAAGTCTCACCTTTTAATTTCAACGCGAAAAGAAACCAGTGGTGCAGATTTGTAACCAATCCTCTCCAATGATTGAATTTTGATTATTTTAGCTAAACATTGTATTGCATTTTTAATAAATGTTAGTGGCATTCCTTAGACAATAATATATCCCATGAAACCCCATTTAAAAAGCCAAAAGTTGACCTAAAGGTGAATGAAATACTTTCCTGGGGAAAACTAAACAAATTTCTGCAGGTGACAGTTGTTTTTATTTCTTTCGCCTTTTTTCTTTAAGTACTGCATAGTTTGACATCTTCAAGGCCCAGCAAATTTTTGCAGTCAAAGAAGGGAATATCGTAGGTTTAATATAATCTGTCATTGTTTGGATATGAATGCTGTACTGTCTTAAACTGACCTTTGAAGTGCACTCTAAAGTTGATACAGCAAAGCTCCTTCACCTCTTTTTTCCACATGGGTTAATATGATATGGGAGAAAAGAATATGTGGTTGGTTTATGTTTAATTTCTGGGGGCACTGCGCACCATTTTAATGATCTCATGTCGATTTACTTTGAACCACAAGGTGTCAGTAAAGGTAAAGAAGTGTTTGTGTCAAACGTGCCTGTTGTCTCCTGATGTTTCTGGGAGTTCAGTTGCTAATAAAATTCATTATTTTTATTGAGTAAGGGCTTCTCTTATGTGTATCGTAATAATAATGAAAGTTCCATGATGCAGTTTAAACGGTACCGCCTTGGGTAATGTTAAGGCGTTAAGTCTATTTCTGCACTGCGAGCTGAAGATTAAGTTGAATTACACACAGGAAGTCAACTGTTGACAGGATACTGTGTATAGCGTTGTGGTTATGGGGACAGGCGCACAGAGCGCTTTTCACAGTAAGCACATTTGCATTTCAGTTGCAGGAGCCTTTTTTGTCACATTCTGATTTACCCTTTTGTACCAGTTAGCGCTGCTGCAGATTTATGTTTTGGATCGTGGAAACTCATGAATGACGAGCTCGTCAAACCACGTTTGAAGCGATCATGTTGCAGCTAACGACGTAGATTTGCACCAAACCAATGTTGACCTGATTTGCACTGTCTGTGAAATATTTGACCATCAAAGATGGTGCATGTGAAAATCTCACATGCACCACAAATGTGATACACTTGGGGTGCATGTGAAAATCTCACATGCACCACAAATGTGATACACTTGGGTTACTGTTTTTCTGCAGTGCGATCGGCTCGCTTTGCTGTAACAAATAAAGGGCAGTGTGCGGTAACATGTTGTTACTTTTAATTTCATCAATATACCATCACAAAACATGAACATAATACAAATATTACATTTTTAAAAAATCTAAATATATGATGACTACTACAGCTCAAAAAATTGTTGTAGCATGTAGAAACCTGTTACCAGGCAAAAATATAGCTTAACTTTTATTGATCTTTATTTCTTTATTTAAGTAAACAGGAAGAGGTGCTGTTGTCCGAGGTTGTCGTTTGCATTTCCAATCGAGTTGCTGATCTCGTTAACAACTGAATAGCGTGGCAATTAATATACTCAAAGCTTATCACATGGTGTTGTTTTATGAGGACACTCCTATTGTTTCTCAGCAGTGTTTCCACTGTTTAGTGTAGATTTCTGAACTCTGTCGAGTCATTTGTCACTTTAATGAAACATGGATGTATTTGTGTTAAAATGACTAATTCTTTGAGCTTTTCTGCACACTTTGTTTCATTTTACTGGTGGGACAGTTCTGTGAAAGTGAGAGCTTTTGATAATGCGGTTAATGTGTGTTGTATATGGTAATGTTGTGTTATTAAAAATACAAAATTTCACTCCTACGTTTTGCAGTTCAGCACAGCAAGAAATACATGGTTATGTTATCATTTTAAAGCTTATCTTACAATTTATTATATAGTAAAAACAAAGGTTTATATAATAATTTATAATTACCTGGCTTACAGCTTGCATGCAATCTAGACTCAAACCTGTGATTTTTCTTGTTACCCGTAATCTTTGATTTTTCGTCTCTCCCCTCCCCCCCCCCCATCTGTACTTCATCCCTGGACACAATTTTTTTTTTTTTTTTTTTAATTTTTAAAATAAAATATTGCCTATAAATAGTATATTTGTGTGTGTGTTTTCTTAGTGAGGAACTTGAGAAGTTCATGGAGAGCCATGGAGCAAGTACTGGAGGAGTCATGACCCTGACCACCAGCCTCAGTAAGCCCTTCATGAGGCTTGAAAAATACCCTACCCTGCTACAGGAGCTAGAGAGACATGTGGAGGTAAAGGGGAGAGCATAGACATATAAAAAGCATACTGAAATTATATACAAATACAATATCCTATTTTTTACTGTGTTTTATTCACTTGCTTTACTTACAGAAGCTAAACTACCATTAAAGTTACACCATGTATTTTCATAAATTAAACAACTTGCATTAAATGATTTTTTTCAGTCTTTGAATTCCCTTTGTGTTGCACAGTATACCTGTATGTGCTCTTGTATTCCTATAGGATAAAGACTGTTATGTTTAAACCTGTAATGTTCGTTTGCACCGCAGGAAGCCCACCCTGACTACACTGACATTGTAAAGGCAACAGCGGCGTTTAGGAGCCTTTTGGTAAGTCAGAAGGATCGAAGTGAACTTGCAGAGGAAACCTGGATAATGTTATGACAGACTGTGAAGCTCCTGGATTTCCTCCTTACAGGACTGTGCTACCTTACCACCCTTACTATCCAAAAAATATAATAAAATTAATAATATGGATTATATTTATTAAAATGTCATTTTTTCCCAGAATAATAATCTTGAATAGTAATTAATTGTCATCAATACTCTTTAACATTTAACAGCACATGGCACATCAACTATTTAAGTCAATCATAGTATGTTTTAGTAAAATTAATATACTGTAGGATTTATGAGTACATTTTCAACCTTTTTAGTCATTATAAAGCATTCATTAATCCTTTAGTGTGGCGGTCTCCAACCTTTTTTGCGCCACGGACCGGTTTATGTCTGACAATATTTTCACGGACCGGCCTTTAAGGTGTCGCGGATAAATACAACAAAATAAAACCAGTACCGGTAGCAAAAAATTATTTTATTCATAACACACGGGAAAAGACCCAGGGAAACCGAGTTAACTATAAAAACGATAAAAAAACCATAAATTTAACACCCGAGCCTCAACCTGGTACTAAACGACTCACGGACCGATACCGGTCCGTGGCCCGGGGGTTGGGACCACTGCTTAAGTGTGCTAGTGTTAATAGTGCCCAGCAGTAGTAATTATAGTGAGGTCTTGCCTGCACATTATTCGCCAATTTAAGTTTCGCTAAGGCAGTTAATGACAAATGCATAAATCTGCAGTTTTTTCAAGATGTAATCCATTTACTAAGAATAGCTGAATAATTGGTGAAGTCATTTCAGTAGCAGTTTTATAAAATAATGAAAACTATATTCTGAGTTAAAAAAGCTCGATACAGTTATTTGGAAACTAACACTTGTGGTTTCTTTTGAACAAAAACAGATCAGCTGCAGATAATAGGGACTGACTGCTTATGTTACAGTGCAATCTTCTGTAATGAGGCTTATACAAAGTAAAGCTTATTATCCTTACATATTGTTATTAAACAGGACTTGGATGGTAACTGATGGAAAATGGTTACTAGTTGGTGATGCATAAAAGCCATTGTGCTGCTAATACGCACGCTAATAAGGAACTAGTTAATGGTGAAAATGACGCTCTTGGTAAATAATGTTATCACGCTTTCAATTTCGTGTTTACATGCTTTCATTTCATTCGACAGTGTAGTTTAGCACAATTCCTTATAATCAAGCAGAGCTCTGATAGGGGGAAAAAAACCCAGAAACAATGCAGTGATCCTTTTTTCTGCTTTAAGTTGAGTGATCGTATTGTTCCTAAGGTGGGTGGGAACTGAAATGCCATCTTAAAAGAGCTGGATTAGAAACGAGCAACCGCACTATACCTGAGCGAACGCCACCCTGAGACACAAATTCCCCGGTATTGCTTTGACTTCCTCATAAGAGCAGATAAAGTGACTCACTCGTTTCTTCTACACAGGAAACTGGGGAAACAAAAAAAAGGCATCACTTATCACTCCCCGTTGTAATTTGCAAGTCTGGCGTTTTTTTGTGTGTTTTGAGTGTGGTTAGGATCGCTGGTACTTTAGAAATGCTATGCTAATTTACAGTGCTCTTTAAAAAAACAAACAAAAAAAACCCTAATTTTTGATTGACGTGCAGAGGAAAGTGATAATGTTGCATTGTCACTTTTTCTGCTTGAAGAGGGAGAACCCCTGCACAGCACCTGAAAAATGTACTACTTTATGTTGCATGCTAGTTTTTATGCCTTTTACGTACATGGCAATGGTTACATTTTCAAAGCCATATCCACAGGGGGGAGAGAATATCCTGTTGCTTGTTACTCAGTAGTTCTAAAAGGCAAGAAAAAAGGGTCCAGAAAAATATCAGATTTATTTTCACCAGCATGCTGCACAGTTTTGTAATCTTGTGTGTGCTTGTGTGCTTAAGACACAGTGCCAGGATCTGCGGAAGCGCAAGAACCTGGAGCTGCAGATCTTGTCAGAACCTGTGCGGGGCTGGGAGGGAGAAAGCATGAAGAGTCTTGGTCAAGTGGCCTACACGTCCCAGGTCCATGTGAGAAATGGCTGCAGTGAGGTGAGAGATATGAGGTTTTCCTAAATGAGAAAAAGCTCATTCAGCCAAACTATAGTGGAACTGCCGCAATAATACTAAATACAAAATATCCTTTTGTCAGTTTAGAATATGTGTACAATCAGAGGTTTGGTAGTATTTTCCCATTTCTGAAAGCCAGTCCTTGTAGCATTAAAGTTAATTAACTGCCTGGCTCCTTTACAGCTCTCTCATAACAACAAATAGTTGTTGTTAATTAAAAAATAATTTATCTGTAGTACATTTTTCTCTTTTCCTGTTGAGATCCAGCAGTGTAGCAATCTTTAAAACAAGCTAAGTTTCTAGTTTTCAGGAACTGTAGGTGCAGAAATCTGTTCCCCTTTGTTGCTAAATTATTACCCCCCTCAAGTATGAGAACTGAAACCTAAGTAGGCCATAGGCAGACCTAAAAGCCGTCTCCTCTTTCATGTGTGGTTTCTGTGTAGGGGTCGATTCATAGTCCGTGGTTGGAAGAAAGCCCAAGATACACATTTGGATTCACCCCCCCCCCCCTTTTTTTTTTAATCACTGCCAACCGCTTTCCAACCAGCATAACAATTACCATATTTGTTTCATAGCTCATTTGAATTTCCATTCATATAACAAGCGAGTGTTTTCCCAAACTGGCCTGCTGCAACCAGAGCTAAAATATGCTCACTTTTTTTGTCACATTAGGAGGGAAACCTGAAACAGCTTGCTTCTTGCAAAGAAGTGCAATGAATCACTTTGGTTTACCTTGAATAACTCAAGAAAAAGAACACCAAAAAAAACATAACCGATCAATGTTGTTGTTGAAAATGCATTTTCCAACCTTCACAATAGGTTTGCAAAAATAATTACTGTGTCTCTCTTTTAGGAAAAAGAGGAGCGTTACCTTATGCTTTTCCCGAATGTGTTAGTAATGCTGTCTGCCAGTCCCCGGATGAGTGGCTTTATTTATCAGGTATGTCGTTTACCTCCCATCTAGAGAAATGCTTTGAAAACGCGCACAAACTTGTGGCTGATTTAGTGTTTAGTCAAACTTAATGTATTCAGTCAGCTGCAAACAGCAGCCTATGCAATAAATAAATACCAAGTGGATGAGAGTATTAAATATAAATCCTAAATATGCACTGTTTTCCTTTTTCATTCTATTCCATCAGTTGTGGAAACACTGTCTAAAGCATGAAGTCGATACTATCTTAGAATAAATTGAAGAAAGATTTGAAGTTGCTCAGTTTCAAAATTTTATTTACATATACATGTTACATATATGTGTTTCATTAAATGTCAGTTGTCCCTAATGTTATCCAGTCCTGATTTTCCTTGATTAACCTTTTTTTTTTTTTTTTTTTTTTTTCTGATCACGACATACACAGTACTGCATATTTTAGTTTGTTTACACTTGAGTGTTCCTCTCTCTTTGGTTTTCCTCCATTCAGGGAAGACTGCCTCTAACAGGTACCACAGTAACGAGGCACGCGGAAGAAGGAGACATTTCCCACTTTGCCTTTGACATCACAGGTTTGCATCTAAAATCCAACCAGCCATCCCTCCATTTCCTTCCATTTATCCAGTTCTGAAATTTTAGGACAAAAATAAAGAAAAAAAAAAGATTTGAGAGGACAGTGATATTGTTCTTACATAATAATAAACTATTTGACCAACCAATTTATTGAATTGTTTAAATTCTGGCAGATTCCATTCAAACATTTAACATTTGAAGTGATTCAGGACAACACTTTTCCCCTGTAAAGTATTCATGCTTTCATTAGTTCATTGTGTTTGTACAAAGCAGGGTTTTTTTGTCCGTATGACAAAAAATTAGCCCAATGGTGAAGTCAGTCTGGCCTCCTTTAAAAAAGCCATACATCCAAAGCTGGAATGCATCCATCCATCCATTATTCCACTCTTCTTTTTCTTTTTCTTAAATAGAATAGAATAGAATAGAATAGAATAGCCTTTATTGTCATTGTACAGAGTACAACGAAATTGGAGTGCCACTCCCTTGGTGCAAGTTTCAATAATAAATACAAATGTAAAATATAAAAAGTACAAAAAAAACCAATCGTATTACTCAAACAATAGTATGTACAATATATACAGGATAGTAGCATTAATATAATGACAGTATGAGTAGCAGCATAATATAATGACAGTGACGGTATGGAATAGGTTCAATTGTTTTTGTGCTTATTTACTACGGTGATAGCTCTGGGAAAGAAGCTATCCCTGAATCTGTTTGTCCTGGTTTTATGTGACCTGTACCGTCGGCCTGACGGTAATAGTTCAAACAGTTGATTGCTGGGGTGAGAGTAGTCCTTGATGATATTGCCAGCTCTGCTGAGGTACCGAGAGTTTGCAGTGACCTCTAGGCTGGGCAGAGAGCAGCCAGTGATCTTCTGGGCTGTGTTGATGACCCTCTGCAGTATTTTCCTGTCCGCAGCTGAGCACCCTGCATACCATGATGTTATGCCGTACGTTAGGATGCTCTCTATGGTGGCTCTGTAAAATGTCACCAGCAGCCTCTCCTCCAGGTTGTTCCTCCTGAGCACTCTCAGAAAGTGGAGACGCTGCTGGGCCTTTTTAACCACCGCCGTGGTATTTGCAGTCCAGGAGAGGTCATCAGAGATGTGCACGCCCAGAAACCTCATGGAGTGTACCCTCTCCACACAGTTCCCGTGGATGTAGAGTGGGGCCGGGTCTGCTCTGCCCTTCCTGAAGTCCAAGATAAGTTCTTTAGTTTTCGTGGTGTTCAGTTGGAGGTTGTTAACTGAACACCACTCAGACAGTCTGTTGACCTCATCTCTGTAGTCCGACTCATCCCCCCTTGAGATGAGTCCAACCACTGTGGTGTCATCCGCGAACTTTATGATGGTGTTTGACAGATGGGTAGGGGAGCAGTCGGATGTGTAGAGCGTAAACAGGAGGGGACTCAAAACACATCCTTGTGGAGACCCAGTGCTGAGTGTGATGGTGCTGGACAGGTGGGGGCCGAGTCTGACAGACTGTGGTCTATTTGTCAGGAAGTCCTTGATCCAGAGGCAGATGGGGGTGGAGAGTCCCAGGTGAGACAGTTTCTGGACCAGGATCTCCGGGATGATATGATTGAATGCTGAGCTAAAGTCCAGGAAGAGCATTCTCACATAGCTTCCTCGGTGCTCCAGGTGACTCAGCGCAGTGTGGAGCGCTATGGTGATAGCGTCCTCGGTGGATCGATTTGTCCTGTAGGCAAATTGGTGGGGGTCCAGAGTGGGAGGCAGACCGGCCCTGATGTGCTGACAGACCAGTCTCTCAAAGCACTTCATCACTACAGGCGTAAGTGCAACAGGCCTGTAGTCATTTGGGCTGGCCACAGCTGTCTTCTTGGCAATGGGGATGATGGTGGAGGTTTTGAGGCAGGGCGGGACGGTGTTTGATGACAAGGAAAGGTTGAAGATTTTAGTGAAGACTCCGGTCAGTTCGTCAGCACATGCTCTGAGAACCTTTCCATGTATTCCATCAGGACCTGCCGCCTTCCTGGGATTCACTGACCTTAGAACACACCTCACTTGATGCTCCCTGAGTGTTAGTGTGCCAGTGCTGGGGGCGGGTGGAAGTGGTGTGGCAGCTGAGGGCCTGGTCGTCTCAAAGCGGGCGAAGAAACGGTTTAGATCCTCAGCCAGCGAGGCATCAGTCCTAGATGTCGCCTGGTTATTGCTTCTGTAGTTGGTAATGTGATTGATCCCCTGCCACATTTTTCTGGGGTCGTTGTCAGCAAAGTGATCTTCAATCCTTCTCCTATAGGCCGTTTTAGCTTTCCTGATGCCTCTACTCAGGTCTGCCCTGGCCGCCCTATACGCAGCCCTGTCCCCTGACTTGAAGGCAGTGTTGCGGCTTTTTAGGAGGGATTGTACTTCACTATTCATCCAGGGTTTTTGATTTGGAAACACCCTGACCCTTTTGTTGACGGTGACATTGTCAACACAGTTCCTGATGTACGAGAGTACAGTGTCCGTGTACTCCTGGAGGTTGTGGCTGGAGAATAAATCCCATACAGTTCTTGAGAGGCAGTCCTGCAGTTGAGAAAGGGCTCCTTCAGGCCAAGTTTTTGTCTTTGTCTGGGGCTTTGTTTTTCTCAGCAGGGGGGTGTAGGTGGGGGTGAGGGACATGCAGAGGTGGTCAGATCCAGCCAGGTGGGGGAGGGGTGTCGCTCTGAAAGCATGCCTGATGTTTGAATAGACATGGTCCAAAGTGTGTTCTCCTCTCGTAGCAAAGTCCACAAACTGGACAAATTTAGGAAGCACAGTCTTTAGGCACGCTTTGTTAAAGTCGCCGGCGACAATAAAAACCCCATCGGGGTGGGCAAGCTGTTGTTTGTTTATGGTGTTGAGCAAGAGGCTGAGAGCCGTGCTAACGTTAGCATCCGGCGGTATATAAACAGCTATCGCAATAACTACTGTAAACTCCCTCGGGATGTAAAAAGGTCTGCACGAGACTGCCAGAACCTCCAAATCAGGAGAACAGTGTGTGTGAATGATCCTGCTGTTACAACACCACTCGTTATGCACGTAAGCACATAGCCCCCCTCCTCTGCTTTTACCTGAGTTGCTGTTTCTGTCATGCCGGTGTAGCGTGCGGCCTGCTAACTCAACTGCAGCGTCGGGAATCAGCGGGTGAAGCCACGTCTCCGTAATAAGAATAATGCTGCAGTTACGTGCAAAGCTCGTGGTGGCTATCTGTAGCTCCAATTCGTCCAATTTGTGGGTGATGGATCTGGCGTTCGATAGGAAAAGAAAGCTGTTTTCTGTATAACAATGTGAAATGTTATAAATGTGATTGTTTGTAAAGGTGAAACCTCATATTTTCAGTGGCTTAACTTCCAATATTAGAACCGTAAGGCTTTTCAAAACATGCTTTGATTATTGCTAAAATATAAAGTATGGGTAGTACTGCTCTGGCTGTGACATACATTGGTCTTATGAATCGTACAGTTGTGGTCAGAAGTTTACATACACTCATCATGGACGTGAATGTCATGGTAATTTGGGGCATTAGATGATTTCTGTGAACTGTTCTTTATCCAGGGTGGAAATATTATTTAGCATAAACCTTTAATTACTTTAAAAGAAAGAATAATTGTACAATTTTTAATTTATTTTAGATTTTCTCCAATCCGACTAGGGGCAAAAATATACATACACCCCTACTAATATTTGGTTAAATTTACCAAGTTTCTCAGTGCACCTTGATGCCACCACCATGCTTGACAGTTGGTAACTACAGTTGGTACATACCTCTTATTATTGTGGCCGAATAATGCAATTGTTTTCCCATCATACCATAAAACTTTGATCCAGAAGACATTTGGCTTGTTCATGTGGGTAGCAGTGGGAAATTTTAGTCGCTGCCCAGAAAAAAACGTCGTTTTTCCAGGCAGCGGTTTCTTTTCTAGGTTGGCACCCTTTCAGTCCATGGCGATATAAGAGTTCCCTGTTCATGGCAGGCCTGAGCATTGGTGGTTCCTGGGCTGTTCCTGAAGACCCCACCTGAGACTGACAGTCTGGGTCTTTCTCCCGACCTTGGCGACTTTGTAAATCAGCAGTTCTCCTTAGAGCTTCACTGAGTCACTTAAACTTAAACTCAGTGTTCTGAGGACATTCATGCCCATCATGAGTCTATGTAAACTCTGTATGTAACACCTGTGAAGGAAAGCAGCTCTTCATTTATTGTGTGTCGTTTTATTTGCTGCAGGAAGCATGATTGATCGCATTACAGTGTTCTGCAGCAGTGCCCAGGAGTTACAGGAATGGCTAGAGCACCTTCAACCTTTTACCAAAGGCGGAAGCCCTGCCAGCACCATTTCAAAGGTTAGGACAGAGACAGACACACGTATACATAAATTCAAAACAGTACCAAAAGTGAATCCTACACAGTTCCCAGGTGTGAAAACCAAAAAGTGACAAACGGCAGACTCATGTTTCACCACACATGCACAGTAATTCTCAAGTATTTGCTTTGCTTCCTTTTGTCTGGTTCAATGCAGAACGCAGATGGTAAACCAGTGAGCATGATCAGCGCCACCACTCACCCACATCACCAGGGCAGCTTCAGCAGTGTCAGTCGTGGCCCCCTGGAACCACCAAAGATTAGCAAGCCCTGGTCTCTCAGCTGTCTGCGGCCCGCACCTCCCCTCAAACCTTCAGCTGCTCTGGGCTACAAAGAGGTAGAAAATTGCACAGTTGCACAAACAAACCCACACCAGTCTCTTAGTATCAGTCATTCGATACATTGCCAGAAAACTGTACCAATAGCAGAAGTCCCCTTCCTCTGCTTGCCCACCGCTGTATCCGTGTTTGTTGGTAACTTGTCAAGTCTTACAGTGATGCGTTTTAGATTAAGCCTTCCATTACATCACGCACTAAATGCTAATGAAATTTGAGCCATAAAAACTAGACACGTAATAAATATTAAAAAACGAATAAAGCACACACGAACTTTAAACTAAATATAAACATTCGGCTTATACACACGAGAGAGCTCAGTAGTCTCCATTTTTGTCTGGTATGTTACATTTTTCAGATGTACAAACTAAATTTGAAGCACAAAGTAGAGGTGTGCGTGTATGAGTTATAGTCCATGTTTGTAAGTTAACTTTCATTTTATGAAAAATTCCTAGAATTAATAGGACAGAGAAAATCGTTTGAGATTACAAACATGTGTGAAACCCTCGCTTTACTGTGCACTTCACCGGATGCTGTTTTTGGAGGCACTGGGTTCACTTCAGTTAGTTTTAAAAGACATAGTTGGAGTATTATCTTGACTTGGAGTTATAGATTCATTCATTTATTTATTATTTTACTAGTAAAGCATCATATGGGTTAAATCAAAGCGTCCTGTCCTCCACTCTAGTGTCAGCACTAATTATGGCTCAAATGTCACCGGACACAGGAAGTACTGAGGTGTTGAAATACTAAAGTGTTCCAAACAGCTGCTTCTTTGTTCTCAGTGTCGCAATTCAACTAGTTAACATATACACATGTTTTTACTCAGTACTTTTATCTGTTATTTGGGAATTTAGGTCTGTTGTTTTTATTATTAATTTAAAATTGATGCACCAGAAGAGATGTGGGACTGTCTTCTGAATTGAGACTCCTACTAAGATTATTGCAATTGGATAAAGTGGTTGACCGGTCTTATCTGAATACTACATTTTTTGAGACATAGTGAACTTATATTTTGGTAATATGTTGTTCTAAATAATCATTTAGTGGTTATAGACTGACACCATTAATAGAAGGAACTGTGGTATTGCTATGCAGTAACTCACATTAATGCTGTTCATCAGCGCAACAAAATATGGTTTGGAGCGTACAGCTAAAAAGTATGTGGTCACAGGCTCTGAAAATGTGGTAATGGCTGTGACATTAACAGTGCAGGGTGTGAGTTAGCTAAAGTGGCCTTTCAAAGGCAAGCAGCGAGCATCATTTTAGCTTTAGTTGCAAGAAGGGGAACAAAATTGAAACTACTGAAATTGTTCCTGAAATATAGGCAGGAAAGGTGTTGTTCTGAGGAAATATTTTCCAGTAATGGCAGCAAGGTCACCAAGGGTGCCTGGCATTTAAGAACGATGACTCCATCAGTGGTTATGAGCTACTTTTCTATGAGCAATGTGATGTTTACGGTGTGGTCTTATGTGGGTGGTATAAGCTTTTCACAAAAGTATCAAGTCAGCATTTTTAAAAGTTTCAGTTACACTTGACTCTGGTAATGTGTTGAATAGATATCAGTGTATCACATGTGATATCTGGAAACTAACACGTGTCTTGTTTAATAGCTTGTATTTTGAATATGTGTTTATGCCTTCGTGACAACAAACTTGAAGACAGGAGCAAGCAGCATGCTTGCAGCCATCTGGGTCTATTTATCTTATAGAGATTGCATGCACATGTCCTGAATGTATTGCTGGCTTTCTGTCAGTTTTCTCTTTTCTTTATACGTCTCTCTTTATACGAAACCAAAATCACCCTATTCTGCACAGACAATGAATAGGTGAATGGCAGACGGGTTTTTAAAAATGTTCATCGTTAACTCTCACTAGCGCATCCTCCTCTCATTGTATTTTTCATGCACATTTTCCCCTTTCTCTCTTTCTCCATTCTGCCTTCTGTAGAGGATGTCTTATATCATGAAGGTAAGGTTAGACCTCACTGTGTTTCTATTCTCTGTGTGTGGGAGGATGTGGGCTCAGAAAGGTGGGATGGGGGTGTGTGTGTGTGTGTGTGTGTGTGTGTGTGTGTTATCTCCAGTGTTGAGCTAGCATGTCATTGCTCTCTCTGCATCACCCCTCTCTTGCTGTCATCTGTTAGTTTCCTGTTTCTGTGGTGCCGCAAATCTGCTATTTGTCTTCTAGTCGTCATGTACGGCATCAGCTATCTTTTGAAATCCTTCTCTGAAGGAGCAATAGAAGAAAATTGTACTAGGGAAGCTATTTTTGGACTTGTAGGCACAGAGCATATTGAGGTCTACAGTCATTCAGCCATGAATATGTTTCCACATTTAAATTATCAGCAGACTAAGTATGCTTTTATGGCTTAGATGACATCCCACTTCATTGAAGTTCAATTTCATTTAATGGAAAACCTGGTGGAAACTATGTTCTCCATGCATAGTGATATAGTGTTTTTTTGTTTTTGATCCAGACAGGTGCACAAGTTTAAACACCAACTTCTAAATGAGCGGAAAAGCTCAGCTTAGTCAGTCAGATCAAGCAGTCGTTTAACACGTTAGCCAAAATAGCTTCATATACATATACTTCATAACCTTTTACGTGTGAGGTCATTCCGCGCTTGAGTAATTGCCGAGTTGCTAATGGAACAGCACCTGAATCTACCTTTCCTTCAACTTTGGGAAATGACTTCCCCGCACACAAAACCAATATAGGGAAACAACCTTTACACCGTGCACCTGCATTATTGTAAGTCCTGTGGCCTCTTCAGAGGTTTCAAAAGACAGGTGGTGACAATCAGGAGTCACTCCGTCCTCCTGATTCTTACGAGAAAATCGTTTCAGCGAAGTTTAGGGATGTCCCATGAATCAACTGTTTCCAGTTGCGTGTTCGACCAACTTTTCAGTTCCAGCCAAGGACACGGGGCAAATGACATCATAAGATGTTCTTAAGTCATTTTGCAGCACCTGTATGTAATGGTACAAGTACATCACCGTCACCGTGACTTAGGAATCGTTTTTAACACGTTAATTAGTCATCAAAGCGCAACTTTTCATGTGTTTAGTGAAACCATCATTTTGACCCCAAAGTCAGCAGCTCATAAAACCACATGGTTTAAATCATTTAGATAAGATCCTTTCTCATGGTTTTCTAATTGATGCAGACCACAGATAAAGCTTTTATATTGAAAGTATTTTTCTTCTGCCTTTGCTGTAGTGGGATGTGGGTAAAGATGTAGATTTAAAAAAAAAAAAAAGGTGATGAAATAAGTCATAGTATTTTTTTTTTTTTTTTTTTTTGTAAAACTCTGGTAGGCAAGGTACATATTAACACAGATCACTGGCTAATTTGGTCTTGGTCATCATCACATGCTTGCTGCTGTGTTTGTTGATGGATTTGTGTGTGTGGTGTATGTGTGTTTACTGATGTTTATTCACATGGGATGCACATCCCTTTAAGCTTGCATTCTGGTTGGTTTGGACCACTGGCTTTCAGAAGTGTGTTGCTCTGTGTGTGTAGGAGGAGGGATTTTGTGTACAGAGATGTACTTAGTTTATTGTCGACCACCTCCAGGATACCAGCAGGAGCCCAGGGCCTATGAAGAAGTTCTTGCCAGGAAATAGGAGGAAAGAGCGCAAGCCCTCTGATGATGACATTCACATGAGAAGAAGTAAGTGGGAATGGGCGGTGTAAAGCATTGCTCAAAACAAGCTTTTAAACAATAAGTTATGTTCTTTTAATGATGTTGCTCAGAAATAATGTAACATATATGGTTTAGAAATCACTAGAGCAGACTTGGGGCTTCTGCAGCGCTGCTTTATCTTAAAATGAACAATGAAGAAGAGCGCACACAGAACAAACGTCTTACCTTACACCTCTAATGTCATTTACATTCATTTCAGCAGAGTGCTGTGTAATAATGGCAATCTCTGGTTTTTACAGGTACAGTTGCTCTAGAGGAGGATGCTCAGATTCTGAGGGTAATTGAGGCATATTGCACGGGAGCCAGCCTGCATCAGAGCACCACGGGTGTGTATTTGCAGAATGATGTGGATGAATTGTGTCTGTAATGCCTTTTTAGAGTTATGCTCTAATGATTTTAGCTTTATCATTATTTTGTGTGTGTGTGTGTGTGTGTTTATACAGCGGTACGGAAAGAGTGTGTCCCTCAGGTGCTCCTGCCAGAAGAAGAGAAGATCATTGTGGAGGAAATGAAGAGCAACGGGCAGACGGTTATTGAGGAAAAGTAAGAATAGTATTACTTAGTACTCTTTTTATGTGTACTTCAATTCAGATTTACTTTTTTTTGCAGATAGATTCAGAGTTTTGATGTTAATCCCATTTAACCTGTTGAGATGCTGTCTATCAACCGTATATGTGTGGGTATAGATGTACATAGATATGTGTTTGAAGTGCAAAATAATTAGCTTTCTTTGAGATGGAGAGGGTGTTTAAAGCGTGCATATCATATCTTGAAGTATGACACAAACACTATGCTACCCTTTTTTTCAGGAGTCTGGTTGATGCCGTGTATGCTTTAAAGGATGAGGTTCATGAGCTTAAAAAGGTGAGTGAGATTGGAGATCACTAATGCAAGAATATAGGTTGTCTAGGGGCAGCAGTCACTCTGTTTCCTTTCCTGATTGCTTTTCTCTTTTGTGTATCAGATTGAGTTTGTTTGGTCATTTGGACATTTATAATCAGTCACTTTCAGCGTTTAATTCTGGTAACGAAATCATTTCGTTTTTTCCAACTCAAGTTCTGCTCCATGTGTGGGGAGGTGGGGCTTTTACGCATACATGGTGAAACCGAGAGCAGACAAGATGAAAGAAATGAGTGCAAACACTGAAGCACAAAGGAGACTCTCATGTTCAAAAATTGACTGCTCGCTATTTAGACGTATATCCTCAATAAAATATTTAAAGGTTTGGTGTTTTGGGGTGGTGTTTGGCAGTAAGTAAGAAGTGAACTGAATTTAAATGTCCTCAAATTGTGAAACGCATGCTTGAAAGGCTCTGATATATCTTAACTTTGTTATTTTACACAATGTGTGGCAGGAGAATAAGTGGATGAAGCAGTTTCTGGAGGAGGAGCAGAAGTCTCGCAAGGAGCTTGAGAGACTTGTCCGTAAACTGGCTAAGCAGAAGAACGATTGTGGCTGGGATGACGGCGCCCACTGAGCACAACCATCCAATCATCAGCATTCGTTTGTGGCTGTGCGTGTATGTGTCAGCATTTCTGCAACAACGCTTGCGGGGTGGGGGGGGCAGAAAGCGTCAGACGTGTGTGTGTGTGTGCGCGTGCGTGCACGAGTGTGTATTTGTGTATCTATGTTGTGTTATCACATTTCAATCACACAGAGCAGGCTTGGACTTGCTCTCAGGGGTTCTGGAGCTCGATTTCTTTCTTCCTGACCTAGACGAGACTGTACACGTGCTTCTTTCTGAAGCAGCTCAGCTGAACCAAGACGAAACAAGCAATCCCCCCCTTGGTGACTGGCACTGTGAACACTCCCCAGCAAATGGAAGAATTTTGAACAAGGACAGAGAGAGTTTGCCACCATTTCTTTTGCTTCATTTGGAAATAGAAAAGGAGTATGAAGCCATTAATTTTAATGGGTGTTCTCTTGCATGCACCTCTGTTATCAAGGGGACTGATTTTATTCGTTTCATGTCATGACTTTGTCATTGTTGTATTTTATTTGGCATAAGGGTCCCTATGGGGAAAATAGATTTTTTTTTTTTTTTGGGGGGGAAGAATCTCTCTTTTGTATGTGTGATTTGTTTTTTGTGTGTGTATTATTCTAGACATTCGCATTACACATTTCCAGGCTGCTTTTTAGGCAAACAATCAGGTCAGCTCATCATCGTAATCTTAGTTTTAAAACGGAGCCCGTCATCATTTATTTAAAAACTGCATGAATGTACATGTATCTACGGTGTGAATTCTGCATCACAAATGTGATAATCGAGAAATTCAGATATATAGTCCAAAGCTATCAGGGATGCAGCTGCATATTAAAATAGGAAAGATCTTACTATGTATCTTTTATTACACAAGAGTACACAAATAATAACAAAGATGTTACCCTTACTCTTCGTACTGAAATATATATCCAAGAATCCTTTTAACATATAAATTGCAGAGCTATTTATTGTTCACCCAAGCATTTCATTGTGGTGTTGGCTTTTTAGATATTGTTCTGCTGCCTTTATGTCTGTCTTTCAATAAACTACACTGATATGTACAGGCAGGAAAAATAAATCCCCCGGCTTTAAGCCAAGGGAAAATTAAATTTTTTTTAATCACATAGGAGGAAAGATTACTTTCGTAAAAGAGCACGCCTTGAGAATTTAGATGTTTTTGTTTTGCAGCTTCTATGGTATCCTTGTGGGTTCCTGTTGAGCTGATGGAGAGAGGAAATGGAGACGATTTGTCGGTGTAGAGTAAAGCTCAGCTATTTGTTTTTTGTTTTTAAGTGCCTCCTGAAGGGGTGAATAAACTAAATATTGCATATTGAAATATCATGGGTGGTGTGCTGTAATAAATGGCTCAAGCTCTTAGTGTGTCTAAACAGAAAACAGGCTCTCGAGGACTCTCAACGGTACATTTCCTTATGTGGTTTTAGCGTGTGCACCGTCAACACTGTTTCCTTATCTTACTGCACTGCAGAGAGGCAGTAGATGCTTCTGAAATGCAATAAGTGACTGCTTTACTAACTGACCCTCTGGGTTGGTCCCAGCATGGTGGGCCCAAGTTGGAGAAATTGCAATAAAAAAATACAATTTATTGACCAAAAAAAGTTCAAGTTAAGTATTCATTATATTTCATTTGCCTTTATTTAATTAAGTCTCTTGATGGTGATCAAATTTAAACTTATTAAAAATGACTCAAAATGTATCCTATTGTATTACTGTATGTGAAGTGCTGTTCGCATAGATCTCGTGCGCCTCTTTACAGAGACTATGAAGCACTGTGTATGATACAGGGCAGCACTGGTACATCAGTAACAGGGTCACTGTCTAGCTTGAGCATGGCTGCAGGGTAATGCCTGCTCAGGTGCTGAAGCTGACCTGTATTATTTGAATTGGGACACTGATAGCATCTAGATTTTATCCGGCATTACTGCTGCTTCCTGTACAGATGTGTGAGTCCGTCTCGTCACGTTCGCTGCTGAGAGTAACATTACCGCTCTTTCTGTAAAAACTGCTCTCATAAGCGCCGCATACTGTAGTTTCAAATTCCCAATAGTCTCAGTGAGCACTTACTGGTGGAAAGGGGTTGAAATCCAATTTTTAACCCGTTTATCTGAAATCTTTTCTCCAGACCACTGTGTGTTTTGTTTTTGAAAGACTGTTCTATGCAATTATTGTTGTTGCAAGTATTGTAATGCTTTTTTTTTTTCTAGATACCCTGTACTTTGTTTGGTATGATCATTCTTTTATTAAAACGTTAATATAATATGTGGAGCTCAGCATTTGGTATTGATTTATCCAAGTGAGTAACGGAAAACTCCTTAAGATTTCTACTAACGGCACGAACAGCGTTCCTTCATTCACACTGGAAATCCACAGAGAGAGGCTTTTCCATGCTGTGTTCATCATGTGTGTGGTTCAGGAGTGTGCATGTTGCTCAGATGCGGCAGTGAGAAACAGGATGGAAGGAGTGACTAGAATAGATGACATTCTCTAAGAATGTACCTCCTCTGCAACTTTGTACACCTCCATAGAGATTCACACTTTCCATGCTCTTGTACTCCACTTTGACAGTGACAGTGTGGTAGGTTTTGTTATGTCTAAGGTGTTGAGGGTGTTTGGTAGAATTTTATATTACTCATCATTTACAGTATTAAAAAAAGAACTTACACTAGACAGGTTACAGTTGAAAAAAACAAACAAACAAACAAACAAACAAAAACGTAGTCACCAGACAGGTTAGAGTAAAATCACTCAACTGGAGAGCAATAGTCTTCAGGTTTGAATTCTAAAATCTAAATGGTCTTTGGATGGTCTGAACTGTATTTGATATTTAATGGTTTTCATTAAGAATTACTGTATTTCAAACTGAAGTGGGGAACTTTGGATTTTTGAATTATACACCGCATGTTTTGAGAGTCTGATTGAAGGTTCATGCCCCATTTATCAAAATAACTACTGGCTGCATGGGGGAGAATTTAAATGATAAATATGCAGCAGACTGGAAATTCTGCTTAAACCACTGGTCCTTTACTTCCTCTCTTACCACTGAAATTGGTGGGTAGCCTGTATCTTAAGTGGTCCCATTTGGCGATGTGAGAAACTGCAGCTTCTCTTTGTGGTTTGTTTGTGTCCTAGAAATTGAAAACCATAGTGGTGCACACTAACCTAGAACATGATAAGCATCAGGGGTTTTACTGGTGATGAATCTTGGTGTTTTTACACCTGTTAAAGTAACCATCATTACATTAAGGAAATTCAGTTTTTAGGACTTATTCCCGAAGGTGTTTCCTTATGACCACTTAAAATATTTTGAAAATATACCTCATGGTGGGATAGTGTAGCTCATACACGTATAACCTCGGCACCTTCATCCTTAAACCACTAAGCCTGTGGTTCATTAGTTTGGGTGTTTCAGTGTAATGTGTGCGTGTCCTTTAAATGTAACTGGTTCCTGATGTGAGGTTGATGCAAGAAAAACTGAGAAGAGTATAAATGTTTCAGATTAAATATCAGTTTCATTTCACAATCTATTTACATCAATAAATACAACATTTTACTAATCAATACAAAAACAAAAATAACTAAAAAAAATATCTGGTGTAATAAATTATGTCTCTCAAATCCAAACTAATCCACAAAGATGTTTGAGCCAGCCAATTCAAAAGTGTTTTTGTAGATAAATCCACGAGATCCCATTCTTCAGCTTTTTTCTATGCATGTGTCCATGTATGAGTCTTATAGTTTGTATATCCCAAAGCTTGTTGCACCTTCTTCATAGTCCACCAGTGAGAGGTCTTGTACCCAGAGACTCAGTTGGTTTCCTTTCTCCAGTAGGATCAGATCTCCCTGAGCGGCTGTGCACATGTGAGGATTCTTTGTGCTCTCCAGGTAGCAGTAAGCCTTCATTACATCGTCTATACGTTTATCTGCCTCGTTCTTCCTCAGCTTGACCTTGCTGGCTAGTGGGATCGTAGAATCGCCCTTGGAGAAGGTCACTCTGGAGTAGACGTAGTAAAAACCAGTCTCTGGAATAGTCAGCCAAATCTGTTCATAATAGTTGATGCCTCTAAGAACAGAGTGCGTCGTGTCCCACTGAAGACAACCCGCTGGAGAGACAAAGAAGTTTAATTAAACGCTCATTAATAGATTTTTGATAACTTGTTACTGCATTTTTTTATTTAAAAGAAAAAAATGTGTAATATTCTTACGTGTTTTCTTTCCTTCAGCTTGCTTAACTGCCATGCGTGCTAAGGCTTTATAGAAGGTGTCCTGTTTGTCCATTTCCTGCTTTTGAGATGAGGGCAATCCATCTTAGAAAAAGAGAGAACAAATTTGTAAAGAAATTAATGCCATTACATCTTTTTATTTTCTATTTAATATATAAAATTTATTGATTGAACTGAATATACCTCTATCTTCTGCTGAGAAATGTTTTTCCTGTAGTGAAGAAAAAAGTAGAACATAAGAAATGGGTAAAAGAACTTACTGAAGGGAGGTTTTCATAAGCACACCTCGCCAGCATTTCCTATCTTTTAAATGCAGTCAAATTAGCCAGTTAAAATTACACACAGCGAAAAAAAATGTGTGAACCAAAAGATCTAACCAATTCTGCATACTTAATTTCCCTGTTTTAAAATAAAGCTGAATTATTTTAGTATATAGTCATGTTAAAATGTAATAAGAAGAAAATAGAATTTTGAGTTTAACTGTTAATTTTGGTTTTGTTTAAGCTGTCAGTTTTATACAATGGGTCCATAGTGAATGAGAAAAAAAAATGATTTACCATATGTTCATGGTAGTACAGGTAGAAGAATCCTGCAAGTGAAAGAAATAAATGCAGCACCACTATGCCAACCAAGAACCGGACGAGAACCTTGTTGTGGCCCTGCGATGGAAGTGAAGCTGGGATGAGGACCGGCTGGGACCTGCTGCGTGGAGGCACCGGTGGTGGAGCCAGGCTGGTCTGGTAAGTGTTGATCATGATAGAGCAGAGCGTTGACAGCTGCAGAGGCCTGACGTCCGTGACATCCCATGCGCTTTTGAACTGCTCCTCTCTCAAGCATCTGAGTTTATGTCTGACTACTTCCTGGAAGGTCTCAGTACTTTGACATGCAGATGTCTTTGCAATGTCACTTGGTGAATACATGTGGTGTGCATGTTGGTTTAAAAAACCCTCACTGCATTTTCCTTTGTGTCAGCTATAGCATGTCTATAATGCTGCACATTGTAATGTGATTGTTATGTGAACTTGTGCACTTAGCTGATACTACTTTCACTTTTTTGGCCCACAAAACCAAATCCCCATAAACTGTTTCAATTTTGTATATAAGCTGTTATAACATTAAAAGGTATTTTAAAGTACTTGTATATCACATGGCACACACACATAGTCACACAGAGACACAAAGATCTATATTAAGAGTTCAGTAGTATTTTCACACCATTTATTTTCACATCTTTCTCACAGACTATATCTGGAAATTATCTGGTCAGCCTAAATGTCAGAAGCAGACAAACGTAACACTATATCTAGGGCATTATATATACTAAGCTATTCCTTCAAAAGACTAGTGCTATTGTTCACTGGAGTAGAGATTAAAGTTAGCTGTGTAACCACAGGATCATCATGGTTAATTTTGGTTAATTTTTAACTTCAACCTAACTTTAATTCATGTTGACGAACTGAATGCACAGACCAAACTCAAACTTAGTTTAATCTGTTGAGAGTTTACTGGCTACAGTTCACACCATGGCGTGTCCATTTAGATATACAACACTGTTAACGACCGCAGGATATGTGAAATGTGCTTAGTTGTGGTAGCGGATTTGTCTGGAATGAGACCTACCATTGACTTTTTTTTTTTTTTTTTTTAGCCCACACATGTTGGTTAAGCTAAAGTGAAAACTGTTTAATGTGGGGTTCATACACTTGCTTACAGAGTTCAGCATACAGCACAGTGCAGCGTGTCCCTGTGTAAGTTGCTATTAGACAGTGAATGTTTCATCTCCAAAACAAGTGGCTGGAAATATACAATAAAGAGTTTTTACACCAACTACAATAATAATAATAAGTGATGGTGATAAGTGATTGGGATTAAAAGACTAATATGAGTTAAAGTTACCCAGAGACTTTGACCACAGTTTTATACACACTAATTATTTTCCATTTTGGACTCATGTAAATGTGAATAATATCAGGGGGAGGTTAAATTTGCCAATGTACAAGTGTTTCTTGATAAAAGCTGGATCTTTATTTCATAAAAAGGCTACAATTAAAAAAAATCTTAAAATAAGAATAATAATAATAATATACAGTAATATACCATCTACGAAGTGTTACAATTATTTTTATGCAGCTGTCTAAACAAGAAATGTGTTCAATGTTTTAGAAATCCTTTACAACGGCCCACTGCCTCCTCTAGTGGTTCAAAAAATATTTTTAACTTTAAAATTATGTCAGTACAGAGTTTTCACATGTTTTTTGTGTGTCAAAGGTCCGGAGGAAAAACTGAAGAAAATTGGAATATGATTTTATTTTGTGTAAAATTTTAAAGACATTCATTCACTCATGCACTCATATACACTGCTAGGACCAGGTTAGACCTCCGTTTACTATCGAAGTGCTTCAGTTATTTGAGGCGCAGCCTGCTCAGCTGGTGGTAAGGGTCCCAAATTATGCCAAGAAAATATCTCCCACATCACTATTTCACCAGCACAGGATTGATCCATGTGTTTGCTGTTTTTGCTAAATTATGACTCCATCATCGGAATGTCGCAGCAGAAATCGAGACTCATCAGACCAGATGACAAGATTTTTCCAATCTTCTGTTGTACAGTTCTGTAGCCTTAGTTTCCTCTTCTTAGATGACAGCAGTGGCACCTTGTGTGATCTTCTACTGCTGAAGTCAATCTGCTGTAAGGTCCAATGTGCTGTGCATTTACAGATGCTCTTCTACTTTCTTTTGTTGTAATGATGGTTGTTTGAGTTACTGGTACCTTCCTATCACCTTAAAGCAGTCTGACCATTCTCCTCTGACTTCTAATATCAACAAGGTATTTTAATACTCTCAGTCAGTCATTTGAAAACAACAACTTTTTTATGGAGTGTAGTGAACATAAACTATATGTCGGCTGCAGAGCACAGTGTTTCTGGGGCCGCTGGGGATCTGGACTTGTGGGGAGCTGAGGGAAGCTTTCCTATGGACACGGAAATATTCTGACAACTGTGTCCTCGGAGTTCGGTGCTCTTCTCCTTGTACAATCTCAGGTTCTCCTTTGCACTTCATGAAGGCCAAAACACATCTATAAAACTGTGCAAAAGTATAGTGGAGAATGGAATAGGATGGTCAGTCGCAATAAATAGTGATTTGCAGATCAAAGGACATGTCGAGTGCTCAGTTTAACACTGGTAAATCTCCCTGGAAAGTTCAGTTCATTATATTTAGGATACATTTAACCACGGTTTACATTTAACCCTTGAAAACTAGACCCTAAAATGAAGCATTGTGTAAGTTCGTGCAACATCGTCCTATAATCAGTTTGACAAAGGATCGACCTACTTTACAATAAATGACACCCCTGTGTTATCTATGTTATAATCAGAATCATGGCATTGAAATAAAAAAGTAGTAACGAAAATGCTTTTCAATTAATGGTTCTGAATTTAATATCTTAAAAATATTCTGTTCAGGAGTCTCATTAGAAACACTGAAAACATATATCATCTTGGGTGCTGCAGAAACTGAGCTGCAGTTAAAACTATTGTGTTCAACTCTGTCAGTGACACAATGCCACTCCATTTTATGCACTTTAACAAACTGGTCTAGACAAGATACTTTTAGTATATTGTATGCAGTGATATTTGAAATACAGACATTTATCAGCAGTCCTATCAGTCTATCAGTTATGTCCTCACTCTCACCTGTTTGTTGAAGAAAACATAGATAACAGGGTTGACAACAGTGCTGAACTTGGCCAGGATGGAAGGAATCACACTAGTGATGGGAGTCACCAGCTCTGACCCACCAAAGGTGGCCATCAGTGCCACGATGCCATAGGGCATCCAGCACAGCATGTAGCAGGACACCATAGAGAAAACCATCAGCGGAATGTGGTGCTCTCTGCGCTGAGCTGCCAGAAGATTGATCTTTCCCACCTGGAGATGTGAGAGAGAAGGAGAATAAGAGGTATAGATGTAAAGACACCAGAAAATTCATGTGTTTTGCTAGTGTCTCTAAGAATCTTAGGCTGGTTTCAGGTGCACTAATAGGCTTTTCGTGCCTCTTGCCTCTTTTATTTCAGTCCCAACACATTTTATTTTGTGTGAATAATTTGCTTACATAAGCTATCTATTAACTGATTATTAAAATCCACACTTCACGCTGCAGCATGTAGCATTTAAAAATCTGTGTCTTTGGTGCCCTCGTGTGGTATTATGAAGAGTTGACAGTACACAGGTGATTTCCTACTCAAGTGAAGAATAAATCTTCACTGAAAGTGTTTTTTTTTAAAAATCCAAATATACGGTATAAAATAAACATTAATAACAAGTCAACAAGAACCGAACCCGTTACTTGAACCAGCTCCACTTCTTAAAAGCAGCGAAGTGAAGTTTAAAGCGCACAGCAAGTTAGTGAGCTGTAAGTGATGGTTGTATTGCTCACAAAAATTAAAATATAAATTTTAAAGGATATTTCAGAAAAACAAAAGGAATACACTCAGAAAATAGTATGCATATGAAAAGATATCAAGGATACTTTGTTTCCAGTATATTGGTCAGACTTCAAGAGGATCCCATGATTCCCATAATATTGTAATATAATATTAATTATATATGTTTGATTTGTGCAAAAATAGTATCAATTTAACCCTTAGCTATAGTTGAAGCCCAACAGATAGTTTTGGGAGATATTATAAATATATAAATTTATCATTTCTATGATTTTTAAACTTTTTAATATATTTTTTATGAGATGCTTTGACCACATTATGCATGTTAACGTTGCATGGTTTGTCCACCTCACGGCGCTCTGTAACTTCCTTGTTGGCACGTGTGCGTAAAATGCCACAAACACTATAGTGGACAAAGCATAAATGAGTAAATAAATACATACATACAGCAAATGTTAGAGGAACCTGTTTGTGTTGTGTATTTCTGAAAGAGAAAAAAAAGACTGAAATTTTGGAATACCAAATTGTTTCATGTCCAAATATCAGTATAGGTATTAGTCTTAAAAATCCTAAATCAATCAGATTCTAGGTATAATGACAACCTGTTATGAATGACTGCTGGTTCAGCAGAATATGTCCGATGTGTGATAATCAGAAGGGGCTAAAAACAGATGCCATGTTTTTAGATCTTGGTCAGAAGCAGTATGACCACATTACATGCCCAGATGCGTTTCATCACATTTGTTTTTGTTTTTTTTCCTAATGTGCTAGTCGTGTCAAAAATGGTCTCAGATAAATCATAAAGCAAGTGGTTACAGCAGCATCTCACCGGTCAGTATTGATTTCATTTACCTGTGCCCACCTCCATATGTAATTACCACTGTGATGCTTGTCATGGTGATTTATGAATAAATGAGCATGTCTGGCTTGTGAAAGAGGCCTCACAGAGAAGAAAATCTACCCCATCTGTCAAATTACTGCTTATCTCTCATACACTCAATTACACATCTTGCTATATAGGATTAGATCATGGCCCTCACTGCTCTGTCTGAACAAACCTCCCTCATGTAATAACTGTGGTCACTTCTGCATGACTGACCTTCTATTCTCCGTTCTCTCTCCTAAATCGAGCTACCCGCTGATTATGATGGTGAAATGGTTTTCCCTACTGCCTGCCACAGTTTGATTTGTCTTTGTATCTCTATGCGCTTCTCTTTTATCTTCTCCTTTCCCTTACCTCTCATGCAGTAGCAATAGATGATCATCTCACCCTGAGTTCTTCTTTGTCACTTTTGCTTGCTCATACTCAGAAGATTGTTGTTGTTTTTTCCTCTAATGCCGACACTATGACTCTGTTTACCTTGATATATAAGGAAACTATTGTTATGAACTTGGTCTCTGTATATAAAAAATTGAATTGAATTCCATTCCTTTGGGACTGAACTACAACATAAAATATGTTTATGCAACATGACTGCTTGCTCTCTAAATGGGATGCTGTTAGTTAAGAATATAGAAAAGACATAGGTTTGACCCACACTGACAGTGCTGATGCATATGGCGCTTCTCTTTCTGATCTGTTGGTTCAAGTTTTGAGAAGCCAGGAGACGGTTCCTCAGACAGATTGCCAACTCTCTAAAAATAGCTGATGGGTGGGCTCTGAGTTGATGCAGCTGAGCCCCAGTTCACTGCTACAGTGATCAAGTCTGCAAAGCCGCTTTCTGCTCAGACTCTTGGGTGCATCAAGCTTAAAAAACGGAAGTGCTTATATAATGACAGGTATCCAATAGCAACAAGTTGTTACCGTGATCTACAAATACCTTCTAGAGCATTTGGTGATAGAAGCAGTACGAGCAAGGAGTGGGAAGAACCCAACACTAACAAAAAACTCTTAATTACCAGTTATTTATCTATATGTATCCATAACAAAGATGGTGATACGGTGACCTAAAGGCATGGGTCACTATAAACTGGGGCTGGTTTTACTGTCCTTAAGACAGTAAAGACAAAGACAGATTCAACCCAACACTTGCCCCTTATACATGGTCCCTTCTTCTTTCTCCTCATTGATGAATTGCTAGCTTATCCAACTTGATTTTCCTTGGAATTACCTCAAAAACTCATGATCAAATTTTAATAGAACTCAGCCTCTTCTTAACCTCTAAAATCCGACCTTATGTCACAAGATTTCCAGTATTCAAGATCTTAGTCCTTCAGGATAGTTACTGTGAAAAAATAGACAAAATGTGGTAGACATAAGCGAAAGCAGATTTCACACTCATGTAAATTTAGATGTATGTAATTTGAACTCTGTTCTGCCATCTGCTTTCGGATTCGTTATCTTACTATTATAAATCATAAAATTCTGATGAATATACAGATGACTTATGATTTACTTACACATAAATAAACAACTAAAAATGACATGGTAGCACTGTACGTGGTTGCATGGTTTTCTCTTTGTCTTGTGTGATCGTCCCAAAAGATGTGATGAAACGCTTCATGTATCTCTGAACCCACCCTCCTAATGGCCATCAGGATTCTTCCATAAGAATATAGCATGAGCAGAAGGGGCAGCAGCAGACAGAAGATGAAGAGACACAACACATACGAGATGCTGGAGGGTGAGCGGAGGTGCCACTGGACGGAGCAAGTGGTACCAGGACCCTCTGGTCCATAGCTGCTCCAACCGAGGAGGGGAGGCAATGTCCAAAAGAGAGAGTAGAACCAAGAGCTTCCAACAAACAGCCAGGCCTTTCTGAAGGCTGAGACATCAACCTGAGAGGAATGGAGAACGGTGGTGTAGCGCTCATACGATAGAAGAGACATGGACACAAGGGACACAATCCCTGTTGAAGCAGGAGTGGAGAAATGAAAAGAGTACTTTAGATTTAATCATCAGAGGCCACTTGCCCTTGCAGCAACTCAGGTTGGTTAAAGCTTTTACGATCCCTTCATAAAGCCACATTTTGCATGTTGTAGAGTCTATAATGATGGTACTGTCCATAATCGTGGAGAAAAGTAGGTTATTGGCTTTATGTAAAGCAGCTGTATAAAAGATTATATATTTTATATTATACTTAAAAAGGAGAAAGTAAATGGAACCCCAGCAGCAAAGGGGGGAAAAGTATTTCTTAAAAGTCAAGCTAATTAACAAAGATCTGTTTCCCCCTGTAATTATTAATTTAGTTTGAAAGCCTTAAAACTCAGAGGTTTGAAGTGCTTATAATTTAAGTTTATTACATTTTTATGTTTCTAGAATAAATGACATCTTTTACTCTGCTATACTACTCTTCCACTACTTCTGAAAAGAGACACCGCGGTCATAATTATTTGAGTTTACAAGGGTAAACAGGGAAAAATAGCACTCCTCATGCAGTTACTCACCAAAGAGGGAATTGGCAAATCCATACCACTTACAGCCGTACTCTCCAATTAGCCACCTCCCGTGCAGGCTGGCAGCAAAACTGAACGGTGTCCCGAAAACGCACACGAGAATGTCACTTAGGCTGATGTTCAACAGGATGAGATTGATGGGCGTCCAGAGGGCCGAAACTTTGCGAAAATGAACAGAGTGAGAAAGTTGCTGAGGATTCCTGCCACTAAAATAAAGCCGAGGCATACTGCCACCACCGTATGGCCGGTCCGGCTCAGCCCACCGGGGCTGTGGGACACCGTGGAGCCCCAAAGCGCTTTGTCTGTATTGATGCTGGAGCTGGAGAGGGAGCTGTCGGTGGTACTGAAATTCCAGTCGTGTACGTACACGACCATGGCAGTGACACCGGAGATAAAGGCTGACTAACAGCTGGACACACACAAGATAACAAAGTCCCGGTGGACCGCAGCTTTGCGCGCAGTGGGAGCTGGTGTAACACAAGTATGAGAGTGTGAAGAGACCTAAGACGTGCAATTCTTGCACTCCAATATATGCAACTACCCCCATTCTCTCCCACTGCCACACAGACTGTTTGTTGTTGTTTTCTTTCTTTCTAAGAGTCTCCCTAGTTTAATATAATCAGCCCTTTTGGTTAACATTGCCTGTTTAAATGGAATAAATCACCCAAATTTACAGCTCTCCAGTCGCAATCACAATGCCTTTTAGGACGCTGTGCTGAGCTTGTGAAACGTGATTCGGACTCGCGTAATTACCCGTATTTCCATTGGGTTTGATCGTTTTTCATGGCGGATATAAATGATTGTCCAAAATAACGTTCTAATTTTACGGACAGCTTGGAATAAATTGCTTTGGCGTTCCGCTCCAGGAAACCAGACTTTGTTGCACGATTTTGCTAAGCTGTGCGTTTCATATTCATTGTTGCTTCCTGTGCCAGACTTCTGCCCTGCATAGCTGCAAACTGTAGGGCACACAGAAAGTCGCCACAAAGAAAGTTTCACACTTGTTCAGCATTTTCTTTTTGCACCTTCCTTTACCAATTCAATAATACCTTCTGACCATCCTAGCGCACCCCATTTAAATTCCATTAATCAATGTCAAATGCTCTCACCGACTCTCTGTAATCCCGTGCCTCACAGTATCCTTTGAATTTACTATAGACCTGAAACTATATAATTTTTCTTTTAAAAGTGTGCTTTTAAAGGTCTTTTGTTGCAATCTGTTGCTAATGGTTTTAATGCTTTCAAAAAGCATCACATGACTAAAAACATATATTTCTGTAAAGTGTAGAAATAAATTTATATTTCAATTGATAAACAAATGTGTTAATGATGTTTACAAAGCAAATTATATTTACATTTCATTCATATTTAATGTTTACTTATTTAATTTTTGTACTTTCACTTGTGGACTTTCAAAGCACTAATAATTGTGTATTGAATCTACCAAGTTGATTTTCCCTCATTTCCCTCAGGCTAGGATTTCCTGGCTTCTGATTGGCTAGGGAAGTCACATGGGGTCCGAACAAGGAACTTGTGTTGCGTTAAAGTGTGCCAAGAGTAAGTAAGAGATCTGAGAGTTATCTGTCTCCATCTTGCTGTCTATAATAGTTCAGAGAGATTTAGAAGCACATAACGAACCTTCGTGTATAATTTCCATAGAGGAAATAATTGGTAACGAGCAAAAGCCGGTACCTAAGTACAGAAATAAACTTAAAACAATACAAAACATCTGGTATGTCATTCTATCTATATATGTTCTAGGGTCTGAAATGTGCAAAAAACACCAGTATATGGTTTTTAAAGAAAACCTCCTGTGCTTCTTTCTAGCTACACATATTATTAAGTTACACAAAACAAGCTCTGCTGGATTCACAGTTCAAAATCATCCTTATTTATGCTAAACTTGGCCTTGTGCAGGTCCTACGTTTCTCCGGTCCCTCTTTCTTATGAGTCGTTTGTTCCTTGTAAGGTTATTTTAATTATACCCTGTATAAATTTAAACAACAGAAATGATCCAAACTCCTGTAGAGACAGCCACATTTCCATTCAAGGTCTCGAAAAACCCCAGTTTCAAAATACACAAAAAGGGTTGTTTTGTTGTGTTAACAGTGATTTAGTCATCATTAAACTCTGTTAAGAATTTGAAAATTGATGATTAATCTCAGAAGTCATGACACACCACTCTCCCCTACATAAGTTGCCTTTATAAGATAAAAGTATCGGTATTATTATTAGTATCAACAATACTGGCGATGTATTTACCCGGTATTGGATCGATACCAAAATGTGCAATAATGCACTGGACTAGTTTGAACAGTGGGTTTACAGGTAGAAGTGTATATTCTCTGATCATCCTGAATATAAACATGCATTTTAAAATCACTCTGTGTTTTTTAATAAACAGACAAAACAGACCCACATTAAAATAATGCGTTAAATACAATGATTAACATTTTTATCTGATGCTGCCTGGTGTGTGTGTGTGTGTGACAGTGTGCATGTTTACATGCTGAGAAGAGAGCTGCAAGTGTTTAAAAAAACAGCACACCTAAGTGAAATCACAACTGATATCTGACTGATACATATCATTCAGCCGCCATCACGCAGGGTAAATCTCAAATGCTGCAGGTCACTGGTTCCATTAGCTCACATGCAGCAACCGTAAACTCCTTATGCCCCTCTTCTCTGCAACTCTGCAATCAGCATCACAGGCTTGTCGAAAGCTCAGTGGGCAGTAATCACTTCAGAGCCAATTGCCTTACCAACACCGGCCCCCAAACATAGGCCTTAGATTGGCCTGATTATGCTCGACACAAGAGAAAAAGAAGGATTACGGTTTCAAGCCTGCATGGTTTCTGAATCCACGCCGACCTCCTGGTGAGGCACAAATTGTCTGCTCTTCCCCCTTCACACCTGCTGCCAATCTTCTTTCTGCAGTGTTTTTAAAGATACCAGAAAGATCCTTAAATTGTTAACAAGAAGCCCTTCCAATCTGAACCTCTATAGTTCTTTTCACACCTGCTTCTTGTTTTTAAGAGACTGTCAGTCTTAAAAGAAAGTGAGCATTTAAGAATTCTCTTTGCACACTTCACTGTAATTGACTTGAAACGCTGCAGAATGGAGACCAATATTTTTAATTTTCACATGAACTATATGTTCTTTAAATACCCCATACTGCAATGTGAGCAAACAACATCTTTACAGTAGAACATTTTTCCCATCTGTTTTATATTGCAAAACAAATATAAATCTTATATAAATCTAAAGCTTATAAAACCTTAACACTATATAGTTCTTTATAACTGTCAGTAATCTAACCTGCTTCAAGTTACCAAATATCAACGCCCTCATTATTCTTAAATGTTACATATTACCCACTATATTTAAGGTAACTCCATATGAATATATCACATCTCAAATGTGTGTTGTATCTCTCAATGCACAGCCAATTAACAGGTCTGGAAGCTGTTTTATAGAGAGACAAGTACATTTAGAGTTAACTGCACCTTGTGGTAGCTTAGATGGGATTTATCCAAACATTTTTAATTTCATGCAGTCAAAAATCTATTTCATTTGCATATTGAAATTTAGTAAAAAAAAAAAACTGTATAGTGAACACATCGAAATCAACTGACAGAAGCTTAGCATTATAATGGTGTTGCAATAGTGTGAAAATAAAAAAGTCGTCATTATGCAATACTTTATACTTACTATGTGGTTAACAAACTTTGCCTGGAGCTGAAAGTAGTATGCGTGGAAGTTGTGATACTGTCTGGTTCTGCTCACACAGTATTCTTTGCTTCCACCCAATGTGATTCTATCAATTTCCATAAGCAGGCAGGTTTGCTCGCCTACAGATCCGCGTAAGGCTGCTTTTACAGCTCAACCGCCGTAAACAAGTTTATTATGTGCTTATTTTCTAGTGATAGCTGCAACATGTTCCTGCTCTATGAATGTTAAATGTCACATAAAGGTGTTGGCCAGTAGCTTTAATTATAAGATGTTAGACCTCTGAGTACAGACACCTGAAAGTTACCTCATCCTCCAATACTTGCACCTGGTTGTGCCTGTTGGAACAGTGCCCAGAAGGCCCATTTGGTAACCCATTCATGCTGTATTGAAGTAGCAGATGGAAAGAAACTAATAATAACTCAGCATCATCATTAGACCAGCCTCATAATGTGGAGACAGCTCGTCCTCCATCTGTGACCATGAAAAATGTCAACAGTTAAATATACTGTCATCTCTATTAGAAAAACCAGTTGGTGAGCTGACACTAAACATATTCCACTCACAGAGTTATCATGTGCTGCATATAAATAACAGTGTTTTCAAAGAAACATAGTTAGTCTATACAGAAACGGATGTAAAACGGCAGCAGTAATGCTGAACTTATGTCAAAAATGGTCAAAAGTAAAATTAAAGCTCTCAGAAAATGACACATGACGCATATAAAATCTCTTTTTTTAAAGTCAAAATTCGCACAATAGGATGACAAAATAAGTAAGAAACTAAAACATCCTCATCCATCCTACTCCAGTGCACCGTGACAAAAAGATGTCATTATTATAAATGTGATGATTCCTGCCATACTACCCTGCTGTGAAGATTAATGTGAAACTCATCTCTTTTTGACACTTTCTGCTGATACATGATTTCAAGAACACAGTGAATTGTGAAAGGCAGTCTGATTTAGCTCTAATTCGGCGCTTATTCTGCAGACTTCACACAGAAGTGGATCTCTCTTCAGTAATAAAATAGCAGCAGATTTACGTTTGTATTGAATGTGGGTTTAACTTTGGATGGCAATTATTCATGTCATTGTTATTAATAATGAAATCTCTGTGGTATCCACAATGACTTTTCACTGTATGTAAGGCAGTATGAAATGAAACCTTTGTTGTCTCACTTATTTATTCATTAAGAAGCACAATGACTGTAAATGGTTTCTGACCTTCTTTCATTCCTTCTGGTTTTTTCAGACCATGCCACTCCGACCTGCAGGCCTTTTCTGTTCAAATAAGTTTCCCTGCTCTCCACTCACTGTTAAGTTATTTTTTCATACCTGAGTTGTTCTTGTACTAAACTGATAAATAAAAGGAATTTATGTAAAAATGTATAATTTCTAAAACATTAAAGAAAAATCTAAGAAAATCAAAAATCTTGGCCTGCATACCTGGAACTATATATAGATATGTATACTATACTTTGAATTTTAGGCAGACAGGCTACTGGGGACCCTGAAGAAACATGCACCTTCCTCGAGGAACATACACATAGCACCCCACTGGTGATATATTTTTGCCTTTGCCCTCATTTTACATTTCCATCCATCTGTAAATGCTAAAAAAAATGGTCTTGCCATGACCTGCTCTAAATGTTTTTATTTTTTCTGTTTGTAATTTATTTGCCTGGTTTTTCTGTGTAAAAGTCTTTACATTTATTTATTGAGCCATGCTTTTGGTTTCATTTTTGATGTTCGTGGCACTTCTCGTGGGGTAGCACAGTGGTTAGCACTGTTGCCTCACAGCAAGAAGGTCCTGAGTTCAATTCCACCATCAGGCCGGAGTCTTTCTCTGTGGAGTTTGCATGTGACCCTGTGTTTGTGTGGGTTATCTCTGGGTACTCTGGCTTCCTCCCACAGTCCAAAGACATGCAGTTAGTGGGGACAGGTTAACTGGAAACTGTAAATTGCCCATAGGTGTGAGTGCGAATGGTTGTCTGTGTCTATGTGTTAGCCCTGCGACAGACTGGTGACCTGTGCAGGGTGTACCCTGCCTCTCACACCGAGACAGCTGGGATAGGCTCCAGTCCCCCCACAGCCCTGATAAGGATAAAGGGGATGGATAATACTTTTTGTGATATGAACTAATGTTTAAGTAAATCAGAAGCAGCAGATGAAGAAATATTCACATCATTTATTAAAGTACAAATAGCTGTTGTAGTTGTAATTAAAAGTCATACAACTTATATTTAAGTAAAACAACACAAATATAATAACAAATGTTCTTTAAAGAATCAAAGTTTAAGTTCATTATTTGGGTAAATGCTCTTGCAAAAGCCATAAAACATGCCAAAAGGTGTCAGCATTGTTCATTTTACATGATTATCTGTTGCATGATCGTTATTTTTCAAACCAGAATGAAAATATTATGTCTGTTTAACATTAGATGATTTCTTTATTTGTCTACTGTGTATATCTGATTTCTTGTTACACCATCAGACACCTTACCTTGACAGTATTACAGAAAATATGTAATTATTACAGTACATTATCCTTCATTCGTCTGTTCCTATGTACATAAAATATTTTCACTTCAACTAAAGGTCCAATCCAAACAAACTTTAATTGATTAATTAGAAGTTATGTCAAAATCCTACATTTATAACATGTTCATTCTTAATACTGGCCTATTTACTGAAGTATGCCCACAAAAAAATTAAAGAGAAACCCTTCATTCAACTCCACCACAAACAGAGCAGCACATACAGTGCTCTGGAATGACGGAGTTGAAGAACCAGTTTGTCAGAGACTGTTCTTTTTTAGAAAGATTATTCCAGTTACTACATGCTAAGGCACTGAGGTCATTTCGCACAGCTTTTTCCTCTCAGTTTGTTCTCAGATGATCTTTGCAGGCCTGTCAAACAAGTACAAACGTCTACAGAAAGACAGGTGGCTTTACAGAGCCACAGGTTCACAGAGTAGATGAAGCTGTTTTCTCTTCAGTACCAGTGCAAGTCCTTCTTTTCCAGATGCCGTCCTGAAAAAAGGAGGACAAATGCTTAGTTCTAAAGGATGTGCAAAATAAAGTATGTGATAAATTTATATGTTTTATTTTTTAACAGAGAAGCAATTTTTTATAATAAAGTGCACAAAACTCTTAAGTGCTACAAGTAAGGAAGCTATAATATTAAGTGTCAGCTTTTTGGGGTTTAAAAAACTCCAAAAACAATTAGACTACTGTAGTATAATAACCTCTATAATAATCTCTGGCACATCTGCAGACCTCCACAGTAGTCACCTTCTTAATAAATAATTCATATTAAATGTGAATCAGCTGTTCTGTTATGGGAATATAAAGCATGCATCCTTTCCTGTGAATTCAGCTGTATCAGAGATAATTTAAGAATACTAATGATATTGATTTAATGTGTTAACTTCATTTTTCATGTTTTGTTTTGGCTGTAGCTTTTTTCTCGGTTATAAAATAGCCCAAATGCCATTCAAGCATGTAAGCTTTACATTTTAAGTTGAGGGACTGGGGGAAACTAGTGAAATGAAGTATTTTTACTTATATTCCTGAATACATGCCAAAATCCAAAATACTGGAACCTGTTAAAAAATAATGGAACAGTGCAATTTGGAATAGATCATGAAAATAATGCAAAGATGCCACAAAACTGCACTGATCAGAAAGAGACTTGAAATCTCCTTCTGAACCATAGAAGACAGTTTACAGCCATTATAATCATCTTAAATAAGTGAAAATCTTAAATCCTCTAATCAGAAAACGTTAAGTATGTCAATTCAAAATATTTAATTGCTCCTGTGAGTGCAGTAGTTTTTAAGTTTTTAATTGGCTACTCTAACTAATTATTATTGCAACCTGTCTTTCTCTGAATTTACTTTTATACCTCCTAATATATTTTTTTGAACCTCTTAGGGATTTTTTTAACCTTATTCTAAGACAATTCTCTATCCAAGAAGGATTTATATCATTTTCCTGTGTGGAAGCTTTTGTAAACATTCTGTATTACAGCTGCAGAATTACCAGGTTCAAAGGCTACAGCAGGGTCCACAGAGTCTCTAAACCCTTGAGGTATTGTCCAGCTGGGAAGGAGCTCGGGCTTGGAACTGGAGGCAACTGGTCCCATTTCACCCCGGTCGCTGTGCAGTAGATTGAGGAGGGATGAGGCATACTGCTGACCAGTGAGACTTAACCCATCTGGGGACAGGGAGTATGCAATTGACGACAACCCTGGGCCCTCTCCTGCCCTGGTAGGGAATGTAGACCAGGAGCTAGAAGTATTGTTTGGAGTGGTGATGGTCAGCAGACGTGATGCAGGGGAGACCTGTGACATTGAGTAGGAGTCAATAGCAATGCCCTGACAAGCGCTTGCTGTGTCCTCTGTAGGGACAAAGACAGACAGTCAAAGAATGAAGATAAAACTGTCTGACTCTGCTGTTAGAGTGAAGCCATGTAGTGTTAAGTTTATACTCTCACCCAGTTTAATAGTTTTAGAGTGTTTTTTTGTCTTTATTGCTGATTCCTTAGCACTGTAATCTTTCTTGAGAGCACGGTTGAAGTGAGCATCCACCATGCTGTTAATGTCCCCCTGGAAGTATGTCAGGATGACAAAGTTGGAGTGCTCCTCCACACTAACAGCGATCGGACTGTCTGTTCTGCTCGCCATGGGTCAGCTGTGACTGGTGAACAGATAATACATCATTTTGATTTATTTACAAACAAAAGGAACTCAAAACCTTATGAGCGTTTAGAGAATGAAAAAGCTTATATATGTTAGTATCATTGTAAAGCTTAAAAACCTATTTTCACTTTATTTATTTTTTTTACATTCACGTACATTATATACTTAACACTGACATATATATTACATCCTATCTGCTCATTCTTTTTTTTTTAACCACAAGCATACTTATTTAATATTAAGATCACAGAAATAAAAAGGCCAAAAAGTCCTCCTGCTGCCCTATAACTCACGCCACGCACTGCTGTGATGATGATTAACATGTAAAAACATTCAACACAAATAGCAAGATTGTAAAGGACACCTAAATTTAAAATTTAAGGTTCATAAATGATAACAAGTAATGCACCAAAACAAAATCAATGCACCGAATGACAATAATAATAATAAATAATAATAATAAAAAAAATTAAGACAAAAACACGTATCACTTAATATGATACTTGGTAGTAAGAAATATATAAACTATGCATGTGCAATCAAAAATGTCAAAATCAGGGGGCTGAAATGCTTAATAATGCATATGGGTTGTTAAAAAAAGTCAGTCAGTGTAGCTTAAAAGTATCAAAGATTGAGATACACATACAGTATAAAAACCTCATTCAACCTGTTGTGAGAACAGAAAGAATAACTTCCGTGTAAGATGACTGAACTAATAAAAAGGTTTCACTTATATTTTTAGTAACTTGTTTCTCTTACCTGACCTGATGATGACCAAAGGTGAGCAACGACTGCAACCTAGCATTGACTGGTTGATCAAAGTAATGATGAGCAGCAATTGAAAAAAAAAAAGAAAGTCGTTTGGCTTTTGTTTAAACACCAGAGTTGTCTATTTGATTCCAAGAACCAACGCCAGGCGTTTGGTCTTTTTCTTTTCTGCTTAAGACAAAACGTTCCCCTCGCAGAGCCTCTAAAGTTACTGGATGTGGTAGCCCGGGTGGGCGTGTGAGCACTCATGAACACACAGAGCTATGAACAGAATGCTATCGAGCAGGTTTCCTCAGAACCTGAACGACAAGCTATTAAAACATTATGCAGTCCAAGTTTCCAACTGTAGCTTGTAAGTGACCTGAGCTTTAGGTTTCCCAATTAACACATCAGGCAGCAGAAAAATCTAACTTTAATTCATTTTTTAAATAATACCAGTGAATTTCATAGATCACTTAGATGGAGCTCTCTGCCCTCTAAAAATAAAAGGAAAATCTGTGTAAGTTTAGTTCGTCTGCTATCATTTTGACTGTCAGAGAAACACAAGACTATCATCAGAACGAAATGTTTAAACACAATCTGTGTACAAGCTAAACTAAATCATAGCCATTTCTATTCATTTAAAAAATGAGACGTGCTCAGTTTTATTTCATTTTAGTTAAAGAAAAAAATTACGTCATAGGTTAAATCTCGTCTTGCATGCACACACAAAACATTGTTACTCAAAGGTGCACCGACTGAACGATCCGAGAGCTAAACTGTCATTATACAGTGGTAAGCCGTGACAAATCCTGTATAGGATATCAGAAAATATACTCTAAGAAGTCAGCTAAATCCCTATTACATTACAATCCTATTGAAATTAACCTTAAAAACAACTTTTACGCTCCAATATTTGCATGACATTTAAATGGATAATAATCTAGTGTGCAGAACATTACATTTTGCTTTGTTACAAAGAAAGATTTCTTAAACAGCACTACAATGCATGGATGTGAAAATGAATCATTTTAACCTTTAAAATGAATTGTACGGCTTTTACACGTTTACTGATTTCTAATGGATTTTTACTTTCTCTGTGAAGCTGAGACATATTTCAGCTTTCCCTGCACATTAGTTGCACTGGGGAGTTTGTCTTTGAACCTTTTGCTTTCTGTTTGTAATTCAACAACGGAAAACTTTGAAGAATTCATCCAGATGCCCACTCATGCCCCCTGGTGTTGGTTTACTGCTGCTACTGCTGAGGAGCCAGAAACCTACTGAGAGCTGCCAGAAGTGACCGAATCCGAGTTAACGAGATTCTTCTTTTTGCATCGGTCACCGACTGTCACAGAGCGGCTCCAGTCTGAACACGGAAGGCAAGAAATACAAAAAACTGTATCTTGAAAATGCTTCCTATCAACCATGTGGCTATTATGCTGCAGTATTGTTATATGTCAAAATGAACTGCTACCTGAGTATTCACGGAGTCTAAAACGTCCACAGCACAGGTGGATTCTCCACTGTTTCCTCACATTTTCCTTCATCAGGCAGTGGAACAAAAACACAAAGAAGCCTTGACGAAAAAAACAAAACAAAAGAAGAATAACAGTGACGTTCAATTGCACTCAGTTTGACATTAAAAATGATATAAATTTGTGTTTTAGTTCATCTTTTTCTCTTAGCCTTGACAACACTCTTAAGGATTTCTTAACACTTGTACTAATTCTAAAAAGAAAAATCTTTGTGAGATGAGAAAACCCTAACAAAATTATAAAATCACTGGAATTTAGGAAAAATGTTTACAGAAGCAATGGAAATTAGTTACACTTGTGCAGCTAGTGTCACGTTAATAGCAACTACAACTCAGTCTTACCCTGCAAACTGTTGAGGAAAACGAACAGGTACACCAGGACTACTCTGGCAGGCCCAAATGAAAAAAAGCCAATTGACCACGTGAGGCCTAACAGAACCGTGAGACTGGCAACCGCCTTCAAGTCCAGCACAGAGCCGTGGCTGTTTGCGGCAAGCTTATTTGCCCCAATCCGTTTAATTTGGATCAGAACCATGATGAAGACAGACATGTTGCACAACAAGGTCAGACCAATAAATGCCACCACTGTCACAAAGAAGACAACGTCATTCTGTATCCAACAGCTGTAGGAAGAGAGGGAGAATTAGATAAGTCAAAATGCAATTTAAACAGTGAGCTATTGCAATCTCATCAATGCCATTAATTTAGCCAAGCTTCTACTGTGAGATGACTAGTTCATCAACTCAAACGCACATAGTAAATTGGACACAGCAGCGTCATTATTTTTATATTTTGCATTCATTCATACAAAATAACCAGTGCAAATTAGCACTCTCTTGATTTGTTTATTAGACTAATTACATTTCTAATTCAGTATTCATGTCAGTAATATTGCGGAACTGCAGTATTTACAATGCTTCAGTGGAATCAAGGACCATTTCAATTTCTTCATCAGCAAGACTGCCGTAGGCATCTTTATCTATGACCAGCACCAGGCTCACTATTACTGCAGGAATACCTGTGAGAAAACAATTCAACTTTATTCTGTTTGTCGATCCCAATTATTTTAATATGTCCTCTACAATTCAAACAACTGTAACTCCTTTCACAATAAACACATTTTATTATTTTGATCTAATTTAAGTTTTTTTTTTTAATTTCTCTGATCCTTTTCACCATGACAACATAAATAAGCCAATACCAAAACTTAAAATGAATATCAGCGTAGGAGTGAACAAAACATTCCTGAGAAATTTATTTCTAGAACACATTTTGGATGTTTTGGGGAGATTTATTCAGTTGCAAGTCGCAAAAGTAAAGTTTAACTCCATCCCCAACCAATCAAGATCCATTAATGTACCCAACGTGTCAGTTAAAGCCACCTGACAGAGCAATTTTGTTTCTACAGAAAGGGGCACATAGACATGTTTCCTTACCCCATCCTATAATACAGAACTTGAGGATATAAGAGGGGATATATGTGTTGAAGACTTTGACCAATGCGAGATACATGTGCACAGCTTCCAGGCCCATCCACGTGAAGGAGGCCAACATGAAATAGTGGAGCGTTGCAGCAGTAGCAATACAAAGACCATAATTGGAGAAAGATGAGAGCCAAGTGTTTAGAAGGAAGAGCATGCTCAGCCCCTGCAGTGCAGATGACAGGTTGATGAGTATCTTAGATGGGTAATCTTGTCGCAGCTTCCTGTGGTAAATAAATGGATAATGAGACCACAGTGCAGACTGATGCTTTAAAAGTCACTCCAAAATTATTACTGTGTACTACAAATTTAATCTCTTATCTACATGATTTCAGTATATACAGACATTTCCATACACTCATTATGAGCACGAATGTTATGTTAATTTGGGTAACTTCTGGGCTTTTAATGATTTCTTTGGAATGACTGTACACCACGCAATTGGGTACACAAGTTTAAGAACTACCAGCCAATCATGATCAATAACAAGAAGCTGATATGTCTTGAATTCGACATTGTAGAACCTTCAGAATCACTCACATTGGTGTTGTTTTGTAAAGTCATCAAAGATGTATGCTGTACAATCATTTCACCCTGGAAAAAAAGCACTTCAAAGAAATAATTAGAAGGCCCAAATTACCATGAAATCTGTGCCCACGATCAGTGTATGGAAACTTCTGACCACAAATGTAGGTGGCCATAGACTTTTCATGTGCTCAAATCTATTGCAATGCAAAGTCAGTAGTCTTAGCATCAGTATTAGTGACTTACTCAAAAATAAGGTAGGTGAGTAGAGTGAGGCCCAGAAAGATGGAGGATATACCACATCCAATATATGATACCACTGTCAGAATCTGTTCATTAACCTTACTGAAAGGAGTTCTTTCGACATTCTGAAACACAAAAAGTACAAAACCTAAACGCTGGCATCGCCTACAGTGGCATCAAGAAGACACAGGCACGGAGAGCAGGGCTTTACCTCTCACAGCTATTGGAAAACTAATAATATGACAACAACTTTATTTTTACACATAGTGACTTTAATACCACTATCTCACATTGCTGGCAGAAAAATACCCATGCAGCCAGCACTGACCAGATTGCACACAGTATGTTGGCGCCTGTAGGAGTTTGTTTTCTAGTTAAATCTATAAAACAAAAAACAGACCAATGACTCACCAGGAGCACAGCAAAATGTGTGAGGTGATCACAGAGACAACTGGTCTGATATGGAGAAATACTCTCGGTTTCACAGCCGCTGCTGTTCCAACCACCCCGCCCACCTGACACACACACACCAGCAAAGATTCACCCACACATGCACACAAACACAAATCTTCTTATCAACAGATGCACAGCTTCAAAAGTTTTGAAAGCTTTATTAAATTTAGGGGTTCGGAGTTACAGTCAATCAACTAAATCCAATAATAAAGAATTTTTGACTCACCATTCTTGTAAAAATCCCAAAACATGCATTGTACTTTGTCCCGTAGCTGTAAATATCGAGAAGTGGAATGATGTTAGAGTCCCATACACTTTCATATCACTCACAAACTGAAAAGCATTTGTTTGTCACCTTTGTAGGAATTTGATGACTGAAGGTCACCACTACTCGATCTTCCAGGTTCATGATTTTGCTGTCATTGATGCTGGCAGATACTACATATGAGTTCAACGTCCAGTTGCTCTGCGCATTGTTTATGTCCAGGTCCTGTTTAAAATAAAATGGCCGGCACATCAACAACCAGATTAATGAATCGTAGTAAGCAACAATAGTGGGGCCATGGTTTTGTAAAGGCCATTGAAGATTTACTGAATTCTTAATTTAATTTGTAAATATAGAAATATGTAGAGTTCTGCCACTGAGATCATGTGCTTTCAACTGGTTTACTCTAACAATTTGTGTATGAACTCAGCTGGTTTCACAACTTAACACCTTCCTGCTGTCCAGTAAAAGGAACTGCTGTTATTTTGATTCCAGTTCCAACCAGATCATGCCAGTTTTACCCAGGATGACAGAGCCATGCAGGTCCACCATGCACCAGTAAAACTGCATCCGATTGCACTTCTAGTGTACTCTAGAATCAAGCTAAACCTGCAAAATAAGCTATAGATTAAACTGATAATGTGTTTGTAGGGTAAACATCAAGTCGAGAACCCGTGGATAAAGTTAGTATGAAAAGTGTAAAAGGGAAATAACTAATCTGACCCTATCCAAAGATAGCAGAATCTAGCTATCTCTCTTATGTGATGGTAAAAAAATAAATAAAATGGTTGTCTGGCACCACAGGGGGTCACTGCATCGAGCCAAGAAGTTATGTGGCACTTAATATCCCTGTGAAACCTCAAATTTACCCTATTACAGTAAGCCAGATATACTTTTTGGTTTTCTCTAGTTAGTTACAGTTGTGAGTGGTTGTGTTATGTGTTTTAATGCAACGCTAGGTTTATTTTCTCCTCGTTACAGCCTTATGGATTTATCGAGATTTCAAAAACAAAACAACCTTTCCAAAGTCGAAGTTGTAAATATTACACCTAATAAACTGTAGATTTTTGAAGAAGAAAGAATAACAAGAACAACAATTAACAAACAATGTAACAAATAGCACGGGAAGAATAAAGTACCTGAAAAAGCTCGTGTGTTCCATAAAACTGAAACTGAACACGAGTTGTATTTCTCCCTCCAGTAGGGAAAAAATCATTGAGTGCAGAAGGCAAAGAGATTGTTGCATTTGCTGTGGGATGTGGTTTATTCACAAAGCCCTGGTCGACAAACATCTGAGAAAGAAAAATAAAACAGGGTCACATTGCTGCACACTGCTTTAAAACTGCCTGTATGGATCATGGAACTTTTCCTGTTAAAACCCAATCTGCCATGACTGCTTGAGGCCACAATATCTGTTTGCTAGAACAATCACCTGTGTTTTCAAGGGCATTATTGCAACTGAATCTATCCTATAAGCAGTCAGGTGGAAAATGTTTTTCATTTTTCACATTGAGTTAATACAAATATAACACTTCATTTACTTTGACATATTTTATATATTTTATAACTTTTGTAATTAAGGGAAATTTCTAATATGTCAAATTCACTTCCCTCTTCATTAGAGCATCTCCAACCTCTCACCTCAGGGCTCTTAGTTGGTGAAACAATTGATGCACCAAAGGTGAGACCACTGAATTCCTCTGGATCCACATTGATCATGGAAAATCCCAGTGGGGGAGCGGTTAAATTAGCAGATTCACCTTGGAATATCATATTATCCGCCATCCTGTCTGTCAGATTGAGGAAACTTTTTGCAAGGAAGAAAAACATTTAGATTAGCATGTAAATAAGAACTGGATTCAGAAATGCACAGCTCATCAAACTTGAGCGGGAGTCACACTTTCATTTTTCCTTACGTGTTTGAAACCGGAGTAACATCAGTGTTGGAAAGCAGAATATCAGAAACAATAGTGACGATGTTGGCTCCAACCGCAGAGTTAACGATGCTTTCATCGACTACTTCACTGAGCTTTTCCACCACAGATTCCAGGTGAGAAGGCGAGAGCTCCGAGCTATTGCCTAACTGAATAACTACAAGGTCCTGAATCACCACCACAACCTCAGCCGCATTACCTGGAAATCATTAACACCAGAGGGTTTTTTGGCTTGTGTTGAAGCTGTGAAGAAATGGGAATAAAAACAGACTGCACGTCGATCCTCTTACCAGGAGTGACAGTGATATTGTTAAGGTCCGATATTGATAGATGTTGGTGGCAGTTCTTCATGTTAGGATCAGCCCATCTGGTCGTGTCAGTTTCAATGTCTAACTTACTAAACAGACCAGAGAATTGAAGGGAGGAGGAAATAATAAAAAGAGAACATTAAACATCTTTATGGTCTGATCTAATTGAAGTTGTTGCACAAAGTTGCACTGTATCTATATCTTGGCTTCTGGAAGAAAAAAGAAAGAAGAAGAAAAAACAACCCTGTCCTGGGCCAATAATGATTTTAATAAACCTTAGCGTAATCTTAATGTTTCACTAAGAGATCATAAAATTGATTACCCCTATTACACAGTCATTTCCGTGTCGTGATAATGCAATCATTGAAGCATAAAAAACTGAGGTTTGTCATTACACTAATAATCAACTTAAAGGAAATTGATTTTTTTTTTTTTTTTTCAGATTGAGCTGTGGGCTGGCAGGGATCCGTCAGTTTTACGTGTGTGGTGTCAGAATTGCACATGGTGTGGGTGGAGTAACTGGAACAGGGCATTATATGAGGAGCTTTCCTCATCTTGCTGAACTGTCTGTGTGCAGAACAGATTGTTCTGACAAAGATCACAGAGATCTTAACAAGTTAAAAGAAGATAAAAATAACACCCTATTTTTCCCCATATTTCATTATCAAGATAAGTTGATGTTTCATAGCTTGTCTAAAGCTTGTCTCACTGACAAACAAATATGAGCCTACTTTGTTATTATATGGGGGATATTGTGTAATAATCACTTATATAGCAATAAAGCAGTCTAACAGTCTGATAAACAGTGCTATTAAAGCGTCATTGCCTCTGGTCAAATATTAAATCTGCTGATTAGGAATATGATAATGTCTTACCAGAGTCTGAATGCTCTCTCTGATGTTGGCGTGATGCATCCCATTACTTGGATTCTTTGTGGAAATGTTTCAGGCCATATGTATTTTCCATAGATTGTGAAGCTAGTGTCTTCTGAACAGTTTTTTGGCACTGAAAAAAATACTGTTAGTCTTCCATAACTTACCTCGGTTTTTGTTTGTATCAGAAATATAACTTACCTATATGTCTGATCATCACTTCCACAGTTTGGATAATAATGGAGTGATTTTGATACTTTGACACCAAGGCAGCTTGAATTAGGATTTCAATTTCTGCCACAGTGTTTTTGTTGCATTCCTGAACATGGAAGGCACAGTAATATCTGATAATGAAATATGCAGTTAGTAGTTAGAGACACCGATTTTAACAAGTATTTCTGCATTTGAATATAAATGAAGTTGAATTACAGTATTACAGAAAACCAGACATAAATATATTTCTTTCTTCCATATTCATTGTCACTTACTGTTTTGGTTGGTCCTGAGAAATCTAAAGAAAGAAACAGAGACAGCTAAACGTAAATGGAGTCGTTCTTGTCTAATATTAAAATGGATTATACACCACTATACTTTATAGGCCCTCTCTTGCTTCTATAGTTGAGGGGGTACTCACCATTAAATTGAAATAATGCTCCATGTTTCTATAAAATATTAGACAGACATATTTGTATGGCAAACATGTTAAAAGGGTCTAAAATGTGCAATAAAAATGAAGTTCTATTGCCACCCACCCGACAGCATTCTCTTTTATGTCAAGATTCAGTACACTCATCGTGTTATTCACCTCTAGCTGCTTTTTCACCTTTTGCCAAAAACAAAAGAAATTTGTTTAAACTGTTTTGCTTTTTTTCTAAGTATCTTTCAATTGCAATTATATTAGTGTCTTACCCATTTCTCAATGATATCCTTTGGATCCAAAGGGTTTCCAGTCATATTTAAGACCAAATCAACTCTAAAGAATTGATCTGGTTCTACAGCAGGAGGGAAAACAGTTAAATGGTTAATTTTACAATGTGTTTGAAAGACTGTAACTATTATGATTACTTGTGAAACTTAACTTTTAAAAAAAACACCTCTTAAACTCTCTCAATACTTTGTTGAAAGAAAGGAATTTAATCTGTGGGAATCTACATGAACACTGATGTGAACATTTTATTGTTTAACAGTGTCCTTGTGCAGATCGCCCATCATCTGATTTCATTCCGTGATTTATTTGAATGGACATTTTGTGATATAACAAAGTAAACAGTTGAACCTGTTTACTGAAGAAGAAACAAAAACAAATAGAATTCATAAATGTGATTTATGTGAGTCGTGCAGTGAACTGACCAGCAGTGTCATTGACATGCAAAGGCTCTCTGGTCGTTGGATGAACTGATGGACTGAGAGTTGGCGTTGTCTCTGCAAATTTAAGTGACATGTTTATAACAAAGCTTGTCAGGAATGTCTTGCAGACTTTGCGTCACATGACAAAACATATTTCCTGCAATCGATTTAGACAATGCACTTCTAATTGTTATATTTTTACAGGCAGGCTCACTTGGTGTATCAATACCGGAGCTGACAGTTGGTGCAGGTTCTGTCGCCTTGGAGAATTGCTCTGAAAGGAAAAAGAAAGAAAGCTTTAAGTACAATTAGATGTATTTAGAATTGCAGGAATGTGCACTGGTTCTAATTATGCCTGTGGGTGTGAAATATAAACACGTGGAAAGTTCATACATTATTATATTTTAGGCTAATCCAGTAGTGCACTAAAGTACAAAAGAAGGTTATTTTACATGCACGTGTGTGTGAGCGAACTATGCAGAGTATACTCACCTACAGGAAGTACAACAATGTCGTTGCCCTGAACTGACAGATTGAGGAAGTTTAAAGGGGAGCGCAAACTAAGCAATGCTGTAATCTCTGTCTGAACCACTTCAACATCAGCAGGAGGATTCACATGTATGTGCACTTCACAGCTGAAGCTAGAAATAAATCCAAAATACATGAGCTTGTTTGCAGCCGTGTAATTTATGATTCTCTCTTGTTTTTTCTAGGTTTTTATTAAATCTTACCAGTTGTCACAGATTGTGTTTGATAACAGTTCCAATTCCTGAAAAAAACAGAAATCTTTCAGAACTTTACTGGAAAGTTATGTGGTTTTATTTGCTTATTTGCCTCACGGCAGATATCAGGGTTTGTGTAGGACGATTGCTTCCTCAGAAAAATAAAGACTTTCATTTATTCATTAATTAGTTTCTTTTTTGAGAACATTACTGATTCTTTCCACTGAAAATCAAATTGTACCTGGTCTTTGTCTAGAGTAGCAGAATCATTAACTATGGGGCAGCTACTGCTGGATGGGAACAGAGAGAACAGAAATTAGAGACAGGAGAGTCAAGAACAGCTGTTATAATTAGCAAACATTTAGAATGAAAGCATTTCTATTATTAAACTAAAGGGCCATGCTCAAACACAAATTTGAGATACTTGTATGTCATTAATTTATTTAGTAGTTTTGCGTTCTGCGTTTTTAGGTGTACTGAGAGAAAGATTAGCTTTGAAAAAACATCTTACCGTGGGGATGACACTAAGATGCTATGGATAGATGTGTTTTTGTGGAAAATGCTTTCCAACTGGTAAAAGAGGACAGAGACAGTCAATTACTGTGATAGACAAATCTGGGTATTTGCATTCAGGCAAGTTTTTCTTACCCAGAGTTTAGAGATTTCCTCCAGTGACAACAAAAGATTTCCCGGGTTTAACGTGTTAAATATGCATGTCTCCATTTTGACTGTGTAGAATGACCATGCTAAAAAATATAGAAAGAAGAACAAATGAACTGTTTTTTATCTTAAATAGTTTACTAACTGCAACATTATCCCCCCTCTCATTTAAATAATACATAATTTTTAATGTAGTGTTATGTAAGTTAGTTTAAGACTTATCAAAACATTTCAACAATAGCAGAATCTTAGGAAAAAACATTTTTAATAAGTTCAAACTGTGATTAACTTTGTCATGAGCAATCTCACAAAGCCTTGTGCGTAATTTTCTGTTTACTAAACTTTATTTAAAATATCCAACATTTGGAATATCATCCACCCATTTTCATATTTGCTATAAGGACCCAGCCTAGCCCAGCAGATTTTGAGTGAGAGCGGAGGTACATCCTGCACACGATGCTATCACAACTCTAACATAGAGCGACGGACAAAGATTTGAGCTCACATTCACCAATAGCCATTTTAAAATTAACCCAACATGCATGTCTTTGGAATGTGGGAGGAAGCCAGAGCACCTGGAAAGAACCCATGCAGGCTTAGGAAAACAAACAAACTCCACAGAGACTAATCTTTAACAGGCCAGCAGGTGAAAAACTGGAATTTTTATGTTGTAAGGTGAAAAGTCCCAGAATAAATAAATGCCATCTTTGACATTTCAGCCTAAGACACCAAAACCGACTGAGGACCATGAATGCATCATCAAGGCTATCCGAACACCACTTTAAGAGTTTACAGATGGGCAGACTGATATATTTTTCCATAATGTCTTGCTCCAAAAATCTCCACAACACAACAGCTCAAAGTGCTGCATATGAAATAATGTAAATCACACAGAGGAAAGTTTCCCAAAAAATATTTTATCATCTCAAGACTGAAAATATCTTAAGTTACACTGAGAAAACATTATCTTTAAACTTGTGAGTCATGTTTTATAAGAATATATTTCAGAATATGAATTTTAGGCTTGCTTATGTTGCTGGGAAGTTCCCTGTTAGCTGGAAAACTCTGCATAGTCCAAACTAGATGACTGTGAAATGCAAAAATAAAAGCCCATAATGTATTTACCACAGTGTAGGTTGATGTTGGGCTCAGGAGGGCAGCTATAGGTCCACTGCTTTAGGTCCCAGCTCACCAAATCCCCATCTGTACAGTTCAAGTTTTTCAGTTCTTCAAGGCTCCATTCTCTGGCCCACATCCGAAACAGACCTATCTCACCTACCAAGTTAGTGCCAGTCTCCGGTTGGATTTCACCATTTGCGTTTACATAATGAGACACACCAAGAGTGAGAGTGCCGTTTTTGGACAGTTGCTGGCTTGTTGTTAGACATATTTCAATCAGAAAGGTACTGTTGATGGTGATTCTTAGTCGCTGAGCTTGGCCCGACCAGGTAAGACAGACAGAGTGCCACTCATTCACTGTAAGATTATTTTGATATTGCCACTCATGTCCGAACAACTTTACGAATAGTTTTCCATTTTTGCCTCCAAGACCCAGCTCCGTCTCTCTGTTTCCTGGAGCTTTGTATTCAAAACCTGTCCAGTCTGCTGAAATGGTGCGACGTAAACTCATGCACACACTCAGCTCCCTGAGGGCTGGTACCGGAACCCCCGAGTGTAACTGCCACAAACATGGTTGGACTTGAAACACCAGCTTCTTACCCCACAGGCTGGTACTAGCAATGGCTGCTGAGATTAAAACATGGGAAGAAATTGCAGAGATGGAAAAAATATAAAAAGACAGAATACAGAGGATATATAGTGAAGTAAATCCCCCCCAATCACTCACAGTTAATTTTTATTTAAGTTTAAATATCAACTTTCCCAAAAGACAAAATACATTTTTTAATTATTTTGTTTATACACATATTATTTTATGACACAATATACAATATTTTGAATATTTTTTTTCTCTTACTTGAACCCAGAGGACAAGCTGACATAAATATACAGAAACAGATGGCCAGAGAAGAAAGACTTTTGATTGAGTTCATGGCAGCAGGCGAAAACGGTTTCTGTGCGAGTCAAGTGGTCATCTGCTGAAGGTCGACAGTAACATTCATTCATTCACCTTAAAAAAAACCCCTCCCAAAATAAACAAAACAAATCCTACCAATAAACATACATGTGTGACGGGAAACTTACCATGGTCTCCTTGACGTGGTTGAAACCTAAAGATGAACTAGTTTTAAGCAAGCAGAGCCCTCAGACTGCTGGGCAGCGTCACTTTTGACTCCATTAGACCTCCACACCCAATTCCCCGTATTTCGCCGAGTTACTCATTAATCGCAGGCAATAAACATGACTACCAAACAAAGCAATTTAAAACCCATGGCCACATGAAACGTGTGCAGAATAAGTGTTTTTTCTAAGCACATTTATGTCCCTTTTGTTCGATATGAGCACCGAGTTTAAGTGATATGCTGACAAAACTCAGAGGTCAAAAAGAAAGTCGGGAACTGTTTTCATTTAACATTCTTGTTTTGTGTGAACGTGCTGAGGAGATTCCTTCTGTCTAAATACATAATAATTTTATTTTAAGGGTTCCTTCATAAACTGATTTCCACATGTGAGTGAATACTTCTGTGAACTGTTCTGATGGATACGGAGACTGTGTTTCTAACGCAGGAGATTTGTTTTATAGACACAAAACATATTGTTGTCATTTTTAATTTCTTGTACAACCAGAATATTTCCAGGTTAATTATGTGAGTATGTTCGTGTGTGTATCTGTGTGCCTGTGCATAAATGCGTGTTTGATGTTATTGTACGTGTACTTTACAAGTGATAACTCTTCAAACAAACCTAATTAGCTTTTCTGTGTGACTTGTGCTCAGGCAGACACACGTGAAGATCACAGTACAGCTTTCCTTTAAGCCTAAACTATTTAAATAATCTGTATATGTCAATATTCTCTTTTTTTCCATGAATGATCATATTTTTTTATTCCATAATATCCTGCCATGCCGGTGAAACGGCTTGAACAAGAATGGACTTTAAATTGATCGCATTGCGTGTGCGTGTGTGTTCATACTGCCACCAAGTGGTCAAAAACTGTATCACTATTACGTGGTTTGATATGACTTATTAGTAATCCTTGCATAATTCACAACCTAAGTCTTACCTTCTGCAGGATGGGTGTGGTAGTAGTATTCAAGATTTCATTCCAGCCTGGAAACTCTTTCAAACAAAAACAATACCTTTCTTTTAAATGTCTCTTAACAAAGGTCTTATTCATTCATTTTAATTCCCCTCCCTCCTCTTACCCTCCAGACAAGCCAAGTGGGTTCCCCAGAGGGAATTTAAGAAGGCAAGATGTGACGTCAGGTGTTCAGGTGAGGGGCTTCTATTCACTGGTCAGGTTTGGAACCTCTCCTGCGTCACGAGTGATGTAAAATGACGGGGATTCCCAAACATCTTTTCCAAACATATCCTATGCTGAGCTGAGGGGAAACTTACAGAGAGACAGACCACAGCCTTGCTTATACCATCTTTAAATAAGTGATTATTCTACCAGAGATATATAGCCTGAACCTTACTGATCACTTGAAGTAAGTTTTTATATCTTATAATTGTTGACTTTTGTTGTTGTTTTTTTTAATCACCTGTCTTCATATGTGACATTGTCCTTATATTGTAAGTTATGCACATTAGATTCTAACAGTCAGAAAACCATATACTTCTTATGGCTGAGAGTTTTGTGTATCAGGAAGGTGCTTAACAGAGAAGATCATGGACATTTGCCTGGTTGAGGCTTGTTTCCATGCCGTTCTGCTCTTGGTAAGTCTAATTTTTTCCTCTAAGAGGTTTCTCAACTTTAACACTTTAATCCTCCTTCTATATTTTGTGATATGAAAACTGGAAATATATGCTATTATATAAGCCAAAATCAGAGTTTATAGAATTCTAATGAGGTTAAAAGTCAATATTTTGTATGACTGGCTTTATTCTGCAGCACAGTCTGAACTCTCAAGCTTTCTTGTAATTCCCTTTTAGTAGACTAGTAGAATACTTCTCCAGGCTGCTTGAAGCTCTTTTTATTGTACTTGATCTTTAGTCCATTCTCTGTCAAGATTATCCCACACTGTTTCTATAGGTAGTTTTTTTCAGGCCTGTCATTTCTTCTTTGTTTTTGCCCTCCATTTGTCCTGTCCCTCAGATTTGCACAGCACGCTGAGATATGCAAAGTTTTTGATTAACAGCTCTTTGGCAATCACCTGGTTGGTGCAAAAATACTAATACTTGACACATGAGACACTGAGGGACAAAACAGATTAGACTAGGAGAGGAGAGAATTGTTTCTCAAGACCATTTCTTTTGCTTATTGGGACATCTGGACCTGTGGAGTCATTTAGTCCTGAAAGTGCTAAGTTTTATAGAAAAACAAGTGCAAAATGCTTACAGTACATATTAACTTCTTCACATTTTCCTTCTGTATTTTAACAGTATGCCGTTACTTTTGTAAAGCCTCTAATCTCTTTCACTACTCGCAATTTTAAATGTGTGTTTCTTCAGGTTTGCTGTGGGCTCGTGCAGTCTGAGCCCATCTGTGATCAGACAGAGTTCTTACACCCTAACGGCACTTGTGTTGCATGCCCTGCATGTGTGCCTGGAGAAGAGCTCTCAGAGGTAGCGCACACACACTCCTGTTTAAGCTACTGCTTGTTTTCTAGATGTGCTACTTCACTCCAGGTCTATAACACATGTGATTTTCAGGACTGTGGTTTTGGAGATGGTGGGGAAGGCGTCTGTATTCCATGTGAAGAAAGAAAGTTCAGTACAGAAACAGGTGTAACTCCCTGCAGAACATGCACCCAGTGCAGCCTGCTGAACCGCCTTGAGGAGACGGCATGCTCACCTACCAGTGACAGCCTGTGTGGACACTGCCTCCCGGGGTGAATTATTCGCACAGTACCAAAATAAACACAAGTCAAATTAGATATTGTGTTAAGCATATCATTGTGTTGTTTGTGCAGGTATTATGAACTCAGGAGCATGACTGGGGAAGTGGAGCTGCTGTGCTTACCTTGTTATAGTCATGACACAATCCATAAAGAGTGTTTGCTATTGACATCGAAAGGTTTTAAAACAGGTAAGGTCCCGAAACAGATAGCATAGCAGTATATGTTAACAGTTTTGTTGAGTGGTGATTGTTCAGAGATATGGTTAAGGAAAGGTTATCTGTGGTTCTTTTACAGAGAGCACCACCAACTCACCTAAAGAACATTTCAGAGACCCAGAAGAGAAGAGTGAGTTACTTCATATCATGAACAACTTTTTTTTATTAGTCATGTAGTCACTGTGACCTGACTGCCTTTTTTTTTCTAAGGAGTCAAAGAAGAAACGTTTTCAGTGGTCCTGATTGTTTCAGCAACAGCTTCCTTGATTTTCCTTCTTGCTTTGCTTCTTTGGGTTTTACACCTGACTGCTGAAAAATTCAGTAAGCCAGATCATGTTTCAGGTTTCTGCTACTTCTCCCCACCTATCTCTTGTTTACTCAACTAACAGGGGATCGTATGCACTTGTTGCAATTTTTAGAGCAAGTTCCTGTATACGCTTCCAAGCCTGAAGGAATATTATCTGCTGCCGACCTTCAGCACACACCTTTGTTCACCCATACAGACAGAGCAGCACAGCCAGAAGAGGCGCCCTCACAGATAGTTTCAGCTGAAAATCCAACAAGGTGCTTTGTGAATATTATAACATCCATGCCTTTCATTTATCTGTATCAGTCCGGATATAATCATTGTTGTCATTGTTTATTATAAACCTAGAGGTCTGTACTCCGTGAGCCATGAGAATGGGGTGCATCCTACTTCTATTGTGATTAATGTCACCACCAACATCAAGCCTTCCAGTCAGAATACAGACAGTATTACACAGGAGGAACAACAAAGCCTCATCACACAGGAGGTACAGTTTATACCTATAGCTACATCACTATCACACCTAGAGTCCACCTTTAGCAATGCCAAACTATAGGAACTTGAAATGTAGGGAGTTATATACTATATATTTTATATATATTTCATGTACAAAATCATTTTTTAGTTTAGTTTAGTTTAGTTTAGTTTTTTGATAGTCAAAGTGTTATCTAACCATGAAGAAAAACTTTGGTTTTGTTTCCTGATTTACTGAGATTTACGCCACGGGGACTTTTTTCTTCTTCCAAGTAAAAAAGAACAAGACAGAAAATTACTTACCAGAAATGACTTTTTTTCTTTTCTGGAACCAAAGTCTAAGATACTGCCAACAATTTCCCAGAAGATAAAAAAAAATGCTTTTAAAATAAAATATTCAAAATAGTAATGATAGCAGGTTAATGAGCAGATCAGGACTCATTAACAGAGAATCACAGCTTTGTGTATGTATAATACCACTGCATGATATATGCAAGAGAAACACAGTATAATGACACATACAGTAATGAAGACCGACACTGTCAGTTAATCACTTGATTTGTTTATTTTGAGATTAAAGTTTGATTGAATTCAGTATATTGACTCAGAATCTCACAATCCACAGAAAAACACAAACATCTGGCTAACACTTTATTTTTTTTCTTACTTGATAATGACAACACAGATTGATGCTCCTTTTTTATTCATTCAAAACATTTCAGTAATAAAACATAGTTATATGTCAATGTATTTCACACATGTATAAATTGGGTGACTATCATATTACTTCTTTTCTACTCTGTCTCTTTTATTATGTCACTATCAGATGGAACGACAATTGCAGGACATATGGGAGATTGCTGAAGGTATGTCCGTCCCAAACCAGCCATTACAACTGCATATATATATTTTATATATTTTATTTTATTTGTTTATTTTTTTAATTCCCTGTTGTTCCTGGGATCTGCTGGAGCAGTTACTGCACTGAGTGCTCCGATTACCACTTCACCCCCCACATCTTCTTGAATTCTTCTCTCAGCTCTTAGGGTTTTTTAAACCTCTCGTGTTCCTTCTTCCTGATGTTGCTATCATTCAGTATAGCTACATCTATTACTGTGGACATCTTCCTCTGTTTGTCCACCATTACTGTGTCTGGTCAGTTAGCCATCACCAGTTTCTCCATCTATATCTGGAAGTCCCACAGGATCTTAGCTTGGACATTCGCGACCACCCAAGGGGGTGTGTCCCATTTTGACCTTGGGACTTAAAGGCCATACTCGGCACAGATGTTTCTGTATACTATGCCAGCCACTTGGTTATGGCGTTCCATGAATGCCATGCCTGTTAGCATCTTGCACCCTGCTGTTATGTGCTGGATTGTCTCTAAGCAAAAGGAAGGCTGCTGAGGACTGCTGAGTGTCAGAACCACTGTCCAGGATGAGACAACAAACATCCATGAGTCCATCAGGAAGATGGCCACAACCAACAGGATACTTAGTGAATACCTCAGGCAGCAGAAACCTGAGAAATCAGAAGAGAAAGGAGAAGAACCATAGTGGAAAGACAGGGCCCTGCACTGTGTGTACCACCGGCAGATAGAGGAAGTGGCTGACATCCAGAAATCGTACCAGTAACTGGACAAAGCTGGACTGAAAGACAGCATAGAGACACTAATAATGGCAGCACAGGAACAAGCTCTCAGCAAAAGATCCAAAGAGGCTGGGGTCTATCACACCAGGCAAGACTCCAGATGAAGGCTGTGTAAAGATGCCCCTGAGACAATCCAGAGAAGATGTGGAGGGTGATGGCAACAATGGCCCAAGTGGTAATCGGAGCACTTGTTGCAGTGACTCCCAAGCAAGGCAGGTGGCTTCAGCACATCCAGGGAACAACATCTGAGATCTCTGTCCAGAAGAACACAGTCCTAGGAACAGCAAAGATACTGCACAGGACACTCAAGCTCCCAGGTCTCAGGACCTGAGCTTGAAGGCTAAAGACTGCTGCAGGGTCAAGAGGGGGATGTATATATGTATTTGAAAAAGGGTCCTTTTAAAGTTTTCTATCAGGATGAGTTCAGTATGGTACGCCACTGATTTTACTTGTACTGTGCTGATGTTGTGCAGGACAGAGGATTGAGATGCTCGACTACGACTCAGTTCAGGACTTGTCTATCCTGCTTGACTCTGCTGACAACATCAAAACTCTAAGGAGACTGGCACAGTCTTTGGGTGTTCCACCGCAGATCATCCCTCATATCCGAGGCTTTCAGGAACTTTTTCAGTACCTGCGGACCTCCACCTACACATTGCTGCCCCAGTTGGCCCAGGCTGCTGCACTCTTGCCTAATTCTGAAGTTGTCAAGAGGATACACAGAGCTGTGGTAAAACAATAATGTCTTAAAGATCCAGAGGGTGGCAAGTGTTGTAGAGACTTTCTGCTCTTTTTTGCAGGACTCTCACCAGATCATTCAATCAATCTAACACCTACCATTGAGACATAAAAGCATGACATTTTGTTAAAGCAACATTTTTTGAGTGAAATGATACATTGGTGTATTAATGGGAATAAAATCATACCAGATTACTGACTTTTCTGAGGTTCTCGTCTTCAGTCCAATATATATATTTAATAGATCATGTACTGTAACAACGCAGTGAGAAAAGTATTTATTTCTCCGTTGAGTGTTAGATATCCAGGTCACTGCAAAAGCACCCTACGTGCTGTGTTATTTCCTGTTTACCATGTAAAATGATGAGCAGCCCTCTGGCTAAAGCATGTGAGACAGACCAGGACAGAGGATGCAGTGTTCACTGTAAGTGAAAGAACTGAGAGCCCTGAGAAATTGTGTTATTCGCTCACTGGGAGAAGTTTGCCAACTTACCAGCTTCCCAGATCTCTAGATCTTCAGAGTCTTCGGAGCATTTGTTCGGGTGAGTATTCAATCTTTTCCATCACTACTCTCCAAATCCATCTCAAAAGCAAATGGTAAACACAACTTCAGTCAAGTTTGAAGTCTTTTTTTTCTAATCTGAAAACAACAAGAAACTCCAAAACCTGGATAAAATATTCTACATCATTAACAAACTATGCTTAACGGGGCCTTTTTCTCTTTCATTCGAGTGGTCGCTATTTTAGTTATTGCCTCTAAAACCTAATACCTGAATACCTTGGAATTCTCACCAGCTCTTGTGAATAAACTTTACATTTATCAGCATGCAGCAAGTACCCATATGAACGCTAGGTGGCGTCCTCGCATCTGTAATTGGAAACGTAATCTGTAAGTATTGGCGCCCCACAGCCCCCGCCTCCACACCACGATCGTCTGGTGAAAAGATGAGGCACTAAATAATTATTTTTGAAAATAAACTCTAAAACCATCAACGTTATAAAGTTACCGTGCAATCTCATTGGTTGTCCTTACCAGAGCATTTTTAATATCGTGTCCCTTCTTCTTTTGTTGGTTCTGTTGTGCCAACAAGTGATTTCCGATGTTTCTCTCTCTGTGTTTTTTTTAATTATCTTTATACGTCTAATAGCTTTGTTTGGTAAACAGTTTGCCCCATTTCAATGATATGATCTGGATAGAACTGTGATGTTATATGTGTTGCAGTCTCTGATGTCCTCTGGATTTATCTTAAAAAATACATTTTTATCTTCAATGCGACTTTTTACCTGTATACTTCAGCTTCTATCTTACAACAGAAATGTTGTTTCTGACTCAAACTGACTTGCTATTATTCATTAGAGTATGTATTTAAACGGTTGTAAATGAGGTGTTGGCATATAATCTATGAAAGATATGTCCAAAATATCTGTCATGAATTATATCAAGTTATTCTGAATCACAAGCAACAATCCTGTCTCAGGGTAGAACCTGTAATCAGTTTTTGGCAAAGTGAGTTTTATATATCCTTCATTTATCCAGGTAAAACGTCTCACTGACACTAAAATGTTTCATTGACATTAAAAATTAAAACTGGGTCATTGACATTAAAAGAAAAGTTTGGTTTTTTTGGCCAAGAGGGCAGTTGGAGTTAAAACAAATATATTATAGGGTCCATAACGATATTCAAAGTGGACGAAAACAGGACTAGATTCATTATCTTCTAGGTACAATAACGTAGAGTGGTAAAGATACTTGCATATCGCTGACTACATCGGAAGTCACTTTTTGTTACGACACTGTTCAAAGTGAGACATCCTGATTTGTTCGCCCTATCTTTGATGTCCACGTCCCCGTGGTGTCCGAGTCCTACCGGCTGCGATGGGTTACGCGCCCTTGCTTTAGAAAAAAAAAAACACACAGAAGGAAAACTTCATAGAAATGGCGGAGGGTGCTTCGACTCTCAAGGGCTTGAGAGCCCAAATGGGTAAGAAATATGTTGGCAGTTGTGTCTATTTGTGAACCGCTTGTGTCTTAAGGTGTTGCACTCACTTTTTAACATTTGCAGTCAACTGCCGCCTCTGACCGGGTTGTTTGAGCGGTCAGCTTTTCTAGCTAGTAACGTTAGCTCGCTGCCCGGTTATGAGCCGAGTATGGACGCGGAAAATATCTGCAACTTCTTCCCACATTAAAAGTTACACGTTTGGTTGATTTTGTTAGCTGATGGTTGTGCTGATAACTTTTAAGGGAAGCAAATGGACTGTTCTAACTCGCTGTAAGTTAAATGCGTGCAGTTAACGTTCAGCTAAAGCTGCAACTATACGTCTTGCAGCCTGAGACCCGGTTGATATGCCACTACTTCTGCATTGTCACCTTTCACGCAAATTAATAACGTTGTTCAGGAAAGTGGTTTTATCTGAGTATATCGGAGTAGATAGGCGTCCTCTAAATTCTTTGTAAACTAAGCTAGCTTCTGTGTAACTGGTAAAAATAGTACTGGTTTGGATGTCGTTGCTCTTCGCTCCGAGAATCCTGTCAAACGTGGTCTTCTGTTGATCTTTGTCAGGAAGCTTTTTCTGATCGGGTCATGCATTTTGTAATAGCGGCGAGCTGATTTGATGCCCAGTACAGAAACCAGCAGGCAATTTATTTTCTCCACCCATGGATCAGGCGGTTCATAGTGTATCAGCAGTTTTGTAGCTTCCTGCTTGAAACTCATCTTATCTTATGTTAAGTGATCTCTTCCCTCTCCCACATTCATTGTCCCACATTCATGCTTATTTGCTGACATATGGCATAACCCCCTTAGCGCTCCAGGGAGGGCAACTATAACAATGTCTGACCTGAATTTCAGATAAAGCTGCACTGTCAAACTGTCAAACGCTGAGCCCTGAGCTCTCTCAGGACTGTGTAGCTGTTTTCCTTAAATGCTTAGATGCACTGATACCATAGTTTTGGTTGGACCAGCAGCCATGTGTCGCCCACTGTTCTGTTAAGCAAAATGCACATTGGCCTTTTGGAGACTGCACTATGTACAAGCTGAAGTCTATCAGTAGGCCCATCCAGATTTGGACGTGGATGTTTACTGTGTTTGTATCTGCCTGTATCAATGCATGGTTTGTTATGGCTGGCTGAGCAGTCAAGCCTTTTTTTCCCCCCTGTTTTAAAAAAAAAAAAAAAAAAAAAAAAACTGTTTTAGCGTAAAAGGGGGTTTTCTACATACCCAGATTGGGTGTAGGCATGTTTTACTCCTGGCAACAAATGGATCACATTTTAGTGCCGTTCTTCTTCCTGTTTTCTTTCATTTTTCCATTCAGTGTTTTCAGTCTGGCCCTCAGTTCTGTGGCGGGTTTTTTTGGTTGTTGTTTTTTTCTTTTAATGAATATTTCTACCAAGTTTAGAGGTATGCGTTTGTGTCCTAGGCTTTATGAGGAGTTAAAACATGTCTTCAGCAAAAGTCCTTCAGCCTTCAGTCAAAGTGGAGGACTGACAATAATAAAATAATGCTAGGAATCTAGCTCATGTACATGGTCATTTCCACAAGAATGTGAGAAAGGAGAAAAGTACCCTGCTATTATGAAGCGAGATCACACTGCTGCAAGTAACGCTGCAAGGTTGTCCGGATCCTGGCTTAACACATGCTGCAGCAGAATTAAAAGCATGAGAAGTATTTCTGAACTGGGTTAGATTTAACCAAAGGAGGAAATGAACCACCCTCAATTTTGATGTGTAGCTTCTTGGATCTGTACACTTAACTCTGGTTGTGTAGCAGAAATGCCCCATCTTTTGATTTTTACCTCTTAAAATGACTGAGAGGATGTGTTACATTTTCCACACTCATGTATGCACGTACCAAATGATTTGAATAGCAAAACATGCTAATTTGTATAGACTATAACTAACCTTAGACTAACCCCAGAGTAGTTTAGTTCATGAGGCGTTAGTTTGTATGTTTATATATTGTTGGTACTTCATTTTACGTTATCTAACACTAATATTTCCATCTCCACAAAGACAGATTCTCTACCAGCTTTGGTGAGCTGGGATAGCTTACGGACAAATTTCCAAATTGTCCCCTCTTGAAAGTCTTTGAATAGAAAGTTTTTGTGTCTTTGGGCAACATGTCAGAGCTTATTTCAACATGGTTCTCGACCTACACACAGCAACAAAGACCAAACGCATGAATAAAGGGTTCAAGAGATGTTACACAACAAGTAAATGTCAGATATTCAGGGATTTTGGCTCTTCCACCACAGAAAAATTACAAAAAGTCATGGATTAATTTATCTAATAATAAACATATTTTTGCTTATCAAAGGAGAAAAATAACAAAATGTATAGACTTCAAAAAGCTAACACATGCTCTTTGCTTTCAATGTCTGCACATCAATGGTGCTGATGTGGATAGTCACTCCTCAAATAGTCATGAACATTAGTTCCACACTCTTGGCACCAAGAATGTTTTGGTTCAATAAGTCTTCTAAACTGTATAGTTTAAAGTGTGGTCGACTTGGCTGTACTTCTTGGGGTTTAATTAGAAATCTAGAGAATGTATAATATTTATTTTATAATATATATTTATATTTTCTGCTTTTTTTTTTTTTAAGCTTAACCCTATAGGACTGAAAAGTAACACAACACTATAGGATATGAGCAGTATATAATTATTAAAAATAGTGGATGTGAGAATGATTAAATTTGTTGATGTTTATTTTTTCTGTGTAAGACAAAATGGTCCACTTAGAGCAGGAGACTCTCTTGGAAAGTTGTCATCATCATCCTGCTGGTACTACAAATAGCCTGGGCTTACCTTTACATGAGTAGGTCTTGGTAATCCCATAGAAGATTTAGTGTGTTTGTGCGTGCGTGTTTCTTAAGCATCTATCAGCTGTGTTATCCATCCTGAAATTTTGTGTTGGTTGGCTCATTGTGTTGGTAACCTTTCAGTCAAATATTACCCATGATAGTTTTCTGAATTTTTGGGTAAAATTAATTGAAAAAAATAAAGTAATCAGTGGTTCAGGTTTATGTTTGCCTGCATATTTGCATCTGATAGTGATCAATTGGAATTACAAGGCCATGTAGTCAATATCAAATGTTAATCCACCCTTATATTTAGCAACGTAGGCACTTCCTGTGCAGCAAGCTATTTAGTTGCACCATGCTGCAGGACACAATAAAGAGTGCAGTTGAAAGGAACCATGGAAAGAAAACCCTGACCCACTGATCTGACTCTTGTGTGTCCACTATAGTAATATGTGATGGAAGTTGTAAAAACATGTCTTATGAGTATTCTTGTTGTTAAGAGAACTAGCATTTGCCTCAGACTGTTATGATATAAGGCTGACTGGCCTGTTTCCTGTTTCATGTTTTGTTTGGGCTGCAGAGCTGGGTCATTATCAGCCCCCCTGGTGGTCTTTACTGATGCCATAATAATCCATCAGGAGAAGGCAAATCATATTCAGTCGACAAGTATATCTGCTCTTTCTAATGCTAGAGATTCAGCATCACAACAGAAGTGCAGATTTATATTAAATGTTTTTAATATGTTACAGAGTAGGCAGTGGAGTGGTGGCTGGTAGTATTATGTCACAGCAAGGTTTGAATCCAGCATGTTGTCTTTCTGTGTGGAGTTTGCATGTTCTCCCACAGTCTAAAGACATGCATAGGGATCGGTTAACCGGTGTGAGTGTGAGTGGTTGTCTGTGTTAACCCTGCAACAGATTGGTGATTTATCCAGGGCATATCCTGCTTCTGACAGCTGGGATAGGCTCTATCCCCCACCCCCTAAGTGTTAAGCGTTAGATTAATTACCAGCTAAAATTCACAACTTTAGACTTTATGATTGGTGTTTTTGGAAATTGAATATTATCTGCATTTTTTTTGCTTGTTGGTTGCTTTTTGTTTTGTTTTTTTGTCCCACATTTTCAGCTACCGGTGATTCTTGCTCAGAACATCTGCAGTTATCAATTCCTCTCCAAACCATTGAGGAAAAAATCACTCTGAAAATATATAATCTATCAAACAGAGTTTGAACAAGCAGTCATCCACAGCTTCTATCTCTCGCATGTGCCGTTTGAGACAGCTCATCAGCATTCTTCTGGTTTTGGCCTGGTAATGGTCATCCCAGAAAACACTGATACATTATCAACATTAACTCGTTTTTGAACTCTCAAATTACGAAGAGATTTGAAAGTTCAAAGAGTTACAACAAAGCATTTCAGACAGTGTAAAGAGGATTGTGTATAAAATAAAATAAAAAAAAAAAATAAAAAAAAAAAAATATATATATATATATATATATATATATATACTTTTGTATTAAAGTAAGTGAGTCTATGACTAAATGAGCTTGTAAACCCTGGCTCACAAGATTCGATATGTTTAAAATGCTTCCCTGGTGACTGTTAGAAAAGTTTAAACTTACAAGAAGGACTCCAAAAATATTTTAATCAAGTTATTTACATGTTTGTTGATTGCCATCAATACTCATGTATTACAATAATAAGAATGATGATAATAATAATGATAATGATAATAATGATGATAGTTATACTTTGACAATGAGTGCTAAAGATGAGTCCAGTAGCTTACTTGGTTATGTAGGATTTATGTGCCATCCATTTAGATGGGTTCAGAAATATCATGCAAATATTTCTGTAACCCAATGCAGACTCGTCACGGGGCGACTGCTTTTACTGCCTCACATTCTGAGCCAGGAAAAAAAACATGCTTCGTCTCATGTCTTTAAGGTTTTGCTGAGTCGTGGTGTAGCAGGAATGATGTATGTTAATGTGTGCAAATCTCCATAGTGATGGAGGGATGAGTGAGTGCCTCTGATTGGCTCTTTTCATTTCTATGAGCACACCTGGCTCTCTTGAGGTCTGTTGGGAAAACAGTGTCTCTTCTCGCCATCTCATGAAAGCACTTTAATCAACACATGAATGTGTCTGATAGCAGAGATTTGTCTCATTTTATTCCAAGATGCATCTCTTGCTTGGTTGTATTTATATATATTTTGCTTATTCCTTAAAACTACAGTCACTACTACTGTGACTGTGGAAGCCAAAAACCCAGTAAAAATTGATTTTACAGGTTATTATGCTACACACTAGTATACTTCTTTTTTTTAGCTTAACAGCTGCTGCCTCCTCAGTTTGCACTTTCTGTCATACTTCCCTCTTCGCAGACAATACAGTTTCCTGAAATTACAATCTTGAAGTGTGAAACTTACTACAGAATTACCAAGGTCAAACTTCATGCTTGGATTAGCAGCTAAATTGTTTACATTGTTTTATATAAATATAGCATTTCATCACCCGCTTTATAAACGTATCCTTATTCTATCCAGTTTATCCAGTTTGTTATATCACCACCATTTCATTAACTGTTAATAAAAACACTTTAAATTGCAAATTACAAATTTGATATGATTTGACACTGGGTCCTGAGTGAGTCTTCAGGCTTGGTTTGTTTCTCTTTGTTGTAGCTATGACTCATCTAATTTCTGAGTCAGTATGATCCTTGATACAGGCATAAGCATGAATGAGAAGCACTTCACCTATCCTTGCTGTCTGTAACTTAATATCAGTTATCTTGTGACGTTGTACCCCATGGTTTTTTTCTGATTTTTCACTCTAATAGGGAAAAATATGTTGATTGTAGAGTTATAGAGGTTTCATCAGTGTCCAGTCATCCATATTTTAGACACTAGTAACCAAACGTATAATGTAAACTCCTATAACTTTAATAAAGATTTTCTATTACTGTATTTCTTGTGGTATTGTATGATTGCCAAGTATTTGTTGCCCAATGACAAAATAAAATAGTGACTGATAAGTAATTTATGAATCCTCTGTCTATTTACGAGTAATCTGCTACGTGTTGTGTGTCAGCAAAACTGTTTAAAGTGCAGTCAAATCTTTCGTCATTTATTGACTTCTCCAAATGGAATGAAGAGGAGAGTCTGAGTACAAAAGTGAAGTGACTTGTAAACATCTGAGAACCAGCTGCACACTTCGACCCTTCATAAACGTCTCTGACTGGAGAGCATTGAGGTTGCCGTTTGGATAATTGGTGCATGAATAGTTAACCTGACAGGTCTAATTTCCTTTGCTTCACTGGGGTAAACAATGTCTAGTAAGTCAACAGTTCTTACTGCTAAATTTGGCACTGTTGCATTGTGTAAGACGGGTCCATTGTCTTCTCTGCCTTACAGAGTAAGGTAATACTTGTAGAGTTGATTTCTATACAAGGAGAACATGCTACACTCGGAAAACCATTCCGTGTCTATGGTGGGTGAGTGGTTTGCTCATAGCAACTGGTAAAAAGCTTTGTTTTCTTAAATTCAATCTCTCTGGGGCTGCTTCTTTTAAAGCTGTCTATAGTATATGTTACCCTGGTGGCAAATAATGTGGGATTATGAGGGTTGTGAGAATTCAGTGAGCATAGACTGTTTGAGGTGCTGGTGCGTAGCCTGTCATGATGATGCTTTGCATAGCTTAAATGCTGATTGGTTCAAAAGTTGTCTAAAACCGGAAAGAGAATAATAGCTGAGTTGATCACAAAGAGGAAGAAAAGCAAAAACACATCAAAGATAAAAAAAGAACACATGGAAAGCACAGATAATGGGTGCAGGGGACAGTTTTCATTCTTTTTTAACAACCAGTTTTACTTCAGTATCAGTACCGAATAGTTCATTGTATCTTATGATTTCTGTCTTCTCAGCAGCATAGGGTTAAACAACAGGGCCAACAACAGCACAAAGACAACTGAGAGTAGCCCACATTACTGGTTGTTCCAAGTATTTTGACAGTACGCCACATGATGGCTACAGCATGTAGACGTAGGTTTGCAAAGCTCTGTGTAGGACGGGCAGTGCACCTTGTAACTGCTGTTTACAAACATCCCAGTGATTCAGTCATGGAAGTTTTGAGTGTGAAGCAATCTGAGTAGCATTAAACTTGACAATGGGTTCCTCAACCCATGCATTCATCTGGGTAGCAGCCTGCAGTTAATAATTGAAAAATTGTGCGTTTAAATTACTATTTGTAATACATAGAAGACAGTAAAGACCAGCATCTTGCTTTATCCACCAACTAAATGAAAATAGATTTAGAATAAGGACTCATGATTCATGTTAACATGGGAAAATAAATACTGGATTTGCTTGATGGTATCATTGTTTTTTTGTTTTTTTTAATTCAAAGAAAAAGTACTATACTTTTCGCATGAGCAGTCTAACAAGATCAGGAACATTTTTTCTTCAGTCACTTAGAATACCTTTGTGCGACAACAGTGCTGCTTCCTTAAACAATTATTGGCTCTATTTATCCTATTGCACCACTTGGACAATCATTTTTATAAGGTCCCAGTTTGTTAGTACTTAAGGAGCTCCTTTGCAACAAGAAATCTCCAGAGCTTTCTTAATATCTCCAGCATTTTAACTTTGTTATGACATTAGTCATATGAGATAAATTGCTTGTGGAGAGATAAACCTGGAGAGAGAGTCTTTTCTGGATCTTTTTTAAAAAGCATATGAAAAGTTGTTTTCATAATAGAAAATATATATTTTTAAGATTAACAATAGGATTGCTTAGTTGCAGTGGAGACAGTGAGATGCTTTCACAGTCACAGGACTGACTATCATTTTGCTCTTTGTCAGCATTTATATAATGCCAACAAGAAGGGAAGAAACTGGTAACTGATGCCACAGCTCATAAAGCTTGATCATGTCCTTCATGTGCTTCCTTCCTGACTTTCTGTCCTTTAACCATACTTTTTTTTTATGAATAGTTTTGGCTGAAGAAAGGACTATTGACCCTGCGATAGTTTGATGGGAGAGCTAATCTTCTCTTGGAGTTAGACTTTTTATAGGACAGACTGCACGCACATCAACTGTTAAAGCAATGATTGTGCTTTTGGTTACATGTGGAAATTAGTCATCAGTTGGTTTTATGTTTTCTGGATATTTTTATATGAAATTTTGTACACTCAACTTCATAATATGTACCTAATGTAGTCTTTGTAAATAAGTTAAACATGCTGCATTATGTAACACACTGTCAAGCCAACGAGTTAATTTTTTTTTTTTGCTATCAGAATGTAAAACAAAAGGACTAAGAAGAAGGTTGTTTTTTTTCTTTTTTTGACTAAATAATGTCAATGCACTTTATTGTAACAAGTCCCTTTTTTTTTTCTTCAATAAAAATATAATAAAAAAAAAAAAAAAAAGAATTTTTGTACACCTGTGGGCGCACATGCTGTATACCAGGAAGCTAACAAGGGCTTTATTCTACTTTATCATTGAAGCTTGTCACAGAAAGCACTGTATGAATAACTACACAGCTGACCACAAACATGGTTGAATAACTGGATTGTTGTATAACTTCAGATCTATTAGATCTCTCCAGATTTACCATTCATATGGAAAGCAAACAAAACAGAACAAAAAACAACTTATTCTTTTTGTTTTGGTTTGAACTAATGTTTTAAACAGACTGAACTTGCTGTGCTTTGGGCCTTAGTATTGCCCCCTTGTAAGGTGCTTGCATGCCATCAAGCTCAACTTTTAGATCAATGTCTTGGCCAAGGACCCTTTGCCACCTAAAGTAGACCTCCGAACAGACTAAGACAAAGCAACCAAAAACTGTTCTGTTATCTGAACATCTTTTGAGAGATAAGTGCCAAATCTTAGCCAAAACGTAACTGGTATTTAACAAACATTTGGATGTTTACCAGTGGAAGCTGTATTCCCTGCAAGGTACTGCTGACATGTCCAGAGTTTCCTGTTGCTGGATAAGTGATTAGGAATACAAGTGTGGGGTTTTTTTTGTTTGTTTTTTTTCTTTGTGTGTGTCATGGAAACAAATACAATTTGTATAACATTAGTCTTTTGGTCCCTCATCACACTGATACTAGGGCTGACACTAGAGCAGGGCGATATGACCAAAAATATTTATCACGATATACATTTGAAAATTTGCGATAACGATATAACTGACGATATAATTGACACTAGACAAAATACTTTACAACTCCACAACTTTATTAGTGCAAAAAACCCCATCAATGTATTTTCACTTAATCAAGCAGCTGTTTTTTATGTGCATTAAAGTTATAAAAAAAATGTAACAGTGCAAATTGCTTGCTGACAGTTTAACCAAAAGGCATTTCCAGTGGAAATTGGCCGACATGTCCTCAGCATAACCATGTATAATATCCACAAAACTTAAAAAGAGGTAATATTCTGTTGAAGCACACGAGGCTCCTGCCTACAATAGCCGTAATGCTCAGACAATCCATCAAGCGGTGCAGGTTAGTAGCTTAGCAAAGTTGTACTAAAACATTTGACAGATTTTTGAGCGCCGTGTACGACATAAAATCGTTCTGAGGTCAGTAAACACAACCAGAATTCATACATAAGGCACACGGGATTATAAGGGGCACTGTCGATTTTCAGAAAAATCAAAGGATTGATTTTAAGTGTGCCGTATTTTCCAAACAACATGGTAATAACGACGGCCCGCTAGCATGCGCTACCAAAAATAGTGCTTTGTTGTGTATCTGACGGACGAAAGCTAAACCAGTTCCACACCACTGAAGTTGCAGCATTTTTACAAACCAATTCTGGTTCATCCGTTTCATTCAACGATCCACTTTCGCTCTTCTCATTCTGCGTCACCGCCATGTGCGTATGTAAACATAGGCACTGCGCATGCGCGTTTTACCCACATTCTATCGCGATATTTCATTTTCCTATCGTTGCCCAAAATTACACCGGTATTACTGTGAACGGTATGATATAGCCCAGCCCTAGCTGCCACAAACGATTATTTTGGTAGTCAACTAGTCACCGATTATTTTTACGATTAGTCGACTAATCAGATCATGCATCCATTGGACGTAAAGCGTACAGCTTATTGCACCAGCAGCATCTGCTCTTATATAACTATCATTAGCTTACAGCTTTAAGTGTTTAAGGTATGTGCTAACTAAAAATAAAGAGAAGATGATAGTTTATTAAATTTTAATGAAATTTGCAGATTGTTTCGGTGAAGTTTAATAAACTCCTTGCTATCTAAAATATAACAGGACACCGGAGTATATTCTCGAGCATCTCACACTTCTGATAACCAGTTGTCTTCTTGACGTTTATTCAGCTGTGTAAAAACTATAACTTTAATCTCAGCCAAACCGATTTACTCAGGAACAAATAAAATACTAAAAAAAAGCCAAACAATAACATTTTGAAGTTCTCTAAGGCTACGTCCACACGTACACGGTTATTTTTGAAAACGGAGATTTTCCGTTTTCGTTTTAAAAAATAATCCCGCCCACACGTAAACGCAGAAATGAAGGAAAACGCTGCTAGGAACATGCCAAAGCAACAGGTGGCGATATATTCCTAACCATGTAGAAATGTTGGCCAATCAGAAGTCTAGAAGCCTCTGCGGGAAATAGTAAACAAAGATGGGGCATAGAAGCAGAACCAAGTTGTATGTGTGGAGGGACAGTAACTGTGTGTGTATATGTAAGCATTTAAACACTGCAGAGAGTACAAGTAACAGTAACAGTATTGTAGAAATTCATTTCACCGAAACAATAACGTGGCGCACAGTGTGACGTCAAAAAAGGCGCACACCTTTGACGCTGCATTTTCTCAGTTTTTCTCGTCCACACGTAAATGCAAAAACTGAGTTTTCGAAAATATCCACCCTGGCAGGCGTTTTTAGAAATCTCAGTTTTCAGTGACCGAAAACGTCCTTTAAGTGTGGACGAAAGGTGCAAATGCATAGAAAAATCTGCGTTTTCAAAAATACCCGGGCACGTGTGGACGTAGCCTAAGTGACTTATATATATTTAACCTGAGTAGCGAAAGACGGCAGTGGGTTTGAAAACGATCTACTGGGAGTCCGGTGTTCTCACGGGCTCTAGTGAGCCTTGCCCCGGCTAGCTATCGAGCTAGTGGGTAACAGACGTCTCCAAAAACGTCGGCGCGCTTTTGAAAATATGTGGTGTCTTGATAAACTGAGCAGATATTTGAGGTTTACACAGCTACATTCTCGCCTGAAAACATGTTAAACGTTTATTTTGTGACCCAGAAAGAATAATAAGAGTAATATTAAAACTAACTAGCTGCCACCATTGTTGTAAAGTGAGCTGGGCTGCGCTATGAATTCTGGAACACAGCTTCTTCTTCTTCGGGGTTTTACATGCAGTGCTGCCATCTTCTGTTTCAGTCCGTTATTACACTCTTAAATCCTACTACTTATTCCTGCGTCTTCTGGGATCTTACAAAGCTTCAAACGACGCGTCGACAATCAAAATCGTCGACGTATTCGTGACTAGTCGACTAATCGTGGCAGCCCTAATTGATACAAATCAAATCATTTGAATTTCTGAATCTGGAGTTTTTATACGCATGATCCAAACTGGAAATGACAGATTAAAAGTGGCCACTGCCTTTTGTAAAAGGCCATCTTTAAAATGGTAGTGAACGATGCACTTATTCGGTCCAAATCTCACCACACCAGCATAATTCTCCCACAATTCTCAATGTAGAATCAGAGATGGTGGAAGTATAACACGACATTGTGGGTCTACCTTTTATGCAGACATCAGATCGGTGCTGTTACTGTGTCTACTGTTGGCTTTAAAAGCGCAACAGTGTTGCATTGCTACCTCTTTCTGCCTTGCATACACTTTATGCAGAATAGGCAAAATAGTGGCACATTATTCCTGCCTTGAACAAGCTGTGTAAAAGGACTTGTTTGTTCTCTCATTCAGCTGCAGCTGCACAGGCACAAGCCGAGGAAAGGCGCAGCTTGGCGGGAAACAGCCCAGGACCTACAAATAACACACCAGCTAAACCTCAGGGGTGCAGGCCAGGTAAATGACACTACATCTTGACACAGAATCAAACTGGTTATTACAGATATTACCCTCTCGTGAGGTTATTGTCGTCCATAATCTGAAACATTAGATGCAACTCCCAATCCTTTTCTGCCATCCTCTCAGTGTGGCTTAATGCAGGTAAATCTTAGTCATCACCTTATTACCGTAACAGTTGACAAAGCTCATTAATGAGTCACATGCACACATCTGCCTGCCTGATACAAAGCCTTTGTTACGCTATGCTGCATTGTAATCCACCATCAAGTTATATGTGTAAGTATTCATGCACATGCTTTACCTATAAACCACATATGCACGTGTGCCTGCAGTACTTGACGGTGCCACACTTAGAACAGACGACAGACTGCGGGTGGCAAAAGAGAGACGTGAGGAGGCAGAGAGACAACAGGGTAAGAGGATAACCCCAGTTTTGGGATTAAGATATTTTAGCCAAAGAACTACAATAATACTCAAATAATCTGATATTGAGTTTATTAAATGAGCAATGGTTTTATTCATTTTAAACAAAAATACCTAACAATTGGATATAGCTGTTAGCTGCAACCCACCAATAGAAATCTTTCATTTACTTAGTTTGGTCTTACTAATATGTTAATTCAGTACAAATACAAAAAACAACAAAAAAACCAACAACAACATACTGACGAGTGATTTCTTTGTACTTCATGCTCATATTGCCAGCTTTACGAGAATCTCAGATCATGGAGCGGGAGCGCAAGGCCAAGCTGCAAGTGGAACGTCAGATGGAAGAGCGTCAGAAAAAGGTTGAGGAACAGCGAAGGAAGGAGGAGCAGAAAAGATTGGCTGTGGAGCAGAAGAGGAAGCAGAAACAGGAAGAAGAAAAGGTAGCTTCAACACGGGTGGAAGCAGAGTAATGTGATCTACTCAGCAGCGCTCACTGCTGCTCAGCTGACATTTGTGACTAAAAGACTAATTTACATAAAAACACAGCTTACACTGTTTTTCTTCATATTTTTAAAGGACCATCACTGCACAGTTGCCCGTGAATTGTAATACAGTTATGAAAGCTACAGATCATCTTCTGTTTTTTTTGTTTTAGGTGCAAATGTTAGTCAGCTGCAAATGACTTGCATTTTTTCCCTCCTCAGGAGCACTATGAGGCAGTGATGAGGCGGACGTTGGAGCGTAGTCAGCAAGTCGAGCAGAGGCAGAAAAGATGGTCTTGGGGAGGACTGTCCACAGACTCAGATGGACGAACAGGTACTTTAGTTCGTCCTTGATAGTTCACAGTGTGCTACACCACAGCTGGGATGAAACTTGGCCTAAATCTGAAAGCGGTTCATTGCAGTTTTATTTTTGTTTTTTTTTTCCAGCAGCTAATGCAAACAGCAGATAAAACCAGTTGAGTCGTAGGCAGTTAGTTTACCCACATCACAGCATTCTTGCTTGTTGTCTGATCAAACCCTCTCAGACGGCCTCTCAGCCCTCATTTTACCGTGTCCACCAGAAAATCAAACCAGTCCGGTGTATGTGATGATAGTCCGGTGTTCAGATGATAATTTGAACAGTGGGTGTCAAGCGAAGGATAATGACTATCAGCCATTTCTAACCTTCATCTCTTTCACTTATTTGAAGGATATGTCATGATGTCATATGTTTTATCGCTCTTTCCTGAGAGCTGTCTTTTCCCACAGGAGATTCTGATGCCAGTGCCTCATCTCCAGTAACTATAGTTATCTCCTCTCCCTCACCAGAAAAGCCACCAAGGAGTCATCAAGGTTTTGTTTGTTAATATTTAATTCACTGGTGTAGCTGCACAGCATGGGTAGTCACTGGCTCTCCAAATGCACTGGCAATGCTTCCTCCCAACACCTTTGTTTCCACCAACCTCATGCAGTTTTTTGTTTGTGTTATTTTACTAATATTTTATTTTCTTTAGAGCCTTTGAGCTTTGGTTACTGGTCACTTTTTCCATTGTCACTTGACATTGTAACTAATCAACAAATTTTTATATACCCAATACATTTTTTTGCAAAGGCAGTCAACCTATCCTTAATGCTCTGAAGCTGCCTTAACTAACTGACATGTGTACGCACACAGCTCATAATCATAAGAACTAGAAAATCTATATAAAAAAACCCACAGGCCTGAAGTAAGGACATGAATGCAAATCGTTTCTAATATTTAAGGATTTTAAATGTAAAAGCCATTTTATTCCTGAATTCTGGCTGTAATTGCTCATTCCTATTATTGTGCATTTCAAGATCACATGGGTGACTTTGCAATAATTCCTCTTTGAATGGTATTCCAAGAAAGCACTATTGTATCTGGCACAGACAATATAATGTTTATGCTCTGCTCTTGGAGGGATTCAACATAAAAAAAATTTTGTTTACTAACTAACAGCAATGCCTGATTCTGAAAACACAGTGGCTGTGTTTTGATATTTATGCTTATGGCATGTACTGTTGTCGATTCGCTGCGTTGCTGAATGCCCATTTTGTTAGTAGCATGATAGCATGATCAATTAAGTTAATAGGAAAATTCATCCCCAAAGACAAGTATAGTTTGTGTCCTTTTATTTCAGGTGTATTAACTTATAGCCCTTTGCCTGTTGGAGGTATTGAAATACAGCAGATCATTTTACTCCCTTTTGTAAACCTAAATTCCCTCCCTTTTGCCTCCGGTTTAAATCCCGCCTCCCTTGTCTGTCTTTCCTCCTCCCTCTTAGTGGACAAGCGCTCCACATCCACCACAAACCTGAAACAGCCGCCTGAGGCTGGCATCAGCAAACGCCTATCCTCCTCCTCTGCCACCCTCCTCAAATCACCTGACAAACGTAAGTCTCCTCCCTCCCCTCCTTCCTCCCTGCTTCCATCCTACCTTCCCGGTGTATTCCAGTGCTGCAACTTAACCAACAAAAGTGTTTTGTTTGTGTGTGTGTGTGAGAATATTTATGAATGAGCTTTTTCAGGTATTGTACCATTTCTGAAATGGAACAAACTGAATGAACTCTGACCCCTCTCCTTTTTCATATCCAGGGTTTAACAGACTCACTGATGCAGAGAGGGATTGGTAAAACTGCTTTAATCTGTTTCTCATTCCTGATTCCAGATACTGCCCAGTTCTTCTGCATACATTCACTGCATCTCTTCGGATTCATTAATCAGTAAATAGTTTTAAGGGCTGCTGAGCACCAAACGATGATGTTCATGAATATTCTCTTGTATTATAGAGAGCTGTCACTCTTCTGTTACAATATACTCAATCTTGTTTTGATTCACATAGAATATAGTAGAAGTGTACAAAAAAAATCATGAAACGGGTATTTGATTTCTACAGGAAATAATCAATGCAGATGGGTGAATCACATCTCTTCACAGCCTCTTCAGGCTGACAGTGTCATTTTTTTTTCCTTTTCAGCATAACTGGTTTCTCTTTACTTCTCAGCTTGTTTCATAATAAATTATGCCACCACTCTGAATACAATATATGAATTAATTCCAAAATGTTGTGTACCAGTTTCAAGCTAGTCTCGTTATTTCACCTTTGGGTTATTTCATCATTGTCCCTCAGGTGTTAAGCCAAGGAGTTCATCTTGTAACCGGTTACCTAGCAATGCCAATGCTGATCAGGCCAGTAAGGAAGACGACAAAAAGCTTCAGGTGGAACAGACAGGTGCAAAAGATCCCCTCTTCATCTCGCATGATACTTTAATAACCAATATTGTGTTAAATACACAATTTGTCAAAATATTGCATTATTTATTAAATACTCAGCTGTGTCTTATGCATGACATTCACACTGAAGATTTGCTTATTGCTTGTTATTTTGTTGAAACACTTAAAGAGGCTAAGAGTAGTATTACAATAGTCAGCTCTGATTTAGGGAGAATGAGCTAGTGTGATCAGATGGAAAAGTTGAAGCTCGTCTTTGTATCAAGGCTTCATCTCTTAAACTGGGGCATCAGCTGCTGTCAGCCTTAACCCGGTGACTCACATAAAGCAAAACAAAGTGCACATGACTTGTAGACTTTCTTAAGGGTTTCCTTGTTGACTCCCCCAGTGCCTGCTTGGCTATAACTCCACTCTCATGTTCCCAGGCCGTTCTCTGAAGAAGAGAAGTTCCTCCCTTACGCGAGTAAGTCTGGGCAGAGCACAGACCCCTGCAAAGCCTGATAAGGGGACAACGGATGATCAAGGTGGCTAGCATGAATAATCAGCATGCAACACTCATGCATCTGTCTTTAAATAATAAGCATGTGGCTCTGATGCTACTTCATCATTCTGAATCCTCTTGTATTTTTAAATCCTTAACAACGCTGACTGCTGCTAAGAGCTTTTAGGGATAATAAATCTCATTTATCTCCTTTCAGACTTATGAAGTTCAAGATTTTTTTTATGCTGGATCTTCTTGCTGCATATGGCCTTTTTTCCATTCATGTTCTCATTTACCTAAATGCTCATTTCCACCCATGTCAGATGCAGTTTTCTCTACACTGCCAGTTGTCTTTGATTTTCTGGGAATGTTATGCTCGTTCCATCAATCCTTTAACCTTTTTGCTGTCTTGACCTAGCTGATGCTGCTCTACGTCACATTTCTCACTGGAAGTGAATCTCGTTTTAACCCCCTTTGTATTTTATTTTTTTATCTTTTCATTTTTTCAAGTGTTCACTAAGGAAGTGTCTGTTGTGTGCTCTGCTTGGACTAACACTGTGTATTGTTTTGTTGTCACAAAGTGTTGATTGTTTTCTCCCTCCAACATGACGTCATAGGTGGATTTAAGTCACTCGTGCTTCATTGCGGTGTGTGTCCGTGCCATCCCAACATAGCAGCCACAGAGCACACAAATGACCTAAGCAAATCACTGTACTCTGTGTGTTGCTATTAACAACCAGTGCTTTTATTTGTTCCGTAGCCAAACCAGTCTCTTTGTATGTATGAAACTAAAGAAAAAAACTCTTGTCCTCTATTCATGTATGTTCTGTGTGTTTAATCTGAGCAGTAGCACAACACATAAGCTGTCTTCCATACTGAATCAGCATTTTAGAGTTTAAATTGTTTTTTTTGTTTTTTTTTTCATAATTCTACCCTTATTACAAAAATAACTACAGAAATTATGACCTGGATATAGAGTAGGAAACAGCAGGAAGTCATGTCGCCAGCCTCAACGGGCAGCCACTAAATGATTAACAAAAATCAGGTCTGTCAACAACACATGTCTCCTCAGGAAGGGGCTATAAAAGGAAGTGAGAATCTAGAATCTCCTTTTGAAGAGCTAACATTTAGGTACATGTAGCAAAAACAACCTATTATAAGCTCCAAATATTTCTCAGAGTTGCATTTTTTATTTTTTTTAAGTATCAGCAGCAGCCTTAATGGGGAATTTTCTTAGTGTCTTAGCTAGTGTGCTTTTAGAAGGGCTGTAGTCATCCTCTTTCTTTGCAGGAATAATTTGGACCGTTTTTTCTCTTTCCACAATAGAGAACATTGCACAGCATTAGATGTAGAACTGTAATAGACATGGTCACTATTCTTTTGTTTATTCTTCTCTTCTTCTTACCCAGTATTATTCTTCTGATTGCTTTAAAGTCATTTCATAATTTGTTTTTCCCTTCAGCAAATCCTAAGGAACCATTACTTTGAGCTTTTCACTAATCACCTACCAGGCAAACTCTTTTATCAGTCTCAGTACTTTTCCACGGTCACCCTATGTACTGTCTTTTATTGAGTATCCTTCTTTAACTCTATATTTATGAAAGTATAAAGACAGTTTATAAGGAACCTATCTAAGACGAGAGCCATTACCTTTGGTTCTGTATGTTGATTCTCTTGTTAAATCACATGGTGAACTTTGTTTCTTTACTTTTATTCCCCATTCTCATCCACTCTTTCTATCTTGGCCTTTACATTCTCTTGCTTTTTTTCTGGTGATCTGTTTTTTTTTCGGCCGTGTAGCTCGCAGGCCACTGGCCAATACTGTGGATGGAGGGGTCCTTAGTCGCCTGCTCACACCCACCCAGGCCTCACTAGCTAGGAGCAAGAGCGCTGCCGCCCTGTCCGCTGAAGGAACAGATGCTCCAGGTAACCTCCGCTTAGGAGACCCTGATAGAGGAAAGTTGGCCAGGGACAGACCTGGTTACCCTCTCGTTTCATCAGTAAAAAGTCAACCTAGTTATTCCCATTATCAGTTAACTAGATAATTTCATTCCACTGCCCAGATGCACTTTTGGACTTTTCAAAGTGATTGGTCACTTCAGAGTTTTGACTGCAGTTGCAGTGATCAAATGTTAACGTGTGCACAGTAATTAATTATAATAAATTGCATGAGAAAGTGTATTTACATTCTAACAAATAAACTGACATACTCACACATGTTTAGTTTACATGCATTTCCAAATCTGATACAATCGGTTGTTGTGTGCTGAGCTGGGCTGTGCAGGGTAGTCATGGTCAGGAGCATTTCTCTGCCTCTGAGTAGCTTCAGGGTCCACACTAGGAGATTTACTCTAAGCTGCTTACCTATTGGTTCTTGTTACATCAGAGTAGGTCTGTTGTGCCATTCCATGAGTTCTCATAGTGAGGCATAATATGTGTTGATATTGTGGATGCTTTAAAGCATCCTGTGTGGGTTTTTATGTCGCCCTCGATGACTGTAGTGGTTGACAGCCTGCAATGATTAACACACAACCACAGTAATGAATACCTCTTTTTCCCTGGTTGACTGTGTGTTTTTATAGGTAGGAAGGGGAGTGTACTGTAAAGCACTTCAAAGCTGCAGCTGTATTTCTAGTGTTGGTTTTAGGCTGTGACGTTTATTGAGTGGCCATTACAAACCTGTTAGAAGGTATAGCTCCTCTGCTAAGTATAGCCCCAGTAGAAGCATGACTCATCCACATTAGCAGCAGCTCATTACAGGGTAGGTTTCATAGTCATTGCTGCGGCGCAGTATAAACTCTGAATGAATTTAGTGAACAGGCTGTGGCAGGGAGAGTTCTTTGGGTCTTGGGATTATGATGGTTAATCCCTCAATCTGACACAGCAAGCTAGTGCACAGCACCATTTCCTCTTCTAACTGCAGGCTAGACTTAACCTAATTGCTAAAGACAGTGTGTTAGAGCCTTTGCCATTACAGTTTTATAGTTATTTCTCAGTCCTGTCCTGAAACTTGAAAGGTCGGTCTCTCTCTGATTAGGAACAGTTACAGCATGACAAAAGAAAGGTATATTACTCATTACTCATACTCTAGTTACTGTACTCGAACACAGCAAGCAGTGCTATTTACATTCACTATGTGTTTAACGTACTAATAAATCTGTGTGATTTTTGTGTGTGTGCAGTGTCAGTGTGTGTTCTACTTTGGTGGTGGTAGGTTTTACATAATGTGTGTTGTGTTGTGCTGTGCTTATGGTGCCCGGTGTTTAGATTTGTTCATGTTGTATCCAGAAGCTGCAGGGTGTTTGGGTTTTTCGCCACATTGTTGCTCCCTGCTTGTTATGTGTCTCCAGTAATTTCCAGCCCATCCGGAGTTTCAGAAATTAAGCTATTCCCTGCGTAATGAGCTATATCTAACAAGTCGCTTTTTTGTTTTTTTTTTGTGCTCTTTCTCCTTACAAAAACCTTTCATTTCTTCCATCCATCATTCTCTCTTCCTCATTCCTTCTTTCCCCAACCTTACCTCTGTATTCCCCCTCTTTTCTTAATCATTCACTCCTTTTGCTTTTTGCTGCTTTGCTGCCCAATTTGGTCGCTTATCACTCCTCCCATTGGTTGTGCTCCCATGGTCCTGCGATGACTGTGTCCTTTACCAGAGTGTCACCTGTGTCCTCGCTCAGCCTCTGCCAGCCCATTGCACCCACCCCGTGGTCCAGTGCGCAGCCGCAGCAGCGACCGACAGAAGAGCAGCATGACCACATCTGTGTCAGCCGATGGAGCCCTGGACCCTTCAATGGTATGAACACCTTCGTTTTAATAACTGAACTTAGCTTTTAATCGTTGATCTCAATTTTAAAAATGTTCTCATGTCAGAAAACTGAAAAATAATGTTTGATTTGTTTAGTATCACTTTGCATTTGCTGATGGAGTAACCTGGATGTAGGGCTTTAGCTGGCATCTCCTAATCCATATCCAAATTTCCGAGTGATCATAGACACATTTAGGTTACACATTTGGTTGTGACTATAAGAACGACAAGCTATGTTATTCTGCTCATAGAAGATGTGCTTGAAATAATTTAATGCAGTTTTGATTATATTATATAATTTTTTTTTAAAAAAACACGTGTAGCAAAGCTATGGTTTTATTTCTGTGGGAAAGTTGTTAAATTTTGTTTGGAAATCATGGACAGAAAAAGTTTCAGTAGCTTACTTTTTTTTGGTAGCATTGTAGCAAGAGGGAGCACAGCAAGTAGTGCTATCTACAGTCACTGTGTGTTTAGTGTACTAATAAATCTGTGTGATATTTGTGTGTGCAGTGTCAGTGTTTGTTCTACTGTGGTGGTGGTAGGTTTTATGTAGTCTGTGCTGTGCTTGGTGTTCATATTTGTTCATGTTGTATCCAGAAGCCAGAAGGGAGTTGACAGAAAATGAAAACTTTCCTACATTAAAATTTGAGAGAGTGGCATGGAAAAAAAATAATTTGCCCCCTTCCTGATTTATTGTGAGTCGTCAATGCACATTTGGAGTATTTGTGGTAGGTCGCACACTCTTGGGAAGGTGTAGAAGTTTCTTTATTTGTGGATAAAGGCTCTTGCTGTGGTTCACCGGAGTCCCAAAGCCTTAGAAATGACTTTGCAGCCCTTTCCAGACTGATAGTTGTCAATAACTTTCTTTCTCGGCTGTTTCTTTAGATCGCAGCACTGTGTGTTGCTTTTCGAAATTTATTAGCCCACTTTATTTTGTTAGACAGTTTCTATTTAAATGATTTCTTGGTTCAACAGCTCTGACATTAAGCATGCCTGGGTGTAGTTAGAGAAAATAAACTCAGGTTTCCATAAATGTGATTAATTACAGTCAACTCATCATTTAAAGGAGGGTGGGTTACTTTTTCCACATAGACCAGTTAGGTTTGGATAACTAACCAGTGATCTCTGTCTAATATTAGAATTTGTTTGATCTGAAACATTTAAGTAAGACAAATATGCAAAAAATGCTTTTTCATGTCACTGTACATGCATATATCCTGCTACATTTGCCTGTCAAAGTACTTCTGCAGGATGCTAACCATAGGGAAATGTTACTCATGCAGCTGCTCTTTGAACTTTGCTGGTCACTCATTTAAACATGGGCAAAATTTCATACTGCTGATGCTTGAGGGTCTTATCTGTATGGTCTCACTTGTTGGTCTGCCGTGCCTGGTTCTCTCTCAACCTGGCTTTCTTCCTCCTTCGCTGTGGTTGTGAAGGGCTTCATTGTCATAGTATGAAACAAAGGGATTCACAGTGGCCCGATTATGGACAAATCAGGCCATGCAAAGCAGACCCCACCCAGACCGTGGGACCCAATGTCAGAAGCCTCTGACTTTTCTCACCATCATGTTATCATCTCTCCTCAAGATGTACTGAATGGATAATGTGGATAATTGGAATTCAAAGACTTATATTTGTATTACATCTCAATACAAACCAGTAATTGTTTTAAAATTAATTTTCAAGACCTGCAGCAAAAGTAATCTACAAAGATTTGTAGTGAAAGAATACGGTGAGGAGTTTGTTACAAAGTAAAAGCTTTTTTTGGGGGGGGGAGAACCAGTTAAATTCATCACTAAAGTACTTTGTTTTTTATATATGTTCTATAAATATTTCATAATACACAAAGGATTTTGTGGGAATTGGTTTTACGTTCTTGGAATAACCCTATTTGAGAGTGGTTTTATTAATACTGTCTCCACTTGTGTCCTGTTTTTTTGTGAAATTACAGAAAGATAAGAAGTTAACATCACCTGTGGGGCAACGTCCTGCCTCCCCATCCACTCCAGGTCGGCACCGTTCGCCATCGCCTGCCCCCAGTCCAGGTCCAAAGAGGACTCCATCGCCTTCAGCACCCAAGTAAGACTCCTACACAGGATTTGTTATGAAACACATGCATTTTCATTTGGTTTTAAGTCAGAAAATAAGATGGCACACACAATTTCTTCTGCAGGCAAAGCCCTAAGATGCGCCCAGCCTCTCCAGGCGCAATGAAACAACGCCCACCGTCTCCTCAGCCTGCATCAACCAAACCCCCACCCATCCAGAAGCCTCTTGCTCCAGCAGGACCACCAACCTTACGAAAGAGGAACTCCAAGTCCAAAGATCTATGTCCTGTTCAAGCTGTGGCTCAACAGTCCTCTGATTCCAGCAAGACCAAAGACAAAGATGGTGAGCAGTTAACAGAGAAAGATTGCTTTATGTACTGTGACTTAACAGCTATTGTCACCTGACAGTCAGTAGCAGTATTTGCCAAGACTGTTCATTATCCTGCAAACCAGGATGTTTGTTCACTGTATTCAGACATACATTTCATTTCAGCCAGTAAAGCAGGACAAGATTAAGTCACTAAGTTAAAGTGTTTTCGGCTAATGTACTGCAGCACGTCTAGTTCCAGGTGATTACCTCCAGGTCATAATGACATATCCCTTTTTTTTTTTTTCAAAAATGTTGCTTCTGCAAAAGGACTGTTTGTCCTGCACGTAGTTATTGGCACATGCTTCATTTACTGCATTCAGAGGAAACTGCAAACAGAATTTGTGCTTTAAGCACAAGAGAATCACAATCACTGAACATGGTTTTATAACATGTCATTTTATTTTAGTAGACACGCCATTATTGGGATTGTGTTTACATATTGCAATAAATCTCGGTGAAGCAGAAAAGGTAGCGTTTACCACCTGGAGTCGCATGCTTTAGACATTTGGATTTGCTGTTTCTTCTGCCACCTCCTGGCAGGGAAAATGGTTTTCATATGGATTTACATGCAACCAGATACCCACTGTGTGTTAGAAAGCTCTAAAAGCATGGTCCAGTTTAGGTTGCACATTTGTTTTTAGGAGTGTATGAACGGCGTTTACCCTGCCTTTTTACCCTGTGTCTGCTGAGATAGGCTCCAGTCCCCAATGGCTGTTTTATGAGCAGTTAAGAAAATGGAAGGATGGATTTATTCAACAGTCCAGCTGATAGATTTGTCACATTGCTTACTATGGCTTAATACACCCAATACACCCAAAACATAAAACATAAGTGGATAAATGGCTTGATGTGTTAACCTTTGTTGTCTAACCTCATGTATGAATTCCTGAGGAGAGTAATTCACTCAAAGCAAAGGGGTACTCTCGGATTCAAGTTAGACTTTATCAAGACACTTTCTTCACTGTTCTGCTTCTGTCTTTTCTGTGATGACAAATTCTTTGTGAGCTTTGTGAGCCGCTGGTTTTCAGGACTGTCTGGAAGTCACAATAGAAGTAGCAGTGCGAATCCTTGCTGGGAGAGTATTCAAGAGTGTAGTCCAGCCCTCAAAAGGCATCCAGTATGAATCAGGGGTATGATAATGGACATGGTCTGATACTTGAGGGAAAAGGTATACCTGATGAGGGGATGGGACTTTACCATGTGCTGATGAAGGTCGGTGATGGTAGGGATGATGTACTGCCAGAGCTTGATTTGAGAAGAAAGGTTAAAGTTGAGGTAAATCAGGCCCGTACAGCATTGACAAAGTAGCTGACAGAAAGTCCTCAACCTCCGTATTTGTCTTTTCCACCTGTCAGACTCAAAGGCTACGACAGGCACCAACTCGGCTGCTGAGGCTGCCAAGATCCTGGCAGAAAACCGTAGACTGATGCGAGAGCAGAAAGAGAGAGAGGAGAAGCTTAGGCTACAGAAGGAGGAAGAGGAGAGGTAAGGTTATTTGAGCTGCTGGAACTGTGTTCTTGTTTGTTCCATAAGTTATCATCATAAATTATTTTTTGTTTTTATTGTGTGTTGTTTGTCTATATATGAGAAAGAAACCTCATATACGACCACAGCGTAATACCATTGAGAACAAAGTTGTTTAATAACAACAGTAGTTTGGAGCTGCTTGTATTTTATAGCCACATGTGCGATTTGCATTGTTTTAGCTAATGAAACAGGCTGAGGCATACTGGTAATGAATACGAATAATTTTCGTTTGTCAGGATACGTTAAATTAAGAGGTGCCATTTTTGACTATCTTAGGTTGAGAAAAGAAGAAGAGGCACGTTTAGCAGAAGAGGCTCGATTGAAACGTCTGGAGGAGGAAAAGCAGCTTGCAGAGGAGAGAAAACTTAGGGAAGAGGAAGAGGCTCGCCTAGCAGAGGAGGAACGGATTAGGCTGGCAGAGGAGGAAGCACAAAGGCAGGCTGAGCTCCAAAGGGAACGCGAGGAGGCCGAGGCCAAAGCCCAGGAGGAGGCAGAAAGAGTTCGTCAGGAGAGAGACCGAATTATGCAGCAGAACCAACAGGAACGTATGGAGAGGAAGAAGGTATGATGGGTGCATCAGCTTTTTTTATTTTTGTTTTGGGCCTTGATTCATCTACGTGTCATTAAATAATTTTGTTTTGACAAGAAGTTACATCAAGAGTCAGTTTTTTAACCATCAGTCTCTCTCCTTTACCCAAGAGTCCAGATCACATTGGCAAAGTAATTACTAGAAATTAATTTCTAACCTAACCTCTTTTAAAACTCTTCTCTGTTACAGAGAATTGAAGAAATAATGAAGAGAACTAGAAAAGGGGACCAAAATGATTTAAAGGTGAGCTCACATTCAGTCAACCCATTTGGTCGTATTTGTGATTTTCAGAAAATTCCTTCACAATCAAGGTCTGTTAACATTTGCCTCCTGTGTAGAGAGATGATGATAAATGCACACAGGAGAATGAAGATGAGGAAATGGACCAAATAAACTGTGAAACTAAAAGTAAGAGTTCTCCAGTCTTTTTCAGCTAAGAATCTAAATATGCTGAGCAACTTTCATTATTTGTCTGTAACTGCGAATGTATCTTCTTACTTTCAATGTACTTACATATTGCTTGTGTAAAATTACATATATTTCTATGTGACTTGTGACATGTCTGATCTGTGTTTTCATTGTCACCCTAATTAATACAGTAACAGAGATTGACAAAGATGAGAGCTGTCTGTCCTCCGGTGAGCCTGCAACAGAGCGAGAAGAGCCCCTGGGCCACACGGACGAGAAATCAGAGACAGACAAGGAGAATAACAATGGCACAAGCACAGATGAGACTCAGGCAGAAAGGTACAACTGTAGAGAAACCAACAAAACCCACAAACTGAGTTATGTTTAGTCATCTAAAACTGCCTCAAATAGTTGGCACTTTTTTTTTCTAATTCAAAACAGCCACCAGTTCTTTGCATATGTTCTCTTATGATGTTTTGTTTGTGCAAACTAGCACTGCTACCAACAACCAGATGTTTTAAAAGAGTTTTTCAAAAAAATATATAGATTTGAGCAGTCCAATCAACTTGCAGGGTGGAGTTACGATTAAGTAGATGCGTTTCTCCAGAGATTTTCTATGATTTCAACAGCTTTCTTCTACACAAAATACCTCGGTATTACAAGTTAGCTAACATGTCAGAGGTGGAACAAGATTTTCTCACATTATTAAACTGTTTTGGTATGTTAGTGAAGCCAAAGACTCCCATCTCATATTTTACAGTTTGGCTTCTAACATCTTACAGAGAAATACATAAAATACATTACATTTCAGATCTTTTTTCTCTCTTAAGAATCAGATTTTAGTTCAGATGTATTTCTATTAAAATACAAACACCTATAATAATCTCTTACTCTCCCTTGGTTCCCCTTCTTCAGTCCAGTCCCTGAGGGTCGCCTTGTCGAGGGTTCGGAGTTCACGAATGAGCAAGACTCTACCAAGTTGGTCTCCACAGTCAATGGAAAATCCAACCAATGGAGCTTTGAGGAGCTCATTGACCTCAACGTCCACTCCAAGTCTCGACCCCTCCTTGAGGCGGGGGACTGTAACAATGTCTTGATCAATTGTGACGGGAGCTCAGATGGAACCAGAGTAGCCTTTGAAGACAATGAAACCCCCATCAGCACGCTGCATTCCTCCAGTCAACCCATAGAAGCCCTGCCAGGTGAGCTGTCAGTCACTGATGACTCCGATGCTGCCATTGTCTAACTTAACAACTGACAAGAACTCTCATGTTTTATGTCCCTCTAGAGATTTGACGTCTGCGGCGTCGCTGAGAAGCCTCTTACTGTTGCACTCCTAAAGTTCCTGTCCAGTTGACCTCCTTAAAAATTCTGTCAATTCCAAGCAGCTTTCTCCCCTTTCTCCTCCTTTTCAAGAGGGAGGAGCACAAGGTGAAGTGGAAAGACCACCCAAGTGCTACGTTTGCACCCTACATGATGAGGAAACTATGTATTGAAAGTATATATTAATAATTGTGCTTCAGGGAAATGCTGTCTATTCCTTCCACATGCTTACCCTGGGTCTTTTTCCTCTTCCTCTTGTGGTTTTTAGTTCTCCAGATTTTTTTTTTCCTCAATTTTGTCCAGTTTTGCTGATTTTTTTTTTTTTAAAGTGTTGGCTTTTGTCAGGGGTGCGTTGTTATAATTTATTAATTTTGGCTTCTTTGATATTGTAATTATTGTTATCAAATGTTTAGTCTTTTTTTCTTCTTGTGAGAATATTCCAGGACACATGCACAATAGATTTTGTGAATTATTCTTAATTAATGGAAGAAATTGTTATACGTTCTGTTTTGTTGGGGTTTGGTGGAGGTGGCATCACAGGTTCTCCATGTGACTGATCTAAATTTACTTGACAGTCTACTTTTTGCAGCAACATGGCCTTACAATTTTTTTCCCTCCTTTCTAATTTTTTAAAACAATTTTTTTTTTCATGCATGCACAGTTTAGCAATCCCTGCTAACCTCGGGATTGGCTGTGTTAATACATTACTTGACTGGGCTTTTGTCATTTCATCCCCCCCCCTTTCCTTCTTTGGCCACTAGAGGGCTTCAGCAGCATAGCAGTTGCATTTGAAGGCGAACCATGTGTAGATCCACATGTTCAGTAAACTTTTTGCACTTGTTTGAAGCTCACGGTTGGTTTAGGTTTTTCTTTTTTTTTTTTTTCTTTTTTTTTGCATTTGTATATAGAATACAAGTTTACTAATATTGTACTTTACAAGAGTCCTAGCTGGGTCCGGTTTTAGTGTCATTTGTGGCGACTCCTCCAACTGTTTGAATAACCATACCTGTAACAGACTGTCACAACACAGAGGTGAAATCCAGTAGTTTATTTTTAGCTGCTTCTGAGCTTCTTGACATGGTGTTTGTTACTAAACTGAACTTGTGCTGAAACTAGGAATCAGGCTTTCAATGATCCAGTTTTAACTTGAGCTTTAGTTCCCGCTTTGTGATTCATTCTTCTGTGTGCTTCATCATCAGTTCCACTTCTTTCCAACTAACCACCATCTAAATATCCTGTCAAACTAGCTGCTACATTTGACAAAATGCATTTCAACTATTTTTGTAGTATACAATTTTGGCTGTTGGTTTCTATATGAAAATGCATTTCTACATATATTTAAGTGTTATTATATTGTGTAAATAATCAGTATTAGGCAAATGAAGCCATGTTTAGGATGGAGTGGCTCAGGTTGTGGAGAATTCAAGAGTCTGTGTAAATGGCTATTCGGTTTCAGTTTGACTGGTGCCGTGTGACGGGGTTGCCAGGTTCTGTTTGGCCTACCTGGCAACCCTTATGTCCCCTTTCACAAGAGCTCAACAAAACTGGGTGGCAATCTACTTTGTTTCCTAAGTTTCAGCTCTGTATCTGCAAGCGCTAATTCTAAATTTTGCCTAAAAAAAAGACTAAACCAGTTGAGATTTGGATGACAGAGCCATTTTTGTCCTTACAAACACATCTAAACCCATGATATGAGTCATAGATGTGCCTCTCAGTGCTTTTACTGTCATCAAAATGCAATTAATGTCACGCAAAAGGATGTAGGGGTGTTGATTGGTCGTTGCAGGTGCGTCTGCTCAGGATTCAATTGTTCTACTGTAGAATAAGGAGGGCACTTCCACCCGACAAAACCTGACATGGGTCAGGCTGGTTTTCTGGTTCTTTGTTATTCATGAAATGTTGAATTTCTTGATGCTTGAATAGTCCAAGCACGAGGTTTGAGACCTTGAACTTTTGCCTTTTTCTCTGCTGGCTTACTAAACTCTCTCTGTACATATAAGGAGTCTGAGCTTTTTAGCTTTTCAGCTTTGATTAATAAGCTCAAAGAATGTAACAGACTCCATAAACCGTCCTGCAATATTTACCACGTCTCTGAGCTTACGCGCTTTTAGCCATCTTATGTTATTCTTCTAGGAAGCATGAGACTTTTTGCACTGTCACAAGTTACCCTTCTTTAAACAAAGCACGTATCTGAGGACTTTACAGACTCCTGGGGGAGCTGTGTAAACTTTCATAAAGAAAAAGTCATTTATGTAGTTCTGTCACTTATTCCCATCCAGATGTTTTAGTCTCATTCATAACCTGAGCCTTAGATCTTTCATACTCCACTTTGCTTTCCTGAATACACCTGTCTAAGGAGTGGTTGTAGTTGCTGCTTGAACACATACGGTGTCTGCATGTTACAGGGTATGGATGCAGAGCTCACAGCACGTAGTCTTCAACATCTATAATGTTAGGTTAGAACGGTGCCTTAGATTAAGATTTAGTGTGGGTTGTTTGTTTTTTTTTGTTTTTTTTATTGTTTCACAGTCAACTAAGAAAGCTTCTCCTTACCTCGGCCTCGACAATCATTCTACTCAACAAGGGCAACTTTGTGAATATGAATATTTCTCTAGACGTTTTACTAACAATGCCCTGTCCACATATTACATTTGTACTGTAAATATATCTAAAGTTTACTGAGATACTGACTGTTAAAACAATAAAGCCTTGAAAAAATATGTTTCCATTTCTTGCTGTGAAGAGGAAAAAATGGGGCTTCATATCAGTTTGTTTTTATTCATGTTTTGCATTTAATGTCACTCATTAAGAATACATGAGCACTTTATATTTCAGTATGGGTTCATCTAAACAGTTTTCTCATTTTCTATTTGTGCATTCAGAGATGTAACAGATTATTAATCAAAGCTGGTATGTATTAGCAGCAGGAAGCATATTAAAAGCATTTTCCCCCCAAAAGATTCCAGTAAGCCACTGAAAAGACTTTTGTCTCAATAGGCTCTACAAAATCCTGTATTAGATATATAGTGCACATCACAAACCCACAAAGAAAATACGTCATGTTAGTATCCAATCCCTGACTCTGAAACAAGCTGCAGTTATGTTTATATAGATAAATGAAAGTTAATTGACATAGCCTGTAGTTTGGCAACCTTGCAATTTTTTTTTTTGTCAAAAAGTCAGTTTAGGTGTTAACTCCACATCATCAAATTCTCAGATGCACAACAGTTTGCACATTTTACAGCTTCTTAGCACAGTCGGGGCAATAAATGTGCTCTCCATTGATGACAAAGCGCTTGTTGGCCAAGGAGAGGGAGCACTTCTTGCAGTTGAAGCAGTACTCGTGCCAGGACAATCCCTCATAGTTGACCACATTGGTGCCGTGGCCAAACCCTGCACAGAGACACATGAGGGTGTTTTTTATACAAAAAAAGGATGTTAACATAAAGCATAAAGGCCAAAACATGTAATACATGATCTTACCGTTTGAGACCAAAACAACATGTAAGAGCTAAAGGATTAAATTTAAAAGGGGAAATTGCGTAAGGAGGGAAAAGCTCCCTATCATTGGCACTAATCTCCATTTAAATCCAAGTGCTTATTCATTCATTAGTCATTTATTATGCCTGCCATAAGACAAATTTTAATATTTTTGCTTGTTCAGCTGACCTGCTGTGTGCTGCCTGAACAAATTGAAGTTGTGCTGAAAGTTTATTGGAAGTCATTTAAATGGTTGTCTGCCAGAGATGAAAACAAAGTGTTGCCCTTTTCTTGCTCTCAGATACAAAACTGTCTAACTATATAACACAGTACTTCTAAACCTTACTCCAAACATGAAGAAAGTACGCAAAACATTTTTATAACATTTTTTTAAAATGAATCCCAGCGCACATTATGTAGACATTTAAGACAACAAAACAAAAGACAAATGATGATGCTTCCCTGACCTGTTATTGGGTTCTTGCAGCCATGGCACTTCTTGGCCACATCAGTCTTGTAGCAGTCCACGCAGTAAATGTTGTCCTCATGAGAAGTGAAGCGAGTTCCTGCCAGAGATTTATGGCAGGTTTTGCACACGAAACACTCGGAGTGCCATGGCTGGTCCTGGTAGCTGATCCCTCCAGAGGTGATGGGCTTGGAAAGGCAGATATTTTGATTGTGATGTCAAACACAACGGGATGATAACTAAATGTAGAGAATGATAAAGTCTGTGCTTGTACCTGCTTGCAGTGGAAGCATTTCTTGGCAAACTTCTTTTCGTGGCAGGGAGAACAGTAGATGTCCTCACCCTTGGCCAGGAAACTCTGTGTGCGGATTGGCTGCTTGCACTCAATGCAGGTGAAGCATTCCTCATGCCACACCTTGTTCTTGTACTCCACGTTCTGAGATCCTGAATAACAAGATGATTGAAAACAAATTATCTGGGCTGAAAATTTGCTTAGTCTATAACGAGGAGGGACATTATGTATGTATATATATATATATATATATATATATATCAGTGCCCTGTCTGATATTATCATATGTACTATCATTACTATCAAGGTTCATGCTACCTTGTTGTATCCGAGGGAATTTTTAAAATTAAAGAATTCATTACATCCTATAACTTTTGCCGTGTTTATTAAAGTGTTGTTGTTGTATGCACAAAATAATGTTCTATAGAAAAATTATTACCCACAGAAATAATGTCATGAAAACTTTTCAGAGAGAAAAGGTGTGTATATGGTGCAAACCCACCTGGCATGACCACCTTGTAGCAGCCCTGGCAGCGATTGCCATCCTCTCGGGAGCTACACTTGCCACACATTATCTTCCCATCATCCCGAGCGCTGAATGCCTCACTGGCCAGTGACTTGTAGCATTTGGCACAGCGGAAACAGTCCTCATGCCAGTAGCGGTTCTTGTGGTGCAGCTCCTGAGGGGGAAAAGCAGGGGTGGGGAGGTGAGCAGAGGTGCCTTCACTAAGTCCTGATGCAGACCTCATTAAAATGGAGTTTGTTTACTCATCATGTGGACTGAGGCTCAGGGGCCGAATAGAGAACAAACCTATGTGACCGGCATAAAAGTGGTAATGAAGTGAAGTAGGATGTGGTGAGCCATGAAGGAGTTAGAGGTCTGAGAGGGTGGGAATGCGCAATGAAGTATATAAGCTCCATTATTAGGAATGACACATCTTTTCACGCAGTTAACTGCCTGTGACCGAGTACTGAGAGCATTTTCAAGGCAGAAGTCGGTGCTTTATAATAGCCAGACCTCAAGTTAAAGCCAGCATCCACTCTGAACATATAGTACATACAGTTATGTCCACAATTATTTGGACAAGCAGCAAGGTCAAGCAAATATTGCCTTCAACGGATTTTGAGGAAGTTATTAGGAACAATCCCGTATGTCAGGTTATTTTAGTTTGTCCAGTTACTTTAAGACCCTGTGAATAAAATTGGCTGTTACACCTAAACTGTTTAGAATTTAGTTAAAAGCCTTGAATTAAAGCTGACAGTCTGCACTTCAGTCACGTTTATTCAAAAGCCTCAATGACGATTTACATCTACAAAAGGCATTTTAAAATTTAGATAGCTGCCGCCCAGGGTCTACACAGCATGGCTGATGTGAAAATGGCCTATACGCAGATCAGAAGTCTCCTTTCTCTACAAAATGACCTTTAAAATGTTTTTATTTTGTCCTTGGAATCTGCGAGGAATATCTAGAAAGCTTCAGAAACCCTAATCCATTTTAGGATCTTTGCATTTAACCAAATAAAAGTACAACTATTAAGTATAATAGCGTTTAGGATATATTAATTTGTGTAAGAAACCTTTACATTACACTCAAAGCTTAAACAAAAAAAAAAAATCATTCTTTTCCATCCACACTATTTTCACCTTGGAGTCAGCACCAATGGGGCGTCTGCACTCTGCGCACGTATTGGCGCAGAGCTTATCAAAGCACTTGGTGCACACGTGCTTGTCATCCTTCTTCACATACTTCTTGCCATGCAGATTGTCACGGCAGTAGTAGCAGTCAAAGCGATCAGTCATGGTGGAGGTTAGATAACTCCTGGGACCTGTGAGGAGACGAGAGGAGGAGAGTGTCACTGAATGTGTACAGAGAATCTGCTCTCCACGTTTAGGTCTGCCTACATGGCAGGATGTTTCCTTGTAGCACCAGCAGGGGGCACTGTTGCATTTTCTACAGCCATGGAATCAACATATGAAGCATTCTGAACCCCTTATAGTTGCAGCTCAGAAAGTTTGAAGTTGCTTATATTGACAGGTTGAATATAAGCAACAATACATTCCACCCACATATATGAATATATACATCTGACCTCAACCTAAAAAAATTTAGATTTAGTCTTCAGTGGAAAGATGTATATGTTTTTTCTGCTTTCCCATTGAGACACTATGACATGTGGCTCTAACAGCAAGCATACCAAACTGATGAGAGAAGTGTCAGTGAGGTAAAAAAAGCAGCCCACAGATGTCTACTTGTTGATTGCAGGTTTCCTGGCCTGTAGACTTTTTTATCAAGCTCTCCCTGGAAAGCTTATTTTTAGACCATTCGACTCATTCCCTTCACCCCCTCCACCTCAAAGCTGTCTCCCCAGAGCCCCGGCCCACATTCGATCTTTTGTCTTGCGTTTTGGTCAGATCACTTTCTTAGATGATATTGTAAACTTTGTGTCAGAGTGGCTTTGCTACTTTATTGGTCAACATTCCTGCATTCCTGTCGCAGTTGACATCCAGTGTGAGTAATTTTCTGGAATAAATAGTTATGCATAGTGTGGACAAATAAGCACTATCTAGATCACTTTAAAAGCTTATCTGGAAGCCAGAAAGGGTAGCTGAACAGTCTGTGAACTTTAGAAAAATTGATTTATTTGGATACACAGATATCATTTTAATCCGATGCAACAGCAGCTATGGAGGAAACAATGCAGGGTATGACAATTGTCCCAGTAACCATAGGAGCAAAGAAAACATTTATGCAGGGAGCTATTTAAGTAAGATGTGGTAAAAAAAAATAAAAATAAAAGCCACGTGAAAGCGATGCGAGGTATGTGGTGTGCTCTGTTCTGCAGCTGTGCTCGAGGGATAAAGACTGGACTGGGGACTGAGCAGTGACACGCCCTACTCCACCTAAACTCACCCCCTTGTAGCATTTCATGGCAAAACCCCCTTCAGTCCAACACAGTCAACCTTGTCAAATCACACACAGTACACATTACTAAGCCCAGCAAGCCCGGAGATCTATTTTAGACTTGGACACTCTATTTAAAGTCCATTGACCTTCCAAAGTGGACAAATGTAGATGGATGCAGACTGATGACTGCTGGGACTATGCAGCTATTGTGGCTCCAGCTGACACATTTCCAGTACTTTAATCTGCTGTTGCAAACAGCATGACAGCTGCCCCCTGTCAAACAGCCGTGATGTACAATGATGCTCAGCTGTGGTGGGAGAGGTGTATACCACTGTGCTCCCTTCGGGGAGGAGTCCTCTTTAGTGGGAAAGGTCACAGTGAGACCACTTCAAGAAGTGAGTCAAACACTGGACAGACTGAATATCAGCCGAAATAATATCTGTTGAAGTGTTCTGTTCTTTGCCTCTGATTCTAACATTCCTTAAAGAAGGCCTACTGAAAATGTTCCCATCTTCATGTGAAAGTGTTATAGAGGTAAAGGTGCATGGCAATAACAATTTCCAAAATTTCAAAATAGGCCCCTGAACACTTTTAAACAGTCACTACATAATTGAACATCCACACATTGTAATATTAAACCACAAATCCATAGTACAACATGGCCTTTTCATGATGATACAATATAATGAGGAGTTATTGGGTCTATTAAGTTATTTTACTGCAGAAAAATACAAAATTCTCCATAGTGTAAGTAGATGTAACTATATATATATATATATATATATATATATATATATATATATATATATATATATATAGTTATATATGCTATTTAACAATCACAAACCCGTCCTCTAAAATGAGAGTTGTGAGTTGAATCATGGCCTTTTAAACACTGTTTCAATAAATACTGAATATTATATTCATGCAGAAGGTAAAATTCATTGCAGGCTGTTGTGTTCATCTGCATCAGCTTCAGCTAGGTAGAATAAACTGGCATACTTATCACATAGTACAATTGACTAAAATTTATTAAATGCTTTTTCTGTGGATATATATATATTTTTTAAATTTCATCTAAAGTAAATAAAGTACAGGGAATATTTGAGCTTTAATTGTGGTGTTAATTTACTCATCCACCTTCTGAAGTGAAAAAAAGTTTTGTTTTTTTTATACATGCTTTCCCTGATTTTGTTTTGATCCAAAGGGAAATGTTATATCTGTATTAGAACTTTAGTGAAGTTTTTCATTAAAATTTAAATACCACCTGAAGATGTTAAAACTGATCATTTAAAAATAGCCCGTATTCATATTACAGGTGAGGTTGTTTCACACATCAAGAAAATCTCAGTGGACCTGCTCCGTTTTTCTGAAAACAATCACAAGAAAACACACTGACTTCATTATCTGAAAACAGACCTGTTCTTCTTACCTGTTACAAAAACATTTTGCATCAGATTAGAAAAAACAAAAAAACAGGCAAAAAGTTTTTACCTGAGTGTCTGTATGTCATGTTTGCGTTCCAGAAAGGCCGAAAAGAAGAACAAGAAAAGAAAAGGAAGACAAAACAGGGTCAGTAGCATCCACAGAGGGTCAAACCTGGAGACCACACATCTTGTTAAGAAATGGGGGCTGTATATACCCCTTTGTGACCTGACCCCAAATCCAAATCCAACCTTCACCCCTCCTGTCCTTTTTAGGGAATGCATTAGAGAATAGATGGATGAGAGAGAGAGGGAGTATGATGCAGAGATTAGGTGATGCAGATTGGATTCCTCTGCTGTAACATCAGCAGGTGAAAAAAAAGGAAAACACAGCCTGGGGGGTTTGAATGATGACCGTGAGGGATAACAGATACTCCCACTGCCCTGACTTTAAATGTTTTGTAGAAGAAGATGTACAGCTGATATGTGGGATAATTCAAAAGGGATGACTCACAAGAGGAACAAGTTGATATTGATTGAGCTGAGGAGGGAAGCTGTTTAGTGGAGAGTTATATAAGGATCTCCTCTTATATATTCATGAGTGGATACTATGGAAAAAAACTAGTGGGGTTTGAAGAATAGAAAAAAATGAAGCCAAGAGTGCTGAATTCTTTCTCTGTTATCTTGTTGATTCAGATTTCAGGAAAGAATATTGTATTTAAATCCAGAGGAAACACCCACACATTCCTCACTAATACTCTTGCCAAAAACAAATTCTCCTCATGCAGTTACAATACTTAACCCAGACCAACAACTGAAACAGAAACATTTGTTAATATTAACAAAACATGAGGCCAAAATGATTAGATATTATTTTACAGAAACAACAGACAGGTTCCCAAGTCATGAGTGGAAAAAAACACTTCTGGTTAGCAAACAGCAGATATGGAACAACATTATCATTTATTTGGAGCTATTTGACCACCGGATTAATCAGTATATCAAATATAACTAATATGTTCACATTACTTTAGCTCTGATATGGTCTATGAAAAATCCTTGAGGTAAATACCTGTATCAAAATGTTCCACTATGTTAGCCAGTTGTTTTGCAGGTCGTCTACAACATGTTTTATAACAAAGAAACTACCTGTATGCTGTTTCCTAAAACAAAGATATAAAAGCATTAAGAGTAAATTAAAACAGTAAAGTTGTGTTCTAGCGTTTGACCTAATGTTATGTAGGAAATAAGCTTCCTTACATTCAGTTAACTTCCACTGTTTCTACTAATACCAGAAACATTATGGTCACCCTCATCTTGTTTTCTCATCATCTTGTCAGCTCAAATGCAGAACTACAGAAAGCACTTTCTTCTGATTCATTCAAGCCTTTAGACGCAGACAAGTTTAAAGCCAGAAATATAAGACCACGATGAAAATTAAAGGAAACTGAAAGCCCACAGACTAACAGAAAGTAAAATCTAATGAGTTGGGAACCATAAAACTCTCTATTTACTCCCTAACCAGTGTATAGAAAAGAAAATGTCCTACGTTGCTCACAAAACACATCTAAATATACACACAAACTAGTGAGTGTGTGTCTGTGTGCTTGTGCCACACTGTTTAAAGGGCATCTGGTTGTAATTACAGATTCGATTTGGTCCATTACCATAGAACACAATATTACATTTGTTCTCTTTTATAATCTGTCACGCAATTACTGCAAACCCACAAAGACTAATCAATATGTCGAGAGGCGCCATGACTCCCCAGCCTATAAAAATCTCCAGTAGATGGTCTGCTCAGGAAATCTGTTACTTCTCAGTTTATTTGCATACTTAACTTTAAGTCTTGTTTCAGATTATTATGTCTGTAACCAGATAATTTTGCCCCACATCCTTTTTCTCCTTTAGCTTGTTTGGGTCATCTGTCTTGGTCTTTATCTCTTTATCTGCACTGCGATGCATTCCTCTCATCGTTGCCTTGACTTCATGTGAATTTTGATCATAAGGGGTGGGACAAACTGGAAAGGTCACAGTCTAACAGTTTGATAAACTGGATAACTGATAATGGAATAATTATGATGGCGTGGTAAACGGTGGATTTTTTTTTGTCGTTCTCTTATTATTTTTTAACCAGTAGAGGTCCAATATTAAGGTACACACTCTGTCATTTAGAAGGTTTTACACATCAGGACATAATAGAAAAATTACCTCATCCAGATATTACCAGAAATTAAAATTAAAATTTCCTTACATAGGTAAAACCTCAAATGAAGAACAACACATGACACAGTGTACATCCACGTTTCATTAACTTGCAGAACTGCCTGCAATAAGTTAAAGTAATTGTTTTCTGCATGACCTTATCAATCTCTCACATCATCGTGGAGGAATTTTGTCCCACTTTTCTGAACAACGTTGCTTCAGTTCATTTGCAGGTCTTTTAAGGTCTTACCGCAGCATTTCAGTCCGGTTGAGGTCTGGACTTTGACTAGGCTTTTGCAACACCATGATTCTTTTGTTTTTCAGTCATTCTGCTGTATATTTGTTCCTCTGCTTGGGATCGTTGGCCTGCTGCCTGCCCCAATTTAGGTCAAAATTCAGCTGTCAGACAGATGGCTGACAACCGAATTCAAACGTCACCCTCTGCCACCTTGCTCAACAGTTGGTATGAGGTATTTGTGCTGACATGCTTTTTGGTTTCCTCCAAACATGGTGTTCTGCATTATGGCCACACATCTCCAATTTAGTACTGCTTGTCCAAAGGGCATTGTTCTATAAGTCTTGTAGCCTGTTCAGATACAGCTTTTCAAACCTAACATGCTAACAGCATCTGAGGTGTAGCACTTCGGTTTTTGGTGTTTTTTTGCAATTTCTCTGAGCATCCCAAAACAGTATGGAAATGACCTCGTAACCCTTCCCAGACTGACGGGCAGTAACAATTGCTTCTTTGAGATCATTGCTGATGTCTTTCCTCCTAGGCATCCCATTAAGACACAACTGAACACTCCAGAACAGCAAACTGCCAAAATCTCTGCTGTTATAGATGTGCTCACATTTACTGATGATCAGTGATTCAAGTGCATTTGATTCAAGTACCTGGCTGCTACTTATCCTTTTTTGGGAAACCCAAATAACCCCTGGTCAGCTGACTCACTAAAATATGTTCCAAATAAGAAAATCCTGGTTGGTGATGTAATAAATTTGCCATTTTTACATTTAGAGAAAAAAGGAGGACAAAGGCTTTAAAGTCATTCACACTGCTAATGGAAACAGACAGTAATACAGGCAGTAATATGCCCTCTCAAACCGTGTGTGTACTTTTGAAACTGCTCCTGTTGTGAGACGCAATGAATTTGATGAATTTTTAGGTGGAGGTTTCAAGCTCATTATCTAACACCTCTCTAAGCTGGCAGCGCTGAGAAACAGGAAATCTGGCCTGTACTTCCTGAATAATAGCAAGTCATTTGGGGTGACTGACATAGGCAGCCACCCTCATTCTCATTGTTACCAACAGCAACAAAACCCTTGTCTATCTGTCTGAGAGCTCATTTCTCAACATGACCTCGTGTCCTGGACATCTCAGTGTCTCAGTCACCCTCCAAATCTGGTTAGTGGGCAGACAGCCTGAGCCACACTATCTTTGTCAGGGGAACAGTGACTCACCAAACACACACACAGAAACACACACACAGCGACATAGCACACCAACCATTTGTTCATGTACGGAGCTGTGTTACAAGATGGACATAAGGTCAGGATGAGACTGCAAGACCAAACACGCCGAGGTCAAATATATTCTAACGAAAAGGCCACAAGGGACGGTCGATCAACACAGTAACACTCGTTAAACTAATACATCTTAGATGTGAGTGTTGCTAACACACACACGCCCACAGTCACGCACTATAACTTTCAGACTAAAGCTAAAAGTTAGTTTCCATGGTGCTCATTGCTCTCACATGGCTCAAGCCTCTAAACATAAAGAACTTATTTCTTTCTGTTGATGCAAGGAGCGATAGTTTACAGAGAAGAAGAAATCCAGTTGTGTACTTGACAATGGATTCAATAATTAATTAATGATAAAAAGTAAAGGTGAAATATATCATAAAAGTCCCCTGTCAGTTTCTGTGGTTCGGTCAGCGTTCTGGTTGTCAGAGTAAAACAATGTTATACTTGTATGTAAAAAATAATGTCAAAGAGTGAAAGGGTACCATTTATTTTTTAAATTTCATAGTCTTTAACCTACTTCTACAGGCCAAATCACACCATGATCTATGTCATCATAATCATATGTTGAATGATAATGATTGCTGAATTAACATGAACTAAAGTCATACTTTCCAAATTGCATGACTTTTCACTCAGTTGCATTTAACTGACGGCTATAGCAGTTGTATAAAAGCATATACAGATATAGCTATTTGAATCTGCTGAACTCAGTCCCAGATCATGCTTGTGTAATGACTGTAAACTGGCACATTTTGCACACTTGTGCACTTAATTGCACATAACTTTAATATCAAGCAGTGTAAATTTGCTCTTTTTGTGTTGATAGTGAACTTGTATATAAAAGACCGTATAACAACATGATCTGTCCTTTCTAAAGGATAAAGAATCCCAATCATATTTTTCTCAGCGATTTTCTGTTTGTTTGTTTTTTGTGTGGCTAAAGAGGGAAAATAAAGGAGGAGTAGTACATCTACACAGAGCATATTATTACTTCCTCTCAGCGGGGTCGGCCCACACAGATAAACAAGCAGCATTGCCTATTTAGGTTCTGGGCTGGTGAGAGCGCCGTTTCATGCATTTCATCAACTTAGTCATCAGGACTCAGGCACAACCTCTTTGTTTGTCTCTCTCTTCACTCTGTTTACACATATGAAAGAAATGATGGAACTTCCCTCTTAACTAAAGTATGTCTCCGTCAGGATAAACTGCTGTCTTAATGCCCCCCCCCACCCCCACCCCCAGTGTGTGGCAGATGTTGATGGAAAGGTGCCCTCAGAGGCACTGAGACATAGCACTTTAAATGTATATCAATCATATATCATATATCAGGCTATCAGGCTTTATAAATGAATAATCTGTCACTCTCTGTTTGGATGTGTACACTGCTTTTATGCTGATTTTACTAAAAGTTAAAAAAAAAAATAAAAAATAAAAATAAAAAAGACTTACATGGCAAGAAAAAAGACAGGAGGAACATATAACCATGTGAAAAAGTATTTTCAGTTTGAAACTGGGTTAATTTATGTCCCATTTAAGTACAAAGTTTTTATGGATTTTGAAGGATGGTGAAGTCATACTGGAAACACAAAAAGGTCCAGTGTTCCAAAGAAAAAGCTGTAATCTCCAGGTCTCTTTAATGACATCATGCATTTGGTTTGGCAGCTGCCCAAACGGGAAGGGAGGAGATGGTAAGCTGGTTTATGTTGTAACAGTTTATGGCCACACATCATACCTTTGGGTTTTGCTCTTCATTATACAAACAAAAACTTGCACATCTGTAGCACATATATGTCAGTACAAACCGCTACTAGATTTCCAATCCAAAGAAATATTCTTGCAACTATTCTTATTAGTGTAAATGAGTTATATCCAGATATTATATAGTATATAAGAGTTACTCACAGATTACCTTAGAATTTGTTAATTTGCTAATAAAAGTAAGCATAAGCATATATCTATAAACATACGGCATACATAAAAGAACATTTTCTTCTTCATTTAAATATATGCGGACTGACGCCCCAAACAAAGCGCATCACCTGTTGCGTGCCATAGTGCATGAAATAAGCAGCTGATTTCAGAGTAATTCAAGCATGTTACAGATTTCCACACGGACCCTTTGCGTCATTAACTTAAATGTCTAACAATTACGCATTTTAAGTAAGTACGTTTTTGGCATAAACATCCTTGTGATAAACCGCTCCTTGTTTCACATAAACTAAAGCGAACTTAAGCAGCTACCTAATAATGTGCTGCGGTTTGGACTCACCTTTGCAACGCGTAAAGATGAGCGCCTTTCACTCTACGCCAGCAGTGCGTTCAGTGGGTTTGGCCGAGAGGTGAAATCTGCTGAGGCGACGAGGCTTTAAAGACAGGGGGAGCAAAGGAAAAAAAAAAAGCTTGAGGACATCAGCCAAACCTCTGTAAGCGCTCATAAACAATGACCTCAGCCAGGAATTTACAAGCTCTCTTAGCGAAGTTCTCGTCGGTCCTGCAGTCAAGACAAACGAATCGTTTATCATTTATCTGCATCAACGAGCACTGACACTTTTACATTCATTAGTGAGTGTCACGGCAGGTCTGAGCTACAGGAAACCTGTGGTATGAAATTATTACCGCTCGCTACATTTTTTTTTTCCATTTTTTCATCCTACAAAAAAAAAAAATAAATAAAAATAGCCTGACTTGTTAACTTCACACACTTTTTGTCCCACTTCTGTGCTGGTCTCACTTGCCTCCTTCTTTGGTAACGAATAGACGAATAACATCAAGATGACTCATTCTAAAACTCAAAGTAAATACTTGCAGCTTGCAAGCTTAAGCCCCAAGGTTCTTCCAGCACAATTACAAAGTGATGATTAAATGCTGAAAAGGTGCTGCTCTTATGTAACACAGATGGCACCTTTTATAGCCGTAACCGCCAATGCATCATCGCTTGAACTTCATCCATATCCATCCACTGAGAAACACCAGGCCTGTGAAAAAGATGACTGATGATCCATTTGTTTGTAAAGTCGGCGAAGATTTGGCGGAAGGATTTAATGGTCAGAAGGTCCTACTTGTCGTTTTAAAGTCTGTCATGGTTAGTCAAACACCTGGCATAAATACAGATTCATTCATTTAGCTCATTGCCTACGCCAAAAAACCCATTATGTCTATTTATTTCCAGCCATATGCATCTGCATGCGTGCCTACTTAATAATAAGCCGCTAACTGCAAACACGTCACATTACTGTAAGCACACAGCAACTGTTGTGACATAAGAGCTACAACATTGATCAGAGCCATGCGTTCAGGTTGTGCAGGTCCTTGCAAACCTTGTCATAAATGTATGAATTCAATGGTGCACAGAGAGAAAAAATGTCTTCTGCAGAGCATCAAACTTTCTCTGATATTGTTATATCATTTACCATGATTTTTTTTTTTTATAAAATACAATAAAAGTAATTTGCAGTTATTTGTCTTCAAAAATCAAATACGCCGACTCATGTGAGGAATGTGTGAAATGTAAACAGCTCTCAAGTCAAGCCTGAACCAAAGTGGTCCTGTAAAATTACCATTTCCTCTGTGGAGTGTAAATCCAGGGTACAGACATTCTTGAGCACACTGGAGGGAGTTGTTCCCATATTAGGAGCACGTTACCTGATATCTGGCACAAATAATGCCCCAGGAGAGTTAAATGCCATCAGTCCTGGCAAGTTAAGATCCAGACTTTACACTCACACCACTTTTCTTTAAAAAATTGTTAGTATTTTTGTTTTGTTTTTTGCCTTTAGCTCTATCCTACCTAATACTAATGAATCAATTCAGGTCATCAGTTACATGTAATGAATATAAAAATATGATCAAACTGGAAAAAATGGAGATCATTGAACAAGAACATAAAGGTGACCTGGATTTTAAAGCCCATCTCAGAAACTTAATATCACACTGGCAGCGGTGGTATGATGGTTAGCTCTGTCGCCTCACTGTTGCCTGGGTATGAATCTACCATCTTCCAGGTTGGGCCTTGGTAGGCTCCAGCACCCCCACAACCATGGATAAGCAGAAGAGAATGGATGCATAGTATCACACTGGATTAAAGGTTAAGGAGGCTTTTAACTAAGGCTCAGTATAAAATCCAACCCTTTAAATCTATCCCAGATTTAGGTTTAAGGAAATAATTAATGTGCTCTTCAAACTTTTAAATTATAATTGCTTAAAATAGAGTCATCTCCTTGTAAGAGGCTGTGCATGTCTACAAGCTGTAAGCAGTAGGAGAAAAGAGTGATTCCTGTACTTTTAGTTATTTTTTAATAACGTCCAGAGGCAAGAAAACTAAAACAATGTATATTTTTCTACCACCTTGCAACCCTGACTCTAGAGTTGGGAATGCAAACTACATAATTTTTTTAAATTGTGGATTATTAAGTCAGCTTGAAGCCAAATTTTATTCCTCTCTAAAATATCTGAAATCCCATTGGATGTCAGCTCAGACTACCTGTCAGACTTTTAACGCCATTAATATTATAAACCGATTATTACACTGTAAGAAAATCCCTTCTCTGATTCATTCAACTCAAATGAAATCACTTCTGGCACTAAACTCATTTCATGTTTCTCAGGATGGGATGATCTCAAGAGTTCACGGCTTCAATCTTTTAAAGCCCAGACATCCACAATAAATAAATGAACAGTAAAAGAGGAGGCCATTACAGTGAGGGCTTTAATCAAAAGCACAGGCTTCTGTTTATTGACCGTTGCACGCAAATGAACAGGTGAGAGTATATTTACACAGATGTAAACAGTCAGTACCTGCAACACAGACAGGAGAGATCACAATGTCTCTCCCCTGTCTCGCTCTCTTGCACATATACCTACACATTCAAATCCTCATCCACATGCAGGCAGTGACACACACACACACACACACACACACACACACACACATTCACACACAGAGAGTTTGCGGTATAAAGATAGAGTGGACTGTCTGAGAACACGGAGCACAGCAGGCTTCTTTGGTCAGCTACTTCAGACAAGATTTCCAATGATCAAAGCATATCACAGGTCACCATTCAGAGAGCAGAGACAGAACACGTACTGGCAGAGCAGCAGGAAAACACCAAAACCTCTTTTACTTTTTGCAGATTTCACATCTTTTAATGTCTCAAAGAACAGTGGATCACAATATTCCTTGTATAATTTTTTACTTTTCACTTTTGGTTCCCACTACGCCAAAGAGTCCATCACAGCAGAGGATAAATGAATCATGACTGTGCAGAAGTCATGGCAACGGCATTCAAGCAGCAACTTACACACAAAGTACCTGAATGGCGAAGCAATAAGATGGAGCAATGTGGGAATATTCCTTCATAAAGTAGCACATAAAACAACTTAAGATGAATTCACTGACATGAATTTGCAAATCTCACAACCTTTCAGTGTAAGTAATATAAAAGTAACTAAGATAAAAACAAGAAAAACAGAATAAAACAGCGCAACATTTGTAATAAGTGCAAATCATTCATTTTTCTTCAGTGTCCCTTTTTCAGAAAAAAAATATTCAGAAACACACTTACACATATAAAAAACAAAACAAAACAGTGAGAACAAATCATATATTAGAAAATGTGGAGTTTAGAGACATAACTGATAAAAAAAGAAGAAATAAGAAGTTCCTGCACAGCAGAAGATAACTGTGGAAGGAAAAGCGATATCTAGCATGCCTTCTCTTCCTTGTACCTCCGTATCATCCCAACACATGAACGCTCAACAACAAGAGCCTAACAAGCCCCCCAGTCACCCCTTCTTCTCACTCTTTAACCACATCATCCTCCTCAAAGATCCATTTTGCATACACACAGTATTTTTTTCTCTTTGGGTCACTAGGAGGCCAAAACAACAACTTTGAGAAAAAAAAGAAAAGAAAAGACGCCATGATTGCTTCAAGTCACCAAATGTTGTCTAGCTTCGGTCTGCATCAACACAGTGTTGCCACGGTGACATGCTATCAACACTTCCTGTTAAACTCACATTAACAGCTGCTGTACTCCGCACCCAAAGGAGCTGACGACACCTTCCGTTCTTCTTGTCCACGCACTGAAATAGTCCCAACAGCGAACACTGACACAAGGCTACAAAGTCAAATGTAACACATCCAGCCAGGAGTACCTTTGATACACTGTATGTTTCTCTTTATGTGCCTCTGTGCTCATGGTCAACCATTAGACATCAAAAACTCTACTGTGTACAGCAGACAGAAACATCCAGCATTTAAACAGCTATTGTTGCTCTGTTCTGGCAGTCTGCATAATGACAAACTACCACAGTACCACTGAAAATATCTGCTGACATGTGGACAGACTGATTAATCCTGTGGGCTTGTCTTTTGAAAATAATTTCATACAACACAATCGATAAATTCACAGCTGCAACGGTTGATTGATTAACTGTTCTGCCAGTAAATAAAATAATTGTATCGCATTCATTTTAATACCAAATGAATGATCTAAGTCATGCTGTTGAACAAAGGTAATGTTATCTACAGATTCTGAAGACTTGCGTTACATTTTTAATCAGATGATCAGACAAAAACAAAACAAAACAATGAAATAAGTATAAAGATGTAATTTGTCCAAAAAAAAAAAATCAAATAATTATAGTTTTTCTTCTGGCTTGTACTGACACCTATACATTTTGGGGTGTCAGTAGCCCAGATTTAGAGAGGTGCACCTTTTCTCTAATATAATGAAACTAAACTGCTCAAAACTCGGCAGCACGTCTCTTTCTGGAAATCATGACCAGCTTTAAAAAAGAAAAACTGCCTTGTGGACAGTTTCATGTACTTAACTAAAGGAGGAGAGCATTTACCTGTTACTAGAGGCTCGTGCCTGGATGTAGTTTAATTAAAATAGATCCTAAATTAAACAGCTCAAAGACAGTTTGTAGATTTAATTTCAAGTAATGATGTCAAAAGTAGCATTTCTGTGTTTCTGGATGTTTTGGACACCACAAGACTAGAATTGTGTTTGGTTATATTTGACAGAAGGCAGATATCTTTAATCTTTACGGCCCATTATTCAAAAAATGGGCAACTCACATCACATTGATCTTCATGAATAAAATAAAATTTTAAATTTTTTTTACCTAAATCATATTTTTTTTCCTGAAACACTCTTTAAGGTCTGTGCAACTCTGATGCGCATTGTTCACTACTCTCATTTTTTTTTTTTTTTTACACCAAATAATTTATTAAACAACTGCTGGCAGATGAATGAATTGCTGTTTGCAGCCCTACCAAAAGCAGATAGATAGTTCTCATTAAGCACAATATCAGTTGTACGCTCTTAATACCACTGTAGCGGATAATTTAGTCTCAGATTCATGTATCTAGATGTGTCGTTCAGGTTCATTCAATGAGAAAATATAGACTAGAAAATGGATATGAAAAATGTGATTCAGCTCACAAACCTCTGTTGCAAAAAGAATACAAAACACTTTAAGGTCATCTGCATTCAGATTTCATAAAATGTAAAAATGCAGGACAGAAATGGCACTAAGCGTTCTCGCCTCATCTCATTTGGATCTCGAAACAACAGCCCTTCGTCCTGCCATGAACGACAGCAGCCTCTAAAATAAGGTGTAAAGTCTCCCTCTATGTCACAGTCAAAGGTCATTGGGAGAGATCCACGTTCACTGCCTGGTTACACTGCAACACTGGCATCACATTGTTACACACTATTTACAAGCAAATAGCACACAGACTGACAGCCCAAACACGCACTAAGTATATTGCTACCTTATGGACAGAGGTCTTTGTTTTATGTTGAGCATTTTTTTATCTTTTTTTTTTTTTTAACAATGGAAAAGTGAATGACTGACCATATTGAATCAGCTCTGCTTAACAGAACTAATCCAGTACTGGGCTGCCAAAAACTACAATTCCCAGGCACTTGATTGTAACCAAATTTACAGTAACGTTGTCCACTGGGTCAGCTTGCCTCTGACCCACAGAGAGAAGGCAGCAACATTCAACACAAAAGCCCTCAATCTCCCAAACTAAGAAAACAACTAGCATCCTCAGCATGCATATAAAAGTTATAGTACTCTTGGGATATACTTTACACCGACAAGTTAGCTAGTGGTTGCATTTACACACTGACACATGCTGCTAGATCTCTGTGCAATGCTACAGTAAGGTGACACAGAAATTTAAGCTGAAATGATTTAAAACTGATTTATGAAGAAAAAAACTGCAAATAAATATGACTATATTACAGTAATGGCAGAAAGGTGTGGAAATAAGCAGAAAGACAATGAGGTAGAGACGATGATTTGCCCCATAGAATATGTGAGAAAATGTGGCAAGAAGGATGGAACAAAAGTGCTTAGAGAAAAGGGGAAAAAAAGCAGAGAGAGGTGATAGGAGGAGACTCAGGTACTGGTCTTTTGCTCAATGGCTCGGGTCAGGGTGCGTCGGACGGTTGTCTGGGTCTGTATTCAAAGACTACTTTCACATCCGCATGCGGTGGTGGGGCTCTGTGAAGGGCGGCTCCGAGTCGTCCATGGGCAGCACCAGGCGCGTGCCTCTCATCACCAGCTCGTGATCTCCGTATGCTAACTCTCTGTCCAAGTCATCAGAGGTGGCAGCGCCAGCAAAGGCCGGGCCGCCGCTAGTGTGGGCGCCACTGGCGTCTGTACTGACTGTGATGTCGCCATATGTCAGGTTGATGTCACCGTCTCTCAGGATGAGGTCAGAGTCGTCATCCTTCAGCTGGCATTCATTCTGCAGGAAGAAGAAACACAAATTGTTCAAAGAAACACGACAAATTTGGGAAAAAAGGATGTGACTTTAGCACTCCATAGCTATTGAATGAAATTGTGTTCAACCAATACAATTATAATTTTGTCCCATGCTTTGTGTTTCCTTATCCATCCAATGAGACAATGAAAATTGAAAATGAAAACTGAACCGTTGATTCATGACCGTTTTCCATCTGGTAATATGGGATTAAAAACAAAACAAAACAAAAAAAAAACACAGTTCAGTCAGAAATAGCTCTTGTATAAACCAGCGTCTGACCTCAAAGGCCTGAGGGCTGGTGAGGAAGCGAGCGAGGGGGCCGCAGCAGGGAGGCAGCGTGGCTGTGAGAGGGGGGCCGCTGTGAGTCAGGATGGGCTTCAGGTAGCTGGAGGGAGGCTCGAGTCAAGGACATAATGCGTGTGAAATAAGCACTAAAAGACCGCTATTAGACACAAAAAGAAAGCTCCTGGTAGGGTGTGATGAATGCTCAATGAATCCCAGTCATAAGAAGAAAATGTTCCAAATTAAAGTAATTTCATAAGGTAATTTATTTTAAATGCATAGAACAGTCTGACCTTCATATTACAGAGCCAAAAGATGACCTAATGTGAAGTTAAGTCTGTAAGTGGGGCTCCCTCTGCTGCCCGGTAAGTTGAAGTGAAGTCATTAATGAGTTATCACATATTCAAAACACTACATGTATGGTTTATTTGAAAATTATTTCTTGATATTAATAACACTAATTAAGCAAAGGATACTTGTGGTCAAAGTTGTACCAAATTCTGAAAAGCCAGGCACTTTCTTGTTTGGTGCTCCTTCTCTCTGAACCTTCACCAACACTCATCTGGACAAAGACAGACAACACTGTTTAGGTGTCTTGGTTTCCTTTACAGTTACTTTCCACCAATTACATAACTACAACACATGTTTATAAGTGCCACACTCACAGAGTTATCTTGATCCGAGTCCACTCCCACACTGTTAAAGAAAAAGAAACACGTGTAAATCAGCTGCAGTTGTAAGCTGTCAGAGCAGAACAGTGCTGTGAAGCATGTTTCCCCCGTTTTACAAGTTCACCAGCAGGAAATCTGCTAATTAAAAAAAGACAAGACAGAGCAGCACACATTCTTCAAGACGTTCAATAATTTTTCGAACACTTGCCTGACAGGATAACTAGATGAGTTAAACACAGGCATCATAAAGTCAAAATATTTATAGACAAGCATCAGATTTATTTGTGAAATTTCCCCACTGTTAAAACAAATGCTAACTGCAAATCCAGTCTGGACTTTGCAGAGGAAGGATAGGCATACCGTATGCGCTGGCAGGACAGCATCTGAGTAGTACCACCCCCACAAATCCATACAGTGAAGAAGACCACGAGCAGAGTGGTGGAAAACATCATCTGACGAGCGTATGTTGCAGTGTCCCTGATGGACAGTGCAAAGGTCATTGCACCTCGCAGGCCTAAAAAGCAGAGCATGGAGAATGTTGTATACAAGATGAGATAATAAGCATCTCTGTTGGTTATATTTCACTCTGTTAATAAAGGAAAGTGCTTTGCTTAAGACGGCACATAATAAACATCCTTATCCGTACACCACTAACCTGCAAACATCATCATGTGCTGGAAGTTGGATCTGATCTTGTTGCGTCGTCCCAGATTAAGAAGGAAGGAGAGAGGGTAAATGTTAGCGGCTCTTCCTATGAATAATGCTACCTGGGTAAGAACATGGTTAAGGACAAAAGCAAATGAAGTGTGCTGTCTCCTGCCTATTTACTACTTGGTGGTTAGTTGTAATAAACTTCTTTTGTCCCCCTTAGGGAGTGAATCATCTGCCTCAATCTTACCCTATCCCTAGCATTTTCTTCTGTTATACCAACCCTCTGCATGTCCTCCTTCACTTCATCCATTAACCTCCTCTGAGATCAGTCTATCCTTCTGTCTCAAATCACCCTGGAAACTAGTCTCCAGCCACTCCACCCTGCCTACACTCTCTTCTTCACCTGTCTTGTCCACTGTGATGCTATTTAAACTCATCTGCCTGCATTCTCGCTACTCCTTGCATGGTCACCTTTCCATCTGTCTCCCACTGCTGTAGATAATGCTTCAAGCCAAGGATTAACATGGCTTATGTGAACTTGGCAGGGCCATGTAAAAAGATACAAAAGCTCCAACGATGAACATCGGATTGAAGACATGGTTTTGGAACGTGAAAAGGGTCAATCCCATGTAGGAGAAAATGAAGTTCTCTGCCAGGAAATTTAAAAGTTCAAACAGCTGCAAAAGGAAAGAAACAGCATGCTTTACATGACAGCTGATATCCAAGTATAGATAGATGTATAAAATGAAAGAAAAAGCTAGAGTTTCCAATAAATGCTGTTAAACTTGGATTATATGACTGTGATTGTAATTAAACTTAAAATGCCGCTTTTTTATTCGCTATGTCATAAAGACATAGAAAAGTTTAGATTTTTGTGTCTTTACCTGTTCAACAAACCTGTTATGACACTACAATGGCAGATAACTGATAAAGCAATCTGCAGTTTTTGTTTAATTTTGAGTCCCCATCGCCCTATTTCACCATAAAACAAAACAAAACAAGGAAAACGCAATACTTAAAGCATCTAAAAAAAGAACTGAATGAGTAGTGACCTGTTTGGTTCTGTCCTGAGACTCAGGAGACAGATTGTTGTAGGTGTAATGGGCCTGAGTGATTCCACAGAAGAGTACTGCTACCACACCTGCAGCACACCAAATGGGGACGGAGACACAGAATAAAGATGGGATCAATACGCACTGATTTCTATATGCTCTGATGCATAAAGCTTCCAGCTGGACACAATTACTCTATCTAAATTACTAATCTCATTTTTTGTTTTTGATATTCTGGTAATTACAGTATGCCATACACCTAGAATGTGTGGATCTGTGTGTGTGTGTGTGTGTGTGTTACCTGTGAAACCACAAGCCTCAGCCAGTAAGAATGTGCTCCATGACATGAGAAAGAACAGAGCTGTTTCCAACAGCTGGAAGTCTCGCAGCTTGGTAAATTTAGTCACGTGGACACCACAGTCAAAGAATTTAACGACATACTCAGATATTGCTAAATCCATTCATGTTGACCTTTTTTACAAATAATTCAATTCTAAGACATTAAAAAAAACAAAAAACACAAACAAAGAGAACCGATAAAGTTCTTCTGCTTTCCATTTGAAGTCTGAAACTGATGGCTTCTAATGAAGTTAATGTAAGAATAACGTTCCACAATCATCTATTCATTTTAATCAGCTTTTTTTGCATTTATTCTACATTTTCATATAGTATTTCACACAAACTAATTTACTGCACGGTATAACTGAGATACTGATGATAATGTTTCAGTGTTAAGAAGCTAACCATTTTAGAATTTAAAACATGTAGACCGGGGTGGAGAACTCCAGGCCTCGAGGGCCGGTGTCCTGCAGGTTGTGTCCTTGAGCCAACACAGCTGATTTAAATGGCTAAATTCCTCCTCCCAGAGGCCTGGTAATGAACTAGTCATTTGATTCAGGTGTTGACCCAGGGTGATATCTAAAACCTGCAGGACACTGGCCCTTGAGGTCTGGAGTTCCCCTACCCTGACGTAGACTATCACAAAAACATCCATGTAGCCCCGCTCAGAATGTAAGCCACGGTCTTTCATTAAAAATGACATAGATACTGGCCAGCTAACACTAAGGCTTTGGTGTACTTAAATCTTCCCCTTTATGTCCTTAATAAAATGGACACGAGAATAAATTTGTTTGGTTAATGGTTACTGTGACCTTATAAAACAAGTCTTTGGCTGTGACACAAAATTCATACGCTAACTTTAGCAAGGGAACAAACAGAATGAAGTGATAAAATATTGATGCTTTATTCCAAAGGACAAAGGTCCGGTCTGGACAAAAAAAATGGGTATAAACTCAAACTTTACAGGTTGAGTTTAAAATGCCAAAATAAATTGAAAGAACCTTCATGTCCCTTTTTGTAGTTTGGAACTGAATTTGATTGCACTTTTTTATGTTCTTGGTTTGAATGAAATACACTATTAGGAGTTTCTTGATATTTATGGCACATGTGTGTATGCTCATTAAATGTCTGTTTGCTGTTTAAACACTGCTACAACAACATGTAACTTATCTAAATAAATGATACAACCAAACAAACGAAAAAAGATATGAGAGCAGTGACGATTCCAGTGGCGACTCCTAGAGCAAATGAGCCGCTGAAAACTCCCAGGAAAATCCCAAAAGACTTCAACATCGCCATAACCTCAAAGGTGTGGCTGTTGTCTCCTTCTGGTTGATATGCTACTATAGAGCTGATATGAACACAGAATACAAACATTTAATGGCAAGTATTTATGCAATGGCAGAGCAAATATTTATATGTGTACCATATACAAGTTAATGCCTGCATTTGTCACCACAACACAGGGTAGTGTATCCAGGCCAAAATTCCAACCAGTAACAAAATATTTCACAACTATAGTAGATCTCTTTTTTGAAAGCAGCTCAGGTCTGTCTCTGGAGACCTTTGCATCTCTAACTTGAATGAGTTCATAAAGAGGAAAGGAGAGTAATGCAGCGGTCGGAACAAAATAAGTTATCACACTGTATTTGGATAGTTCAGTATTAATACTTGACTAACAACTAAACGCTTTGGTTAAAAGTCTACTGAAATGGTACATTGTTATAAAAACTACATTTATAGTGTATACAGCACATGCAGTTAAGACCGCACTAAGGTAGACAACCAAGGTAATCCAAAACTACTGTGGAGTTTTGGATTCATCACTGTCAACTCAATGAAGAGAGTTAAGGAGTGACTAATCACACCCAATAAAACAAATTCAAGTTTAAAGAAAATCATTTCTGTTCATTAAGCTTTTTCTTTCCATCAAACTTTAGTCCAAATAAAGACAAGTAAAGGTACCAATGAAGATGTCACCTCTTACACTAACTTTGTGTCACCTGTGAGTTGAATATGAACACTGAACCATCCCACTAGAGAGTGAAAGGACAGAGCCATCTCTCTCTCTCTCTCTCTCTCTCTCTCGCTATATATATATATATATATATATATATATTTTTTTTTTTTTTTTTTTTTTTTTTTAACATTATGCTGAGGTAGTTTTGTGCTCAAATGTGCTGAACATGGCAAACCTTTATTTCCAAATAAGAGATTCAGATCTTTGAATAAATAGCTGTATAATAAATAGCTATTTGAACCAAGTGTCACAGTAAAATAACATTTGTTCACCCTCTCTCTTCACAGCCCCCACACTCGCAGAACAAATCACCAGGCATTTTGTCTATAAGCATTCTGGCTTTCTGCCTTTCCCTTGGCCCCCACAGTATCTTCAAAGAAAATAGGAATGTGCTCTTAGCTGACTCATAACATCAAAAACATTTAACCGATAACAGAAAAAAAAGAATAAATAATGCAATGTTCTGCATCTCTGGTTGAATAGCCAGAGTCTTAAAAACAAATGGCCAGTGATTTGTCATGTTTATCCCAAGGCACTGCAAAAGCACACAATGCCATGCTCTACTTAGTACACCCGTTCAACGGGCCGGTCTGAGTGTCTCCGCAGGGCCGGGCCCCTCCAATCTGCCTGCGCTTTAAATTTACAATTCTGTGGAAATTACAGCAGTTCCATGTGGCGGGGGACAAAAACCAAGTCAAGTGTTAGTTTAACGAATATGTTTCACATTTAAGGTGTTATTGGGAGCTGATACCAGGTTAGTAAAAGGTCACAGGTCCATCAACAAAAAAAAAATAGAAAAAAAAAGGGAGACAACTTACGAGGACAGAACCACGGCCACGGCATCGTTAAGCACACTCTCTCCAAACAGTAATGCGTAGAGATCCACGTCTACCTGCAGCTCATTAAAGATGGCCAGGACTGTCACTGTGAGGCACAGAGAACATACGTCAAAATTCACTTCCAAACGCTGCTATACAATGTTGTGCAAAAGTCTTGAGCCAGCTTTATTTCTTTACATTTTGCTTGGAATATGGGTGCAGCAATTTATTGAAACATCTACAAACATACATGGAAATATGGTATATATTTTGTACAATTTTAATGCGCTTTAATTGGTAAGACCAACTTTATTATTTAAAGCTTGAACTCTCTTAGGCAAAGCCTTCTTGTCTTTTCTCTACAGTCTTCAAGAATACTTCTCCAGGTTTCTTGAAGCATATTTAAAGCTCTTCTTTGGATGTTGGCTGATTTTGTTCAATTCTCTGAAAAGATGATGCCACGCTGCCTCAATAATGTTGAGTTCTGGCTCTGGGGAGGTTAATCCATGACAGTGTTCTATTGTGAGTTTTTCTATCCAAGTATGCTTTTACAGCACTGGCAGTGTTCTTGCGATCCATGTTATGCTGAAAAATTAAGTCCTGGCCAATCAGACACTTTCCAGATGGTATTACATAGTGGATCAACATCCGATGGTACTTTTCAATCACTTTTGACAAGGTGTCAAACAGTACTGTCTGAAATGCATCTCCAAACCATCACACAGCCTCCACTTTTAAAGCTCACTCACTTTTGCACCTCTCTCCTGACCTCCTCCATACAGACTGACAATGGCTACAACTTAAAAAAATTCAAATCTGAATTCATCACCCAATAAGACTTTTTTGGTAATGATTTCAGTCCAGTTGGCATACCTCAACTTTTATCTCTATTCCCCTACCATTTCTTATGAGGCTTTGAGTAAATGTGGACTCCTTGTTAAGTAATGTCGAGACAAAACCGGTTCATTCTTTGAATTACATTCATTTTTTACTTTAATTATTCACGGCTCAGTCTCAAGGTGCTGAACAAACATAAAAACATTCAGCTGAAAATGTCGGGGTATAAAGACTGAAAAAAAGCAGTCAACTCTAATAAAAAAATCCTAAAAAAAAAAAAAAAAAAAATCTTTGAAAAACCTTCAGCACAACTATTGGTCAAGAACACTTTAAAAGGTTTACTGGATGCAGTGCGGTGGTCGAAAGGCCTTTTGCACAGTACCTTAGTTAATATATGTAACAATGTGCTTTGAGTTAGTAGAAGAAAACTTTTAAATCTGAGAAAACTCATATGTACCAGGGTCTGTGGCAGAGACAATGGCCCCAAAAAACAGGCAATCAGTGAAGAAAAAGTCTCCATTCAGCTGGCCCACCTGCTTCATTAGCGTCACACAGCCATACATCAGCAACCTGATGGAAGAAAAGGAAGAGCAGGTGGTTTTGTCCATCATCATAAACAACAATAACTTTAAATGTGCATAGTTGCACAAGGGTTGTAAAATCACAAGGATGAATGGCTTTCATGATTTTGCTTTTTTTTAATAATAAAATATTTTTTGTAATAATTGCAAATTAAGTCTCTTACCCAATAATAAAACAGGAAATGACTGTCCCGAGAAAGGCGTAAGCCAGGATGGATCCCATGTTCCGAAAAAAATGTCTCTGAAAGACAGAAGAGTTACCGGATCAGCAATCAAATGCATACATACTATAAAATAAATTAATTAACTTGATGAATACGTAAACCCCTGCGGTCTATAAAGAGACCACAAATGGACTTTTAAAATTTCATAGTCAAAACATGAAGTTATTTAATTAAGAGCCAAATACATACTGAAAATATGTATTTAATAAATGTTGACTTTTTATATGATATACTGTACCCTTTTTAAGCTGTAGCCAGCATGGAAGATGATAGGCGGTAGAAGAATATTGAAGAACACTTCAGGGTCAAAGGTCACCTGAGTTATACAAAACACAGAACAAAATTACAGATCTGCATCAAAAGAAAATTAACAAGTTGTTTTCATTAATATTTCTTTCTATGCTGTTGCATTTTTGGATTGACTAAAATATCAATTAATCAAAAATGACCCATATGGGGCATCATGACACAGCTTCCAGGACAATAAACAAAAAAACTACTATAATAGTAAAATGGCATGTCACAGAAAGAGGACAGCTTCTAGCCACATACATATACACACGCTAAGGCTAATGCCATTTTTAGATGCTAAATCTAGAGCAGTGCTACAATAAAATCAGTATGTGGTTTCAATCTCTGACAATGGATTAGATGTATTCATGTTTGGAAAACAATCCTCAATTTCTGAGCGTGAGATTATGACTTAAAAAGATTAAACCTGTTCAGCAGATTGTTTACTTGTTTGGTGGTTAGAATAGAGTCAAGAATACTGCTTGTATGTAATTGTGCAGCTGTTTAACTGACAAAGTACAAAGTGACAAACACACCCCAGCGCATGACAACCGTAAAACAAGCACTTTTATGGTTTCTTTTACATTCTGTATCACTAATAAAGGCATTCTGCCAGTTATTTTAACAGAACATTTCAGGCCCTGTTTAATAGTCTTCAAACAGATTTGATCTACATGTAGAGCTATTCTTTTAAAATTGAAATAGCTACTTAATGTTGATAATAAAGAATTTTTATTACAGAAAGAGAAACACAAATCATTCAGCTTACAAAAAACTAAAGCCACCATTTAATCCCATTACAAATTAACCTGACTATGATTTCTCTCTTGCATTGGTTAGTTATGTTGTATTTAAAATATCAGAAGGGAAACATGTGGGGTAGCTGGTTTTGATCATCAGTGCTTGCAGATTTAAACATCTGCTATCATTTCAGTGTAAAATAACTGACAATTATGTCTTTGCTGATGATTAAATCATCTAATTGCTCCAGCTCAGGGGTGGGCAATTAATCTTCTCAAGGGGATACAGGAGAAACTGGGACTCTTGTGGAGGGCTGTACCAATAACCTATACAGAGATAAAATTAATACTGAGTTCAATTTACTGGCACTGTCCTCCACAACAGTCCCAGTTTTTCATAGTCCCTTAGGAAAATAATTCCCCATCTCTGTAACACAATTGCTTGTATGTAGACATCAAATTCAAATAATAACACGACAGAGTATACCTTGCGCAGCATCTCATTATCCTGCACGTCGTTCACTTCGTTGGCACCGATCTCCCCTTTCAATGTGTACTCGTAGAACTTGCCGCTTACATTGACCAGCAGAGTGGCAGGGCTGGCATTGACTTGGCAATTCAAGGTGACGTTGCTAACATCCCGAGGAACATGAATGCCATAACGCAAAATCACTCCAACAATTAAGCCTGGGGAAAAATTAATAAAAACGAAAGACAAAAAAAAAACAAAAAACAGGAGAAAGAGAAGAGTTGATTAATACAGGATTTTTAACGGTTTATGGCATGTCGCCACAGAAACGGATGGCAAGTGTAGTTTCAGGCTACCTGATACTACAGATGGTATTAAATGTTTCAGTGGGATTAATTTGTAAAAAAAATAAATAAATAAACAAAGGTCTACTCTGAACATCACAGACGTACCTAACAGCTTTGGATCTCAAATTAAAGTCTTAACACATCCATGTGAAAATAAATTACCCTATCAGATACTGTACCAGCAAATTAGAATTTCAATTAGTTTAGATTAGATTAGGCCATATTGTCTCCAGTGGGAGAAATTTGTCTTGGACAACCAAGGGGAATATGTCACACAAAATAACACAAAATCACAACATGTCTGGTATCCTGTACCTTTTTTCCAGAGGACTCATATTCTTTATAAAAGATGTGATTTATATCTGTAGTGATTTTCTGGCCCTTCTTTATCACCGACTCTTTAAATATCTCATGGAGAGAAAATGGAGGCAGGATGACAATCATCTTTTCAGCTATTTTGATCAAATTTTGGATTTGTGATCTGATCTTGACCTAAATTGCTCAGATCAAACATCTGTTACTATTGTAGTAGTAGAGTAGCACCATGTAGTAGACAGTAATGTCACAGCAAAAATAATAGCATAATGTTACTATCCACCCTATGGAGCCTTCATAAAAACTAAAAGTGAGTGATTTGTGAATGTCTAGACTCTAAAAGCTCTGCACAGCCAAGCAGAAGTTATTAATTATCTGTTAGATATGAAGCAGCTGGATTGTGAGGCAAAATGTAAACGATTCTACAGTGACACGACCACTTCCTCTTCTACAGGTTGGAAGACTTGTAACAATACTCCTGAAATTCAATATACAGAAGTGGAAGCAAAGTCCAGTTACACACTCATGATTGGCATTTGTCCAAATAATCACTTGTGACTTGCACGAAAAAGCAAAAACAAAAACAAAACGAAAACAAGTTATTTAAGAACTAAAATTCAGTAGGATTCATAAGACAGTATTTGTCGAAATTGCTTAGGTGCTGAGATGTAATTTCTAAGACTAAGCAGTGTAAAAGAGGCGTCCACTGTCGTTAAATTACGCTTGCTCAATCACAACACAAACCGGCACAGTCCTGCTGCATAACTGTGTTAAAAGGGGCGAACTTATCAAGCCTGGTGTTGACATTCATCTGTTCAAAATCTAACTATTAGGACACAATGAGTGTAACAGCTCGGATGACGTCTCTCTGTCACGATGGACCATCTTACCATAAATCATTGCCAGCCCGGTTTCGTGGAGAAACCTGAACCGCCGATGTTTGAACAACCAGATGGTCAGGATGGTGAGGGTGAGGAGCAGGATAAAGATCAGCAGGTCAGCGCTGTCTTGTCTGTGGCTCTCCTCAGCCTTTTTCTCTGTAACGATGTTCTCCATGGCACTGTCCTCCTGAGGTGATGATGCTCGGCAAACACTGATGCAAACAGGCAGGCTTACTAGCACGAGCAGCCACAACGTCCTTGTTGCCCTCCGGGCACTGCTGACAGTCACTTTAAACACCATTTCGGCTTTCGGCGGCCAAATGCTGCAACGTCGCCAAAGGTAAAAATGAACTTGTGCAAATATTATTCATAAACTGAGGGGAGTGGGCAACATAAAGACGACAGCAAAAGAGAAACCAATTCCGGCCCGGAAGGGAAAAGTAATTTTTCCAGAAAGTGTAATTTTATGTTTCAAATTAAAAGCACACCACCGTACCGTGGATGGTTAAAATCAACGCCAGTGTAAAAATTTAATACCGCAAAAAGAAAATCTTCTAGATAAATAAAAATTTATATCTGGCAGTTTTCTTGGAAGTTTGCTTCTTATTAGCGATGATAGTTTTCCCCGAAATCTTTTATTATGAAATATTTGACGATAGCGTGCTTACCGGGAAGTGAGTCCAACAGTCCTTTAAGCTATCGATTTGCGTCGTATTAAAAAAATAAAAAATAAACCAAATATAATAACGAACTTAGCGTTTATTTTAGATTACGGTTTAATTACAGTGTACTTCTAAATAGAATACGTTTAAATAAAAAATAGCTCATATTTCCTGTGGTGTTTCCTCATTCCTACTTCCTTCCTACTCTTTTACTGACAGACCATTTAGCGTAACGATACTTACATCAAATAATAATTTTAAATATTAATAGATACATTTAAATATATTGGATAAAGAGTATTCGTTATTTTTTGTTTTTTTTTAAGTACGTTTGACAAGTCTCGTGATACAGATGGTCGCGTGGGACGTTCCAAATTATCGGAATTTTTTATTTTACTGTCCCACACTGGAAAAACAAACTAACTAACTTTCACTGTTAGTCCTTATTTAATAACATGGCAGTACAAAAATATGCACACATATATATTATAATTACTTAATTATTAACTGAAATATGCCTATAATTTGTCATTTAATGCTCAGACATACGAGTTGTACAGCCAAGATTAAGAAAATACAAATTTCCGAGGAGGTATTGAAAGTGGCAAAGCCCTATACAACGCTCTTGTTTTCGCTCGTGATTATGCTATCACTGTGTAGCTAAGAAGTCTCGTTTTTTCAGTCAGAATCGTCATGTTTATGCGTGTTTAGCATTGGAATATATCTATACAGCTGCACCATCTAAACTTAAAAAACGACGATGACATCTAAACTGAAAGGTACGTTAAAATCCTCTGCCCTTATCCTTATGCTAAAGATAACTAGCTGTTAGCCTCGTAGCCTCCACTTTTGCAAGGTAAGGAAACACTTTTCGTTGTCGGTTATTAAGATGAAGCTGATATAACTCAATGATAGTAACAATAATGGTGATGATGAAACAGAACATGTTGTCGGTGGCAAATTTTAACAACTGTGTTCGCAAATTAGTCTTTTGAACATTGTGTATAATCTCCTATAGTGTTATTGTTCCACGGTGTGGTAGACGTCATTAATGTAAGATGCACAAGTAACCTTAATTAGCTGTAATTATCTGTGTTTTACTTTTGATGTAAAGACATTCGTGATAGAATTTGAAAAGAGATTCAAAGTACATTTGGTTGGAACGTTGGTTATTTTTTCGTTTATTTATTCATTCATAGTATATCTGTGAAGGTTCTCAGTCATCCAGGTCATATGTATAGTGTATATTTCTAGTGTTGCTGCCCAGTGCAAACCTCACACCATTAAAGACAATTTTCCACAAGTTTAAAAAAAAAGCAAAACAAAGAACACTCAAAGTAAAATAATGCATATAAAATCACCAAACTTGGAGATTTACTTCCATGGGAAGAACATGAAAGACTATAAAGTGATCAGTAATTAAAGCTGTCAAAAAATGTGGTGGAGTGCAGTGTTTGCCCCTGAGATATAATGTATGTAAGAGAAAATGCCCAGCTAAGGTACTGAAAATGCTTTAAATGGTCCACAGACCAGTCCGTCCAGCCAATGATTCAATTGAACTGACTTTCATTTGTATAGCACCAAATCACAACAACAGTTGCCTCAAGGAGTTTTATATTGTAAGGTAAAGACCCTACAATAATACAGAGAAAGCCACAGCAATCAAACGAAATGCTATGAGTAAGCATTCAGTGAGAAAGACAAAGGAAAAACAGGAAGAAACCTCCAGCAGAATCAGGCTTCAGGAGTGGCGTCCATCTGACACTGTGAAAAAAAGACACAGTGGAAGAGAGCCAGAGATGAATATATTAGATACTATATTACTTCTTACTTCAAAATAGGACAAATGAGTTCCATAATGTACTGTATATTTTAATGTTAAAGTAGAATGACAAACTTTGTAGTTTGTCAGCATATAGCAAGCAAGACATATTTTAACACTTTCATTATGGTGATGTGTTTTGATTTTAGTTGGGAAGGTCGGTTCCAAGAGTAAGGAGGATGCCCCTTATGAGTTGGAGAGCCAGTTTGTCCTTAGGCTTCCTTCGGTGAGACTTTTGCACTTGCAGAAATTCATTGTTTAATGGAAATTCAGTTTTATCACCATCAATATGATCTGGCTTCATTTTTCTTTCTTTTGCAGGAGTATGCCTCAACAGTAAGAAGAATTGCACAGTCTAGCAGTATGAACATGAAGGACAGACTCACCATTGAGTTGCACCGTAAGCTGCTCACAATCTTGGCACTGGTTTAATTTGTCTCACGCTGTCTCCCTGTTTTGTTATTCATTTACAGTCGGGTCCAGAATTTTGAACATTGTACATATTTCTATAGCAGTTTCATTCTTTTTGTTATTTAAATGTAACTATGATTGTAGCATACTAATGGATCTAGTTAAAGAATTGTCACCCACATGTCCCCTTAACAGTCATTTGTCCCTCTTATTTGTAGCTGATGGTCGTCATGGCATAGTTAGAGTAGACCGTGTTCCTTTGGCCTGCAAACTGGTTGAGCTCCCCTGCATGATTGAGTCACTCAAAACGGTGGACAAGAAGACGTTTTACAAGACCGCAGATGTCTGCCAGGTAAGCAAGAGACTGGAAATAAATAATTTTTACAGTTTTCCATTATTTTATTGGTTTAAAATAAAAGTACATTTTGGATTTTAGATACATGTTATGTAAATTTATTTTCCCCAGTTACAGTGCAGTGCAGTACAGATTAATCAGCATGATATTTTGCATTCATGTTTCCCATCCACGGGTTAGATGCTCGTGTGTACACTAGATGGAGACCTTTACCCCCCTTTGGAAGAGCCAACTGGCACTGACCCTAAGACCAAAAAGAAGGATAAAGACAAGGACAAGAAATTTGTTTGGAATCACGGCAGTAAGTAACTATATACACACAGCAGCTTTTTGACTTATTTATATTGAAAACTTAGCATATCAGCAGTTCAGGAAACATAATGTCCCCTCCTTGGGTAATGGACTGATTTTTGGCTTCGCTAATCCCATTGTTTTGCTCTTTAGTCACCTGCCCTCTGAAGAACACGCGCAAGAGGAGATTTCGGAAGACTGCGAAAAAAAAGGTTCTGACATTTTTCATTTTCCCTACAGCAATCCCCTCCCATGTCCCATCCATCTCCTTAGCATCTCGTTTGATGATCCATCTTTTTCCTAGGCTCTCTTCCAACAAGACATTTACATTTCATAAAACAGGAAGTATGGTAAAAGCGAAAACTAAGATTTACATATAAATAAAGCCTTTCCATCTTAGTTTTCCCCAAAGGCATTCAAAAAAGCTATTTCACTATTGCTTTGATCAAAGTGAAAGCGAGTGGAGCTGGAGCACTACACTTTGTCTACTTTGTCTTCTGAATAAATCTTCCTGAAGGTGCAGAGCTGAGCCATATTGATTTGGCCCCTTCTGTTTTTAATCGCTAATGTACTTCCTGGCATGTGGCCAGCTGCTGTGTGTGTGTGTGTGTGTGTGTGTGTGTGTGTGTGTGTGTGTGTGTGTGTGTGTGTGTGTGTGTGTGTGTGTGTGTGTGTGTGTGTGTGTGTGTGTGTGTGTGTGTGTGTGTGTGTGTAAGTAAGATAAGGCAAGAGAGATGCTGCTAATACTACAAGTAACTCGATCTCTCTGTCTCTTGCAGTACATTGAATCTCCTGATGTGGAAAAGGAAGTGAAGAGATTGCTGAGCACAGATGCTGAGGCTGTCAGCGTCCGTATCCTTTTTGACACCTAAACATTCTGCACGTCCATCTTAGGACAATAGTAACGGTGTATATAAACCATCAAAACAATAGTGTGTATTACATCTTTAAAAGTACTTCAGAGTAAGGCAGAATCAGCTGGCCATTACTTGTAACGTGAAATCTAGTCAGTTTTTCAGAAGCATCACATAATTGTGTGGATGCTTTAAGCATCCACACTATTGAGTTCCTGTTTCTCTTTATTCTTTATTGTGTGGATGCTTTAAGGCATCCACACTATTGAGTTCCTCTTGGGACTTCCGTACTCTTTTTGGCACTTAACTACTTCCACAATTTTCAGCCGATTTTCACCGTTCAAATTTTAAACTATTCTGCTATTTCTGCTAATGTGTGCTATGTCTTTTGGTATTTTTCACTATTATACTTTTTAAAATATTAACCTTAATTTGTCCCATTGAAATGAATGGGAAACTTCTGCAATTCTGCTAAAATTTGCTTGTTTTTGAAACTTAACTACTTCCTCATATTTTCACGTAGAACAACCATTCAAACTTTAAAATGTTCTCAAATTATTGGGCTATTCAGGTATAAATCAGCTTTTTCAAATCTTTTACCATTTTACTTTTATGCCTCTTAAAGTTTTCAGTTGCAAAATTGTGATTTTTCACAAAATACATGCGTTGTTATGGTTGCTATGCACTTGGCTTCCAGTGTGCCACTGAAGGTTTTGCAGTCTTCTCTTCATGTCCAAACAACTTCTTGCTACTTGCTCAATTTTCACTCAACTTCCACAAATTATACATCAAAACGTAGGTATTTTTGCTGGCTTTCCGAAAATGTCACTATCATTGTTGTGGGATTTATAGAATTTTGGCAAATCTCCTCAGACCAACACAAAGTCGCAAAACTCTCCATAGAAAGTCAATGGAGAGCTTGTTCAAAATCACCGCTTGATTTCTGTAATGAGAGGCATATTCGAATCGTCATATCTCCTTAACGAAGCAAAGTTAAGACATAAGGCTTGTCCCAGTATATCTTCAGACACTCCTGACACTCACAATTCAAGAGTTATTTTCTCAACTATTACCGTTCTGAAATGAGTTAGACTTGTTTGAGGGTAGGAAATTCGTCCTTCGCTCAGATTTCTTCAGATTTCAAACTCTGGAAATGAGGCAATTGTTTCTCTCGTCATATCTTTTTGATGGATTTCCACAGAGACGTGAAAATTTCCATGACTGTTCACCAAAGCCTGCTGTCTCTTACGGTGAAAGAATGATATCGATACTCCAAATAGATTTAGAGTTAGAAAGCGTTGTTTGAGGGCAAGTCGAGGCAGTTTTTGCTTCGCTCTACTCAGTTAGGGTGCATTACAAGTCAAATATCTTTAATAATTCATATTTTAATGATAAATTGTCAACACTGGAAGATTACTCCATCTCTTCTGAACAAAACGGTGTAAGAATGACAGTTCTAGCCCCTACGGTTAGGAAATTATGGTCATTTGTTTGAGGGGAGTCGTCACTATGAGAAATAGACTGCAAAAATCCTGTGTCTCTCTGTGCTGCGTGCACCTGTTTTGGCGGGAAAAAGTGCACAGGCTCTCTGATTGGTGGATTCAAATTCAGCAGCTCCCAGGTTGCTTGACTGAAAACTTGCTTCTCTCTCCCTGTGTGTGTGTGTGTGTCTGTGTGTGTGTGTGTGTGTGTGTAACAGAGAGAGAGAGAGAGAGAGAGAGAGAGAGAGAGAGACCCACTTTAGGGCAGCATCTCATTGTTGGAAAAACATATAATATATTCAGACTGGTTGACTGGCATAGACCCTCTGTGTGTGCATTTGTGTATACATATTTGATTTTATGTGTATCTGTTGGCTGTTCCTTCTTGTTTTTTAATTTATTTTTATTTCTTTATTTTTTTTCACAGGTGAACAACAATTAGATTTTGAGGGAACTTAACCATGTTCTGTTTTTTTTTCATCTTGCCGTTTTACTTTTCCAATATTTCTAACTTCAGTTATTGCTATTCTGCTCAATCATAGTATTTGTTATAAATCATTGTTATTATGCTATATTGTAGTATTTAAGCTAAATCGAAGTATTTCTACTATATTATATTTTTCTTTCTAAATATTGCATTTCTGCTATATAATTGTATTTCTGCTATGTTATACTATTTGTGCTAAAACATAGTATTTTTACTAAATGTAGAATTTATGCTTAATCATACTATTTCTGCTTTTTATAGGATTTGTGCCTAATATAGTATTTCTGCTTTTTATAGGATTTGTGCTTAATATAGTATTTCTGCTAAATTATAGTATTTCTGCTTTTTATAGTATTTGTGCTAAAACATAGTATTTCCACTAAATGTAGTATTTATGCTTAATCATACTATTTCTATATATTTCTGCCAGGTCCCAAGGCAGCCAATCCTCTGTGAGGACTGAGACATTCAAATTTTCAAATCCGGGCCTGCACGGCTTCCCAGCCAATCATATATGTGGGCTGAGGCATTCAAATTTGCATATTGGGGCCTTCATGGCTTCTAAGCCAGCCAATCATATCTGAGGGCTGAGGAATTCAAATCCACAAATCAGGGCCTGCACGGCTTCCCAGCCAGCCAATCATATATGTGGGCTGAGGCATTCAAATTTGCATATTGGGGAATTCGTGGCTTCTAAGTCAACGAGTCATCCATGTCATATATCTCTAAAAATTCATATTTTAATGATAAATTGTCAACACTTGAAGATTCCCCAATCTCTTCTGAACAAAACGGTGTAAGAATGACCGTTCTAGCCCCTACGGTTAGGAAATTATGGTCATTTGTTTGAGGGGAGTAGTTACTATGAGAAATAGACTGCAAAAATCCTACACGGCTTCCCAGCCAGCCAATCATATCTGAGGTCTGCCGTTTTTTCTCTCGTCATATCTCAGCGACAGATGTACAGAGAGCAATGAAAATCGCGGTCAAAGTACACCAAAGTCCGCTGATTCAGCCAGTACAAGAATTATGCTTCTAGTCCACCTAGTTTTTGAGTTACACAACGTTTTGTAACTCCAGAAAACGGCGCTTTTTGCCTCTCACCGCGATCTAATTCTGACTGCTCATCACCCTGTTTTTCAAAGCGCCCGCTCTCTTTCCCAGTGGCGCAGTTGGTAATGACACGGGTCTGCAACCCAAACGTCGTGGGTTCGATTCCACCTTAGTCAACATGTTTTTTTCCCTACAAATTAATACACTATCACAGACCAGTAATTCATATTCATCATTTATTACAATTCTGCAAACTTTTAGCATTTTACCAGCTTTTCTAATATGGACCTCACATTCTTGTTAACACTCCATGGCACAAATACTCTTCCCTTTAGGCTCTGTGTATGTGTGTGTGTATCAATATTTCTCCCATTTTAAAGTATTACTCCTCCATAATTGTATTTTTGTTAAATCAAAGTACTTTTACTACATCTTGGTACTTCTGCTCAATCATAGTATTTCTGCTACTTTATAGGATTTGAGGTAAATATAGTATTTCTGCCAAAACATAGTATTTCTACCAAATATAGTATTTCTAATAATTATAGTTTTTCTCCAAAATCATAGTACAGTATTTCTGCTTTTTATAGTATTTGTGCTTAATATAGTATTTCTGCTTTTTATAGGATTTGTGCTTAATATAGTATTTCTGCTTTTTATAGGATTTGTGCTTAATATAGTATTTCTGCTAAATGTAGTATTTATGCTTAATCATACTATTTCTATATATTTCTGCCAGGCAGCCAATCCTCTGTGAGGACTGAGACATTCAAATGCACATATCAGGGCCTTCACGGCTTCCCAGCCAGCCAATCATATCTGAGGTCTGCCGTTTCTTCTCTCGTCATATCTCAGCGACGGATGTACAGAGAGCAATGAAAATCGCGGTCAAAGTACACCAAAGTCCGCTGATTCACCCAGTACAAGAATCATGCTTCTAGTCCACCTAGTTTTTGAGTTACGCAACGTTTTGTAACTCCAAAAAACGGCGCTTTTTGCCTCTCACCGCGATCTAATTCTGACTGCTCATCACCCTGTTTTTCAAGGCGCCCGCTCTCTTTCCCAGTGGCGCAGTTGGTAATGACACGGGTCTGCAACCCAGACATCGTCGGTTCGATTCCACCTTAGTCAACAGGTTTTTTTTGCATACAAATTAATACACTATCACAGACCAGTAATTCATATTCATCATTTATTACAATTCTGCAAACTTTTAGCATTTTACCAGCTTTTCTAATATGGACCTCACATTCTTGTTAACACTCCATGGCACAAATACTCTTCCCTTTAGGTTCTGTATGTGTGTGTGTGTGTATCAATATTTCTCCCATTTTAAAGTATTACTCCTCCATAATTGTATTTCTGTTAAATCAAAGTACTTTTACTACATCTTAGTACTCCTGCTCAATCATAGTATTTCTGCTAAATCATAGTATTTTTGCCAAATCATGGTTTTTGTGCCAAATCATAACATTTGTGTTATGTTATAGTATTACTACTAAGTGGAGGAATTTCTGTCATGTTACAGTATATGTGCTGATTACAGTATTTCTGCTAAATCATAGTATTTCTACTATATTATATTTTTCTTTCTAAATATAGCATTTCTGCTATATAATTGTATTTCTCCTATGTTATAATATTTGTGCTCAACCAGAGTATTTGTGCTGAAACATAGTATTTCTGCCAAATGATAGTATTTCTGTCAAATTATAGTATTTGTGCTAAAACATAGTATTAATTTAAAATGACAATATTCATAGTTCATCACAGTGTCTCTGGTAAATCACAGTATTTCTGCTCTGCTGTACTATTTTTCTAAATCATAGTGTTTCTGTAATGCTTAAGTATTTTTGGCTAAATATATTCTTTCTGTTAACTTATACTATTTCTCCTAAATTCTTGTATTTTTGAGAAGTTATCAAGTTTCTGGTAAGTTACAATATTTCTGCTAAGTTCTGCTATGCTATTGTATTTCTGCCAAGTATTATGTTTCCTCTAAGATATTGCAGTTCTGCTAAGTTATTCCATTTTCGCAAAGTTCCTTTGCTTCTGCAAAGTTTTTACAATTTCTGCAACTTTTCAGCTTTTTCAGCTAGTTTTTGCATACAGCTTCAGCTTTAAGCATCCACACTGCATTTTCGCAGGAAATGCAAATTTTTCTAGTTACCACTCTTTGTCTTTTAGGTCAAACATAATTGTGTGGATGCTTTAAGGCATCCACACTATTGAGTTCCTCTTGGGACTTCCGTACACTTTTTGGCACTTAACTACTTCCACAATTTTCAGCTGATTTTCACCATTCAAATTTTAAACTATTCTGCTATTTCTGCTAATGTGTGCTATGTCTTTTGGTATTTTTCACTATTATACTTTTTAAAATATTAAGCTTAATTTGTCCCATTGAAATGAATGGGAAACTTCTGCAATTCTGCTAAAATTTGCTTGTTTTTGAAACTTAACTACTTCCTCATATTTTCAAATAGAACAACCATTCAAACTTTAAAATGTTCTCAAATTATTGGGCTATTCAGGTATAAATCAGCTTTTTCAAATCTTTTACCGTTTTACTTTTATGCCTCTTAAAGTTTTCAGTTGCAAAATTGTGATTTTTCATAAAATACATGCGTTGTTATGGTTGCTATGCACTTGGCTTCCAGTGTGCCACTGAAGGTTTTGCAGTCTTCTCTTCATGTCCGAACAACTTCTTGCTACTTGCTCAATTTTCACTCAACTTCCACAAATTATACATCAAAACGTAGGTATTTTTGCTGGCTTTCCGAAAATGTCACTATCATTGTTGTGGGATTTATAGAATTTTGGCAAATCTCCTCAGACCAACACAAAGTTGCAAAACTCTCCATAGAAAGTCAATGGAGAGCTTGTTCAAAATCACCGCTTGATTTCTGTAATGAGAGGCATATTCGAATCGTCATATCTCCTTAACGAAGTGAAGTTAAGACATAAGGCTTCTCCCAGTATATCTTCAGACACTCCTGACACTCACAATTCAAGAGTTATTTTCTCACCTATTACCGTTCTGAAATGAGTTAGACTTGTTTGAGGGTAGGAAATTCGTCCTTCGCTCAGATTTCTTCAGATTTCAAACTCTGGAAATGAACCACTTTTTTCTCTCGTCATATCTTTTTGATGGATTTCCACAGAGACCTGAAAATTTCCATGACTGTTCACCAAAGCCTGCTGTCTCTTACGGTGAAAGAATGATATCGATACTCCAAATAGATTTAGAGTTACAAAGCGTTGTTTGAGGGCAGGTCAAGGCAGTTTTTGCTTCGCCTCTACTCAGTTATGGTGCATTAGAAGTCAAATATCTTTAATAATTCATATTTTAATGATAAATTGTCAACACTGGAAGATTCCCCCATCTCTTCTGAACAAAACGGTGTAAGAATGACCGTTCTAGCCCCTACGGTTAGGAAATTATGGTCATTTGTTTGAGGGGAGTCGTCATTATGAGAAATAGACTGCAAAAATCCTGTGTCTCTCTGTGCTGCATGCACCTGTTTTGGCAGGAAAAAGTACACAGCCTCTCTGATTGGTGGATTCAAATTCAGCAGCTCCCAGGCTTTGACCTAGAAACTTACTTCTCTCTCCCTGTGTGTGTGTGTGACAGAGAGAGAGAGAGAGAGAGAGAGAGAAAGCCTTTTTATGGGATGATCTCATTGTAAGATTCAAATTCAATATATTTAGACTGGTTGACTGAATTGGATCTTGTGTGTGTGTGTCTCTCTGTGCATGTGTGTTTCCTTATGTGTACATATTTGTGATTGTGTGGCTGTTATATATTTTTTTGCTGATTTTTTTCATTTAACAAGTATATTTGAGGGACCCTCAGCATGTTCAGCATTTTTTCAGCTGTCCATTTTGCTTTTCCAATTTTTCTGTTTAAGTTATTACTATTGTGCTAAATCATACTATTTCTGCTATTTTATAAGATTTGTGACAAATATAGTATTTCTGATTAATTATAGTTTTTCTACCAAATCATAGTACAGTATTTTTGCTTTTTATAGGATTTGTGCTTAATATAGTATTTCTGCTAAATTATAGTATTTCTTCTTTTTATACTATTTGTGCTAAAACATAGTATTTCTACTAAATGTAGTATTTATGCTTAATCATACTATTTCTATATATTTCTGCCAGGTCCCCAGGCAGCCAATCCTCTGTGAGGACTGAGACATTCAAATTTTCAAATCAGGGCCTGCACGGCTTCCCAGCCAATCATATATGTGGGCTGAGGCATTCAAATTTGCATATTGGGGAATTCGTGGCTTCTAAGCCAGCCAATCATATCTGAGGGCTGAGGAATTCAAATCCACAAATCAGGGCCTGCACGGCTTCCCAGCCAGCCAATCATATATGTGGGCGGAGGCATTCAAATTTGCATATTGGGGAATTCGTGGCTTCTAAGTCAACAAGTCATCCATGTCATATATCTCTAAAAATTCATATTTTAATGATAAATTGTCAACACTTGAAGATTCCCCAATCTCTTCTGAACAAAACGGTGTAAGAATGACCGTTCTAGCCCCTACGGTTAGGAAATTATGGTCATTTGTTTGAGGGGAGTCGTCACTATGAGAAATAGACTGCAAAAATCCTGTGTCTCTCTGTGCTGCGTGCACCTGTTTTGGCGGGAAAAAGTACACAGCCTCTCTGATTGGTGGATTCAAATTCAGCAGCTCCCAAGCTGCTTGACTGAGCTAGAAACTTACTTCTCTCACCCTGTGTGTGTGTGTGTGTGTGTGTGTGTGTGTGTGTGTGTAACAGAGAGAGAGAGAGAGACCCACTTTAGGGCAGCATCTCATTGTTGGAAAAACATATAATATATTCAGACTGGTTGACTGGCATAGACCCTCTGTGTGTCTCTCTCTCTGTGCATTTGTGTATACATATTTGATTTTATGTGTATCTGTTGGCTGTTCCTTCTTGTTTTTTAATTTATTTTTATTTCTTTATTTTTTTTTCACAGGTGAACAACAATTAGTTTTGAGGGAACTTAACCATGTTCTGTTTTTTTTTCATCTTGCCATTTTACTTTTCCAATATTTCTACTTCAGTTATTGCTATTCTGCTCAATCATAGTATTTGTTCTAAATCATTGTTATTATGCTATATTGTAGTATTTAAGCTAAATCAAAGTATTTCTACTATATTATATTTTTCTTTCTAAATATAGCATTTCTGCTATATAATTGTATTTCTGCTATGTTATACTATTTGTGCTAAACCAGAGTATTTGTGCTAAAACATAGTATTAATTTAAAATTACAATATTCATAGTTCATCACAGTGTCTCTGGTAAATCACAGTATTTCTGCTCTGTTGTACTATTTTTCTAAATCATAGTGTTTCTGTAATGTTTAAGTATTTTTGGCTAAATATATTCTTTCTGTTATCTTATACTATTTCTCCTAAATTCTTGTATTTTTGAGAAGTTATCATGTTTCTGGTAAGTTACAATATTTCTGCTAAGTTCTGCTATGCTATTGCATTTTTGCCAAGTATTATGTTTCCTCTAAGATATTGCAGTTCTGCTGAGTTATTCCATTTTAGCAAAGTTCCTTTGCTTCTGCAAAGTTTTTACAATTTCTGCAACTTTTCAGCCTTTTCAGCTAGTTTTTGCAGACAGCTTCAGCTTTAAAGCATCCACACTGCATTTTTGCAGGAAATGCAAATTTTTCTAGTCTCTGTTTAATTTACCATGTAAAATATGTTGAAGTTAGGCCCAACTGGCTTTCCTGACTCCTGCAGGGTTACATGGCTCACCTGATTTGACTCTCCCTGATGCCTTTGCGAGAGATATGCACTGTGCGAGGAAGCTATTAGTGCTTTAATGAAACCCTAAACTTGCCTGACAGAATAAGAGCATAGCGAGGCTGCCTTGAGTGGCTGCTTGCTGTGTGTTAATTGAGATGGACTGATCATTATCATTGCTTAGTTGGTCACAGTGAAGTGAAGATTCTTATTTTAATTTTAGTGCTTGCATACAGCTGGGGAGATAAACATGGCACTAATGAATGTTAAAACTGAGACAGTTTCTCTGCATCTAATTTGACCCTTCAGGTCTTTTTTTTGAAGTAGGATTATTCAAAAGACCACAAGTCTTTTACTTTAGTTTAGGCCCTCTGAAGGTTAAAGGAATCTGCAGAAGGTGTGCCAACCCTTAACCTAGTTATCAGGATGGGAGGTTATCGCAGAGGATGAGTCCAAGGAAGCAGATCAACACAGCTCTCTAGCCAACCTGGATTCCTCACCTGGGACCTCAGGACACAAGATGGGTCATGGGTCCTCTGGTAAATAAAACGTCATTTTAAAAAGTCGTGTGAAATAAGATGTGGTACACTCTGTTATAATGCTCAGCCAGCTTCTCAATTCAGCTAAAAAAGAGAACATGTTCTGCTACCCAGGCCGTTTAGCTGACCTATATGAACACGCGCAATAAAGCTTGATTGATTTAGTGTTTTTAATAATAGCATTATAATTGGGATGGGCATTTAAAAATGGTTATCCGAATCAATAAGACTCAGAATACTAGTGAACACATAATGTAATTAGGATGCAATTCCTAAACTATTCTTTACTCTGGATGAGACATATGTACACATGCATAGGGCTGTGCAATATGACCAAAATCTCATATCCCGATATAAGACATGTATCGTCCGATAACGATATAAATCACAAAAATGTAACATTTTCTGTAAATTCTGTTTATCTCGGGCAGCTCGACTTGCGTGAAGTGTTTCCAGCTGGGCGTCGTGTACCTGGAGTCGAGTGTTTTAACCGATGCATGAAACTATACATTTTTAGACATAAGTTGTAACGCCCGCCGTTTCTTTGTGAGTATTTATTACACGGTGTGCTGCGTTTGAGTCTAAGGTTTATTTTTTTAGCACCTGACGGCTCTTTTTTTCTTCCCATCCGTAAACACTGCATACTCTTTCACGTGAGTCGGTTTATTTTGAAAAGTCTTAACAGGATCTTGAGCTTTATTGTGAAAGGTTTATGTGGAAATAAACAAGCGGACACGCGATGGTTTTACCGTCGTTGTTGCTAACGACAACGCATAAAAACAGTCGCTTGTCCGTTTGTGGTGTGGTTATTGCACAGTGTAAGCCCAGCTTAAGAGAAAGAGAACTTTAAGAAGTTAAAATAGCCACTACAGTGACCATCAAAACGATGAAAAAATATTGCCGTAAACAGTTTATTTTGCGACACCACGAAACAAACGATGGCGTAAAATGAAACGATAGACGTTTTTATATCGTCATCCGATATATATCGTTATATCGAACAGCCCTACACATGCATACTAAATGATCTATCCATAAAGCTAATCAGATTGTTCATAAAACAGTCAAGAACAAATTAGCACTGCTGTAACAAGCAATTATGAACAAAAACATTTCCCTAACCTTTTTACCTCATTTCATTTTATTTCCTCCTTTCATTCCTTCCCATACCTTGAGGTATGTGGCTAAACTATCTAGTGGTTCATGCTTGAGTGACTTCTACTGTACTGCCAAGTGTTGGAGCAGAGTTATTTTTGCCATGTAAGAGAAGAGCAGGCTGGTTGTTTGGACTCCACATTTATTCCTTCCTGTCATATAAGCCCAGAGTTCTAAAGCTCCAGTAGACTGTTGGCTCTGTGACCTAGATTAATCCCAGAGCAAGTGCTCTAAATTCTCGCTTTTTCCATCTTTGTGTTTGTGTTTCTAACGCTAATGTGCTTTCTGCATCACCAGTCCAGCATGATGAACTGAGGGAGATCTTCAATGACATCAGCAGTTCAAGTGAGGACGAGGAGGACGAAGGGGACCGGCATGAAGATGAGGACCTGAATATCATGGACACAGAAGATGATCTGGTCCAACAGCTCCAGGACAAACTTAATGAGTCCGATTCTGCACAGAATGAAAGTGATAGAAACAACCAGATAGGTATGAGGCAGAAAACTATATACAAGTCATTGTATATATTTTTCATCGCTGCATTAACTCATAAATAAAATCATCACTAGCTGCAGTCCAACTGATATAAATTACCTTTTGCTGTTAAAAATCTCTCACCAGCATCCCTAATCAGATTTTTTTATTTTCTGAAAACAATTTATAAGATTATTGTAAACACAGGAGAGATGGATGTGATTATTATATGTGATTCTTTATACATTATGCAGTAAAGAGAGAGAGAGAGTGTGTGTGTGTGTGTGCACCCAGGTGGATGTGAAGTAAGTGCTGTATTAGAATTATACAATCTTTCATGCCGTGCTTGCAGTCTACACCACAGAGATAATTCTCTTTCTCTTAGCCGACTTGCTCTGTATACCAACAGTTGTTCATTTTTCAGTTGCAGCAGTCAGAGCCAAGAAAGTGGGCTTGGCTGCCCAGAGATATTTGTCGAAGCAGAGGTCAAAAATAACCTGAGCAAGGTGTCTGAACTTTTGATCGAAGTTGAATTTTCTAGGTCATCACATACATTCAAATAAATAGCCTTACTTAAATACACGTGCTGTGCCCTCATCCACAGAGATGCTCATTCTGACAGCTCTCAGCTCTCCTCTTCAACTAACCAGGCTGACAGGTGTTGTGGCTCAGCAGGAGGCTCAGGGAGCTTTCCAGTTTGACAGCACAATACCTCCTTAGCTAGATACATAGAACTGTCAGTCAGGCAGCACTACTGGCCAGCTCAACTGTAGCATCTTGGCGGAGCCCTTCTCAATATGTTGGAGCCAGGCCATGCATGATAATGGCATCCATGCATAGCTGTAAAAGTTGAATGAATGGGTTCACATGGCCTCCTTATTGTGAGATAGTCTGCATTACAACAGCTTTGTCAGAATTTGGAGCCAGGGGAAAACGGTGAATGGATACAATTAGTTATAAGATGGTTGATTGGTGGTGGAGCCACGGGTTTCTGTGAGACATGGTCACTCTGGGTGGATTTGATGAGAACTCTGTGTGGTGCACAAAGCAGACTAATTTAGTTGTGTCTTTTTAGAACTGCATCCTGCTGACTTGTGTCCTTTTAAATCGACTGATTGTTCCCATTATGGATAATTTGTCAAACTGAAATGGAGGCATCCTTATGGTTGAGCAAGCTAAGCTGCATATCTTGTCCCCGTGGCAAGTGTAGTGTCTCAAATTATGTCACATCATCTTCGCCCTCCAACCTTTTTTGCCTCCTCTTTGCAGCACATAAGTGTTTTTATGACAGCCCTCACACATGAACCTCCCACTGTGTCCTGCAGTTATGGAGTACCAGGTGCAGATCAACAACATTAAGGCCAAACTTCAGGAAACTCGTGCCCGCAAGAAACAGCAGGAGGAGCTCATCATGAAAGTGGAAAACCAGGCCCTCAAAGTAAGCACTGAAAACACTCACACTTTTTTCACCCGTTCATCCAAAAACTAGGTCTGCATGTACAGAGACGTAAACAAGAACATGCAGATGAGCTTGGAGGCAAAATTCTTCATGCAGCATAAATTCTCTCAAAGGTGACGGGAAAACCTAAATAACAGCTGATTTCACACATTGTTGGAGAACATTATTTTTTTAAATGGTTATTTTAAAACCCAGAATATTGCATCTCTGCTGCTAGCCTTTTTCTCTGTAAGTTTTTCCATGCACAAAAAAGGAGCTGAAAGTTCATTCTTATGCCCAGCACTCTTTAGTGGAGAATTTACAATGAGTGAAACATGAGCGGACACAACCCTTCCTACGTTGCCATTTAACGCTCTCATTGCTCAGTGTTTTGGGACCGTCAGAGCCCCATCTCCAGTTGTTATTATCACAGTCACATGGAAAAGGTCAGCTGTCTCTGACTGGCATTCCAAGTGGCCTTTCTGTCAGAGAGGAGATACTGACACGAGCAGCCCAGGCCGACACACATTTAAAGCCATCACAATTTAATGAGGCTCAGCATGTCGACTCAAACAAACCTTGTTTGCCTCTTTGCTCTTACAGAACCGTTTCCAAGCCTTGTTGGATGAGATTATTCAGCAGGAGGAGCGGGAGATGGAGCAGGTAAGAACCTTTTTGTAAAAGCCAAGGATCAGTGCTCACTGTGAGCTTTCTACAGCCTTCAGCACTTTGCATGAATTTATCTTGAATGAATGTCAAATATCATGTCGGCGGATGGTGTTGTGTTCGCTATCCTTTTTAAACCCAATATTTTTCATGCCTAATAGCAAAGTTGAAAACCAATCAAGCGCAATTTAATTTGACAGCAGCTACCAGGGGAGTCCTTTTTGTAGCTATGGCATAGTGGCCACCCACTGTCTAGGGTCGTTGTTTGTATTGACAAATGACTGCAGCCAATTAATGTGAATTGACATGTTAATCATCATCCACTTACCCTCCAATTACACCACGGTGCTGTTGGGCATTAATCACGCCCTCTATTTTCTGCTCCAACAGCTGGCCTCCCTGCAGGAGCAGCTGGACTCACTGATAGAGAAGTGACCACCAGGGGGCAGTCACATGTCATCTTCTGGCATACAGGAAAGACAAGGAGGAGAAAAGCCTTCATCCAGGGAGAAGAGAATTTTTATTGGAAGTTGCTGTGTCATTCCTTTAAATTTGTGATTTTCCTATTACACAGCACACAGATTTGTTCACTCAAAGTTTGTGTTTTTAAGTTGACAAAATGCGTTTGTAGTTACTGTGTGATTAAACTGTTCCATCTCAGTGGTTAATGTTGTCTGGGTGTTTATTGTCTTAAAGACAAATTGTCTCTAGCCAATGTTTACTGCAGGTCAACATTTTTTTTTTTTTATTACCCGTCCGAAAAATAAGTTACAAAATGTATTTATTTTTGTTTATATATTCCTACATCATTGGTACTAATGACCAGCATGGTCATGGTGATTTTTGGTTCAAACACACCTGATTGTGGCAGCTTAGAGCTGTTTGCAGCTCTACTGCAAACAGCTCTTACTGCTTAACTGTTATGTAATATACTTTCCACTGAGGGATTTGGGTTTAAGTCATGCCAGGATAGTTTATGTATACCTTTAATGTCACTGGAATTGGTTTTCTTCTTTAAAATTTGTTTGTGTTTATATTTTCATGGACGTAGATATAGAAGTAGCAAAGACTTTGACTGCTAAATTTGAGCTTTTTTGTTGTAAAGTACCTTTAACACTAGAATTACAGACCCCTTTTTTCCCCTGGTGCAAGTCCCTACTACTAGATTTACTGACCCTGCGCAAATTTGCGTAAATTCCCCTGAACCTAACATCTCCTAGCACCCCGCTGAGAGGCCTTCAGCTCCATTGTTCCCCTGCTTTTGTTGTGCAAACATACCCTCCCCCAACCCCCAACCAGGAGAGATTCAGGAGAAGGTCTTTCCTTCCAATCGTTGTCAGACTCAACAACAAAGTACCTGCAGTCTACAATACACCATATTAGTAGTAGCTTTTATGTGCAGTATTATGCAATATTAGTTCTTGTCAATCCTTGTCACTACATTGCATGCCTGTCCATAAACATATATACACAGAGTTGTACATATATATCCACACCTTACATAATATACATAAAGTCTAGTTATACATAAGAAAATCATACATGATTCCAAACATTTTTTTACAAATAAATAACTGAAAAGTGGGGTGTGCGTAATTATTCACAAATCACAAGATCACAAATCTTCCACTGCAGCACGTTGACAAAAGTTGTTGTTGGAGCTGGAAGTGAAGGGAGGGTGAACACAAATATCTTCTTGTAGATCTTCACATATATATTATGTGTCTGACAACTCTTTTTAAAAAAAAAAAAAAAAAAAAAAGCTGGCTGTCAGCACACCAGACTGGCCTAACTTTAACCCGTAGCAAAAGCCAATACAGGTGCAGGTTTAATACAGGCTATCTGGGACTGTGTTTAACACTAGAATTACTGAGCCTTTTTTTTCCTGGTGCAAGTCCCTACTACTAGATTTATTAGCCCTGCGCAAATTTGCGTAAATCCCCTGAACCTACCGGTAAGACCTCCTAGAATTACTGACTTTTTTATTTTCTGGTGGAAGTCCCGAGGTGTTAATCACCCCTGCTGAAATTTTCACGGGTCGTCAGCTCGATTCTCCTCCTGTTTTTGTTGTGCAAACCACCCATTATCTTTGAGGCCTGGAACATTTGCATTTGTTCACTCAGAGTAGCTCAGATCCAAGGCAAGAGAAAAATCTGTGTTACAACCCTACAATGGAGCTGAAGGCCTCTCAGCAGGGTGGTAGGAGGTGTTAGGTTCAGGGAATTTACGCAAATTTGCGCAGGGTTAGTAAATGTAGTAGTAGGGACAGCAGGGAAAAAAAGGCTCAGTAATTCTAGTGCTAGCACCCCGCTGAGATTTTCACAGGCCTTTAGCTCCATTGTTCTCCTGCTTTTGTTGTGCAAAACACCCTCCCCCAACCAGGAGAGATTTGTGTATGTGCAGGAGTGGCATTGCTTGACTACAGCACAGTGCTGTGCATAAAAGCAGACCGAGGGAGAATCATTTCTTCTTCGCATTTCTGAGAACGCACATCAGGATGGCCTCCGTATCACTGCCACGCAGGAAGAACCTCTCCGCGCAACAGGCTTGGGCCTTGCTTCAGGAAATGGACGAAGCAGATTCTGATGGAGGAGAGGTTTCATTTGTCCAGCAGGCCACTGATACCTCCTCAGGAGAATCTGAAAAGGAGACGGAAGAACCCAACATGCCTCCTCGGAAGAGGCCCCGTGGTACTGGGAAGCCCTGTCTGAGCCAGACGGCAAAAGACGGCACTGCGTGGGTAGAGGACAATGGAATGCCCAGTGCAGGAGCAAATCGCTCATGCTTCACTGCGCAAGCTGGACCCACAGAGTCTGCTAAGGTTTGTCATTACCATATTGCATATGATATTTAGATAAACCCATTTAGAGTGAGGTTCATGTAAATTTACCGTTCTCTATTTGTTTATCTTCCCACAGCTTAAAATTACAAGTGTGCTCCAAACCTTCCTTTGCCTGTTAGACGTGGGAATGCTGCACACCATCAGAGATTGCACGGTACATCAAGCCCGCAGAGCAGAGCTGGACTGGAATTTGTCAGTTCATGAACTGATGGCATTCATTTCAATTCTGTTTGTAAGAGCAAACATGTGTCCCGTTGGTGCCATTGTGGATTGCTGGTCAGAAAGATTTCTGGTGCCAGTAATCAAAGAGACAATGCCCCGAGATAGATTCATTTCAATTATGCAACACCTTCGATTTGATGACAAGGACACGCGGGCAGAACGGGTGAAAACAGACAAATTTGCAGCGATCTCCGACATCTGGACACGCTTCAACGAGAACTGTGCTAAGAGTTTCACTCCAGGAGAACACATGACCATAGATGAACAACTGTTCCCTACCAAGGTTCGTTGTCCATTCACACAGTATATCGCAACCAAGCCAGACAAATTTGGGATCAAGTTCTGGATGGCCACAGACTTGGACACCAAATATGTCTGCAGTGCATCTTCTTACTTGGGAAAGGACCCTAGTCGTCAGAAGGGAGAGAGGCTGGCAGAGAACGTGGTCATGAAACTGATGGAGCCGTTTTTGGATGATGGGAGAAACGTCACAACGGACAATTTCTTTACTTCACTGTCACTGTCGCACAGACTGCTGCAGCGCAAAACAACGTTACTGGGCACGGTGAATAAAGTCCGGCGTGAACTTCCTCAACTTGCGCGGATGTATTCCGTAAGAGCAGTAACACACAGGTGGCCAGTAGCAGTTTTCTACAATATGCTGGACCTGGCAGTGGGGAATGCCTACATTTTGTACAAGGCATGTACAGGGTGGACAGGCAAAAGAAGATTGTTTCTGAGTCTTCTAGCTCAGGAACTTCGTTGCCGATTCATGCAGCCAAGGAAATATTAGCACAGAGGCAGGCTGCTGAAGCTGCAGCAGCTGCTGTGCCAGGGACTGGAAAGACAACGCAGTGTCAGGTGCAAGAGAGCTGCAACAGGAATCGCAGCAGGTTTACCTGTGCAACATGTCACAAATTCACCTGTGCCAAATGCAGGGTTGATGAACACTGGGTCTGCAAACGCTGTAAAGTTTCAAACACTTTGAAATAAAACAGACTTGTGTACCCATATATAGTGAATGTGTGTCTTTTGTATCGATATGGCAGGAATTTCTGAAGGTTGTAACACAGAGGTTTGGCCTGGCTTGGATCTGAGCAACTCTGAGTGAGCAAATGCAAATGTGCCAGGCCTCAAGGATAATGGGTGGTTTGCACAACAAGAGCTGGAGGAGAAACGAGCTGACGACCCGTGAAAATCTCAGCAGGGGTGATTAACACCTCGGGACTTGCACCATAAAATAAAAATGCCAGTAATTCTAGTAGGTGTTGGGTTTAGGGAAGTTACGCAAATTTGCGCAGGTTTAGTAAATCTAGTGTTAACAGAATAGTTCAAGTCTCCAAATGGATGTTTTTAGGTGTTGTGTGCACAATAAGAAATCGAGGTAAAGGCTGCATGGCCATCTCAAGGCATATTGATGTTTTTATGATAACAATTTGTAATATTATTAGGAGGCTCAACGTCTGCGGGACCATTGCTAACCTCATGAGAAACGACCACAACAGACAAAAATCACCTGAAAGATTTAACATGTTAACAAAAAGGAAGAAGAACCAAATAAAGTCGAAACAAATATAACAAGCCGGCGAGATCAAAGCAGGTGTATGGGGAGAGACCCACGATGACCCCTCTTTTAAGAGAGAAAACAGAAAAGCTCATGTTGACAAGCCAGTATTTCTGAGTCCTTTTACAGAGGAAACATGATTAAGAGCTTTTTGGTAAGTTACATCAGCTCCGGGTTCACAGAGGGAAAACAGAATCTGAAATGAAGTTTCATGAAAAGGACACAATCTTCACTATGAAAAATGAATTGCCTCCTTTTTAGTAAAAGACATGTTACGGGCTTGTGCACAAATCACATCGAACATTGCACGGCACAGTGCATCAAGTATCAAGGTGGAACATATCTATTGTCAAAGCTCTGTCTCACTTGCAGGTCATGGCTCCTCCAATCGTATAAAAGACCCAAAGTATACATTTAAAAGCTCTCCACACGGGTTGAGAAGGTGACCTTTATGTGGTGCCCTGCTATGAATCCCAGTTTTAATTCCACCGAACATCTGTTGAAAGAGCTGAACCTCTTCACCGGGAGAAGGTACCAATCAAGCCTGAGACAGGTTTGCTCAAGTAAGAGGGTGAAACTACCGGTTATGAGCAACAATAGGGGCTTGGTTTTCATCTGACTCAAGAGTGTACTATAGAATGTTATTTTAAGTGTCCTTGAAATAGATGTCCTATATATGTGCATGAATAGTCTATCTCAGCTACAAGTTTTGTTTATTGGCTCAGAATCAGTACTATGGCACACACTTTAATGTATTTTAAGATTAAAGAGCGTGGTAGCATGGTGGTTAGCACTGTTACCTCACAGTAAGAAGGTCCTGAGTTCAATACCAAGTGTTAATTGAAAAATCTAAATTGCCCATAGGTGTGAAAAGGTGAGTGTAAATGGTTGTCTGTCTCTGTGTATTAGCCTTGTTACAGACTGGCGACCAGTCCAGGATGTACCCTGCCTCTCACCTTTAGATAGCTGGGATAGGCTCCAGTGACCCCCATGACCCTGAAAAGGAGAAGTGGATGGACGGAGTTGTTTTCTATCCTAAAGATCAAAACATTCAAGGGGCTCAAAGTGAAATGGCCACATCTTACAAGTCTCCAGGTATCATTAAAGATCAGAAATGAGCATTTACTACTCGCATTTAAAGGTTTGCATCCAAGATGAAACCTAAAGTAAGTGAAGAAACACTTGATTTATGCAACTTTTTACATCTTTTTACTTTTATTATGTTATGGTGATCTTCTTTTTATGATTGCACCTGACCAGTACTTGAAGAGCTTGAATACTGCACTGGCTGTGGAAATCATTTACATCACTGTTATCTGTTTGCTACTAAATAGCCATCTCTTTATATCTGCAGACTTTCCCATTGGTTGGCTTTTATCTATAAATCTCTGCTTGGACTGGTGCCTTCTTATCTGCGTTTCTATATGTGTAAAAACCTCAACCTCAACCAATACGTCATACACTCTTACAGTAATATAAAAATGTTTGTCCCCAAATTTAGAACAGAATATTGCACAGACAAGTGCAATATTTTGCACTTGTCTGTGCAAAATATTGTATTTATTTCTTTGTTACATGTTTATATGTTGTACTGGTTGTAATTTCCTGTGCTCCCATGGCCAGGTCTCTCTTGGCAAAGAGATTTTGATCTCAACTAGACTTTTGCCCAGATAAATAAATGATAATGAAGTTAAATATAAATATAAATAAAACTAGCAGAACAATCTAATCTAAAAAAAAAAGTTTGATTAACAATAAAAGTAATGAATACTTGGAGCCTAAGGCCAGATTTAGTTGCCGTTAAACATTGGAAGGATGCTCTCTGTACACCCTCTGCCTCCCAACTGAGGGACAGCTGCATCTTTAGGACATCACTGCGTCATCAGAGCACCCTTCCTCCAGAATGATCTTTACTTGTTCCAGACCGATCTCGGCCTTTCTCATCCACATGATTCAGCGGTCATCCCCGCCTCTCCCTTCTCCTTCCAACAGGGATTGCCCCCACCAATCACCGGAGTAGGCAAGGGATTAGCTCCTCAGATTAAAGTGGCCATCTCCAAACCCTGTCTAATCCTACCATCTGTCAGAGAGCAGCAAACTAGCCAAGACTCTTGCCACTAGGCTAATCAGAAAGTCAAAAGAACACAGCTAGAGGGAGAAAGACATTTCGAAAACACACTTTTCTGTTTCTCAGCGTGGCAATGGAGGAGACATACCTTCTCAACTATCCAGGTGTCAGGAAGAAAATTCTGGCAGGAGGCAGTGGACCGTTACCTCACTTTCCACCTGGGACAAAGGTATTCTAAATTGCAGTTAACGTGATAACCTAATGGTTAGGGTAGGTTATCACGCAATGTTGAAGACAATGATTGTGTGTACAATAATAACCATTGTGGAGTAATTCATGTTCCATGGGGGGAAAAAAATGTCTATCTTGGGTGTCTATTTTTAGCTGTGTGTTGCAATGCCCACTTCAATTAGATTCTGTTGAATTATTCATGAAGTTAGAAATTTTATTCTGTATCTGGCTCATGCACACAGAGCAAACATTTGGTCAACCAAATTGCAACATGTTTTCTGGCACTGTATCTTTGTTTCTGTGCTTCCACTGATCTGCTGGTTTCCGACTTTTTCCCTTCCTAGTCACATCCAGCCATATGGCACCGAGCCTGGACACTGTGACAAATATTTTCCATGACAATGCCAGCATGAATTTCCATTTACCTGTGCGCGCGTGTGTGGATGTGTGCGTTCCCTCCCCAGTGAGGTGATTCCCATTTGTTCACACAGTTATCAGACTGTTGCGATTACACACAATCTGTCAGGCTATAAATAAGGTTACACAGATCCAACATTATTTTTAAGTCAGGGTGCTGATATAACCTTGACAACTCTTAGATGCACGCAAACAGATGATGTCTGGAATATATCATGTATGTCATTCCGTTTAAAAGTACTTACTAGGGATGGGTATCGTTTAGGTTTTATCCGATACCGGTGCCAAACCGGTACTTTTGAAACGGTGCCGGTGCTTAAACGGTGCTCGAACCGGTGCTTAAAGAATGGAGAACACCAACTTTGTCCAAAAACCTCTCATGTTCAGCTGTTTTTTTGTAAAAAGATAACAATGTTAGCCTTTTCTGCAGCTATAGGGGATTTATGGTATCACTCTTGGCTGGAAGCAGTGCTTAAACAATGGAAAAAACACAAACTTTATCCAAAAACCTCTCATGTTTAACTGTTTTCCACTTTTTCTTTGGTCATTTTAGCCTTTTTGGCCAGGGTGAAGGGAGTATCTGCCATCAAACAAGAAGACAGCCGCATGTAGCTATGATGATGTTTGCTAGTTCACCTTACATGCATTAATGTAATAACGTGGTTAGCCTACTCAACGTAAATTACACACGAACAACATTAAGCGACTCACGCAGAGAAGAACGGCTGCTGCTGCCATCATCATCCGTCATCATTTCTGCTACACTGGCAGGGCTAGGGGCCAGGACTCTATTCTTCGGGTTTTTGGGGGATGTTGCTCCGGGTCCGATAACTGGCAACCCACCCGCAGTAGATGTGCACGGAGTGAGGTCTCGCAGCAAGCTATCAAATACGGCGCATTTCTCGGCTTTTAAAAAAAACGCTATGCGTCGCCAGGTGTTTCATCGGATTTGAGGAGTTACCTCCTTTGACAGTATCACAGTATCAGCTTAAAGCACTTGTTGCAGGCTGCTGAGTTGGCATATTTTGCTGTGAAGTACAGCCATACATTTGACCGGTCCTCCTTGGGCATTTTTAATCTGTAGCTCTGCTCTAAAAGAACGTACGTACCTGGACCCGCCTACTATCCTCAGAAACGTAAAATGATTGGCTAGAATCTAAAGTGTATCACAACTCAGGAAAAAAAAGCACCGAAATAAAGCACCGAAATGTGCGCTGCTTTTCGGTCTGGTTACTACCGTTTATGTCAGAACCGGTGCCATCATGGCACCGGATACCGGTACCCATCCCTAGTACTTACTGTAAATTATATTTACAAAATATACCAGAAAATAATTTTCAAGTTAAATTGGATTTTTTTTTTTTTTTGGAAATGACAAAGGGGGCTTTTTAGTTTTCTTGTTGTAATTCCAAACTATTTTTGTTTTAGCCATTGATTTAATGGGCTTTTAAAGCTTGCAATCAATGGAACAAATTAACATTCACTAGAAAAGGACAATCAATGGGCTTTGAGAAGATGTGGTAGATCCTTTATATTGACTGCAGAAAATTCTTTAAGAAAACTTTCAAGATTTAGGTGGTGATGTAAGTATTTGCAGACAAAGATATTTTTTAAAGTTATTATTTCTGTATAGTGCTGTGAAAACGTATTTCTGATATATATATAATTTTTACATATTTGTCACATTTACATGTTTCAGGTGGTCAAATTAATTTTAATATTGTTTTTAAATGATGATTCAGTTTATCAAGAGAAAAAACGTATCCAAACCTAGCCTTATGTGGAAAAGTAATTGCCCCCTAAAACTAGAAATTGGTTGGCAGCAAGAATTGTAATCAAGCGTTTGTGACAACTGGCAATGAGTCTTTCAAATCTCTGTGGAGAATTTCTGTCCCACTCTTCTTTGCAGAACTGTTGTAATTCAGCCACATTAGAGGTGTTCTGAGGTCATCTCAAAGTATGGATTTATGTCTTAACTTATGGCCTCTCAAAAACCTTCATATTGTTGTTATTGAGCCATTCAGAGGTGGAATTCCTCATTGTCCTGCTGGATAACCCATGTGTGCTTGGGACAAAATGATGGCTGGACATTCTCCTTTAAGTCTGTGAAGGTTCTCAGTCATCCAGGTCATCGTAGTCAAAGGCGCTTGCAAAGAAAAGCATCTGGACTTCTTTAAGTTACTTGAAGACGTTTCACCTCTCATCCGAGAAGCTTCTTCAGTTCTAAGGTCAAATGGTGGGGAGTCCCAGATTTAAACCTAGTGGGAGTATCCCCCCACAGAGGGACAAAAGGACCCCCTGATGATCCTCTAATCGCCTGTCCTGTCCTGTAATCTCACAGATTGTTTGAAAGAGGAGTGAAAGAAGCCATCTATGTCCACTGTGAGCGACCATCTTTGAACAGAGGCGGTGGTTTACGACACCAACTCTCTGCCATCTATAATCCAGTTTTGAGTTCCCTCCCCAGACGCCTTAACGCCCACTCACATCCTGGGCCATCTGACCTCAGGAATCCGCATGATAAGGTGGGGCCAGGTTTCACAATGAGCTCACCCGAAACTCTGGCTGATTGGGACCCACACCCAGTTTCACACCTTGGCTCAGGCGATTAGAGGATCATCAGGGGGTCCTTTTGTCCCTCTGTGGGGGGATACTCCCACTAGGTTTAAATCTGGGACTCCCCACCATTTGACCTTAGAACTGAAGAAGCTTCTCGGATGAGAGGTGAAACGTCTTCAAGTAACTTAAAGAAGCCCAGAAGCTTTTCTTTGCAAGCTCCTTTGATTCTCCTTTAAGATTTTCTGGAAGAGAGGAAAAATGTATGGTTCAATGAATTACAGCAAGTCATCCAGGTGCAATGGGACATAATATATTTATAAAAGTCTTCAGGATGTCTTCAGTTAAGAGGTTTTTATAGCGAATGGTGAGACGAGCCTTCGTGTTCTTTCTGGTCAGCAGTGGTTTTCACCTTGGAACTCTCCCATGGATGCCATTGTTCCCTCGTCTTTCTTATTGTTGAATCATGAACACTTTAACTGTGGCAAGTGAGGCCTGCAGTTCTTTAGATGTTGTTCTGGGTTCTTTTATGGGCTCATGGATTAGTTGATGCTCTTGAAGTAATTTCTGTAGGCTGGCCACTGCTTAAAGGTTCCCCTCTGTTCCAGGTTTTCTCTATTTGTGGATAATGGCTCCCATTGTGGAGTCTCAAAGCATTAGAAATGGCTTTTTCCTTCCCAGACTGATAGATGTCAGGGACTTTGTTTTTCGTCTGTTCTTACGTTTCTTTACGTTTTGCTTTTTGGGCTCTTTTAGACTTTTTTACTTTGTCAGATTGCTTCTATTTCTCAATTCAAAAGGCAGCAGTCAGGCTGGGTGTGAAAGTGGGAAAAAAAAGTTAATCGGAACTAATTCCTGATTTAACAAGAGAGGACGATTAATTTTCCACCCAGTTAAGTTTAGATAGCTTTTACCCCTTTAATAAATAAAATCATCATCAAAACTGTATTTTATACTCAGACAGCTTATCTTTGTCTTCTTTTGTAAACAACTTGATTTTTCATGAAATATGTAAATGTTACAAAAAATGCAAAAAGCTAAGAAATCAGGAAAGGGCTAAATGTTTTTCATCACACTGTATATTAAATATTTTGTTGAAAAATCAGTGGCCACTTTATATGTCTAATGAAGTCTCCACTGACTGTATTGTGTCATTAATCTCTTGTACTCTCCCTGTTCCCACTTTCCAAGCTGGTTTTCCACTTCCAGACACTGCTGGACAACTTCGAGAGGACAGTCATTGATGACAGCCGACTAGCTGGCAGACCGGCAGAGATCTTTGTTGGAAAGATGTTTAAGATGGAAGTCTGGGAGACCCTGTTGACATCCATGCGTGTTGGAGAGGTGGCTGAGTTCTGGTGTGATGCCATTGTGAGTTGGATTACAAACCGCACGCACACATTCTGAGATATCTGGCCCCTGAGAGGATGTAATAAGTGTTCATGACTGGGAAAGGGAAGCTTTTACTCCTCATTATAATGCACATGAATCAACGTTCTGTAGCCTCCTACATGCTCAGTAATATAAACATAAACAAAGCAATCTCTTTGTGCATTTTTTTTTCTGTTTTTCCTTCTGGAGGAAAATGTAATTTGCAAGTAAAATTGTGCGACTTCTTGTGTTTTTTCTTGTAAGGCTGATTGGCACGGGCTGCCAGAACCAGAGGGTTAGCATGATTAAGTGCTTCTGTGTTTTATTCTAGATGTTGCGTGCATGATTTTGTTGATGTGCTAATTTCACAGCACACAGGCTTGTACCCCATTGTGTCCAAGGGAATGAGACTGATCGCTCAAGGGAAAGACCCTCTAGAGGGTCAGAGACACATGTGCGGAATGGGAAACCTGTTCCACTATCACTCCACGGGTTTCCCGGAGCTGGATGAGCTGATGCGGACTCCTCAGCCGCTCGTATTTATTATGGAGCTGCTGCAGGTAAGCATCTGTGACAGTGACAGTGAATAGCGGAAGAAGAGAATGAACAGCTTATCCCACTTTTTAGCTTACGCTACACCAGCTTATGCTTTTCTAAAATTTACTGACAGCACTGACTAAAGTGCCTCTCTGTCTAAAACATTCAGCTTTGAAATATTATATTTTCCCAAACAAGCTTGAGACTAATTAGCGAGTCCAGTATTGGTGGCTGTACATTAACATTATTTCTGTTTCACATCAGCTGACAAATCTTCAGCAGTGGAAAAATGTAGATACTTTATGTAATGTCTTGATGCATGCTCAATGATCCAAGTAAAGAAATTCCAAAAAGTTGATTCTATTTATCTGGACCTAGCGTTTCAGTGGGAGAAATGTTTTGCAACTCATCAAAATAAAGTAAAACTTTCATTATCACAAATTGAAAGTATATAAGCAAAGTTTAAAGTTAAACAATTATTATTGCTATTGGTGGACTCAAATAACTACTAACTGTAGCTTTAAATAACTGTAATAAAATAGACAAATTTCTCACGCATGCTTTGTACCTGTTTAAAATTCACTTGCATCATTTATCTTCTTCTCCTATGCAGGTAGGAGACCCCATGTCCTACCACAGAGAGTCGTGGATGATGGAAAAGGATGAAAAGCTGCAGACAGTGCCAGTTCTCCACATGCAGGGCAATGCTCTGGTCCAACAGAAGAAATACAGAGATGCTGCCAGCAAGTACAAAGAAGCTGTCCTGCTGCTAAAAACTGTCCAGTCTAGGGTGAGTGAAGAGCGGTTGGAAGAAAGGTGGGATGTAGGCAGGGTGTGTGTGTTGTTTGTGTGAATCTGTCTGTGTGTTTGTGTGGGGAGGGACATGCAAAATGAGTACTGGGGAAGCTTGTGAATTCTGAGGTCTCTTCAGGATTTGGGGTTTTTGGGACATGCAGCTCCTTCTTTTCCAGTGGGAGATTCCTGTTTTCCTGTTTTGCTCTGCTTCACGGTGTCCCTGATTACATGCAGCCGGGTGGGAGGCAGGCAGCAGAAAAAAAAGGAGACCTGTCTTAGATAAGAGCAGAGAAGGTGGGTGGTGGGGTGTGAGGATAGCGCAATACTCTAGGGAGAAGAAAAGTTATGTTAAGGTGAACGCACAACAGTTTTAGACATATTTGAAGGTTTCATGTTGTGGCTTACAGATAGCTGGCCTTAAACATTTGGTAAAGTAAAAATGATAATTAAATGTACTGAATTCTTATAGTTATTAAAACAGCGAGAACAACGTAAGTAAAACAGGAAACAAGAGACACTCACAAAGACACAGACTTGACACTGAGACATGACTAACTGGGGAAACGCAAGGGAAGCACGAACCCGGAGCACAGAGACAAGAGTAACAAACTGATAAACATGGAACACAGAAGAATGACCACGGAGACAGAACTAAACATACACGATAGACTACGCAGGGAGGCACAAATGAGAACAGACTAAATGAACAAGAACACACAACAGAAATACAAATGATTAAACCAGGAAGAACGAAACTAAACAATAGTAAAACGAGAACATAAGAAAACTAGAAACACCGTGACAATCTCTCAGAGAGCTGAAAATGACTGTTCAGCGATGTTCCCCATCCAACCTGATGGAGCTTGAGAGATCCTGCAAAGAAGAACTACCCAAAAAGAGGCGTGTCGAGCTTGTATCATACTCAACAGGACCTGAGGCTGTATCTGCTGCCAAAGGCGCTTCAACAAAGTATTGAGCAAAGGCTGTGAATACTTATGTGCATTTTGTATTTTTGTTTTTTATTTTTAATAAACTTGCAAGAATTTCAAGTAAAGGTTTTCCCTTTGTCGTTATGAGTTATTGCGTGTAGAATTTTGAGGTGAAAAATAAATTCAATTGATTTTTGAATAAGGCTGTAACATGACAAAATGTGGAACAAGTTTAGAACTGAGAATACTTTTCATGTGTACCGCAACGTGTTGAATGAACATGTTGTTTTTCTTTTAAATCTGCATTCTTGTGTAGGAGATGCCAGGTGATATAGACTACATTAACTTAGGTCGAATGATTGTCCCCCTGGAGCTGAACTACTGCCAGTGTATGCTGGAGCTGGAGGAGTACTATGAAGTCATAGAGCACATGGATGAGCTGCTGCAGAAACACAAAGGTAAAGAAACATGCTGGAGAAAGAAGAATTGTGAGGGTTTATTCTGATTATTCTCATCATTTCTGATTAAGAAACATCTTTAATTTGACTTTTTTCGGGAGAATCAACAGGGCACACTTTTATAAATTTCCTGTCACCTAGATTCACATTTGCACGGTTGTATCAGCAAGCTTAATCCTGTGCACAGAAGTAGTTCAGCAGTGCAGGGCTGTTATTCACTCTTTCCCTCCAGAGATTTGAACCAGCAGTGATACCATATGCTCATAGTTCTCTAACCTCCAGGGTACTGCTGTGCCCAAACTTTGAAAGGGGGAGGGGGGATAAGGTCCAATTCTTGCTATCATCAGCCTTTGTTAGCTGGGCTAGTGTAATTTACACATGAGAGCCATTACTATTTAAAATGATTCCAAATCTTTTATTCTTTCTAGAGCTGTAAAAATAAAGAAATCTTACATTTGACAGAAATCTTTTTCCATTTTTAAGACTTTAGAGCTGTTTTTGCTTATACATGTCAGTGAAGAGGTTTGTTTTCTTTATAAAAATTCTACCTGCAAGTCTAAGTGTCATTCATGCAAAGTGATTCAGAGCAAGCTTGACCAGAATATCCTCGAGAATGTCCTATAACATTGACATTTTCTAGAAATAATTAACATTTTCGTTTGTAACTGACTTATAGGAATTTTGACATTTTGATACATTTGGCTATTTGCTTTCTTGACAAGATAGAGGAAGATTGATGCCACTCTGATGCATGAATTTTAAATCTGAAGGAAAGCCAGATGGCCTTCACATAGATGCCTCCTGGTGTTATTTTTTAGTCTCATAAACTAAGTTGGGATAATATCAGTTCACTCTTTATAACCGTCATCGTTATCAGTTTAATTTGCACCTCTCGATTCAGGCTTAACAAAAACAGTCATTTCAAAATCTTGTAAAAAGCTGCCAGATGAGAATCTGATGCCTGCACTGGTTTTACTGCATGTTGCAACTGTTTCTTGTTAATGACAATTTTAAAGCTGAAGCAGTCCTGGAATTGCACTGTCATACCCATGGCTACTCAAAATCCTAGAGTAGCCTCTTATGCTGGCACAGCCTTCACTTCAGAGCCTCATGAATTATGCCCATGTTGAGGCAGTCTTTATTTTACTCTCTTCTCAGTCTGGCGTTTCCACTTCCCCAGTGTTGTGTATTTGACTTTTGCATTATTTGTGATGTGGAGCTTTAAATCTGTTTATTTTATCACATTATGGTGACTTACCTTTCCTTTAAGGACAAAAAAAAAGTACTCATGGTGTAAGGAGAAGGTTAGGCTGTAAGGAAAAGATAAGTCTTTTGGAAAGTAGTGTATGCAATGTAACGTCTTTTGAAATGATGCAAACACAACACTATGTGTGGCAATAGAAGGAGATGTGTAAACTGAGCACAAAAGTTTAGCATGGATATGGTGGGCAGGATTTTCTGGGCTTCCCGACCCAGTTTGAGCACTTGTCACAAAGCTGCAGGGCTCTTTATGAAGCTTAGAAGCATGTAGCCCCCACACACGCATTGATACACCTTCTTCTACTCTTCTCCTCTCTTATTGTGCTCAGTTTAATTTTTCCAGTCCTTTTCTAGCTGTGTCTTAGTTTCATTTCACACTTCCGTCTCCTTTTGCTCACCACTCTGCTTGCATTCTTCGTGCTGTTGTTGTTCCTCCTGTCATCAGTATCACGTTGTCTGCATGAGTTCCTGTCAGCCACTCGGCTGCTGATTCATCCCTTCAACCCATTTGTTCTTTAGAAAAGGATCACTGCACCGTCTCTGCTTTGCCAGAGGCGACAGTGAAATCTGTTTAACTGCTGGCTGAACGAAGATTTAGCGTAGAGGGAAATTAAATGCAGAGAAACAGGAAAATTCAATTATATGTGTCTATCTAAACTAAACACAAACAGGGGCATTGCAATGTGTTCGCATGGTGTTTCCACATGTCTGCACTTTCCAATTTGGGAAATGCAGTTATTCACTTTTTGGTCTTTAATTAAATGCTTGAGAAAAAAACAACCCCATCTTTGTTCATCTTTTTTCGCATGAAAAAAAACAAAAAACACTGTTATGCCTTGAATTGGCTTAGCTGTAACTCAACACCTTTGTCTCATTTGATATGTGTAGATCTGTGAATATGCAAATTCTTTCCTGCCTCCTCCATCAGCTACTTGCCTGCAGCCTGCCCCCTGCACACTCCCTGTGCACAGTGGTGGTCCAAACTGCGAAACTGAGTGTTTTGTTAAGCACGGGAGGAAAAACCCAGTGTTCAATTTGTAAAGCAGGAGATATGCTGTACAGTGAGGCTGCTGCTCTGCTGGGTCAGGGGAGAGAAAAATTCCTGGAACACACACACACACACACACACACACACACACACACACACACACACACACACAAACACACAAACAGACTACCTTGAGCATAGAAAACAAAGACTAGGTGCTAGGTTTTAAAAACTAAACAAAACAAATAATTAAGGCAATTTAATACTCGCTGGGAAGCTTTTAGTGCACTTATAGTAAGGTCTCATAATGATGCTTTGTAAGTCTGAGATTTTTAGGTGTACTCAGTCTAGGGAATATCAAAGGAGAGAAAAATAACAGGCCTGTGTTTACACTTCCATGCCTATTTGTCCTTTTAGATATTACGTGGATGATTATTTTCCCCTGAAGTACAACCATTTTCAGCATCTTGACATCCTCCTAACATGGCAATGCTGCACAGCAGCAGCTACACTGAGCTTAAATGAAATAAGTCTACACTGATAACATTAGCTTTCATGCTACCAAACTCTTAGACCCACCAAGATTGGATTCTGCAGTTTGCTATTTATGAAACACTGCCTCAACACAGATTGAAGATTGAAGCACTTCGTAAATTACACAAGGTCAGCCTCACATGGAGCATGACATTCTGAAAAAGACTGAAAGAGAAGTGTAACATATAAGTATCAAATGTCAAAACTATTAGTGTTATAAAAAGAACAACTTACAAGGGTGCAAAGGATGAGCAGCAAATGTACATTACATTCTGAATCTCTGTTTTTGGGTTTGTCATTGGAACACTGCAGGTCTGGGGAAGCCATACTGACTTTCAAAAATATGATTTTCATAGACGAGGTTCTTTAAATAAAATGTACAGCCAGCAGCAAATCGTTTTAGTTTAGCACAAACACTCTAAAAAGGGGGAAACACTTAGCCTAACTCGATTCAAAGGTCACTCCACAGTCATTTCTAAAGCTACCTAATTAACACGCTGTATTTTGGTTGTTTGATCTGATAAAACTACATTTTTTAGTCTTTTTCCCTCACAAATACACAATGGGGTTGTTAGTGAGCTGTAGAAGTGGATGGGGCAGAGCCAAGCTTGCTGTTTTTCTCTGTTTCTAGTCTTTTTATGAAGCTCAAGTAACCCACTAGATGTAGCTTCAGCTTTTCATTTGTTGCATCATATCTTATTCAACTCTGGAAAGCAAATAAGCATGTACTGCTTATTTGCTTTTTTTTTTTTTAGGGTTTATTAGAGTTTTGCAGATTTATGCTTATAAATAACCACCTGTGCTTCAACGTGCATATCAGATTGATTTACGTTTTTTTGCAGTTATTATTTCACTGTGTTGTTGTTTCTTGCCTTTTCTGCTTCTTAGACTGTGTCAAAGGCTACTACAAAAGAGCCAAAGCCCACGCTGCTGTGTGGAATGAAAAGGAGGCCCGGAGAGACTTCAACATGGTGGCTCAACTTGACATCACTTTGGCGTCCCTCATCCATCGAGAGCTGAAGGCCCTGTCGGAGCGCATGAAGGAGAAATATTGGGAGGAGAAGGAGCAATACTGGAACAAGCTAGAGAAAAATGAAAACACAAATGAAGTGGGGGAGGCAGAGAGGAATGATGATGAGGAGGAGAAGCAGACAGGAGAGATAGAAGAGGGAAAACAAGAACATCCTGAAAGTGCGACAACAGCGGCAAATGATGAAGTGGGAGATGGTTCCGAAGAATCTCTCCCTGAATATGCAGAAGTTCATGAAGAGAACCTCGGGGAAAATAAGGTTGCACTGACTGAGGGAACAGTTACCAAAGAAGAAGCAAGCTCTTCTGCAGTGAATTTAAACACTTGCAATAAAACAGAAGGCAAGGACTGGCAGCAGATGTTACGACTGGTCATGTTGCTGCAGAATGAGGGAAATTTCCTTATTAAAGAGAACCACTTTCAAGAAGCTTCTGGAAAGTTCAAGGAGGCTATAGAATATGTGGACTGCCTTCAAAATAAAGTAAGTAATTGGTGATTAAGTGAGGGTTTGTAAAAGCGTTCAAGTAATTGTGTTGTCTTTTCCAGGCAATTGAATGTAAAATAGAGCTTTTTGTTGCGATGACAGTACCCAGATGGACATACCACATTAATAGCCGCCGGTTCAATCCACTCAGTGTGATGAATAGTCGAACATGCCAGAAAGCAGTCTTGCTAAAGGACCGCGACTCACTGTGGCTTGTAAACTGTAATCATCTGTCATTGTTGCTTTTTTACTGAAGAGCAGCTGTGGCATTGTAGGTACGCTGGCAAAGTGAAGAGCAGAGAAAGTGCTCTAAAAATAACAGCTATCCACAGAGATATCACTGTCACACTGCTTGCCTGTTCTTCTTTTCTCTTTCTTAAACTCTCTCCTTTCTGCCACACCTCAGTGTCTAACTCCCTCATGCCTTTCACACACAACAAACTCCCCGCTGTCCTCAACCCACCCACTTCCATCTTTATTTCTCCTCTGCCTCCTCCCGGTATCATTTTCCACATCCGAGCTTTTTCGTCGTGCCTCCCAACGCTTTATATATTTGCCCCTGCCTTTGTTTCATCTTTTCAACATTTCTCTCGCCATCTATCACTACCACCTCCTTTGCCCTCACCCTCCCACCTACCCGACTTTCATGTCCACTCTCTGTTCTCTGCAGGTGGATCAACAGGGTGAGGACTGGGATTCGCTGGAGAAAGTGCGTCTTCCTTTGACTCTTAATTTCAGCCAGTGCATGCTGGAGCTAAAACAATACCAGCAAGTTGTGGAGCTCAACACCAAGCTGCTGAAGAAACACAAAGGTAATATTAGAATGAAAACTGAGTTTGATATAGAAATAGATACTTGAGTATATAAATATACCCCGGTTTAGTGCGTACAGAAAAAAAACAACCCCAAAAAACCTATCATTTTTAAGCTAAAAAATTTCAAGTTCTCCTGCCAGCCCTCAGCAAACACCTGCCTTCACAGTGCAACAAGCCTTGATCTTTGTGTTTACCAGAGAAAGAAGAAACCAAACATTCACAATCATCACAGTCAAAAATGAATTCATTGTTTTCTTTTTGTTTGTGCTATGATGAATTATTAATAGTTAGGGCGATCTGAAAAGGTTGTTTTTATGCTTTTCTTTCCCGTTCATTTACTCCTCTCGTGCGTTCGCCTCCTACTATATCTCCTGTCTCACCGCTGGCATTCAGTGTAGTTAACGCCTGTGGTATTTATTTTTATCTTCAACTTTTACGGCTTTCCAGTTTTACTCTTGCCGGCCTACCAATCAATCTTACCTCCTGTTGCCTCTTGAGGTCTTTACGAGTCAATAGTGTTGCCATTTATACTTATTCACTCTCTTTTCTCAATAGGTAATTTCAAGGCAGTGTACCAGAGGGCTCGGGCTCATGCTGCTTTGTGCAATGAGGATGAAGCTCGAAGAGACTTTGATATGGTGGAGAAACTGGACCAGAAGTTTAAACCCTTTGTGCGGCAGGAACTGAGGAATCTGGGCCAGAGCATGCGTTCTATGCATGCCAGTCAGAACAAGACTTACTGGGATACAACACAGGCGAAGTGGGGGCCTGGTGGGACCAAGGCCATGAGTGCAGCCAGAAAGAAGAACGTCAAATTTCCTCCAAAAGCCACAGAAGGAAAAGCTAAAGCAGATATTAATGCAGATAAGAAGACTGAAGACACTAAGAGCCAGGAGATGGAAAGCTCAGAGAAATGCACCCCTGTCGAGACAGAGGGGGTGGATGTTGCAGAAACAGGGAAAAATCCAGATGTGAAAGCAGAGCAGGGTAATAAAGAGCCAGAGCGTGGGAGAGCGAGTGGAGAGGGGTTAGATAATGAAAGTATAGAGAAGGCCGTGGTTCATGAAGCTGGGCTGGGTGTACCAGATAATCAAGCAATAGATAAAGATAGAGATCCTGCGCCCGCCAGCTCCGGCAAAGATAATGCAGCGAGCAAGAGATCAGTGCGCGATAAGGCGAGAAAGAAGGTAAAATGTCAATCAAGTGCTGCACCACAGCCAAAGAGAACAAACTCAGGGAACAAAGCCAACAGGGCTAAAACAGAAAAGGGTGGCACTGCATCAGAATAGACCAATGAGCCGTTTTTTCTGCGCTGAAGCAAAGGTTTAAGGTAGAAGTCGAGGCAGACTGAATAACAGAGTAAGAAAAAAAATTACAAGCACACAAGCCTCACAATGGGACATACACAAATCCAAATATAAACACAGAAAGAAAAATTAATATAAAACAGCCTGTATTTGGCACCATTCTGAGTTAACTTTCATTATTCAAATCTCAAAGGGATAACTGCAGTCACATGAAATAAACAAAAAAAAACAATAACACAAGCAGACAAGGAGTTTGCCAAATACAAACTTTTATTTCTGTACACAAAGAGTAGAAAGCAGCCAGTAACCCACTTGTTATTACAGTAAAAAGCCTTTCTTCAGAAACCCTTTTTTTTTTAAATACAGATTAAAAACTCCAGAGAAAAGACGAAAAGAAGTGTTTTGAGTTCTGGACAATAAAACAGGAAATCAAAAGTGTTAAAGAAGTCAAACATTATGATTAATGAGGTATATTAATGGTGATTTAAAAGAACACACAAAGAAGAAAAGAAACCTCATTTCATCAGAAAAAAAAAATGAGTGTGTTAGAGTAACAAACTTATATATGTTGCGTGACATACAAGCGCATGTGTCCTTGTTACATATTTAGATGCGTGTTGGTAAACACAGGAGGGAGGGTCTGACACTGAGGCGGCAGATTAATGACAGGGCCTGTGGAGCATGTTGGCAAGTTACATGCAGTAACAGAAGTCTGAACAGTGATAGCGGTGTCCTCTGGGGGTGACTCCGGCTTATGTAGAGAACCTTTTTTCACACGGCTTCAGTCATGCCACAGGGAGCAGTGTGTGTTAGTGTGTGTGGGGCAAAACAGGAAGCCACTAGGAGTAAAGAAATGTGCACACGGATGAGACCTCAGATGATCACACAGTCACGCATCATCATTTATTTGGATGGCGGTGTCAAGCAGCAGCAGAGTGAAATGTTGGGACAAACTGTGAATTGCAATGTAACCCTGTGGTATAACTACCTAGTCTATGTGCGTATATGTTTGTGTCATTCTTTCGCCAATATATGGTGTTAAAATAAACATGACAACTGTTGATGCGTAGTCCTACTGGGGGGGATGTCTCCCCTTCTTTTTCACAACCTGTCACTGCGCCATCATCTTGTGTATCCACATAGAAACGTATGGAGCAACTGAGAGCAATGGATAATCATCACTGTGTAATGAGATGTGTAAATACCAATAGATAAATGTCTATGAATAAACATTGCTTATCATGGCTTTTTTTTCTCCCACGAGCTGTGCAGCTGCTCTTTGTTCTGAGTTGCGAGAGCTTTAACAAAACAAATTCTCAAGCAGTGCTGATGCGGAGATGGATTCAACAAATAGTAATGACTATCTTCAGCAGCTTAACAGTGGCAGGCTTCAGTGGAGGTGGAAGTGAAGAAAAGGAGAGCTGTGTTTGGGAACCAAGGGCCTCTCTTGCTTCCCTTAAGGCTATTAGCATTTGTATTATGAATGGCACATCACCTTTCCAACTTGTAAACCTGTGGAGCTTCGTCCTTGGGGGCAGTTCCCTAGCAACGGTATCAAAACTAACAGGCAACGAGTGCTGAGGAGGATGGTGTCAAATGTGAGTGCTATGTGCCTGGAGGAAGAACCCATAATGAATGCAGCACATGGGTTTTAAACTCATGTATGTGGGGTCAGAATGATATTTTTAAAGTTTAGCATGGATTCCTCAATATATATGTGACTATCTTTTCTATGAGAATGGGGTGGTTTGAGTACAGAGAAACACACAGAACCACAGCTTCATTGTTTCAGGCAAACTTTAGTCCTGCTTCTGGAGATTTTGCTGTGGCAGGCACATCAAAGTGGATCTCTCCCACCAGCCCTCAAGCAATAAATGGATTGTTTTTTTTTTTCCGCCTTTCCTCTCTTGTCTCTTAGATCTTTACTCCCTCCAAGCATACCTGGCACCATGGGTTCACTCATAAAAGCCTTATTTAACCGGTTTCACCCTATGGATGCTCACATGCTGTGATCCACACTTTTCCATTCCAGCTGTCACTTCCAATCAACCACAGGTCTGTCCGGGGACTGACAGACACTAGTGCACAAACACACGCCTCACGCAACCTCCTTCCCTGAAATTAAAGCATAATGAAACAAGAAGGAGAAAGACAAATTCTTGTCTTTTATGGATTCAGCTTGGTTTTAAGGCATTAATTGACTCTGCTATGTTTAGAACAAAATGCACCCTATGAGCTTGATACGATGAGGGTGAAACCATATCAACGACACATCCTTTTGTAAATCTAAAAGCAATTAAGTATGCATTAACATGAGGGGAAATGACACATGCAGAGTCAGTAGCTACTGTTCTTTTCAAATCTACATGGAATGAAGGGATTATTAAGAATGGAGCTGGTGTGGGACTGAGTTATCTTGGTGTGCCTTATACCCCCCCTGTAGTTTTTGGAATTAGCATATCGAGGGGTGGGGGAGCTTTAACTTTTAGGAGCTCCTTCCTTCTGTCTGCACATAGCAGGAGAACCCTAAGATCTCAGAGCAGTGGCATGCATGCTGATATTTATCAGCAGACATTTCCTAAACAAAACACAGTTTCATTCACAAAACAAATTGGCTTACCACTGAGAACTTGTTTATATCCTTCGAGATGAAATAGATCTCCATTTTTATGAAATTGGCCTATGGTGTATTTGTGGCAATACATCACAGCACATGTTATCGATCATGCAGGGAGGTTATTTGTGCATAATGTGGGTGGATGCGTGGGGGGTACTGCAAATAGGGGGTGCGTGTGTAGCAGCATACGTGTGTGCACATACACTGAGTGCAGTTAGTGCTGTATGGGTGTAAAGGGCTCACTTAGGAGAGGCAAGCAATGAGTGCGACAAGCAGTGAGACAGGATTAGAGGAACACAGTGTGTGCATACAGAGGCGCTGTGCTAGCGGGCACTTTGGCTGTCTCAAATAAGTCATGGATTTAACTGATAATGTGTCATTCTGAAAAAGTAAATAAGCCCGTTGTGGGTGCTGTCAACTCCTTGACAGTCTGCACCACGCAGCCACATAAAATGTAGTCAAGCCCAGCCCTGATCTAGCTTACACGGTTAAGCTTTAGCTCACCTCCTTGTTTCAAAATACAAAAATAACAACCATGACAACACATTCAGGAGGGGGGAAAACACACACATTGAAGATACAGGCATTTTGATAGAAACAATGGATGTCCTTCCTATTCCCCTTTTGCATTTTTTTGAGGTTCTTTTCACGTAAGGTCCAATTTGTGCTGCAGACTGATATAAAGCTTCCCACCTCTGAATGACTACACAAATACTGGTAAACACAGTGTCTTGGCTGGGCATTTTCCATCACTTTAGTCTCTCCCTGACCTGCTGCTAACATTAGTTTCCTTTGGCTCGTTAACATGGTGTCAGGCTGCGCCACTGAAGCTATGAAGCACAGCCTGGCCAAAAGGACATCAGCGTGAGCCTTTAGCAGTTTGCATGAAAAAGGCTTTTAGTGCACAAAATTCCAGTAGAGTGTTAGCTCTAAGTATCATTGCTGCTGCAGTCGTCACATGGCCTGGTTTACTGTGGCCTGACCTCAGCTGTATAGAGCTCCTCCCTCTGCCATCAGGCGTTCTTTCAGGCTTTCTTTCTGCTCCTCCAGGCACACTCAGGGTTAGATGTGTGATGTGGTGCCTGAAATTAGGATATAAAAGAGAATTTAAAGAAAAGAAAAGGGTTAACAAGTTTAGGAGCACATGCAAAGGACCAAGGAAATGTTCTTGGTTATAACTAAGAAGGCTATAATTATTATAATCCCTTTCTTTGTTCAAATTACAGGCTTTGGATTGCCCAGCAAATTGCATTTTAAATGCAGTGGGGCACTGTGGCAAAGTGTGTGACAGTGACACGCTCTGTCTTTCTCTGCTGCAGTCACCCTCTTATCTTACTTCTCCTCTCTGCCATTCAATCTTTCCATCCCCACCCCCTCCCCTTCTATCGATCCACACTAGTACATATTTGCTCTCCTCTCCATCTCTCACGGTCCCAAGGGCCATGGAGGGAGCAAAGAAGCTGTCTCTGAAGTGTGGAGTGCTACAGGAGCAAAGATCCATGTAGCCGAAACAAACTCACCAGGTTCTGAAGGGAAGACGTTTCTCAGCTGCTCAATGACCTCCTGGAGCTGCAGCACCGTGTCCTGCTCATGCTCCAAATCATCTCCTGCCACAAACACACACACACACACACACACACACACACACGGATTCAAGCCGCCACAGAAAATGTTACTTCTCAGTGAAAAGATAAGGTTTTACATTTAGCATGCATGCATATGTCAAGCCCTCATCTTAGCCTGGCTGCATGTCACTGACCTGCTGCTTCAGTGTCTGTAGTCTCTCTGCTAGCTGGCTCCCCATGGTGTCCTCCTCCAGACACAGGAGAAGACAGGGTTGATGGTTCTGATCCATTGGCCTCTGAATCATCTTTGGGCTGCTTTTGGGAGAGACTTATTACCATTCTTTCTAAATAACCCCTCATATCTATCATATTTCAGACATCAGAGTCATTTTGCCTTTCAGATAGCAATGAATGTGATGTTTAATGGCAGCCGGCAGTCCTCAAATGAGAACTCAGAGAAAAAATATTTAAAAAGGCAATTTTGCCCAACAGCTGTTCATCAGGTTACTGTGATTTGTGCTTTGATAGGTAGATAAAAGCCAAAGGGAGTTGCACTGCACAGACAAGCATTGCAGAAAACAGTCTGACACCACAATGGATGCCTCAATTCAGAATCAAAGGGGGATAGTGTAACTCTCGAAGATCTTATATGCAACATTCCCATGGTTCGTATTGTTTTTAGCAACACTGTGGCAATACTCCAGAGGTGAGTAAGTTCAGTAGCTGCTGCAAAACAGGAGTCTCTGTAGAGACTGGGAGGGATTCATACATATACTTCTAGAGACTACAGACTGCAGATTCTACAGATTTTATTTTCTGAGGAAATGAAACTGTGATATAGGTCCACAGAGAAAAGAATTCAAATAGCTTTTTTCCCCTCCCTATATGTTTTTAACCCAGGAATATGTGCCTCTTGCTCTCTTTAACCTGAAGATGCAGCATCCTGTTCCTGTTCTTTCTCCTACTGTCATTTATTCCCTTCATTTTCTCTTTATTCTGTGGCCTGAGTGTGCAGTTTAGATACTCCCACTGACAACAATTTACACATTGCCATTATAGTAACCAGTAACTGTGAGTGTCAGCTCCCACTCGCCTATCTCTTTGCCACACCTTTCCTTTACACCGCAGTAAATCCTTTTATATGACGCTCCAGAGTGTATTAAGGCTTATCCTCTTTCTTAACTCCTTCCATACTGTACTTCTTTGTACTCCCATTCCTTCTTTTAAATGAACACTGTGTGCCTTTTTGTACTTTTATCAGTGTATTTCAAGAACTTTGCTATCTGCTATCTGTGCTGTCTGTGAGGAATACAAATATTGAAAACTGGTGAGGTTAAATTTCCCTCTGTGCCCCTTTTTTTAAACTGCAGCTACAGAAATCAAGAACTATACAGTGCTGTGCCAAAATATTTGTCCTCTATTCAAAATATCCAAACCTACCTAATTGTCCCCTAAACCTAATAACTGGTTGTGCCACTCTTGGCAGCAAGAACTGCAATCAAGTGCTGGTGATACCTGGCAATGAGTCTTTCACATCGCTGCAAACCAGTCGTCTTTGCAGATTTGTTTTAATTCACACACGCTGGAGGATTTTCAAGCATGAACGGCCTGTTTAAGATCATGCCAAACATCTCAGTCTGATTTAAGTTGGGAATTTGACAAATCCACTCCAAAACCTTCAATTTTTCTTTTTTAACCATTCAGATGTGGACTTGTTAGTGTGTTTCGGATGATTATCCTGGTACATAACCCAACTGAACTTGAGCTGGCAGGACATTCTCTTTTGGGATTTTCTGGTAGAGAACAGAATTCCCGGGCCTTCCACAAAATTCAGCTTTTGTCTCATCAGCACACAGAATATGTTCCCAAAGATCTTCACTTCAGTCTGTTAGACAGATTCTGTTTAAGCGTTTTGTGATTCAACAGGTCTGTCAGTAATGAGACCTGGGTGCAGCTTTCCAAAAAATGTGGTTAATCACAATTAATTCTTGATTTAATGAGGGCGGGCAATTTGTTTTTCACGTGTGGCCTGGTAGGTTTGAATAGCTTTTTTTCTAAATTAATTTATTTTACATTTACAGCGATAATCTTTGTCTAATGTAATTTTTTTTAAAGATCTGCACCTAAAGTATTTGCCTGTAAAACCTAGTTGGTAGACTTAGAAGTACACATAAAAACTAGGGGTGCAACGATACTCGTATCGATATTGAACCGTTCGATACGGTGCTTTCGGTTCGGTACGCATATGTATCGAACAATACAAAATTTTTAATTTATTTTATCAACTTTTCATCTGACGATGCTGTCTGTGTTGAGAGCTCAGTGGATCTGCGCTCGACTACTCCGCCTAGGCTGCACTGTCTAGCGCAGATTCACTGAGCGCAGGGCAAGCTAGCGAGACAGAAGTTAAGCTCTCCTTGCAACATGGCAAATTGAACCTCCCCCACCCTAATTCTACGGAGCCCCGCAGGGGACATGGGAGAAAAAAAAATTAAGACGGACTTTTGCGAGATCTCGCAAAACTAACTCGGGATCTCGCAAAAGTTTTGCAAGATCTCGCAAAACAAACTCGGGATCTCGCAAAACAAACTCGGGATCTCGCAAAACTTTTGCGAGATCTCGCAAAAGTTTTAGCCGCATTTTTCCCGTTAGCTCAAGACCTACTACAGCCGGGAGGAACACCGCTTTCCCGGCACATCGTGCCTCGACCTCCCGGTCGGCTTCGATCCGGCGTCCGAAGAATGCGGCTAAAACTTTTAATTTTTTTTTCTCCCATGTCCCCTGCGGGGCTCCGTATAATTCAGATCTGGCCTTTGGAACTATTTTGGTCTTCATGTGAAGTATGACCCTGAAGGTAAGCACGTCATGGACAAAAGTAAAACAGTATGTTGGATGTGCCACGCAATGCTCAATTACATGGTGGGAACTAGTGTGTTAGCGCAGTTTGCTCGTTAATGTGTTGACGCCGTCCAGCCCCACCCACAGGGCGATCCGCGGTAGCTCGTTAACAGAGATTTGCCGTGTTGTGGCGTTAACGTCATTTCAGATTAACGCTGACAGCACTAGTGGGAACACAACGAATATGACAGCACATTTACGCCGACATCATCCTAGTGCAAAGATAAGTGGAAGCAGACAAAAACAACAAGCATGCATGCTACAAACTTTACCGGAGTCATTTAGACAGCCGTTAGCACATGATTCTCCTTATGGGGACCTGATATGTTTAATATGCTGCTGAGAATATAGCCCAGAAGAAGCGTATAGTATAGCTTTTATTTTGGAAAGAGCCATTTCTCTGTAATAAACTCTCTTTTCCAAAGATGAGTGATTTCTCGATCAGATAGATTTATTATTTTATCCCTTTGTTGTTTCAGCAACATTAAATTTAAAAACTGTACGTTTGAGTTAAAATATATATGCATAATTTTAATAAATGACAAATTAAAAAAGCATGAACATTTTTTTGTATCGAAAAAATATCTAACCGTGACACCAAAGTATCGAACCGAACCGTGAATTTTGTGTATCGTTGCCCCCCTAATAAAAACATACAAGTATTGTTTTTAAATAAATAAAATCCATTGTAGGAACTGTTCATTTCCTTTCCGGGTCTCCCTCAGAGGTGTACCGCTGACCTGTAGCAGTAGCTCCCTGAGCCGGCGCAGCTGGGACTCGAGCTGTTTGTTGTGGTCCTCCAGGATCTGCATACGGGTCTCCAGGCGAGTCTTGTGTTGCCGGAGGACCCGTGCTTCAGCCAAGAGCTCCTCGTCCTGCTGCCCTCCCGCTGTAGGTGAACCGAGACCTCCTTCTCCAGCCTCAGTCAGCATGGGAACTGATGCCGCCTCTTCGTGTTTCCACTTAAGCCGCCTGTACTCGCTCTGCAGCACCCTGAGGACCAACAGATGGAGGAGAACAGTCAAGGCAACTTGTTGGTGCAGCAAGCAAAACATCACACAACTTAGAGAATTATACTGACACAAACAGAAACGCATTATAACCTGACATTTGTATTTATGAGACAAATAATTTGAATGATTTACTAAATACCAACACATTAAACAATCAGTACTGCAGGATCCTAATGTATTATTGATGACTAACCACATGGAGTGCAATCTTCATTTTTAATAGAAGCCTTTCATATCACATATTTGTATGGTGCTGTGAATATTCAGTGGCTTTGTGTGGTGATTCACTATTAAAACTGTTTATAGACTTGTGATGCATTGTTAATTGATTTGGCTGCTGGAAAATGATCGTCACAACATACTGGTCTATTTAATTGCAGAATTATCTGTAACTATCTCTTTGGAAAAGAAAATGTAATAAATAAATAAATAAAATAAAAACAAAAACCAGAAAGTCAGGGTAGCTGTTCTAATGAATGGTGGATGGTCAGAGGTTGAGCAGCTCGCCATGGCATTCATATACCCAGATAAGGTATATGAAACATATTTCATATTTTACAGGCTATCTCTGAATTACATGTAAATGCAATTTTGTATTTTTTTAAAAAAAAACTGATTCACAGTCATTTAATGTAATTCATGTTTTCATACATATTAAATCTTCCTGTTTAAAAGGATGTTTTTTTCTTCCCACTATCGCCAGTGGGAAGTGCTTGGGTTTTTCTGTTTTCTTTGTATTCTTGTAGGGTCTTTACTTTTGGCACTATATAAATAAAATTCAACTGAACTGAATTGAATTGAATTGAACTGATCATTTAAGTGATGGTTCTTGAATATAGGTGTTTGTACCACTACATTAAAAATCATAAAATTTCAGGTAAATTCTATATTATATTAGATACAAGCACATGTCCATCTCTTTATAAAGCAAAAAACGGTTGGGGGTTTTTTGGGTTAAAGAGACCCAAAATAAGTTATTGTTCTGTTATAAGCATCAGAAAAACCACTAGACAGCCTATAAAATAAGCTAAAGCAGCTACTTTAGTCATTAATAAGGACAACAGAGCACACTATAACAAGAGACACACTTTGTAGAAAAACTGAACTAGGTCAAGGTTTCAGACACCCAAAGGGCACGAGTGTGTGTGTAGCTGTGTTTTGCTGCATGTCTAGAAAGGTCACAACCAAACTGAGGACAAGGGAAATGTATTCATATGAGTCATCCAACTAAAGGATGCCTCTGGTAACCAATTAAGTGGAAAGGAAAAATGAATTTGCTTCATTTATGGAAAATATCTGCCCCTGTAGTAACTAAAATCTAATTCAAAAGCATTAACATATTGTGTTTTAGATATGTTTTACACTTAAAGCCAAACAATTCATAATAGACTCTTTGTTTTCCTTGTGCAGGACAAACTGAAGGATGACATACGAGTGGTTCCATGTTACCAATATGCGGTTTTACAAGCTTAATGCTCAGGTATGCGCACAGAAAAAGCTGCTTTTTTTTCGTTTTTTTTTCCGTTTTCTTCAGGCAGTTCAAAGGATTTAGAGTATGAATGTGTTTATTCACTGCAGGAGGTTTGCAAATGACAGCAGACATACCGAATCGAGTGTAATACCTCTAGATAAACACACAAACATACTTGTGTAAAATGCTTCTGGGGAGCTTTACTTATAAACATTGAACGTTAAGGTCTCTGCAGCAAACATTATTTTTATCTTAGCCTCGATCATATCTAAAAGCAAATCAGATCAAACACCGTTTCAAATGTTTAAAATTACGTGTTTGGATGTGATGCAACTGGTGTTGAAATATGTCTAAAAGACGGGATTCTGGAGGATTTATTGTGCTTGAAAACACATGAATTATAAAGAATGACGAGAAAGTTCTAACAGCTTTATTTCCTGGCTACAGACCTGTTCTCGTTCTCCAGGCGGGCCAGGGTGCATTGGAGCTGCTCCTTATCCTGGTGTTCCAAATGTGCCAGCAGCATGTGCTGTCCACAGGGTGAGTCATGGTCCAGGGCTGGGCTGGAGTGACGCAGGAGGTACTGATCTTCATCCCTGAGTCCCCCACACAGGAGACAGCACACTGAGCCACCAGCACACAGCCACCAGCAGCACAAAGCAGAACCAAGAGCATGGGAGAGCAGACAGGCCAAAGCAAAGCAAGGCAAGCAAGACAGGAAGGCATAACAGGACGAGACACAATGAAACCAGACAGGATACAGCGGCTTGGAGCAGTGTGCCAGGTTCCCAGTCCAAACATTAAATGTTCTGCAATAAAACTTGCTCACCAGACCATTTAACACTACTCACATTTATTAAAAATGGAAGGTACATCTTAAGCTGCACAATATATTGCTCAGATATTAATGTCCAATAACATTTTATTGACACTGAAACAAAAACGTAATGTTCAAATCTATGATAACATACCTAGGGCTATTAAACGATAAATGGATATGTGAATGTCTGGCAATTACTTTAATGGAAATATAGTTGTTGTCAGTTTATGTTGCAAAAATGCTATTGCCCAGGCAAACCACTTTGTACAGCCAAAGTTAAATGAGAGGTATTCGTATCAAGAAAAGACATGACGCACCTGAGCTGAGTTACTCTGATACTCTGATACTTAACCTTCAGGTGCATTGATGAGACAATGTGGGTCTAAATGACCCAACTCATATGTGCTTGGGCTTAGCTGACTTGCATGCCTGTTACCTGACAACATTAAACTGCGATTAATATATACAGGTGGAGGTAAAGGCCGTGCATGCAGGAACGGTGGTTCAGGACAGTAAACAGTAGGATGCCAAGCACACACCAGCTGGAAGCACCGATAGCACAGAGCCGTGCAGCAGGAAAAAAGTTAAAAAAAAAAAAAAAAAAAAAAAAAAGGAAGCATTGACAGACAGAAGGACGGGTGTGCAGAATAAGAACAAGAAGATACAAGGGCACAAAAGCTGGAACCAGCACAGCTGCACATAAGGGGAAGAAGTGAAATGCCATGCATACAAACACTCTCAGGCACAGAATAATCCAGAGACAGAGTGTAGATGCAAAAACTATATGCATGTATATACATTTGTGTGACACAGCTCCATCCAAGCAACACACTAGATGCATGCACATAGCAACAAAGACAATGAACGCAGGTTTGATAAGCAGAAATATCAGTACTGAAAAGTTTTTGGCTTCCAAGTCTTTTACTTCTCTCTGAGTTTAAAACAAGCTCTTAATGTATCATCAGTCACATCACTCTCTGACAGCAGACTAACACAAAACACATGTGGAAAGGTACAATAAGCACACTTCACACTGCACTCACACACATTGCACAGACCTCTAAAGTGTGTATGTGGCAAAGCTACAACCTTAACTTTAAAGCAGAACCATCTCAGAGAAGGAGGAAATGGTTGACAGCCCACTGCGATGTCAACAAAATAAGACATGGACACACAGAAAATCATGATCTCAAACAACCCTAGCCACTCTCTCCATGTGGCACTTTCTCAGCTTTCCACAATGAGGACTGGCTGCCTCATTCACATCAAACATCCTTATTCCTCTCACTGCTGTAACCCCGCCACTGCCAGCCACTCAGCCAGCTTCTGCAGGCACTCACACATACGCTTTGTGTATCTACACACAGCCACAGACCTTAATCGCAGCGGGCATGTGTATGATGAATGGACAATGTGTGCACACTGCTTGCTGTGGATCATTTTCATTATGTGGCTGACTATTTATGCGGTTACCCAATTTTACCCAAAGAGCTGAACATACATGTACAAGTCTGTGCACACAAACAAACGCAGAAACAGTCGAAGCATCGCGAGAAAAGAGTGTACACACAAAACGCACACATAATCCCTGTGAAAGGCTGTGCTTGTAATGACAGGGTTTGTAGGGTGGCGGTGGTGGCATACTCACAGGCTTTCATCAGGAGACAGACTATCCGTGAAGAATGAACAATTCTGGCTCTCCATTTCCGCCAATCTGTATGTATACAAACACACAAACGCACACACACGCACACCAAGGACAGGATGTCAAATATACACGCAGTTGACACATGTGCACAAACACCCAAAAGAGAAATATTGAGTGAGATCAGTAAACGTAAAAAGGAAAAGCAACACATTATGTTTATTGCCACACACACTGAGAAAAAATATATTTCATCAAACACAAGCTTTAAACAAATAATCAAAACTTATTTTAAGCTGTGCATATAGGACCTCTAGCCTGGTCTCGTTAACTACTAATGGATAGTAAGGTGCGCAGGTGCATTTGACTAACAAGACTGCACAGTGGCAAAAATTCGACTTCCAGTAGAGTAAAAGCTATAAAACTATCCACAAGGAGCATGCATAAAACTTTATTGTACATTGTCTACTCGCATACAGGCAATAAAAAAACCTTTTAGAAACGTGCTACTGTCCAGCACCACAGACAGCATCAGTGGTGTGTGTAAGGCCACAGTGTGTCAGGTGCTCTGTGGTTTTTCAGCACCAAGGACAGCGCTTCCCTTCTGCATTATATCCTGCTGACTGTCAGCTACACTGTACATGCTGCTCTGTAAGCTGTTTTACTATAACACCAAATAAAATGTGCTGTGGCAGGGCAAAAAAAGAAAAAAAAAGAAAATTAGGTTTCTTATTTTTAATGGAATACATAAGAAAATTGGGTCCTACAGAAATCACAGCAAGATGGACAAGGCAGGGGCAGGTAGACCCAACAGGTAGGTGAGTGTACCTACTGTGCAATTAACAGGCTACCATGTCTTTGAGTACTGCACGATTCTGTACAGCATTTTTTGGGGGAAAAAGAAAGAGCAGGACTGTGCATGACAGGTTGCTACCATCGCTATATGTCGTTGATTGAAATCAATAATTAAATATAATGGTTAACATACATTCTGCTTAGAAAATTAATAATACCAAAAACATCATTGATAGATAGAATATTTACTGTATGCTCAGTGTGATACTATTTTTAATATACACCTATAGTACTGCATAGAAAAGTTTATAAAAATGACTTCTTGCCTTCCATAACACATTTACAACAATCAATAATTTTTAAATTGTTTATTAATGTTCCATATTGTACACATCAGCATAAAAAAATAAGCAGCTCAAAAAATTAACAAAAAATAGGTCCTTTGTGCCCCATCTTTATCTCTTCCAAGCAGCACACACTTTAAAATACAATTGTATCCACTCTTTCCCGCACATTATAAAAATATGTAGGAAGATGTGATATAAATAAGATGCATGCATGAGCTGGCTGCATGAAACTGGAAACACCAGAAAGTCAATTCATCACAACCTGCTGCAGTCCGCTGAATATCAGAGGGTAATGACTTATAATAGTGATCCATGATTAAAGGGTGGGTTGAAATCGGCGGGCAAACAACAAAGTTGTTATTTGCACCGCAAGCGTCGCTGCAGCTTTAACCTCTTTAGCTTTGTCCTTCAAGTCAGGATATTAATCATCATGAAGAAGCAGCCCACTGATGCAAATGTGCTACGAGTCTTGTGCCTGCCCACATAAATACACACAGATTTGCCACATTAAAATAGTCTTCTTCACACACCGACACGCTACATGCTGAGTCATCTTTCGCAGTGTGTGGTCAGGTGAAGGAGTGAGGGATGGTAGAAGTGGGGATGAATGATGTAGAGGTTGTCAGGTGCATCCACATAAGATTCCATTTCTCTCCAGTTTTCTATGAGACCGTAATACTGAGAAATGCAGGATTTATCCATGGCCTGTTACAGGAGGCCCAGCCTGTGAACCCGACCGCTCGTAATTCAGTCTGCAACACTATTCATCACAAAACCGCCGCAGACCTCAAGCTTCAGTCAGGAACAGCAGCAAAGGAGACAAGAAAGAGCAAAAAAGAAATAGGAGACAGTATTGTTTCTTGCGCTTACATGTGTTTTAGCCTCATGAATTAATGTAAAAAATAAGAAATAAGAAATGTGAGCAAAGGGCTGCAGGCTGGAGAAGAGGGATACTACGGTTTAGAAAAATCTTATCTTACTTTCTTTTTTTTAATGTAACAAGTTTTTTTATTAAAGACCCCACTGCTTTCATCACAGCAGTGGCGATGATGAAAGAAATAAAGTCCTCATATCAATATTAACAGATTTTAACAGTTTAATAACTACTGAAAACTAGAAATAATCCTTAGAGAAAGCGACAGACCTCATGTCTGTTACACAGTATGTAAAAACGTGTTACAACCAGAGGGGAACTGAATGGCAATCCACGCCTCCACACACTCATACACAAGATATGCACTAATATAGCAATCTTAATCTTATATTAACATTCATATTGTTATATTACTGTTCATATTGTTTAGTGCACTTTCCTGTGCTATGAAATTGCATGAAATTGAATTGAGAGTGAGAGAGGAAGTGCGAGAGGAGGAAGCAGAAGCACTGTGTTTTTTACTGACTGTTCTAACCTGCGGCATGGATTGTGTTTTATCATTTTGCTTATTTTCAGGATTTTGTTTATTTCTAATTGCATTACTGCAATTGTAGTAGTGTTAGCCATGGGCAAATCTTCATCTGTAGTCCCTGGCCATGTTTTTAAGGTTGTCATTTGTGCTTAGAAACATATAAATATAATATGCTGATAAAAGTGCGCACTCTTGTCTTGTTTTGCCGTGCAGTTGGTGGTTTTGTGTTCCAGCAGGGTTGGTGCCTAGATAAATACAATACACACACACACACACACACACACACACACACACACACACAATATGCCATCATAAAGGAAAAATATTAGACAAACTGAACTGACAGAGATTATATCCAAACTTGAAACTGAAAATTCAAAGAACTCAAATAGAACCATTTCCCCCTTTTATCTTACATTAACTGACAGATAGAAATGCAGTAAAAGTAAGTAAGGAAGTAAAAAAAAGGTAAGGAAGAATGAAATAAAGATCTCTTGCTGCCAGAGTACAAATAAAATACCACCACCACAATAAAGCGTGTCTACTCTTATTATGATGGTGCTCAGATGATGCTGGAACATACGAGTGGGCTTACACAGTTCTCCTTTTTGTGAATAAATGTGCGACTGCCTATTCTCATTTAGAGCCATTTGCAATTCTTTATAATTCATTACGTTCTCATTTGCCCATTCATTCATGCACAGTCCCAAACATATGCAGTGAATGCAGTGGCCTGAGCATTGAAACCACTGGTGTTGCTCGTCTTGCTGAAGACATCTGTATACGTGCATGGCATGAATTACCATGTATATCACTCCCAACACACCTGCCTTATATATTATTTACAGGTAGATAGAAAGGAGAAGGAAGGGAGCAATCTTGTTGTTAATGTATGAATAAAACAGTCACTATTGCCATACATAAGTTCTGTCTACTTGTTTTTTTTGATAGTTCTCAGTGAGAACATATGAGTCAGGTCACTGCAGTCTTTTTTCTTCTGTCTAACTGTAGTACCATTGATTTAGAAGTGTTTATCATCCCTTATAATTCATTCATTTTTTCCTTTTGCCCATTCACTCATGCACAGACAAAAACATAACAGGAGACCTTTAAAACCGTTTGGGGTTCATTTTTCTTGCTCAGATCCCATCAATACATGTGGATGGAAAAAGCTGAAAAACCCCGCATTAGTATGTAATTCACCAGAGCTAAAAAAGGGCTCGAGATGGCAAGTTGGGCAAAAACACCTCTCGGATTTGAACTCAGTAAAACTAAATTGTACAAAGCTATACAGCAATCAGTTTTTTAGTGCTTACCAATAAACCTACACTTAAAATGTTCATGTTACAACACTGAAAAACACCTGGTGTGTAATATTAAGTGGTTGATAAGATAATGATAACACCATAACAGCTGTGTGGATTTGTGTGGATATAGAGTTAGACATATAAACATCTGTGTAAAGCATTGTATTCCCTGTTGAACACATTTAGGAATAATTTGTAGAAAGGTTTTTGTTTTACTATTGCAAATAAACAAATTGATGCTAGTAATGAGTGTTGCACATGTATTGAAAGTGTTATGCAGCTTTTAGTGCCTCTGTGCTCAAACCAAGCACCACAATGGGGATGAAAGGTGATTTAAGTGACTTTGAATGTGGTATGGTTGTTGATGCCAGATAGGCTGGTGTAAGTATTGCAGAAACTGCTGATATACTTGGATTTTCCCCACGCAACCATCTCTAGGGTTTAAAGAGAATGGTCTGAAAGTAAGAAAAATATCCAGTGAGTGGCAACTCTCTGGGCAAAAATGCCTTGTTGATATCCGAGGTCAGAGAAGAATGAATAGACCTCTTTGAGATGTTATAAAGACAGCAATAACTCGAAAGAACTGCTTGTTACAACCAAGGTATGCAGAAGAGCATATCTGAATGCACGACCATACTAGGTATTATCTTAGTACTGCTGACAATGAGTTCACTGTACTCAAATGACCTTCACAGCCACCAGATCTCAGTCATAGATTATCTTAGGGGTGTGGTAGAGCTGGTGACGTGTGATCCTATCATGTCAATATGGATCAAAATCTCTGAAGAATATTTCCTTGCTGAATATTTGCCTCAAAATGATTAAGTAAGTATGGAGACAATGTGTGTTGTGTACTACTGAACCACATTATAGTCTCATAGTGATGAGACACTATTTATTAATTTGAAAGATAAATCATTTAACTATTTTGGGACTCCATTGCTGCAAAATGGTCAAAGGTGAGGGGCCCAAAGTCATTATTTTATATGCAGAAAACAGACATGAGAAACATATATAGTTTATAGACATAGACAAAATTATTATGGTACAATGAAACAATGTTTCCAACTGTGCACATTTTTCTAAAATATTCTCAGGAGATTGAAAATTTGCAAATAACTGTGTCTTACTTTTACCAAATTAGATTGTTGTCTGAGGTACATGACCACTTTTCCCACTTTCTTTGTTTGTTGTTTATTTCTGTGATAGTGGCAGCTACAATTACAGAATGAAACTACTTGAGACCAATATGACTGAACAGCTTTTTCAGAAAATTGTAGCATGACTGAAAACAAATTATTGAATCCAAGATGACAAAATAGAAAATATGTTGACGAATAAGAGAAAAGGGGTTAGATACCTATAAAAAGCAGCAAAATAATCAGACGGGTGGGAGACAAAAGAAGAGAGAGATTGCAGATAACAAAAGGAAAAAAAGGGCAGAGAAGATATAGGAGGAGGGAAAAGGGAAGAGATAAAGGGGGTAAAGAGGACAATTGTGCTTGCTTTCTCTTTGGTGCATATTCCCTATGTTTTGGCAGTGTGTGAAGCAGTTGTGTGTAAGAGCCTAGGGGAAACAATACACAGTGGCACACTTACCAAAACACACACACATATACACGCACACACACACACACGTGCATGCCCACTGCACTGTGGGCAGAGCTGCCAGGAGTGTGGGAGTCCAGTGGTGTGCCCTGTTTATATGCTGTCAAACAGACACTAAGCCACACCGACAGCTCCCAGGTGACCAATGGGCTCACTGCCCCAGTAAGTGACAAGCTGCTAGGCACGCTGAGCCCTGCTGACCTCTACACACACACGTACACACAATGGTCACAAACTTCACTGTGTTTGTGTGGCGCATAAGAGTGAAGGAAACCGCTGGGTAATACAGCCTCTATCCTAGCTGGAGTACAGTGCACAACGTAGACAAATCAATACCTCAATTAGAGTGTGGCAAAGACTAAAGGGTGAGAGAACAGAAAGGGGAGAAGAAGAGGGAAAAGTGGGGTGGAGTGAATGTATGTAAGGGGGTGGGCGGGAAGGGGGTGGTTGATTTGGAGAATGGAAAACGGCAGGAGACTCTGTAGTAATGATTTGATAGATAGCACAGTGCAGAAAGCCACATACCTGCTGGCATAATGTTCAATCCTGCTGTGTGTGTCTGCATGGGGCAGCTTGGGCGAGGAGCACGGTCTGGGAACAAAAGGCGCCACCGTCAATACTTCACAGATGCAATTTTTAACTCTTTCAAAACATGAACGTGTGGCTGCAGAAAAGCAAAACTGAAAAATTAGCATTCTACTACTACTACTACTACTACTACCACTTCAACAAACCAAAGAGACTTCAGGAAAAACTTTATTTAGGGAAGCACAAAGGGATTCTGACAGAGGTCAGGTGATTTTACAGGAAGAATGTGTGATGGTTTTGAAACCCATCATCTCTGGCTTGTGAGTGGGCTGCATAAGTGATGAGTTGATCAGAAGATTAGGAGCGAGGACATCTGTATAGTAAGCTCTTTTTAACAAAATGGCTTTATGCACTAAGAATCTTGAGTATGTGAAGGCACAGCATGATGTTGATCATAATGCTGCCCTAAATTGAGGGATACAGTAAAAAAGCCCCTCCTGACGCATAATGAAAGCTGCTGCATTTATTCGTTGAATATATTTCATCACTAAATATGAAGGTCAAGCATTGTTTCCAATAATTTTTCCATTTTGTGCCCTAGGTAAATTTATGGATTAGTATGTTTTTATGTATTATAATTATATGCTGCTGCAAAATGACATTGCCGAGATGTAATCTACAACCAAAAGCACTTTATCATATAATTGAGATCTTAGCTGGAAAAAGGCAATTTAATGGTTTTCACTGACTTGTCTTTGTCTGACGATGGCAGGCTTAATGTCGCAAGGTCAGGACCATACCTTTTTAATAAGCTCCTATTATAACCATATACTGAATCTTTAGCTCTAGCTCATTGTTAGTTGGCAGGACAGATATTCCTTTATCCATATTTTTCGGACATTTATAAAATAGTCATAAAAGATGACCATAAAAATGGGCCAAAACCTGGACTCATAATTGTGTAAATCATCCTGGGTACATCGTAGCCTGAAGCAATGCTTCACGATGATCTAATGGATGCTAGTCTCATTGCCTGCTTCCCACTTTAAATGAGACTCAGTCATGTGAACAGTGCTCCTGAGCCAGAATGAGATCACAGGACTAACATTATTTTAATCCTGAACACAGAGCTTTCTCTTTAACCCATCTGAGTGAGTCAGCATGATAATTAGCCTGCAACAGCAGGAGTATGTATGGGTGTAACAGTGAGTCAGTGAGGGACAGATGACAGGAGAGAGATGAGAGTGATGACTGTGTTCTGTGTGTGTTTATGTGCAGGACTCACGTCTCTGAGGTATCAGCTTCCAGCACTGACTGCACTGGCAGGTAACCTCTCTGCGGATGCTTCGTGAAGTACTGCTTTGATCTGAACTTGTTCTTCAGAGTCTTGGCAAAGTCCCTCATTTTTTCTCCTGAGGTTGTCTGTAGTGTGATTTAGGTGCACATGGGGTAAGTGGGTAAAGTTGAGGTGATGGGTGGGAGACAATTTATACAACTTTAGTTTTCTTGGAAATGTTGCGTTCTCCAACATTACCTCATTTAAAATTTATCCAGTCTGCCTTGAAGCCGGTTTGTTTTGACTTTACCAACTTTTTTCCACCCTGAGCTTTTTCATTCAGTTTCTACTGCTGTTCTCTGCTGATCCTTTATATTTTGTCTAAACTCTTGCCTCTTTTTTTCCCCTCTCTGATTCTCTTTCCTACTCTCTCAATCAGTGTAGAAATCTATGGGCGCCTGCCTGCCTAGCTGGTGGAAAAAAAACTGCAGCTAGCAAACATAAAATATTGTCCACTGAGAAAAAAACACATTGTACGGATGGCCCTTTGCCATATTTTGCAGCTTGGAATTGATTAAAGATTTAATCTGGCACCATCTCAGTACACTCCAGCACTCCAGCAACAGTGCAACAGCTACTCATTTAGAATGAACTCGACTTTGGACACTGTACATGCACTCGTTTAAGACTTGGTCTTATTGGAGTTTTGTGCTCCAAATCCCACTTTATGTGCACCGTTCAAGCCAAAAGGATATTGCTGCTGAGTAGTGCTCAGTCTCTGCATACTACAGATAACTATAAGGATATGTAACAGTATTATAGATGATAGAGTCCGTACAGTGGAAAGGTGCCTAATCCATGTCTGGCAGCAGAAATCAGGAGACAGGAGTACATTTTCCTTTTCATTGGAGTACAGCTGGGCTCTATCCATCACTAGGAACTTGAATTTGTATTCCGTAAGAGCACTAGCTATATGTTTGTCTTACTGGTGTATAGTACTCCATGATGGGGTAGTGCAGCTTCTTTCCCTTGGTTGTGCGCCCGGTTAGAAAACATGTCTGGCAGATGTCCACATTGAACTGCTTCAGACTGCGATACCTGTCAAGATCAATATAAAAGAGAGGCTCAACTGATGTTTGCAAGAGAACCAGACAGAGTAGAGTGGCTCAGTGTGTTTAGTTGTGTTATCCTGCTGTTGGAACATAAATCTGTTTACACCGTCACGCTGAGACCTTTTGGGGTTTTTTCTTCAAAGTGACAAAAAAAAAAAACGAGTGCAGAGAAAATAATGGTTTGTGTGTCTAATCTTATCTAAATAAGATGAATGACGCATTAAATTTGTTTTCAGTTTTGTGCTTTGTGTATGAATGTGAAATAGTAACTGCTATTATTACATATAGACGTGCACATACATCACTTATATTCTTCACAACATTTGATGAAAATAAACAATATTAAAACGCAGAGAGACTTCAAACGACATCCTGCATTATATTAATTTCTTGGGCCAGTTTTGTTCAGAAACCTTCAAGCGTGATGCTAATACTATAGTATCTGCAATGGAGTGTGCAGCTTTTCCTCATTATCTCTCATCATTTTTATTATAAACTAGATTTTCCAGCATTTCCATTCTGAAATGGACTTTTAATTCTGTAATAAACTCAAATTTAGAATTTGTAGGTAATAAAGTGCAAAAAGATCCTATGGTGATTATTTTAGATATATCAGAGGCACATGCGGGCTCACAACATACAAAGCAGGATTCAATATAGTTTGGTGTTAAAGTTTTTGGTGTCGGTGGTGTATGGTTGTTGCACAGGTTGGGCAAGGACGCTAGAACCAACATATCCTATCAAATCAGGAACATCATGAAGAAGCGGAAGCTGCACAGACAAAGACTGAAAGAGCACTTGGATACTCCCACTTTACAGGAGCAGCCACTTCTCTGACAACCCACCCAGGCTGCTGCTGGAAGTAAACTGCGAGAAGCAGGAAGCGTAGACGGTGGGCCGTCACACAGTTTACTGCTTATATCCTAGTTTTTCACAGGCAGCTGAAAAACAGCTCTTTCTAAATAATGTATATGGTGGTCGATATGATACGCTCTAGCAGAACCAGGTTCATTCTTGAGTCTTTGCTTTATGTTTTCTACTTATTATTTGGATTGTTGGTTGACTATTTGTCTTATAGAATACGCTGTATGTTTCTCATTGCTATGCTGCAGTTGACTGATTGATTTTGATTTCATTTTAATTAGCCCATATCACTTCAGATCCATATTTATCATTTTATGCAGTACATCTTTGCACATAACACTTGCCTACCTGAAGCCCTTTATGGGACATTGTTTGCAGACGTAGCATTTGGCCTGGTGCTTTGTTGACTCTGCAGCAGCCACTCGGTGAAGCACAGGCAGCCAAACCATGGACTGCGGCTCAAGGCTCATCCACTCCAGGAAGTGAGACACCTCAATAGCAGGTTTCCCTGGGGCCTGAAAAAGGAAGATTAGGGGAGGAAAGAAGTGCCGAAGACTGTAAACAATCCAAATATAGACCAGCAGCAAGTGAGATATGTAAAGTAATTAAAGAAGAAAGTATGTTTCCTTTGCTAACCTACTCGCACAAGGAGTATTGTTTTGCTGAAAATAAGGACTCAAAGAGAATAGAAAAGATAAGAGCGGGACAAAGAGCATGAAAGAAAAGGTAAACCGCTTTGAGATATCTTTCGCTTTTATGCAACAACCTAAACAGTTATAGAGCCACACTAAAAGAGACATAAATTTAGTTTCTGTGTACACTGTATGCATGTTTGTGGGTTCTCTGTCTCTCCAGCAGATAGCTTGTTGGGAATTCCAGAAAGTGGGATAAAAAGGAAGTCAACCTAATAAAAGAATGACTCGCCAAGCACTTAAAATCCATGATGTGCTAAATTCTCATTAAGTCTGCATCAGAGATGCATTAAGAGGTTGATTTCCCAGGGGCTCCCTCCACTGCTCAGGCAGGGTAACATAATAAATGTGTGTGTGTATGTGCACTGATCACACAGACTGTGAGGTGTACAGAGGTGTAGAGTCTCCAGGGGATGAAGGAGCTTCTCTCTGTTAGTAGCCAGCTTTGCTCCATGTGGGAGGTCAAATAGCAGCCCCTTGCATACCGAACACCTGGAACTGGCGCTGACTATGCTGTGCATGCCGCTGCATCACAAAGAGGCACACAGCAGATGGGATGTTTTAAATATCAGCAGGGAAATAGAGTGATAAACATCCAGTTATCCACGAGAACGCCTCACAATGTGGCAATTAAACAACATGGACTTCTACAATACATCACTTTTGGCAGGATATGAAAATTGTTACGGAAAGAGTTTTTCCCATAAACTTTACACATAAAGTAACACCTTCAGCAAACACTTCTATTGTGTAGAAGCCTGTGTTTATATACGAAAAGTGATGCCCCACAAAGTGATCTACCTCACTTTCAAAGTCAAGTGGTAAACAGGCAAATGGGTCACCCCCAAATTCACATTAAATTCATATTTTAGCTACAACTAAATGCCCTGGCATGGATCAAGTGGAGAAAGGAATTGATTTTAATCAGCCGTAGCTGATACAGCAAGCATGGGCCAGAATAGAGTGTGTATAATTAGAACCTGCTTTGAAAATGAAGGAATTAAAAGGCCATCATTCAGGAAAAAAAACAAAAACTGTCCTCTTCCTAATAACTCAGTAATTACCTGAGGTCCCAAATTGAATGTCATGCCTTAAAGCTCTTGAAACCTACACCACATATGCAAATTCAGACAAATTTAGAACATGTAATAGACACGCAGCATCTTCTCGTTACTTGATGTGCTAGTCACATCACGTATTGTCCAACCCTGACCCTGTAATAATGTGTTTGGTGTAGTTTCTGGCTTTTTTTCGGCACAGCAGAATAATGTGTCTACTTACTATAGATGTGCACTGAGAATCTTTTTTCTTTGTAGGAATTAAAAATGTGCTAATGTCAGTAAAACACAACTTTGCAAATCTGGCAGCTTCTGATGTGAGTCGTGACACGGTTTTATTTTTATATGTGGGTTTTTATGGAACTCATCCACTAGCAAATGTTTAATTTTGGCATTCATTTTTCTCCATTTGTAATGCCGCCTTGGTGTAGACAAATTCCATACTGAATAATTAGAGGTCTTTAATTATTTTCCTGAAGATTAATAAGTGGTTTAAAAAAATAATTGCATTACAATTAAGTTTTCAAGGTGTCTTTCAAATTCCTCATGGTAGCAATTAAGGTATTGTTTCAAAAATTGAAACTAGCACTTATGTTACGGTGCGTGAATGTGTTGAGGTATGAACAAAAAATTATCCACACAAAGGCCACAGCAGCAGGATTTGAATGTATTGACATCTCCTCCAACACATGTTTACGTATCAGCGAACTGTGCATGCTTTGTTGCTTTTCTCTGGATTTGCTTGAGCGTGCATGCATGCGAGCGTGTCCTCACCATGCGGAAGCAGCTACGGACACTTGGCTCCACATTGCTGCCCCCAAAAGCAGCAACTTCACCCAACTGGCGGGGGATCTGAATGGCTTCGTGGAGCAGCAGGCTGAGGTGACGCTGGTCTGTTAAACCTCCTGGAGCAGACACCTGGCGGAATAAGTCTGCAAAATGTTTATTAATTAGAATTATTTAAACTGATTATACAGCAGTGCGGTCTCAAAATGTAAATTATGAATTAAATCTCAAATGAAAGCACATTAGGGTAATTAAAAGAAATGCCATATTTCATTTAAAATAAGAGCATACACGCTGAGCAATAAAACTTGGAATAGATGAAAAACTTTATTACCAATGGACCTCACATTTCAGATATAAGGTTTCCAAACCAAGCACTGTGGAATAATGTTTACTTTCATGACATACAGAGAGAGACAGAATTGGTATTAGTGGCCTGGCTGGTCAGCTTGGAGATGAAAGACCTGCATAAGTAGAGTCCTGTCAGTGTTTTGAATGAGATCTTTATGAAGCTAGCTGAAAGTCTGTAGCTGTAGCTGAGGAGATGAATGCTGACAGGCATGCGAGGGTGCAGCACAATGCCAGTACAGGCGTTCCATGGATCCCTCTCTCTGTGTTCTTATTTAGTCCTCTTGCCCATAACACCTGGGCAAGAGGACTAAATAAAGGCACATGTTAAACAGCCAGCACCATGTACACCCTCATAATTAGAACTCTGGTGTGTTGAAGTCAAAGTCAAACACTGAGCTGTTTAATTAAAAAAAGAGTTTGTTTGTTTTTTTTTACATGATTTATGGAGAATACAGGATATTAAGTGTGCAGCTTGCAAATGTTGCAAACTTTGTAGTAAAATTGGGTTTGCTGCATGGGACAAAGATGGCTGATGACAACACCCAGTGTTGGGAAGGTTACTTTTAAAATGTATTCCACTACAGATTACAGAATACATGCCCCAAAATGTATTTTGTAACGTATTCCGTTACGTTACTCAATGAGAGTAACATATTCTGAATACTTTGGATTACTTAATATTATTATCAGGCTTTTTACAACTACATGAATGTACTATTGCTGTGTGATTTATTACTATTACTGGAGGTCCGCGGCTCCGAACTGTAGTAAAGGACCTCTGGCTAATACGTTGGGTTGGTGTTGGGCTCGTAAGCTGAAAACTAGCTTTACTTTGCTGTCTGGGTCAACTTTGCTAGCGAGAGACAGAGAGGAGTTGAAAGGCTGCTCCAACGGAACTTATTGTTTCGGAGGAAAACACCAACACAGTGTACAGTCGAGTCTTAATAGCTTACTTACAACTGGGCTCGTCAGGCACTCTTTTTGGCTGCAGTGGTTATTATTATATTTACATGCTTCCAGCTCCTGTTTCTGCTCGATGACAGCTCGTACTTTTCCACTCTCCTTTTTCTTCCTCCTCCTGCTCACAGACACATAACGTGTGGCAGTTCATTCTCCTTGCAGCACGGACTACACTGCCCATGAGGCTACATTCTTTAGGGCTATGCCTGTAGCATTCTGCCCATTAGCTTAGCACAACAACAACAACAAAAAGGCGCTCTCTCACCCAAGAAAACACATAGTGGCAGAAAGAGCACGGGTCGCCCTGTAACCATGGCAACCATAACGCTGCCGCCCCGCCTGGAACAACAGCACATAGCTGTCAAACAAAACCCAAACAGTCCTGACCCGCAATAATATGAAACAGGAAAATACCGCCGTGTAATCCATTTATTTCAACAAAGTAACTGTATTCTAAATACCACCTTTTTAAACGGTAACTGTAACGGAATACAGTTACTCATATTTTGTATTTTAAATACGTAACAGCGGTACATGTATTCCGTTACTCCCCAACACTGGTTACTCCCCAACACTGCAACACCCCATTAGGTTTTACAGATCAGGGGTAAAAACAATGAAAAAGTGTCCACTGCAGCCAGCGTCTGTACTTTTGATACTGTATTTCCTGACCTTTGATTTTTGTTTTTTACACTGTAACAAATGTCAAAGGACATAATCGAGGTAACATAAATTAAACATAACACTTAAGAATGCTGAAAAAGTACAATAAAGTTGTATTTCTGTTACTAGAAGGTTGAAGACTCAGTAGTAATCACAAGTAGGATGCTTTCCAGAATTTATTTGTCAAGGTTGATGGAATTTGTATTTATTATTTATTTATATTTCCTTTTATCTATCAATTATTTTGAAAATAGGAATTTAGTGACAAATATGGACTGGTTGAACCCCTTTAACCTAGAAAAGGGGGGCCTAACTCACCTCTGGGACCACTGAAGGAAAATCTGTTATCTTTCAGTCTTAGACCTGACACAGATGGTATGCCAGGCATAAATAATCTTGGCATAGGAGAGTGTGAGCATTTTTTTTTTTCAAATCATGTATCAACTACAAGCTGCTCCAGCTCCAACCATTGTTAGTTTAAATGCTCCCTCTTTATTTTACCAATACGTAAAGGTTAACTTGTAAACTGCAGTTGCAGTATCCATCTATGTATCTATCCATCTATCTATTGATAGATAGCGGGGATAAAACCACCAACCGTCTGATTAACAGATGGCCTGCTCCACCTCCTGACCTGCACTAATAAAATATTACAGCTTAATTTATGGTAAAAAAAAAAAAAAAAAAAAAAAGATGCAGAAAGATCCTAAGATCTTTCCTAATTGACCTGTGAAAAAATGAATGAGAGCCATGAGAGTGTGCATGAATGGTGTCTTTGGCAAGCAATCCTTTTAAGGCTCCTGATGTACTTTGTACAAGTAAAAATGCCTTCTCCATAATGGAGGCAGAGTCATTTCCTCCATTAGACTAAGTGGATGTCTTTATGTAATACTGGCAATCAGGCCTGTTTCGTTTTGGCTCATTGTTTGCAGTTGAGGAGATGCATTAGGCACATGAGCGAGCATCAGACTTACATTTGTACTTCTCTTGGACGTCTGCATTGCACAAGGTCACCAATCCCATCTTGAAGCTGAGAACTCGCATTTTGCCATTTCGAGCACTGCAGAAAGGAAAGCGAAGAAAAAAAAGTGTTCAAATGTGACAGTTTCTGAATGGTGAATAATCTCAAATCATGGCACATTGGGTCATGATAATAAATTCATACGTTGCTTGAGCCCTGCTGGGAGGGACAAAGTGTGGAGGAATTACATGGGTCAAAAGAAGTGGAGTGTAGGCCAGTGCAGTAGTGTGAAATTGTATTAGAACATAATCAGAGTAACTAAAGGCACTACTGGGACTCGGTAAAGTATCGTGTCCATCGGTTTATGCCCAGAAGAGCAATAACAAGCTTATAACAACACAATGTCACTTAGAGACATGTGCATGCTTACAGCGTAAACACATTCATAAATCACACTCACATTCAGTGAGCCTCAAAAGTGCTGCCCCAAGCTGAAAGAATAGCCAATAATCAATTGCAAGTAGCAAGACCATCGACATGGACAATGGTGTGTCCACTTTTTTTCTCAGTTTGAAATTTTAAAAATAAAAATTGAGTATAAGCTACCATACTTTGATCTGAGGGGCCAACATAACAACACTGTCCGCAGCCGGAAAGAATTTAGTGCCGAGCTGAGCAGCATTGGCACAAACCAGGCTTATCAAATTAACATTTGAAACGCTAAGTGAGAAATCGAGAACATCAAATTCATTGGAGAACTTCAAATCAATGATGTATGAAATTGAATCAAGAATGGAGAATTCTCAGAAGTAAACATTGATGCTATAGATGTGCTAGAAACAGGGACGGGCACGAGACACAGTTTCTAATTCACCAACGGGTCAAAATGTGAGGTAGAGAGATTTTTTCAGGCTAGACCACTACAGTCAAATGGAGTATTCATTCCCCTATTAGATTGAGGGCTGAAATTAGAGCACATGGGTACAACTGGCTGTCAACTCCTCTCACACATTTTCTGCTGTGTACCACATGCCATCTTCAATATGTACCCCAGCGCTGCTCTTCAGGCGACACTTCACTCCTACTCACCTTGCTAGTGCGGCATGTCTCTAGAGGACACATGTATGCTGCGCTATACTGAAAGAAAACGACTGTAAAAATGGTCACGCAAACATACACACACCTCATTCACATTCCCCGCTGCTATCTATTGGAAAACAAAAAGCAATTACCGGAATTTATTCAGAAGGTAAAGTCCCTGATTGTCTCTCATTAGCAGCAAGTAGTTAAGAGCTACAGACTGCATTTACAGTCCTCGTGGGGTTATCCCTGGATTTCGGAGGCTGCTCTAAGGGGTTTCTCTTCGGAGAACAGCAGAAAATGGTCAATCAGGAACAAAGATGGGTGAGTGTTTGTGTCAAAGAGGATTTGTTTCGACTGTGTCTCAGAGGAGATGAATGGCTCTCTGCCTGGACAGTGTTATTGGAGGCTTTGTCATGATGTAGGTGTTTACAGATGTCTGTGGTTACATCAATGTGCAAACAGACTCTTGTTTATGACAATGACAAATTGTTCAAAATAGATTTTTTAGTAAGTTATGACATCACAAACAGTGACTGTGCATGCAGTGTGTACCATATTTATTTAATTTGATCAATGTTATTAAGTCTAGTGACCTGATGCAATAACAGTAGTGCTGAATGAGACCTGGCTCTGCAAAATCATGATAAAGCATTGGCATGCTGTGTATTATGGTCATCCTAGACCCATTTCAAGCCTGCTCATTAAGAATTACATGAAGCATCAAGTAGTTGTAAGCAAGGATCCACTAGAGAGCAGGTGATATTCCAGATGGAAAATAAAAAACAAAAAAACATTCAACAATCTAAGTGATTTACAGTTCATATGTGAGTTAAATCCATAGAGCCCCATATAGTCAATATAAAAGCCACAGTTTTGCCTCATTCAGGGACATTCAGCAACATTGTGCTTCGAGCAACCAGTGCCTATATTATAAGGATACTGATACTTCACTGTTGATGTTTTGTTTATATGAGCTTGGCACTGACTTAAAATATCCTGAACTGTGGGTATAATATGAAACTTTATGAGCATTATATGACAAAAATGAATGTGTCATTTATAATAAAAATGCTGCACTGCTTTGGCTTTACACTGCATGAATACTGACCTTTTCCCTCCATACATTATTCTTCCTTGTTAATACCTGCTACCAGCATTACCCACGAGGCAGCGGCACTACTGACAGTTTGGTTGGAGAGTCAGGTGTGGTCTCATATTAGTTTTGTAAGCTCACTTCTTTTAACTCCATTCCTAAGAACTTTTTAAAAAAATTATATTTTCATTAATGCTTTCAAATTGGGCAGTTTATCCTTGAAATCCCTGATATCCACCTGCCTTATAAAACCCTTTACTCAGATTAATCAGTATAAATATAACAGAGAAATAGAAATCAGTGATAAAACATTAAAGACAGATTAACGCTGGATTTAAACTTGTCCAACTACAAAGTATGTCTGCTGGTTGTGTCTACTTGATAAGCCACTGGTATATAAGAGCGAAGGTGAAATAAAGACACAGATACCTGCTGCAGTTATTAACACAAGTAAGTTTTAATATATATTTCACTTTTGATTTTTTTCAACCTACTCACCTGTCATAGACGTTGAGCAGCCAGTTGAGACACATATCAACACAAAGTGGAATGTTAACCAGGACGGACCTCTCTTCCTCCAGCTTCTCATACAAAGCTGTCAGGCCATGAATCACCTCAACCACATCCATCACATGATCTGCCTGCTGCAGCTCCTGCTCCCGGAACATCTCCACAAGGCTACTCAGTGCCACTAAATCCACTAAAAAGAACACATATTTATTTAGAGACATAAATATGGCACAATATTGTGTTATGTTTACAAGCATGTGTACATGAGCTAAAGCCTAAACATCCACATATAACGACACACGACCCCGCATTCACTTTCAAACACACATACAGTCACAGCGCGATCATCATCCACACCTCAGCAAACGAGAGCATGGGTGACAGCAGTGCTTATTCACCCTTTTTGCCCACTTAAGCCCTACCAGATGTTTCAAGAGCAGTGACACAAATTTGATTTCGCTCTTCTAAACTAATTTGATGGCCCATCCCTAAGAGTGGAGTTAAAAGGGTGTCTGTTGATGCCAGGTATAATTGGATAGCACGATAATGTGGTAGAACAGAGTGAGATAACAATAGTATTTTAAAGGTTGGGAAGGAATCAGCTTAAAATGTATTTCTTATGCAGCACTACTCAATCATTCAAGAAGTGTGCAGAGAGAAAAAAGAGCGAGAATTCTGCAGTTATCAGTGCAGCCTGGCAATTAAGTTCTGTAACGATATCAACTAGTAGACCGGAGGAGTGAGAGATAAGAGAGCAGGCAAGAGAAAGGAAGTGGGAACGTGACTGAAAGGGTTTTTTTAGAGTGCTCCATGCATGCTGAGTTCTTATTACAGGAACGTGGGATCTAGAAGGGAAAGAAGGTTGAAAGGGAGTTGTAAATGAAGGTAGAGAAGGTAGAAAAACAGGCTGAACATGAATAACTGAATAGGTGTGAAACTGGGCACTTTTAGGGATACCAAATACGAGAAGGTCTGTGGTCAGGGGAGTTCGAGTACTACACCAATGCTGGAAATGAATGAGATGTAGGGAAGAAGAAAAAGAAAGCAAGAAATAAAGGCCATGTTGGAGGTATTGACCCTGAAGGGGCATACAATCAAGCTTCAACCATGCAGCAAAAACTAATTGCCTCCTATTATGTAACTCAAATGGACCAATTAATAGCTAATTACCCAGAATGCTAACGATTCAGGTCGTGATGAAAATGAGGAAGGAATCTGGCAGTAGAGTAGTTCTTCTCGTGGCCCTTGAGTTTTTCAGTACTTTTAATTGCTGCATTTCAAAGCTGACAGTATAGGAAAATGCAAAGAATATTTTCAACCACATTTCTATGTAGGGTACAAAAGAGCGCTGATGCTTTCGACAACCGAATGAAGAAACATGCCGCAGCTAATCATTATATCTCATTCCTGAAGAGAGCTTGTCACAGTGGATTAGTGATGATGCAGGATAACTGTATATCACTTAACCAGCCATTTCAGCACAGCAGACAGAAAATAGCGTCAATGAAATACTGTACGTACGTCTCAGAGCCTTCTGAACCCGCCGCAGCTTCATTGCTGTTCTGTATGCTGAGAATTTGATGTTGTTCAGATCCGCTAATAGAAGGAGAGACAGATAGAGAGATTAGAGAAAACAAACTCATCCTGCATGACTCCGCTATACCATTGAGAAATGAGACATCCTGTGTCCCCCCTGTTTATCACACCACTGCAGAAATCATTAGTAGTTTACTGTAATAATAATATTATCTGTCTGTGTGCATGCATGCCTTTTTCTAAGCTGAACACGTGTATCTGACAGCGGGCCTATCTCCCCTGCAAGCTCGCCGTGTCACATCAGATTAATGGTAAAATACATGATGTCGTTTAATCACAATTAATTAAAGGCTAAGCAAGAAGCAATCACAGAGCTGGCAAATTGGGCCTCGCAGGTTAATGACAGTAGCGATGTAGTCCCTAAGGTGTTTGAAATAAAGGTCCCTTAATGAGCTGTATGACAGGACCTTCAAAGCTGAAGCCCGGTGGTGCTGTGTTACTGGTTCTGCTGCAGCCCAGTGGGGTTCCTGGACGAATGAGCAAGAGGGTGTTTTAATTGTCTCCTTACTCACCCAAAGCTTGATACAGTTCTGTCATCTTTGGATGGTCCCAGCATGTCGTCTGGGCCTGATGGCTGATGGAAAGAAGATTTCATTAGAAAGGCAAGAATCGAGGTACTCATTTTCAGGCCAGAGAGGTAAAAATGGAGTACAAATGAGCCAAAGGGGTAGAGTCTGGCAGGTGTGGCAGACAGCAAAAGGAGTGAGATGAACGAGTAATAAGTAAGAGATAAAGAGGAGAAACAGAGGGCAGAATACAGTGACCATTATTTAGGATAAGACAAAAGACTGTAGGATTGGAAAGAGCAGACATCAAAAGTGATAGGTTTTGTTACACTACAGCTCTCCTAGAGACCCAATCACAGTAGCTTTAAAGACTTTCCTCAGAAAAACAATATAAAATCCAATTCATATCTGCATAAAGAAAATACATTTACACTTTTCTCTCCCAAGACTAGCTCGATGGGAACATTTAAATGTAGAAAATTTAGCATCTAAAAAAGAGATTCAATAGAAAGGACAAGCACAGGAAAATAAATGGGAAACTCCAAATGAGGAAGCCTGCCAGCCCAGGACCCAGGAGGCTTTTAGGGCAGTGCTCATCGTTTTACCTGTGCGAGCACTCACTGATTGGTACCCAGTGGAGTGCTACTCAGATGCTATTTCCACTCCCACTGGAATAGTAATATAGCCCATAAAGAACTGACTAGTGAACTAAAGCAAAACCCATGAAGCTTTGTTTCAAATGATTAAGAAGACAAATACTTTTAGGAGAACAAACAGTACCAATGTTTGCAATACATATACAATAGTGTATGAACACACTCCTAAACAAACATATCCACGGTTCAATTATGAAATCTATAACACTCCAAAGATAAACAGTATTGATGAGGTAAACAGATAAATGAGGTCTTGGGCAAACAGGGCTCCCAGTGGCACAACAGAATTTCGTCTTAATCATTTAGAGTTGATCCACTCTTTAACAAATATTTGGCTAATGGGAAGCATTTGTTTCTAATCTAATGAAGGTTTATTATACTCCACGTGATGGATTTGCTTATACAATGGATACATTTTCCCAAATTGACGCAGAAAAACTAGTTTCTCTCTCTACAATCGTTCTCAAGAGGAACACTTCTGTCTCTATGGTCGGAGTGTGTGTTATAAGAGAGTTTATTATAGGAAAAAAATGTCTAGGCATTGGTTGGTTTTGCAGTTAAGACCTCTTAATGCCGCCCACATCTCTCTATTTCCTTCAGTGATTCAAAGGGGCCTGGGTCTGGGCGTATGGCTGACGGCTTTTTTCCCCCCAGCTTATTTCTCTACCACAAAAATAATGACAAGTGAAGAGGACATAGGCATAGCTTGAGTATGTGATTGACATGACAAGCATAAAGTGATTTTCTATTGCAGCTTTCATGTTGACTGACACTGATGTAGCTGGAGCAGATACGACTGATTAGTCATTGTAAAAAAACAAAACAAAAAAACTTCCATTAAAGGACACATCTAACATGAGCACAATAATGGAAATAAAATCAGTATGAAAATTCAGTGTAGTTACCGAACTATGATGCAGGTACTCCATGTTTCACAGAATTTATTAGTTTGCTACATCTGAACAAACTATATTCAATTGTCCTTTCTCTCACTGTGAGATCTCAACTATAAAAAATAAGAAGATACAAAGCAAAGAACATCCAGTAACAGGGGCTTTATATAGAAACAGTTTACTTCAAGACACCAAATGTTAAATAACTTAATGCTACAATTATTTTCTACCAGATTAGTTGTAGTTTGAGATGCAGTTTGGGTGATTCCCAGTCCCTGGCTATGGACTGAGGGATCAGTGTGTAAACCTGTGTATTCCTGCCATGTAAGAGTTTTTGGTCAGCTGTTCTTAAGAGATTATCAACAGAAACTGCAAAAACCATGTTCTGCCATTGTTAGAGATATATTTAACGCCTTGTCTCTACATAATAGTGAATGACATTTGATCTGCAAGTGTCTCCATATTTTTTCTTTCTAACTTTCTGTTGTCAATAGAATTGCAAAGCCTTTGTCTGTTTTTGTCTGACGATGCATCCATCTTGCTTTAATAAACTCCTCTAGCATTGTAAACAGACAGCACTGACTAAGGCTTGTGTGATTAGTGTTCTGTAAAAAGTGAGCACAGAACATCTGGCCATACCTATAAGACCAGATGTTAAAATACTGCACCACAGGTAAAAATGCAATATGTCTACCAGCTTTGAAAAATAGCAAATGAGCCCAATTTTGATCTAACGACTTAATCTGCCGTGGAAAAAGTACATTTGCTCCGACAACGCAGACACTGACTGTGAAGTTGCACTTACTTGATGTAGTAGGGCACTTTGTTTGGGGAGATAGCACGCTCCCATGGTATCTGCACTGAACCTGTGCAAATACAGAGAGACAAAATCAATTTTGAAATAGGGATGTCATGCATGAACAGCCATTGTGCACAGTGTCCCTGTCAGCATGTCCAGACACCATATCCATTCAGGCCTTCTTAACAGAGCTAAACAGGCACAGTACAGCCAAAGAGACAAGTCTATTGTGTGGGATTTCCACAGAGTATTGGTTTGTTTGGCACAGCGTAATAGAATACTGGAGGTAGAGAAGATGGTGACACGGGATGACTGTAGCATTTAACGGTCCCCCCCAAACTGAACCACAGGAGGTTCAGCAAAGAATCAAAGAGGGTACAAAGACAATACCAAATAACACATCCATGTCACTGCCCACTACTGTTTAATGACATGGGACAATGCAGACCTGTGTGCTCTGTATCTATAAAACACACCAAACATTAACATCACATTAAAAGCACTAGCACATAGGTGAAGTCAATAATTTATCATCTTGGTAGTTAGTTGGACATCTACCACTCACCCTAACAACCCTTCCAAAGCAACAGCACAGTAGCAGTGGTCCTAACAACCTGCAAAACGTTTGGAACAGCTTCCATCTCGAAGCTTCCCAGATCACATTGTAATCGCTAGAACAGGCCTGATACACGGAGGCAGCACCTGCACCTTAAAAGACCCAAAGGACTCTTGGAGGCCAACTTCTCCATGCCAGACACATCTCAGGATTGAGTCCACGCCTCAATGCGTCAGAGCCGTTTTTGGCAGCACAGGGGGGAACTACACCAGGCAGGTGGTTTTAATGTTTGAGCTGATCACAGCACACACAGATACACACCACAGCTGAAGTAAAAGTACTAATATCAGACTATAAATATTCCACTATAGGGCCTAATCATACTATGAAGACTAAATATACTCGTCTTGACATAAGTGTAAATATTACATCATTATTCGCCAAACCTATTTTTTTCAAATATCTGCTTTTGGGGAAAGTTTCACTTATTCGTGTATCACACCACTTCAGAAATTGGGTCGTACTGCTAGCAACTAAAACATATTAAGTGACTCTACTAGATACAATACAGCTTTTTTCTTCAGAATCACAAAGTAAATTATTTTGAATATTCTTAGTACTTAACAGTTTTGTGTCAATAGAAATTGTGTGCATATATATGCATATCCATGTCCTATATGGAATATGAAACAAGCTGAAATATAGGCATGTTGGTGCATAAAACCACATAGACATAAACCCAGACATCTCTGCAGGGCATAGTGGGCTGAGCTGGCAGTGAAGTAGTGCTATATAAGCCCCAGTGTGGCATCTCTGATCCAGCGTGACAGCAGTAAATCTGGATGGGGTTGGTGAGGACACTGGAGACACACAAGTACACGCCAACTCTTCAGATGCACTTGCACAGAGAGATCCCTGCATCATTCAGCCTTTTCACTTCATCAGTTTAAACTAGGCAAGGTAAATCCAATTTTTCAGTCCCCTACAGCCCCACCCCCACCCCTACCTTCCCGCTACTCCTTTGTAGTCTTTGAAGAGCAGTAGGTAAAAGAAAAGACAGAATTCACAAATATGTATCTCTGCTCAAATGAGAGCAATGACTCTTGTGATGAGCTTCACCGGGAATGCTCATCACAGCAGCGTGCTAGAGATGATAAAGACAGATGCACAAAAGCCTCCCAGCTCCACCTCTAACCCAAATGCACACACAGCCCAGTGCGGGCACACACACACAAACACAGCAATTAATAGTCTTATCACCATTAAACTGTAATACACCTAGGCTTCTTTTCGCCTGCCTCGGCACAGGGTGGTACAGAATGGTGCAACATGAAGCACCAACTTCAAATAGCAGAAAATGGCTCTTACTGGAAAGGAAGTGCTGCGATCCAGGGCCAAAGTCTCTATGTGCATCCTGGAGCTGCTTCAGCCGCTCCTCTATGGAACCCTGAGGACACACGCAAACACACACATGCAAAGTCAAATCAAAGGGAACCGTGCTGTTTGCCCCTGCACCACAAAATCCCCACAATAGAAACGCACACACGCAGACCACCTGCTTCTCCTCCATTAGTTAACTGCAGAATATAAATTATGTCTTTTTTTATCTGCTGCTCCTCTTGAAGGACTTTGAGAGCCTTTGAAGAGCACCAGGTAGGAAATGAAGACTGATATTAGAAAATAATACGTTTTGTTGAAACGAGAGCAGTAGCTTCTGGATGCAGTGTCAGTGCAGCTGGGGGGGAAAGGAGGAAAAGAGGATGACATGAGTGAGAGAGATAGACGGGTGCAAGAACTCACGTGCTGGGTAAATACGGAGACCGTTTAGTTGACAAAATTAAGTTTGCCACTGCCTTTGTAAAAACATTTCATCAGTTATGTTTCCCACCAAATGGGATTTAGTCTGCCTAATCCTGGTTTATTTGAAATATATTGGATTTGGCACTTGAATCGTTGTCAGCTGGATGTTGAAACGCATCCTCAAACAATGGGAGGTAAATCCACTCTGTGTGAGGCAGACAGATGAATTGAGAAAAAGAAACGAGTGGGAGACTGTTAGACTCCAAAAAGATGCACCTGCAGTTGGATAGAATTTGTAAAGATAGATATATATTAAGTTAACATCTCCCAGTGATATGTACACATATCATTGCTCCCCTGTGTGATTTAAATTGGTTGGGACTAATATAGAGCACTGTCAATGTGCCGAGGAGATACAACTGCCAACTGTTCTGTGTTGTAAAATCTATTTGCTGTACAGGCAATTTGGGTTGCCATAAGGAAGACAAATGACTAAATTATCCATGATCGACAAATATTAGCAAATCAAATTTTGCTAGCGTCAGTCCAGCCAAAATAAACAAGGTACAGGATGTTGCTGGGATTTAAAATTTATCATTTTAATTAAGAAAGCAAAACGTGACACCAGAGAGCGAGACAAAGGAGGAGGTTTCTCCATTCATTTCAAATTAATTGAATTGAATTCAGTTTTTATTTCTAAAGCACCAAATCACATGAATAGGTACTTTATATTGTTCGCTAAAGACCCTGCAGGATTGTTAGTCCTCACCAAGATACCACATCTGCACATCTCAACTCCCTTATTTTAATACTGTGAATGCAGAAAGACAGCAGATCAACTAAAGTACAAGCTAGGCAGCTCAGACAAGATTGAAATGATTTTCTCTCATTTTTAACATCTATCTCTTCAAATGTTGCTTGGGCCCCACTATACTCACAGAAAATCTGAAGAAAATCTAAAATCTGGGAGATGAATATCTGCTGGTGTCTATGGATACTCAAAATCTGTTTACCACACTGTACATCAGATAAGCTTTCATCTACCTTCATTTACCACCTAAATCAAAGACCAGAGGGCACACGAACTGTGCGGCACATAGCTGCTTCAAAGATATACGTAGCAGGAATAGTTGCTGTGAAAGAACTTTTGCATGGAGACTCCTTTTACAATTTATGGACATAAATTAGGAGTAAGATAAGCCAAATCCTGCTCTTTCTTCATATACCATATTGAATAAGAATGTAATGCAATGTAAGAATCTAATATAAGAATGCAACAATACTCAACAATGCTTCTTAAATGAGTAGAGAGGAAACACATTGTAGATTTGCATTTGATTTTGTACTTTTCGGTCATTTTTGAACACCATAATGTTTAAGAAATGGCTACATACACTTAGGTATGATTATTGATGGTTGATTCTGGAGTAAGCTTGTTAGGTTTGGCTGTGCCAGTAGGGGGGAAAAAGTTTTTTTAACTGTAAAATCTCAGTGTAAGCAATTAATTAAACTGCTGATGTTTAAATTCTGGTTATGACGACTTTCTCTTTGGGTCTGAGCAGGATTTGAAGATTTCCAGTGGTCTCACACCATCTTTAATTTTTGTACATGTTGTGGTTCCTGTCAGCTTCATCAAGCCATAACCTCCCACTTGTAGTGGGACAGTTTGGAGCCACGTGGAAAGTGATTGGTAATGAGTGATGAGAATTAGCACCTCTAAGTGGGAAAGGGAGGAATTTTGTGGAAGAGTTCTGGTATCTAGGGATGGTGTTTATGAGTAGGGGTAGACTGATGTGGGTAATTGTCAAACAGACTGGTAAAGCATTTGCAGTGATGCGGCATAAAGCAGTATAATGTGAATATGTAATCCCTTTGTAGATTAGGCAACCCAATCTGAATAGCACGGCTGGAGGGTAAACCATCGATAGTCTGTAAATGGTTGTGAGTTAACAGTACTGGGCACTGCTGCAATCTAATGCCACCTGTCAGAGTTAGCACTTTCAGCATGTTTTTTTGCATGTTTATTGACGGTGAAAAAAAGCTGCTTTGTGTGGACCTCATCTCTCCCTTTAGCCTCTTGTTTTATTCCTGTCACTAGGGTAATGTGACAATGGATGACTGGGGTTTTCAGCACGTGTGAATGTTTTAAACAATCATCGAAATTTCTCTCATTAACTCTTATTAAAGAAAAATATATCTACAGCAGAAGTGGTGTAGGTTACTAATGTATAGAAATAAAGACTCTGTGGGAGTATCTTACTGGTTTGCAAGAAAAGGCCAGTGAACTTAATTAGTTCACCACTAAAAAGACATATCACAATGGCGAGGTACCCGATAACAAAGTACAAGCTTTCTCTTACACATCAACTGCTTGTATTGCTGATTCTAGGGAGTATATTCTCTACATTAAAACATGTCTGCAAACAAGTTTTTCCGGAGAACTATTTTTGAAGCTTTGTTGCATCATCTACCCACCTAATCTGTTTGGTTCTGAGTCTCATTGTTCACTGATAACACATTTAAAATTTAACCATATTTAAGATTACATGCTTAGAATTAGAAAAAGGGGTTGCTTGAAAGCATTTCAGTGACAGTCTATAGTATTGTAAGCATCACTTAAACATGTGGAAAACCATTGAGTAGTTGTGGAAATGCTACATTAAGGTGCATGAAAGGGAAAAAGTTAAGGAAACAACACAATCATTCAGAAAAATCATATTCACCCTATATTACTGTACAATAAAAGGGAAAAGAATCATGGAAGTTGAACTTATTTTGACGAGATATTTCTGTACCAACATGGTGGGTGGACTAACTGACAGACAACTATTGCCATAGAGCATCTACCTACAAGTTTTCAGGCTAGTTATTGAGAAAATCTTTAGAAAGCACTGACACATGATTCTTACAGGGCTGCATTATTATTGTTTATTTGTTATTTCTTTCAGTCCCACAGAGAACCTGGAAAAAAAAATCTCTTGCTGACAAATCAAAGGCACGGCTTCTCTATAGTGGTCTGTTCTGTTTTGTTTTGTTCTGTCCATGAAGTGCTCAGAGCCACGGATGCAATCTGAAAGTCACACTGAGACAAGTCACAGCGAGCGTGCAAAGTGGATAGTAGGAATTAACTTCTAGGAATAGTAACAGACACTGAAAATCATCATGCTCAGAGTGGAGACACCTCATGAGGAAACAAGGCTGGAGTGGCAATCATCATGTCAGGGTGTGGAAGAGGTGTCATGACAGTTATCTAATGGGAAGGGGATGTTCTCACAAGAGATGCAGTGAAGGCTGAGAGGGTTTTGTTGTGCTTGCAGGAGTGTTACTAGGTTACTGATGGTGGGTAAAACCTGTGCTTGAAAAACACTGCAGTTAAAGTAATGCACAGTAGATAATGCATCAACTAAGCATTTTGCTAAGCACTGAGAGGAAGCCAAGTTCAGTTCAATTTTTAAAGGGGGTTAAGAGTAAGTGCTTTCATGGCACTGATGAATTACCCTCTTCATTTAAGTGCATGGGTTCAAATATATGTTCATCTCATTGGTGCACTGATGTACACTCACTGCACACTTTTCCTATTAGAAACACCACCAGATGGATAAAGCTGCTGTATGCAGTCAAGATAGACTCTGTTGTCATTGGTACATTTCTTACCAATTGTGCCCTACACTGACGTGATTTTATCACATAATATTCTGCAGATTTATGCTATGAATCCATTCTACCACAATGGCACTAAAATAACTATAGCCATGCAGAATATTGTTATTTATATTTATATATAAATAACAATATTTATATTTATTTGTTATCTATATTTATAAAATTATAGATTTCTCTACATGTGAAAATCGCGGCAAATATTTGCGATCATGTGAGGACAAAAGTCTGGTAAAATATATAATTTAAAAACAGAAATGTTCCATATTGTTTTACATTCTTCCTTATAATGTCGTTTCAGTTCATTTAAGTTTGCAGGTATTTGTTTATGCACAGCTCCTTTAAGCACAGCATCTCAATCAGGTCGAGGTCTGGACTTTGACTGCGCTTATGCAAAAGAATGGATGAAAATGAATAAAAATCAAGGTAATGCAAATTTGCTGCTGTTCTTGGGAACATTGTCCTGCTGCATGATATGATTTTGACACATTTGACTCAAGAATCCTTGGCTATACAGAGGAGGTCATATGCAACTCAGTGCCTGCAAGGTGCCCAGGTACTGAGCTTGGACTGGTAGTGCTGGGATGCCCACCTCTGGCATTTAGTTAACACGCACAGGAGCGCTACAGACCAGGAAACTGTCAAAACCTCTGCTGTTATAGAGGTGGTCACATTTCATGAAGTGCTGCTAATCATGTGCTTTTGATTAGCAACACCTGGCTGCTATATAATTAATATAAAAAATATATATAAGATATGAAACCCGTGATTTAAAAAAAAAGCTGTATTTCAAGAAGAAGGGAATAATATATAAAACAGGAAACAGAGAGGAGAAACAACTCCACAAATTAGTCAGTATTTTACAGCAGGAGTGTTGTTTTACTTTTTTTTTTCTTCTGGTTTTATGATTGATTTCACACAAAGTCACTGTTAATGAAAAAAAATGTACACTAAAAATAAAAGAAACAATACATGTTTTATGAAGTCCCCCTAAGGTTTTAAAGCTTCTTAAGTTTTTTAACCTCCTCCAAGTGGGTAGGAGGCACTCATTACTTTTTTCCTATTGTTATGTCTTCAATTGTAATGCTTTGGGGCTCTTAAGCTTATGAAGGTTAGGAATGACTCTAAATAACTGTGACCATTAAACATATTTAATAACAAATGTATCTACATTTCTGCTCATTTCCTTAGTTTGAGCTCCCTTAAAAAGAGAAGGAGAGGGGAACAAAGAAAAAACCAGGAATGAAATGCCATTGGAAAAACAACAGATGTTCATAAAGCAGGTTAATATTGTGATTAGTATGTCAAGGCTGCTGGGATTTGATACATTTATATGCTCCCAATGCAAATCCAACATTCACTCAGCCAAGTTTATATACTATTAGTACGAGTTTTGAAACTGATTTTTATTCTGTGGGAAAAGAAAAAGAAAAAACCAAAACCAACGTCACTGCAAAAATAACAGAGAAGAAATTAAAACTTCAAGCGCAACTTAGTTTCATTTAACACATTCTATAAATATTCTACATTTTGACCTTAAGAATGTTTTATTTTCCCTGAGATTAATAAGCAATAAGCCATAACTTTGTATATAGACGGTGAAAACAGCTAAATAGACTCAAAAAAAAAAAGCTCAAAATACACTTACCAACACATCCAACCAGCTTAATAATTTTAAGGCAACTTTTCTATGAGACTCATACACAAACAGTAATGTATAATGGCACTGTACTCTGGCTGTGGATTTTTTAACTAATCAAATAGCTATATTTCTCTATCCAGTTTTTTCACTTAGATTTGATCTAATCTGATAAATTTTCCCAAAGAAAATGTTCTAAAATTTTATACTCTTTCTTTAAAATTACCAGTCTTGTGATGTTGCTATCCAGTGGCTTCAACCGTTCTGTGAGTTAAGTGAGAGATACATCATTGATCTTTCAGCCTGCAAACATACTCTGATCTTCCTCTTAAATGGTATGAAAACTCTTCATCATACACACGGCCCCTCATCAATGTCCAAAAGCACACCGCTGTGCTCAAAAGATGTGTAAAACATAAAACAGTTGGAAGCCAGAAGTATAGACACCGTTAAAAGTCCAAACATTGCACATGGAATCACTCTCTTATGTCCTCTTGAATGTGACTGCTGCACAACCTGCTGCTGACAGAGTCAAGCAGGCACTATGGACCCAGTAGTGAACTCTACCTGAAGCACTTTCCATCTGCTGTTGAGATGCTCCAGAGCACGGGCATTCTCCATCGATAAATGGACGTCGGAGATTGCCAGCTGGTGGGCTAGATCATTGATGTGCTTCATGCCCTCTTTCACCTGGGTCAGTTCCTCCTTAAATAACTGGATGGAGCATGAGCGAGGACAAGAAAAACAGAGGACCACAGGGAGTTGGACGTAAACAGGAGTAGTGGGAAAAGAGAGGGGGGAAACAGATTAAATACAAAATATTGAACAACATCAGACATAGATGGAATTATAGCGCAATCCAGAAACATCCAGTCTGGACCAACTACATTTAAATTAAATTTTTAAAAAAATCAATGGAAACTTGATCCGTTATAGCTTTCTGGTCTGTTTTAGAAAGAATTTGTCAGAAAGCCATGTTTTAATGTCTTAAGATCAGAGGAGAGAACGTACAGTACTGAAACTAAACCAGTCCCTTTTTATAGTGTGTAAACTGTGAAAACTGGAAAATTTGTAAAATAACTAAGATGGAATGTGAGTCTATGCATGCCAGTGTCCCGTGCATTTTGCATTGTTGGTCGTATGCCTTTGGTATTCGTGATTTTGTGTGAAAACCTTTGCTTTAGATTTTATAGAAGCTTCAGAATCCCAAATTTAACCTAAACTCTGTTTAAATGTGAAAATGACTATCAAAGGCAAACAAAATAAAAAGAACAAAACTGTATAAAGTTTTCCTGTTTTAGGCCAGTCAGAAGTGACTGGTACCATCTGAATGGTTGCTCGTAGTACTGTGCAATATTTCAAAATTTGGTATCGATATGATACCAAGTAGATACAAGGCCACTATCCTAAAGGCAGCTTACATAGGGGAGAGCAGAGCATATGAAATGAAAGCACCATTAATTTTCTAAATCCCAATACATTTTCATGAGCATGATTGTTGCTTTCCACCGTTAATTAGTTGAAACAATAAAGCACACATTTCACACTTTTTCATGTGTTTTGAAACACTGTTTTTTGTAGATCTGGAGTGGAAATACACTTGGCAATAAGGTACTTTGGGTCAACTTCTGTTGTTTTCAATGTGCTATATAAACAAAATTGTCCAGGCATTTTCATAGTTCACGTTTGCTTCATTTATTTTTTTTCCCCCTGCAAAATAATTCATTTATCATATTTCAGTGGGATGAATGTATTCAGTCAAAGGGAATCATTCTGCTACAGTAACAATAATGATGAACACTAATCCTGTGAAAGTTAGCTAATGCTGAAGATCAACGTGAGTAAAACTGAAACATCACTTTCACCACTGCCCGCGTGTTCTTTGCCTCTCTAAAGTACAACTACTTGTCTACAAGCGCTCGTCACTTTTCACAGTGAAACATGGTGATTGCAGCTGTAAGTTAAATGAATGTAGAGTAGATGCTGCAGATCTACTCTACATTCGAATGCAAAAGTGTCTAGTGTACTTTTATAATCGCATCCTGTGTGCATCCATGTGTCTGTTTTTGTATGTGCATGCACCCATGTGTAAGCACAAGGGAGTAAAGGAGTACAGATGACGCCAACTGACAAGCCTGCCCTAAAGACTGAGCTGAACATGTGCTGGCTGTGACAGGAGTCCAAACAGTGACATGATTATTGTGAAGTGCCCTCGCTTCTAATGAATAGTGCCGCACAATTACAGGCAGCAGCAACAGAACCAATGACCTGTCATTTGTTTAACAACATCTATTCAGCTGAGATTTGTAACCCCTGCCACATCGCAGTGTCATTTTGAAGGGCCTTGTCATCATCTGTCAGATTACAGCCTTTCTGGCAAGAATGTGCATGCAGACAACAAAAAACAATCACTTTAAAGGAACACAGCTTGAAACAGATCACCTGTTTATGCAGGAGGATCGCATAATTGTGGTTTTTAGAATTGAAAAAAAAAAGAAGAAGCTGGATGTCATTTTTTTTTATGTTTGTTTGAGACATGTTGCAATATGTGCTTTTTCAGAGATAGCCAGAGGCGATAATCTCAAAGGAGACAATTAGTTTACTCTACAGGTAAACCCAATTTAGATTAGTGAGGGAGAGATAAGAGAAAAATAGAGCCGAGAGTGTACTGCAGATCGGTACCTTGGTAGCATCTATGTGGTCCTGTAGAGAGTCAATGAAGAGGTCTCCAACAGGCTCCCAGGCATCCCTCACCCCCTCTGCCTGCTCCAAGGCCCCTGCAAGCTCTTCCATTGCAGCCTGGATCTGAAGAAGACGCTCCAAAGTCCTTTCCATATGTCTGGAGGTTTTGTAGAAAATGCAACTTTTTAAAGTTAACTACCCGATCAATTAAAATCTGGAATCAGTGTGAGGAAATAAATCAATCAAAATCCATGGAGCATGCAGTGAAACAACCCATTTATCCAAATTTACAGGCTGTCATTTCAATAAGGCAGTGTATATAAATATATATTTCATTCCACCAGTTCTAAATGGCTTTTGTGCAAAAACAAGTTTCGATATAGAGAAAAGTGAGCTCTGAATTTTCATGACTTCAAACCTTGATAAATGTGTTTTCATAATTGTTTTTGTAATGGATTATAGCTGCCACATTTTGTAATCAGGTTATGGTAATTGTATTACATGAAATATATTGCTACATAAACCTGCTGTGGAGGCACACACACACACACAGTCATGGGAAGAAACAACTCTTGGCTTTAAAACCATAAAACACACTCACAGGCATTGTTCTCTTGTATGATCTTATTTTTTAATAAAATAAAAAAGTTTTATTATAAATATACACCAAAATCTTGTTCTTTGAAACAAACACAGTGAAATTGAACCTTTTCCATTTCATTTTTTACCTACTTCAACTTAATTTGTAGAGCTCATTTTCTCTTATTGCTAAATTTCTAAACACAGTAATTTTCTAAAACTTCAATCTTTAATGGGAGTCACAGCTGACAAAGCTAACCACAAATACAAGACAGATTTAATTTCTTAAACATGATTCAGAAATTCAGAAATGATCTAATTTAACCAATAGCAGAGTAAATTGACACCAACAATGGGTAGAAATCATCTAAGATGAAAGGAAGAAAAATGTGAAAAAACTGTCTTGAAAAATTAATTTTTCATTTTCCATGTTTATATTTCATATTTATAACTCCATACAATTATATACTCACAGGCCAATTCATTAGTTACCAGCACTGGGTGTAACGTGCTACGTTTAACATCAGAAGACGTTTACAGTACGGTTCTAAAGGAAATGTTCTGCATAGCTTGGTTGTAACAAATGGTCATTTGAGTTATTATTGCCTTCCACTCAATTTAAGCCAGTCTGTCCATTCTCTTCTGACCTCTGTTATCAACAAAACATCTTCTCTTTTTCTAATGATTCTTTGTAAACACTAGAGATGGTTGTGTGGGGAAATCACAGTAGATCAGCAGTTTCTAAAATACTAAGACCACCAGATCTGGTGCCAGATCACTTAAATCACCTCTCTTCCCCATTTCCTCTGATGCTTAAATTAAATTTCTGAAGGTTATCTTGACCATGTCCAAATATACTCAGTTAATTGCATTAATAAGCAGTAAAAGAGGCGGTTCAGATGAAGTGTACTAACAATCTTCAACTATCACAATCTCGAATATTTGCTGTATATTACATGTAGATTTTATTTTTGCAGATTGCACAGTATGCCCTGAACATTGTATTGTAATGAATGTTCCATGCTGTTTTTACAGACTATGGTTTTCAGCATCGATTAAATTATTTAAAAAAAAGAAAGAAAGAAAGTAATTGCCACATGGCTATGATGACAAAAAACAAAAGCCAAGAACACTTGCTAGATATGGTCTGTGGACCCTGATTAAGACTTTATGCCAATTTGCTTGAAAAATAAACTTAACATATCACTCTACCTGAAGATCGACTGTCTTAGTAGTTTTCTGTGGTAATACTTGCACTACATGATATCTACTTCTCTTTTATGTCTTTTGGTTTTGTTTTTTTTGTTTTGCTTTGCTTTTTTTAATGAAACAATTTTATTATTTGATGTTTGGTGTTCCCAGAAGTGTCGGAGGTTTTGTGAATGTAGTTTGAAAATTGTTTTTTGTGATTATTTGAGAAATAGGAAATGGTTTCAACCAATCTGCTTAAGTAATTCTGAGAAACTGTAATATAATTATGACAAATATGCATTTCTTTTTCCTTTTTCCATTAACTCCATTCCATTGTCTCTCTCTTTATCTGTCTTGTTCATTAAACATAGACTACAGAGTATACTGCACAGACTCACAAAAGCAAAAAGAATAATCACATATGCCACACCTCTCATTTATATTTAATCATAAGCAAGCTTTAGTCACTCTTCACGACTAAAAGAAAAATAAAGTAATGAATAGCAAATTGTCCAATAGTTTCACAGGCACAGAGGCCACAGAATTAGTTTTATTCACTGATGTTTTATCATTACTAGTTTAATTTAAAAACACTAATTACTAAAATTGTATTGGCAAGGCCTGCAGAGGACACAAATACTTATATTCTGAAGAAAGATCTAAAAATAATTTTCCTTGTACTTAACTTGATCAAAAATTATGACAGACAAAGAGTACAGAGTCCCAGTGGTGGAATAAATGAAGGGACGGATAATAACCCAGTAAATCTACAGCGTACTTGAATAGAAGTATATATGAATTATCAGCAAAATGTGCTCATCATACTAAAAACTGGCCAGTGTGAGCAACATTATATTGATTGAATTATGGAATGTGTAAGAAGGCTTTTACTACTGTATCGGGTAAGGATTAAGCCCAAAAAACCACAAAAAACCCCAGTTCTACTACACTATCTTGAATTCCTCTAATCTTTCTTTAATCTCTTGGGGGGCTTAATCAATTATTTAAACAGAACTAAGTTCAGAGACTAAATGTATCTTTGGTAAATTTTCTAGCAACTCCTAGATATCTGAAATATGACAAGCTATCAGATAAATGCAGTAAAGTAAATTTTACCCTGGATTTTGGTGGAAGCAGAAGGTGCCATCCAGTGGGAATACTAAAGCACAAGTATTTCAAATTCGCAATTAAATAATCCTGATAAATTATAGTAAACAATCCGAGTATGGTTACTTTTCACCAGTTCAGAAACTACCCTTTATCATAACAAGATATTTTATGTATATATTACAAATAAAAGAGTCTAACCTGTGGCGGTCCACACAACGTGCTGTCAGTTTTTCCCACAGGTCACTGGCTACGTTCGCCTGCTTCCACACAGAGCGGCTCACATTCAAGATCCGCCGGCGTGGAGACACCTCTGTGGAAGATGGAAGAGGTTTGATGGGGTCATGCAGAGGTAACAGCATAAAGGTGCAAAAGAAGAAGTAATAAACGGGAGCATACGGAGAAATAACAGGGTGAAGAGAAGAACGGGGGGTTAGAAGTCAGCCAAGAGAAGAGTAATGATTTAAGAAGGATGGCATATCAACTCGATGAATAGAAACGGGGAAAGAGAAAGGCAGGGGGCAGCTCATGTTGGGGAACACAGTAAGGTTGATTGCTAGAGTATTCCCTCAATGAGCAGCCAGAGGTGAGAGCCAAACACTACAAAGAGGATGTGACCGTGGAGAACCAGAGGAGCATGCTGTATTATTGATCTGAGCAGATGGTACTTTAGAGGTGGTGAACTAGAGCTAATTGGTCCTGACCCACACATTTTCCCTAAACTCAGTGTGACACGAGAGGACGGATCACTGCTAATAACTACTAATGGAACGTTTCACCTGCATGGGTCCTACCAAAGGAACTCAACTGAGGGGGGTGTATGAGTATGACATTTTGGCTGGAGCAGCAGTTGGCACAGCCGATGGAGGGAGCAGACCTTTTCCATCGGTCAGGGTCTCCTCGGGCTCCTGGAAGGGATGCTGAGCCAGAAATGCCTGGGCAGACTCCAAGACAGAGTAGATAAATGGCCCACGGGACTTGACATCCTCCATGAATGCCTGCAGGGATACAGAGAGGGAGATGGAAAAATGTAAAACTATCTTCAAACTTAAGGGCTTTTTCTTCAAAGGACGATGAGGAAGACATGGTCGCAGTTGAACCTGCATCTACTCTCAGATCATTCTAATACTTAATTATGCAAAATAAATCATCAAATAACTGAAATATTATTATTATTAGAAAATATTATTTCAGTTATTTGATAAATGACATTAATCACCAATCATTGTAACCTCTGGGCTCTTAAACTGCTTTTTTGAAGTTGTAATGTCAAACTTTTTCTGGCTTAGTAAAAAGTAGAGATAGATTGGATATTGGTCCAATGGTATTAGGCATCAGAGACAATGAGCAGATGCATGGTTCATCTGTTCAGTTCAGGTCTATGTTGTTCTGTGTTTACTTTGCCATGTGACAGTAGCTGCTATCAGCAGAGCTAGCATCAAGGAAGCAAACAGCAGGCGGTTTAGAGGTATATCACAGTTTTCTATCTTTGCGAATGGTTTTTACTTAAACTTTAAACTGTGATCAGAGTGAATTGACATGACTCAAAAACATCCAGCATGACAATTTTTGTTGATTTACTTTCACTTTCATCATGTTCACTCATAGATTTTACCCGAGGAGCTAGACAGTGCAGCAGTTGTTGGTAAGCTTTTACCACACTTGCAGTAATACTGTATACTGCGTTGTTGTCAGTGCCATTAATTTTTATTTCACTAGTGTGAGGAGGAAAAGGGAGAATCTACTGTGGCTGTAAATGACAGCAGTTTGTACCCTAATGTCTCTCACTTTGATCTGAAATACAACCAGTGTAGTCAGTCTAGTTGCTCTTTCAGCTCCTGGTACTTCTCTATTTTTTCGTGCTCCTTCTTTCTCATGTTGCTGCTACAATTGCGTCTCTTACAACTGCAGTCTTCTTCTCATTGTCAACCACTTCTATGTCTGGTTCACTGGCCAACAGCTACTTGTCTGTCTGGACCTTAAAGTCCCACAGGACTGTTGTACGCAATCACTTTCATGGTCTCCCATTGGGAATTGGGGACTTCTAACACACATGCACCACAAATGTTCCTGTACACTATCTCAGTCACTTGGTTGTGCCTTCCAGTGTGTGGAAAAAGTATGGAAAACATAGAAAACTAGTTGAGGTACACAGCACTATCCTTAAGTAACTATAATCTACTAGTAATACCAGACCAAGGATTTTTTGAATGCAAGTCAAACAATTTTTATATGCCATAAAAATCATCCAAACCACAAAATAGAAAGAATTTTACATAGTAATAATCACCAGCTGACAAGTCTACCCAAGCCTAATATCAAAATATCAGCAAAACCGACTCTATTTATTTTAAATCAAATTCATTTGGATTTACTTAAGATACTCAATAACATGGCAACTTTGAGCAAAGTTATTTAAACATATCTGAAATCTGGATGTTGGAGATAAAACTTTATGAAAGTTTCTCTCTGTGAAACCACCAGTGGAACAAGTAAAAATGTAGCAAGAAACCCTCTGAGTATACTGGTTAGAGCAAGGGTGTGTTTGACGTCTATAAATTTTTTACTCGGTGAGAATAAATATTTTATTTTTTCTTTCAGAGATTGCATAACCTTCCTTAAAGATTACAACATGCCACACAGATTGTTTAGCTAACCTATTTAAGAAACACTAAATGGCATACATAAAATGAACTTGCTCAAATGCATGGGTTACTTAACACAATCACTAAACACACATAAATACACACACATATGCACACATACACACATTCCAGTGAAGTTACACGGCTCTCTGCTTGTGATGAGAGCCCAGGGCGCACAGGACTCTACTGGGTGCACTGGTCATCTGCCCTTCAAGCACAGAAGAGCCAATTAGCTCAAGAGCTCAGCTCCACTGGGTCACATTCAACAGTACTCACTATGCAAATTACAGACAAGGATTCCAGTGTGTAAGAAACCGCAAACACATATACACACCTTCACTATTACTGAGGAGATAGCCAGAGCCTTCCTGGGGCCTCAAAGAAAGCCAACGTGTCAACTTTCTCCATTCTTCTGCACTAATCTTTGTTCTGTTTAAAACATAGCGCAGGTGTGAGAATTAATGCCAGGGATATTTCCTCTCTTCAGAGTAATTTATTTAGGTGAAGCCAATGTTCTCAATCCTCTTACGGTATAAAGAGATTACATTTTCAGCTAAAAATCTACATTACTAGCTGGAATTAGCAGTGCTGTGAGCCACTGCAGTGACAGTGTTTCAGTGTCTATGAAAATCCCCAGGACCAGAGCTCGGCAGGCCTGATAACAGGCAGTGAGTAGAGTGAAACAGAGAGCCCCAAATGAAACACCAGCAAACACTGGCCGCCACCATGCAAACATGCAAAAGTGTGGCACGACAGGGAGCTGCAGCAAGAGATAAGATTCCCAGTGCAACAGTCTTGAAGAAAACCTGCTTTCTGTCTTTTTCCTCTTCCTCTCTCACACTCTTTCTCCAAGCACAAATTCCCTCCTTAACCTTTCATTCTCGCCTCGCCTCCTTCCTTTCCTTTACCCACTTTTCATCCTCTCTAGCTCTCTATTCTTTCCGCCGTCTCTTTAGCTGCTTTGCTGCCCAAAGAGGAGCTGAGCCATGGATTCCCTGAGCCAGCTGTCATGTTAAAACTTTAATTCCAGCTAAATTTCACACTCAGAGGCTTCATCTTTGGTTGAAGGAACATTAAGAGCGAAGCCTTCAGATCAGATTAAGATACATAATGCATGGCGTAGAAAAAGTCAGGGGGAGGAAATGACTTCATTGACTTGGTCTAAACATTTTGACTCCCTTTACTCATCCCGGATGCTCCTTTTCTATGTGCTTCTGCACAGAAGTAGATGAATTTTCATTTCATTTTCCCTTGCAGCTGCTGCAGACACACAAAATCCTTTCCAATGCCAAATTGCTCAGTCGTCCCAACACCAAAGCACACACAGCCGTATATTTCCCCCAATACGCATCTTACCCTTCTGTCACTGCCCCAAATATACACAGAGCAAATATGCTCCCAAGCCAGGGCTCATGCAGATGTAGAGACACACATACACAAGTGTAATACAGTGAGAACTCCACTCACACACAACAACATCAGAATAAATCCACTTAAGATCAATAATTCACATTTCTTAAAACGCTTTAATTCTCTATAGAAAACCGAAATGCAATTTCCCTCTCTGCTTTGTCAGAAAAGTTTTAGAACGACCAGACGCTCGGGAAGCAGAGGCATCACAGATTATAAAGGCATGCTGTGCTGAAAATGGGACATTCGAGGAGAGAGGAGAGGAGCAGAAAGGAGAGGAGAGGAAGGGAAAAATTGTACATTACATCCTAGTAGGGATATACTAAAAATATATGGGCTCAAAATGTGGTCATAAATATTTTGTACTTGTAAAAAAGATTTGTATGTGTAAAAAAGATTTGTATGTGTAAAAAAGATTTGTGTGTGCGTAAAAAAGATTTGTGTGTGTGTAAAAAAGATTTGTATGTGTAAAAAAGATTTGTGTGTGCGTAAAAAAGATTTGTGTGTGGACTTAGCCCAAAAAACCCCTGCAAGTTACAAGTACGAATTTTGACCCCATTTTTCTTCCTTTCATCTGATTGGTCAATGTCATGTCAATCACAAATGTAACAATCCAATCAGAGAACAGATGGGTTTGGCTGTCGGAGGGGCGCTTTTTTGAACTGCAGGTCCTTGAAGGGTAATACAGTTTGAAGCTGGAGGATCTCTATATAAATATCCGATAGCAGCTAGGTCCCCTAACTTTCAGCAGCTGTTGAAAGGATAAAGTTGTGCTATATCAGTGGTTAGAAATACCATTATTACTTTAGGATTAGTTTAACACAAAGTCAGGGCTGACCCGGGACCATTGCTGTGAGTCACAGTGCGCAGCATAAAAGTCCTTTCACATCGGACGCAGGATGTGCTGCTAATGCTAACGGCTAACTAAAAGCAAAGGATCCAGAATTTGTTGCGCTGGCTGCTGGGCTCTGTGGGTTTTTGCAGCAGCTCTACCTGTACTAGATGCACCTGCTCCTTGTCTTTTCTATCTCTGACTTTATGTCCTCTACAAGAGTTTCTGTTTTTTTTGCTGGTTCTTCAAATGTTCAATAAAAACATGTATGCTAATTCATAACAAAGAAAGCTTTGTAATGAAGACTGTCATTTCCAAAACACTGCCCGCCCCCACCCCGCGGTCCGCAGTGCTGTTGAAAAGGCTGTGGAAGTCCCTATATTAAACACGTAGACCTGTGACACAAAAATCACCAAACTCGGACGACCACAGACTGTTTTCCTTTGTGGTGATGAAGGAAAACGCTGGGTTGGCATGTAAAAGGGCATTTATTCCCTTCAAACAGTGTTGCCAACTCCTCAGTAAGGAAAATCGCTATTGGCTGTCCTAAAAGTCGCTAGAAGTCGCTAAATGACGTCATCGCCTAATTTGCATAATTGGTCATGCTAATCTAATTGTAACCTATGTTGTTGGAGAGAGAAATAACATCGTGGAAGAGACATAAAGTGAGTAAAAAACGTCCTAAATGCATTTAGAGTTTATTTAGAACTACAAATAAAATTTCTTTTAGCAATTATTGTTTTTTTTAATGTCACAATTCCAACCCTGCTCCTTTACCCGGGCTTGGACCGCCAAAAGTGACCCGAAATAGGCACTCTGGTGGAGTTACTTTGTGTGTGTGAGTTTATAAGTAGTTTTAAACCTTGTGATCCACAAAACAGCATAAGAGTAAAAGAGTAAAAGAAGAACTGACTGCATTACAGCACCCGCTGCTTGTTGAGAGTAAAAGCGATACGCGCTTTCACGTCTTTTTTTAAAACTCGCTAAATATAGTGACAAAGTCGCTAAGTTGGCAACACTGCCTTCAAAGACCTGCAGTTCAAAAAAAGCGCCCCTCCGACAGCCAAACCCATCTGTTCTCTGATTGGATTGTTACATTTGTGATTGACATGACATTGACCAATCAGATGAAAGGAAGAAAAATAGGGTCAAAATTCGTACTTGTAACTTGCAGGGGGTTTTTTGGGCTAAGTCCACACACAAATCTTTTTTACGCACACACAAATCTTTTTTACACATACAAATCTTTTTTACACACACACAAATTCTTTTTACACATACAAATCTTTTTTACGCACACACAAATCTTTTTTACACATACAAATCTTTTTTACGCACACACAAATCTTTTTTACAAGTACAAAATATTTATGACCACATTTTGAGCCCATAAAAATAGCTTATAGTAAATGTTGTATTTTACAATGTTGTAATATATTGTAATTGTAATGTATGTCTTATAAGAGATGGATCTCCCATGTCTCATGATTTATTCATGAGACATGAACCCAACATGACCCTTTTAGCTTTTTCTCATGTAACACAATTATAAGAATTAATTATAAATCACATAAACATGCAATTTGTTCGAGAAAATGCAAAAGTTTTATTTTCCTTATGGGTATAAACCCCCATGTAAGTGGTAATTAAAAAAAGAGAAAAAAATACAGTTGGGGTTATAAAAATCTGTCGAGGGGTAGGAGACAATACACATAAGAGTGACTAAGAAAAGGGACAGGGAGAAAAGAGAATGAAGAGAAACCGGGGGAGAGCATAGCACAGATAAATGTGGAGTTTAAAGGTGTCTTTTGTTTTGTTTTTTATTGTTATTGCCGTCCTGCTAATTGGGAGTCTGATTTCACAGTGTACCAGTTGAGATGGGAGTTGAAGTGGTGTGAAGCAGGAGCCACAAACCTATAACTGTCAAGTGGCCTTTTAGACACACTGCACAAACTGGCAGCATGGAAAATTGGAAAAAGGGTGGAATGGGAAACTATGCTGTAGTTACAGAACCAATTACAAGTTTGTGTGAGCAGAGGCTACTGTAGGTGTCTACATGTATGTGTGCATGTGGCTACACCACTACCACTTCACAAGATATATCACTGCCGAGTAAGGGCTAAGGTGATTTAGTGGGAAATGAAAAAAAATATCCAGGAGATCATAGTTGATGTTTTTTCAAATACTTGCTATCACAAAGAAATCCGAAGAGAGTAAAAATGAATGGTTTCATACCCTCCACACATACTCCTTAAAGTATATTATAAAGCCCTGAATATTTGATTGCATTATTTGATTTAAATAATAATCAAAATCATTTTGTTCTAATGGATGACACACACACACACACACACACACACACACACACACACACACACAGAAAGGGAGGGAGAAAGAAAGGGAGAGCTGCCTGCTAGGCAGTTCCTGTCTGTACCAACTTTATGAGTTTCCACTAACACACTGTACACAGGGCTATAAGACATGTCAAGTTAAAAAGATTTCAGTTGAAAGATTTCCCTCCCTTAAAGACATCCTGGGATTTCTATGGTTGTGCCACCAGTGGGTATCATTAACACACAGGAAATCCATTTTTTCTTTTGATCTCGTCAATAAAAATTCACTGACAAAATATTGAAACTTGCACTCATTATGCTGGCTTGTTAAATCAAACAAGTCTGATATAATAGAGCTTGGAAACTGGATGCATGTATGGTAAGTATGGCAACAATGTAGTCTAAACACCGTGCACAGAAATTCAACTTATTATACTTGATTCGTTTGTAAAAGTCCAAATCAGCTGTTAAGATATTATGGTGGAGTACCTTTTTATGCTGACACCATCAAACATGAAATGCATACGCACTCAAAGACATACCACATATGTGTTATGTTAACTGATGATTTTCAGTTGTTGCAGGTGTGATAACGTGCAGCAACTTAACTTTTTAATAATCTCTGTTTTAGATCAGTGATGTTGTGATGGCTTGTCCTGCGAATAACCTGCCTCTCACCCAAAGTCAAGTGGGTCCATCACCCTCTGCAACCCTGAGCTGAAAGAGATTTAACGCATGTGAAATTTCTCTTCCTTTTGATGCATTTTCTAAATAATATATTTAATCGCCACTTATATGTTGGAAGGTCGTCTTTGATCAGCATCACAGTTAAAACTTTGTTGGTTAAGAGAAATACACTTAGTGGTAAATCTAATGCACTATAATTACAGACCCAGCTTTCCAATTATAGGTAATTAAGTAACATAAATGACAGTGTGACAACCTGGCAGAAACATAAATGTAGATGTATGATGCTGTGTTTTAAATAACTGCATATACATCTAAGAGTGATAACCTTAACAGTCAGAGTACATGGTTTGTGCAGGGTGAGGCAAGGATATACACTGGCCAGAAATATTACTGCACATGTTAACTGTTGCTGTGTGAAACAGACACACACAGGGCAGTGAGCGCCAGCAAGTTTATGGAAAACGGAGAAAATTTACATTTTTAGAGTTTTCAGTCACCGGATGACTGCTCATTAAAGTCACACACAAATTTGGGCAGATTTACCTCACTACTGTGGGAAAATCTAATGATAGCGCAAATTTCTTGGAAGTAATTGAATTCTCAATGTATGAATCAGACTTCCCATTCTGAATGCTGTTATCAGATCTGAACACTGATTGATTAAAACAGCAGTTCTCCTAGTTTTGCTGCAAAGTTCTATGGTGGACTAATTTTGACAACATCTCATCATAACCTAACCTGTAACCAACCTAACTTCTTCCTTGAAAAAGACCACTAAGTGTGTGTGCAGGGCCTTAAAAGAGAAATGGAGTAGCCAATTAGATTAAAGCACCTCATTCCCATGTGTCTTTAGAGGGTGATGAAGATGGGTAAGAGACTTGAGAAGACATGGCTAATGAGATCTCAGCCACAGTTCTTTGGAAGTGGTCCTTTTTTCACTCCTCTGTATGAATAGACTCTTTTAAAGGGAGAGATCATTGTACATTGCTGGATAACTTCCTATATCATTTTTAATTTCCCTTCTGAGGAGGAAATAGTATAGCTGGACAGATACTGTACATGACCTAGGAAGATGTAAAGCTATACAAAATAAATTAAGCTTATATGTAGATAATCATACTGCACTCTGATGAGCTTAACTCCTGTCACAAGAGCTCCTGAGTCCTGCAGAATCAGTTTTCAGCCAATAGCCAAAGTTAAATTATGAGCATCTTTACATTCAGTACAAGTATGAAAACATTCACTGGTCTAAACTGACTTGTTCAATTGATCACTTATAATTCTGTTAGCTCCTGGGTTTTTTTTTTTTTTTGGTCCTCTTTCCACACAAGACCTTGAAAGATTTACAGGCCAGTTCAAATCACTGAACCATGAGAGAATTATCTGAGAGGACGACATGTCGTCAATATTCCCTAAAGCCTTAAACTTTGTTACTGACAAAAAGAAAACTTAAATTAGCTACCAATTCCATCAGCTTTAAACTGGTAATGCTTGTTTGTTGCTTGTATTCAACAAACACATCACCATTAAGTGGTACACATAACCCACAAAGAATGAGGCCTAATCCTTAGGTGGCTCAGTGTTAATGAATCTGTTTATTTCCCCAAAAGTCTCTAAAATCTTTTAAAATCGTGGTTTTAAAGTGCAGCGCTTTGTCCTGCTACAATTAATCCCCTGAATTCCAGCCGTGGATGTAATTTGTGATCTGGAATTGTGAACTTGACTTAAAGATGGACAAACACACAAATCACAAAACCTCTAAATAGCTTGAGCTCTATTGTTCAATCTATGTAATTAATTAACCATCTTAGTTTGATTTTTAAGCAACAACATCAAAATTGTAAAGGTTCCAGCTTTAAAAATATTATAATTAGGTACTTTTACTTATTTCACATACATATGTGTGGATGTCAGGAATCATATCATATCATTTGTGTGTTAAAAAAAACATAGTAGTTGCAGCTGTGGTTCAGTCTAGTTGAAAAAGAGCAGGCTCATTCCTTAGATGAACCTGGTTAGTTGGAGCAGTTTGTTTAAGCTGTTCCTGAGTGAACCAAAAAAAAGTGAGCTGGTATAGCTTGCATTTGATTGGAGGGTATCAAAGTTTGAATTTCTTTCATTATTATTTCACTTAGTTAGTAAACCAGTTTCTTTGTGTATTCATCAGCTGTCTTTTGGAGATCCGAGCATCCTGCAGTGTACTCCATCAATGCCTCCATCAATAGTATCAACGGCAGCTAAACTTGGAGAAAGTTTCAGTTATCTAGTATTGATTCAAACTGGACAATAGATGCAGGTTTGATCGATATCTCGGATATCTGCAAAAGCTGGCAGAATAGAGACTTGTTATCTGCAAACTCCAAGCATGCTTATCCTTGTGCTTTTATTGCTGCTCTGCTGAAGATTCAAATCCAGAATATTCCCCTGATTCAAATCTGGACTACTTTAGCTTTTATCAAGTAAAAGAAAAAAGTGCAAACACTGCCTCAAAAACCACACATCACACAGGTAAATGGGCTGCATTCATTTGGGTGTTTTCTAGACTTTATACTGATCAAAGTGATTTATCCATACTGATGACACAACAGGGAAATCTGGGGGGTTTAGTGTTCTACATGAGGAAACCTTAGCATGGAGACTTTTTGGTTGCTCCCAGTATAATTTCATATTGTCTAATACGGACATAGATATATGGCTTTTAAAACTCAGAAGAAAATCCTTTAATATAGCAAGAATCTTATCCACATATAATCAAAGAATCCATTTATGCATTTTAGCTTCTGTTGTATTTTATATACATATATGGTTTTCTTTGGCTAATTTTTCAGTATGAATAAGCTGTGTATCTAATTTTCCTTTTGAGAATAACCACATCTTGTAAAATGGGTACTGAAAAGGTATTATCCACATTACCTGGTGGAACTCCCTCTGGTGCTGGACAGCTCCCACATCACCTCCTATGGGCAGCTGCTCCGACAGCTCCTCGTCCTTGGCCGTCAGCCATTCTATGATCTCCTGCAGGGAGAGCTGCAGCTTCCCACTGTTGTCGGAGAAAGCCTCTAGCCGCACCCTGCCAGCACACACAGCAACACATTGCTTTAGCAAACAGTAGGATTGTCCAACTCACCAACCAAATGCTGCAGATGACAGTTGGTCACTGCAGCCTATTTTGCACAATAGCAACATGTTTACATGTTTTCTTAGATAACTTCTAAACCACTCATTAGCAGTGTCACTTGAATTTGCAATTCAGTAATGACTCTTATTATCACCTGCATGCCATGTTATTTTTCCAGTAGTCACCCAGGTATTTTTCCATTTGAAGTCTAACCTTAAGAGTCTAAAGGTAAGTAGCACACTGTCCAAGGTGAAATGAAAATATATTTCATGAGAAATTTGCTTTTTCAAGGATAAAGAAAATTGTAGCTTTTTTGCAGCAGTGATATGAATTAATCCTTAAAAGATTTTCAAACAGTTCCCACAGATGGCCCAATTTATGCTGATTATTTTGTTGTTCCCACCAGATGGAATACATTATTAGGACAATACTGCAGGAAGTACTTTTTATAGCTACGAGAATGGTGAGCAAAGGGCAAGTAATAAAGGAAGACAGACTGGTTGGTCAGGCGTACATCCTACAGCAAGATAACAACCCACTAACATTTGAATAAAATAACTAAATGGTAGGTCTTAAATGGCACTCATTCTGGTTTGGTGTGAAGCGGACAGGTTAAAAAAGGTCAAAGAATGTTCCCACAAATGTGTTGCTCTATGTTTAATTTTTATTTGAGAACGAGAGTCAAAACTGTGTTTAGATGATGAATAAGTCAAAAACAACATACCTTTAAACAATCTTGAATTATTCATAATCTAAAGATCTAACACGGGTTTCTTTTTTTAACAGCTTGGGTTTATCAATTCTGAAGTAAGCTTCAGATGGTAATGTCTGGTTATCTAAGCTAGAGAGGGGTAGCATGTGATAATTTAAAAGACAACTTATACACAGAGGTAGCAACAATATGCCAAGGTGTGAAGCATCTTGCCTGCAAAAGTACTGCTAGGAGGAAAGACTGCTACCAGGAAAACATGGACATAAAAATGCAGAGTTAAAATACTTTAGCACCTTTTAAGTGTTTATCAGCAAGAAAGAGAAAGAGACTTTAAACATATTGGTAGACACATATGATCGAGTATAGAGTAGCACTATATGTAACACTGTACTTCCAACGTGAACACAAAAAACATCTGTATAAATGAATGCCTTAATTTCAAGTACAATGACAGCATTACTGGATCCATGGACAGGGTGATGGTGAAATGAAATGACAATACAATGCTACATTTTCTTTATTATATTTGCTAAATATAAATACTTTTGTTCTATTTTTGTAGTCTTTCAACCTATGAAGCAAGGGGATATTTTAAATTTATGTGTTACAAAAAGTTGATAGCAACACTTTTTCAGTCTTTTGAGTCAGTAAAATTGGAACAAGGCACTAAATAGAAGCTACGTTTTTGGTCTACTTTTGTCTGAAATCAGAGAAGATTTACTGTGTCAAAAATGACTTAAGATTTTTATGGTAAATCTGAAAATTCTGTAACTGCTGCAAAATGAGATGCAATACTGGACTATTATATTTCTTTCAATCAAAGATGCATGCAATGTCTTTTATGTAGAATGCCACATGGTAGCGGTGCAAGGTGAGAGGCACAGAGTTGTAGATGACAGTGTTTTCCAGGCTTGCTGAAATGAACTAGGTTCACATGACAGAAGGAAGTTATCTGTTTGCCACCTGCCAGCAGCATAAGAGATATCTGAGGGAAGTACTGCTTTTGTAGCACAGTTGGCACCGGCAGTGTGGGGGCAATGTGAAAGCTTCCTCGTGTTTCAATTACACACCAGAAGCCAGCACTCAAATATCATTATTCCTGCACATCACAATTTGCCAGCACTGTCACATCAAAGATGATGAGTGGGAGCGAAAGCAAGAGTGAAAAAGACGTGTTACTGCTCACATCTGTAAATGAGAGAGGACTTTGCAAAAACCTAACTTGATTCAGATGACAGTTTATGTGAAATCAAAGCAAAATCTTTAAGATTTTAGCTGCAATCAAATAGAAAACCACCAGAGATGAAATTCTGCAAGACACAAGGTTAGTTAATTACATGCTGCTAAATGAAGTTTAAGAAAATACTTATCTATAATCTTTCAACCTGAACCAACAGCATGCCACCATCGCCGATTCCATATTACTGACTGAAAAAAGGACTGTAAGGCAATATTATCCAAATTGAATTCAGCATAGATGGGCTCTGACACATAAGGGATTAGGTGACAGGTCAGCGATGGCAGTTTCAGAAAGCGCATGTGGGGAAAGCTTCGAGACTTTAAGGAGAAAAGGACAGAAAGGTGAAATCAAGCTTGTAAGTGCACGTTTCAGAACTGATAGGCCTCTTTGTTCAACCCTGTGTCAGAAAACCTGTGTGAACCAGACCATGATGTCCCCTAGCCTCTTGTTGCCCCTCCAGCTGTACTCGCTGTGGTAATTGAATCAGAGAGGAGCTGTTTTTCCATGGCCCCTGCAGAAGAGGCTGTCAGTCCATAACAGGCGTAAGGACACACACACAACCATACCAAACATACACACATACAATCACTCAGCATGAATGGAATGAGTTTTCTGTTTCAAGTAAGAGCAAACCAGGGCCTCGGATATATCTAAGTAAGGTCATCCATCAAAAGATGACCCTGACACTTTTGCAGAGAAGCTTCAAAATGCTTCGAACTATGCAGCAGACATTCACACAAGCAATCAGAACAGGCACGAAGAAACACGCACATACACAGCTCAGAGCGCATTCGCTGATCACTGCTGCTTCCATTACACACACCGAGGGTGAAACAAATAGAGTACTGCGCTGGAATGTAATCGCTGTCACATGGTGAGGGCTGCCAAGAACAACTCCTGCCCTGCTAAGCTACAGGGAGGCCAGGCTTAAGGTTTGCCAGTATGTGAGGCTGACTGAAGTTATTTTATCTCAACTGGAAACATCATGATATTCATTTAGGTTTTTTTATGGGTCAGCCTCTGCTCCACTGGATAAGGAGATGCCAGGGATTTTGCCTGTATGTGTCCAAAAAGAGTGAAGAAAGGACCAAAAGAGGAAAAGGTTTGGTGGGTGAGCTCTTCTTACTTTATTCAAACGTATTCAGGTTTTGATAGACGATATGGCATCTTTGTGGTGATATGCGGTGTTTAGTATTTGCTCATTTGTTTTCTTTTGTTTGTAATTTGTCTGACCACTGCATGTGGGGAAAGCTTTTGTTGAGATGTCTACTCCTGGGAAGATTGCGGCATTCTATCAACACACACCTGAATGGCTGAGACCAGCAAACTGGCTAAAACGTCTGCTTTTGCAGAAGTGGTCACATTTTTTCCCTTAGTAGCATCTGGCTGCCAGTAGTAGTACCCTCTAAATTCCTAAGGAAGCAGTAGGCGTGCACCTAGTTTCCTACAGGATTGCGCAGAGAAAACTTTTTTTCACATTGAAGAACAAAGAGAGAAAATTAACCAAAAACAAAAACATTCTGTGGGTCTGTTCGTGTTTGTGCATAAGCATGTATCTGTGCCTGTCTCAAGCTACTCAAAAATAGCCAACAGGCTTGATGGCAATGCCAGAAATAATCGATACAAATGGGCTAATGGCAATGCTTGAGTGCATGGCAGACTGCTTCCTGTGTCTGCCCTTGACACGGCACACGCTCAACGTACAGAGTCATCTGCTGGCATCACAAACAACAGTCTAATGATTGAAAGGCAGCCAGTTGCACGAGCACACACGAAGAGATAGTCTGGTCTGAATTGAGACCGGTACTCAAAATACCAGATATTGTCATAGTGAAGAATGCAGACCTTTTCATTTCCTGGATTAGTGTCATGCGAGGGATTCATAAGAGATAAAATATGCCACCCAACATTAGAGAGACTGATCTTTGTTGTGAATATGAATAAACAGATTCTTGCTACAGCAGCTGAGGTAACAATCAACATCCCCGTGTCCTTGAAAACGACACTGAATCATTATCAGCTCATCGCTGTGGTAGCTCTGGAGAAGAATGCCAATCACAATGTTCTGGGTGTAAATATTAGATTGCATTGCTCCTTGGTTAACCTTTCAGTGTAAGTCAGTGTTCCACCAGGTGAAATAATGTGTTACATGAAAATTAATGGTGTGTGTCAATATTTCTTGAGATTTAGCATCGAAAGTAAATAATATGGTCAAACAAAACTCCAATTCCCTAATCAGTGAGAAAGATTACAGAGAGAAACATAGTGCTTGGTTCGATGATTAATTCATGCATAGGAGGATATGCTCAGTGTTTCTCCTGATTTAGAAGAGAGTAGCGTGCTAGCGTGTTGCCTCGAGGCCCAGAGAAGCTTTGAGCACAGCCCCCTCATCTCATTCTTTCTCAATTGCAAAGACATTGCAAGAGAGCTGCCAATGTGATGAGCCCTGTTGACACAACCACTGCATTTTGTTCAATTATGTATAAAGAATTATTTTTTTTCCCCAAATCTCCTTTTGGTTTTGAATTCTGCTTTATACTCAATTTGATTGTTTTTACCTTCATACAATAAAGGATTAACCTTCTTTTTGTTTTCAACCCACTCTGTCATAATTAAATGTTGCAGATAATCAGCACATTAGAAAGCTTTCCACCAACGAACCAAGTCGTACTTTGGGTACTTTCAGTTTGCTGCCAAAAATGTGAAAAAATGTGAGTCTTTGCATGTTTCAAAATGGTAAATGGCCTGTATTTGTATAGCGCTTTTCTAGTCCCTAAGAACCCCAAAGCGCTGGTGCCTCACACACTGGTGATGGCAAGCTACATTGTAGCCACAACCACCCTGGGGCGCACTGACAGAGGCGAGGCTGCCGGACACTGGCGCCACCGGGCCCTCTGACCACCACCAGTAGGCAACGGGTGAAGTGTCTTGCCCAAGGACACAACGACCGAGACTGCCCAAGCCGGGGCTCGAACCGGCAACTTTCCGATTACAAGCCGAACTCCCAACTCTTGAGCCACTCCCATACATCTAACTACACAAAACCTTTGGCTGATAAGTGGCTCAATCTGTCACATTAGAGTCCCAGAGAGCAGCCATTTGGCTTTTCTACCTTTTAACAAAATATAAATTTATGACCTGATCAAGAAAAATGAGAAGGATCACTAAAATGACCATTCAGAACTTATGGTTTGTCTGTTTTTTTGCTTGTTTGTTTTTCCAATCTTCATGTCTTTGTGGAATGAAAAGCCAAAACACAACTATAAGAAATTAATGAAAAATAAAATGTTCAGATAAAAGACATTGCAACATTTGGATAAGTAATTCAAGAAGCAGCAATAAATGGCTGGGGCTCTTTCATATCATTAGTACAAAACTGGACTTGAACACAACTCTAATGGTCCATTGCTAAAATTAATTTTCCTCCTGTTGGAGCAGAAACTACTTTCTTGCTGTTCAACTACTTTTCGCCTCCAATTGCAGTCTCTAATTGTCTTTCCTCAGAAAAGTGTACATATTTCAAAAATATTAGGCTATGTTTTTAGACAAAATCTTGTAGCATGCTTTGTTGCCGACATTTGCAATAAAATGCAACCTGTCTCAAATAAGTAAATGTACAGTGAGCATAGTTATGCCAGTGTGGGGTTTTTTAACATATGTCATATTGTCTTTTTTTTTTTTAATATATCCTGCCAGAGTCAAAATTGTTAGCCCCTCCTGATGCTAATAGTCAATTCTATATTCTTTTTGCTAACAGTTACCTGCTGACTGCTGGACATAAGCTTCACATAAGCTTCTTTCTTCATCCTTCTTTGCACTTTAATGATATTCCCAGTTCTAGTTGCACTGAAGCATCCCACAGCATAATACTCCCACCGCCATGTTTCACTGTTGAGACAGTCTTCTTTGGGTTATGTGCCTCTCCCTTCTTTCTTCAACCATAAGCAGCATCTCTGTGGCCAAAGAGCTTTAGTTTAGTTTCATCTGACTCCAGAACTCACTTCCAGTATGCATGATCTTTCTCCAGTCTATCTTGACTTGTCTGTTCTGCAAAAGTTTGTAGTTTTTCTTGGTCTGTAACCTCACTATCTATTACTGTGCACGATTCTAGTGATTGTCTTCTTTGAGACCACAGTTTCCAACTTGGCTAAGGCATCCACGAGTGTCTTGGCAGTTGTTCTGGGGTCTTTAGACACATCTCTCACTGGTTTTCTTTGAAATCTTTTGCTTTCTTTCTCTGCCAGGCTTCTATGTTCTGTACTTTGTGACTCTCTATGAATTTCTTGATGACGTTTTCACTCCAGTTCTTGACACTTATAAATGTTGTGATAACTTTGCATATCCATCTCCTGCTTTGTGAGCATCAGCATTCATTTTCCTCAAGCTTAAACTGATGAATTTTCATATGAGGCCTGGGTTTGCAGTTTGCTTTTGGACAGCAGCTATTATCCTCCACCTGTTGAGGTGGAGCTAGAGGTTGTCTCTCCTCTTGGGATCTCCTGCAAATCATCAGATGCAATTAACTGCCGTTAGTCTCATGTGCACTTACATGAGGACGCTGCTTATTTCCTGCTGCCTTGGATCACAATTCACTGTTTTCCAGAAGTGCTCCTAGATCACCTGCCTGCCTGCCCACCGTCAGCCTCTTCTTGGACCAAGGGTTCTTCCACTACCTCCTCCCTTGTCCAACTAGCTTGGATTCCAAGTAAGGCTTTTTCCATTATTATTTTGTTCCCAGGATTTTCTGCCCTGCCTAACCACCTTCTCCTCTCTCGCAGATTCACCCTACCCTTTTCTACCAGTCTCTGCTCCTCTGATCCGTCTCTCACCCCAGTTAGGAAGATTCCTGCTTAGTAAACGATTTGCCCTTTTGTCCAGGTACACCTTAGTTACCAGTGTTCGCCGTAGGTTTTGTCATGTAAATAATTTGACTGAATAAAGTGATTTCAACTACTTCTTGCCTTTTTCCTGTTTTGCCTGGATCCTGCACTTGAGTCCTAAAAACCATAGCTTACTAAATCTGACAATTATTTTATTTTCAGCACAATGCTTTTTGAAGTGATGGCTCAAATCCTTGAAGTTTTTAGACTGCGCATAAATTGGAAGATAACCCTAAGTTTTATCTTGATTTTACTAGCTTTAAACTAAATTAAGTTAAAGTATACTATTGGAGAGCAGTGGTTTCTGCTGAATAGGGGGCGAATAATATTAATACTGTTAATTTTTGTTTTTTTCTGGAAAAACAATGTTATTCTATGAAAATACAATGTACAATTTGTGCTTTTTTTAAAAAAAAATTAGCATGTTTACAAATTATTTGTTGAAAACCTCTATCATGGCTGAGCAGCTGATGGACCCAAAAAGCAGACAAGGGAGAGATGGCAGTGAAGTTTAAACATAAAGGGAGCCATTTATTTGGCTGTAAGAACATGAAAACAAAAGAAAAGCATGGCAAACAGGAGCAAGAACTAAAACCTAAACTGGAAATAACTATGAACGACTATGACAACTATGACAAGAGAAACATGAACATGAACCTGAGCAGGTGCATGCGAGAAACTATGACGGGAAAACATGAACATGAACAGAATCACGAGAGACCTGCCGTGACGTAGAGGGAGAAAAACCGACGAACCGACAATGAACAAAGGGAGACAGATGACTTAAATACACAGGAAGGTAATGAGGGAAGTGAGAACACCTGGGGAAAACAGCTGACACAAATGAACCTGAACGCCACAGGGGAAGTACAACTAAACACACTGAACATGGAACACCAGACTCTTCACAATAAAAACAGGAACAAGAAAAGTGACGTAGACAAGACAACATGAGCTTGACAAATAGAACATGCAACATGCAGACATGAAACACATGGGGAGACTCAAAAGACACAAGGAGACATAGAAGAAACATAACTGGACCAAAACTCAACTAAACCTTAACTAAAATAATAACAGAAGAACTTCACATGATTTCAATTTAACAATCAAAAATACAAAATAAACTCAAAATGCTGGATCACAGACCCAGCCCGCTGACAATGTCTTGCTGTGTTAAAAAACCCTTTGGGAAAATTTGGATAAAAACCTACTCCATATAGAGACACACTAGTTGTAATTTTATGTAAACAAATAAGAACTAGTGTGTCTCCATATATTTTCTGAACTATATAGAGACACACATGTGTGTAATCCATAGACCAAAATCTTTGGAGCTGGATTACCATACTGGCATAGAGCCTATTTTGAGCACAAAAATAAGTTTCTCACACTGCAAAGCATTTTAAAATCACAACAGTAGGTAATTTAAAGTTGTGACTGTCAATATCAATAAATTATATGGTGTCATAAAAGTACACTGCTAACAGCATGTTCATGTTTACCAGCTTTTCCCAAGCTTCTCCCTCCTCTTTCCCTTTTTGATTTTGTTCTTTGCAGGGGTAGATCGTGTCATGTGTGATGCATTCAGAGACTTCTCCTGTGGCGGAGGAGTTTTACTGATTCCTAGCCTAAAGGATTTCTTCCAAGAGCAATCTTACTGATATTTGTGGGGAACAGACGTGACGAATGACATGAGCAGAGCACCTACTGAAGCCATTTTCCACAATTGGAAATACTGTATGCATTTGAACATATAAAAAATATAACAGCCATGGGGAACACATTCCTGTAACAAATTCCTCCCAGCTGCATGAGTTAATAGAGGAAACTGTGCATGCTTCGAGCTCTGAGTGACAAAACAAACATTAGTAAAAAAAGAAAAGAAACCAAAAATACTGACGCTGTTCCTTAGTAGCAAATCTCAACTTGAGGAATATTTAGACATATAAAGCAATCTATTTGGTTACTTCAACAGAGAAGATAGTTTTCTCTACTTTCTTTTCCTTCTTTACCTTTAAGAACAGAAACTAAACCATCTTAATCAGTGACTCACTGCTATAATTATCTACATTCAGAATGTCCTATATGAATCATGCACATTTCCACATCATAATTATAATACAATATGTCAATATAGTCTCAGAGGGTTCTGCTAGATGCCTACAATATGTGCAGTAGACAAAGATATGATATTATAAATGTATCTTGCTATAATGGTTCGCATATTACAGAGAGCAATTTGACATTGCACTGGTATGTAAAGATGTGAATGAAAACCGGGCGGAATTTCAATGCAAATGCAAATGCACAGACATGGATATACAGACAAGGGTTGAGTGGGTACATATGAATACAAATAAGGAAACAGTTTGCTTTTTCCCCCCAGCAGATACCCAGGATGTATCATTAGCACAGCGCAGAGTAGGGAAGGTGTAAAAGGTGTTAGGAGAAGCTGAGACACTTGAAAGAAATAAAAGATGACAAATAAGAAGCACGAGAGATCACTGCTGAAATGGTCATACAATCCCACTCCTCTTTAACACCTGAGTGTATATGTTCAGTGTCAAGACAATAAGGAAAACCAGTGATATATTTTCCAGATTTATTGCGTGCATATTGGTGTGAGCCTGCAGAGCAGATGTTTTCCCCCAGAAACATTATTTCGTTTTACTGCGTGTGTAAGTTAATGTGTTTATGTTCATTCATCCAGACATGGATCAGCATACTTATCACTATTTTATGCTTATGAGACTCTGCAGAATTTTTTTTTCTTCCTGTTTTTAATCTGTTAAATTTTAACAATAAGCCACATGGAGAGGTGCTGGGACTCCAGAGTGGATCCGTCCTTTGTTGGTTAGTTGCATTGCCTAAATATCACTACTTCCCCTTTCATTCATTATAGATAGCTTGTTGCGGAGGAGCAAGCAGAACAAGAAGCTGACAGAAGTGTGAAACTGTTAACATATTTTAGTAAAGTAGCAAATTATGGAACTTTCAATACTCAGTGATTTAAACAACTACAGCTGCTTTAAAAACATTCTAAGAGTAGGACTGAAGAGGGGGTAGTCATCAGCCATTCATCACACTGCCTCGCTAAAGCACTGTGCAGTCAGTGTATTGCTGGTGTCTCTGTTGAACCAGACTAATAATGTTAGTTAGCTGCAGAGCCATATCAGAAAAGCTGGTATGACACAGCCACTTAAATAAACACCTCCTTCAGCAAATAATAATAATCATTACAACCCAACCATTTTTACTAATATTGTCCTGCTGCAGGGACACTAGAAGAATTTGTGTTTTTGTTGTTACCTTTCGTAATGAGAAACTGAGTGTTTATTAAGGTTTTGTTTGTTTTTCAGTGTTTTGGGAAGGTAGATAAAAAAGTAGGTCTTCTTTAAAAGTGCCCAATACGTGGAACATTACAACTGTCATAAAAACTCACTGGCTACTTCATTAGGTACACCTATTCAACTATTTGTAGGCAAATATCTTTAGCCAATCACATGGCAGGAACTCAATATATTTTGTCACGAAGACATGGTATCTGCTAAAGTTCAGCATCAGGATGGGAAAGAAAGGTTATATACGTGACTTTGGCATGGCATGGTTGTACACAGACTGGTTGGTATGAGTACTTCAGAAAATACTAATTTACCATCTCAAATTGGTTTCTTGAACATGACAGTGACTTCACTGTACTCAACTGGCCTCTACTAATTTCTATATTTCCATATTTCTAAAGAGTGTAGAAGATACCTGCTCTGTCACTTGCCTCTCTTTGCAGTTTCCAGACCTTTTAAATGAAGATAAAGAGTCAAAACAGGTATGAACTTTTAAAGCAAATACTTTTACTATTATACTTTAATACATCAAAGCAGTACGTTAGACAACTAAATTTTAAACTAAACAATGCACTTGCAAGGATAGCTCCTGGTTTCTAGTTGTTACAGCAAAGCAACACCTTTAATTTTTTTTCCTGGTACTACTGAGTTCCTAATTCATCACAGTACTCAATGCAGTCTAAGATGACAAATGAAAGAAAAATTAGATCATACAGTGAAACTTACTGAACTAACAGCTTTTTATTTATCACTAAGCAAGGTAAATGACAAACTAAATGAATGCATTCTGTATATTCTGTATATTTTTTTAATCCTTTAGAAGCTAAAATATGAGGTAATTAGTTGTTTTAAACAAATGATTGTGCACAACAACAAAGCTTAATCTAAGTAGATCCATAAGGAAGAAGAAAAGACACTACAGAGAGGTGATATGATTTAAAATACAAGCCACACTTGTTATGTTTTGGTGACACAGAATCAACTGACTTTCTCATTGTTCTTACAGTGGACAAGATCAAGTATTTGGTAAGTTGAATGTTACAGAAAGAGTGATAGCACCCACAATAATTGTGGTCAGTGACAGTAAAACATGTATCCAACATTTAAAATGATTCTCATATGCATCTGCTCATGTTTAGTTATACTTGAATTTTTAAAGTAAATGTTTAAATGGACCGGTTCCTATATAGCACTTTTCTACTCTATTCAAGCACTCAAAGCGCTTTATATAACATTTCTCATTTATCCATTCATATACAAGCAATTTTTCTATGCCTAAGTGCTTTCTATCTAACATTCACACTCCGATGAGCTCATTTGACAGCAGCTTGGGGTTCAGTATCTTACCCAAGGATACTTTGACATGCAGACTGCAGAAACCAGGGATTGAACCACCAACCTTCCGATTAGTAGATATTCTATGCTACCTCCTGAGCCACAGACACCCAAAAGATCATGCAGATGAAAACGCTCCCTTCACTGGTAAATTAAAATATAGTTCTGCAGTTGAGTGTCAAATATCTAGATTTCCACTGCTTACATGGGAAGTCCCCAAAAAAGCTTGCAGTCATTATACTACAGTGGATGGGATTTATCAGGTGATATGAATAACTGACAATACATTTGTTACAAGCAAACTTTGGGAAAGATGTGACCAAAACTTTACTGTTTTGTGGAATTTAAGAGTGAATAGACATATGTCCTATTATTGCTTTGACTACATCATAATTTATTTCTTCCCTCCTCTAAAAAGCCAAACTCTTATTTCTGATATTAATAATTTCTTCCATTTGCACTCCAGTAGGAAACAGTAACTACTTTATAAGAACCTAAATTCTCAGCTATATTTATAATTTGTATCCAACTGCTATAATTACAACAATTTTTGTTTTGGTGTAATAGAAAAATCTTTAGCTCGCTGATCCACATTTGACCCCAAAGCAGCTCTTACTATGGGAGAATGAATGCAACCAGGGCTAATGTAAAAATAAATAAATACACATCCAAATCCCTCATTGTCTTCTAACTCCCAAAGACGGTGTTTCTCCCAATTTTTGGATTTGATTTGCTTCATATAAACCATTCAGCTTACCTCTGTACAGGGTGAGCACAAAGCCTCATTATTTTTACAGCTAGTCAAACACTGCAGTGGTCCAAAATGTCCAACATTGTCTCTAATCTGCACAAACCACTTCTGATTTGTTCTGCATCAAATGACTGGTGAGAAGATATAGTTCTGTGCTCTACTCACTCTTGCTTAATTTGAAGCTGTTTACAGCTTAGGATTAATGTTTGTACACACACACACACACACACACACACACACTATGTGGTAACTTGCCATATTATTCATGGGGATCCCAATTCCCCAATGATTTGTTTTATCATTAAAGTGTATCAAAGTTTGTTTTTTCAGCCTTGCCACCAGATGCGCTTTGAGCAGCATGATATGCGTGACATCAATGGCAGTCTCTCAAGGAAAGAGAGGGAAGGAGTGTGTTAGGACTCTTTAAATTATTATAGAATTGATTTAGTAATTGATTAAGACACGGAAAAGGCTTACAAATAGTAAAATTAAAACCCCTGAAATCTGGGCCACATTTACAGCAGTTGGCCTCGTGGCTTAAACCTCATCCATCAGTATTACAAGGACATAGTGAGTCTGAGCAAATATATACAAAGCACTTTAGAAGAATGCAGCCTTTTCTTGAAATAAACTCCTAGATCTCAATATGATTCTCAGGCAGCAGTAAAAACAAAATCCACTCCTTCGAGTGACTAAATGATTGATGGCTAAAATTCCCAAAAGAGTGCCACATACATCAGGCCCTGTCACTAGCAACAATAGAAGAATCGGTTTTAACCCAGCCTTGAACAATTTAATTATCATTAAATGTAATTGGAGCTAAATAAGCCCTGCGGGGATCATACTGTAGCTTTTCCTGTGGGTGATGTAGGAAAAGTGGGGCACAAATAACCAAAGGCGGACCGTCTCTAGAATTGCTAGTAAGCATAGGATGATGTGGAGGTGGAGGATAGTACAAGAAAAAAAAATAGCACCAGCAGAACAAGGTGAGATCAACAAGAGGAAAATGTACAAAAATTCAAAGTAAATGGAAATAAAAGATATCTTGAATTAGGAGGACACTGATAGACGTGATAGATGTGAATAGAGATAGAGGTGTTGTCATAATAACAAAAATGGAGACAAAAACAGACTCAGAGGTCTCCCTTTGCCCTCAGACAGACGCTGAGCGTGGGTGGTTGGCTCTCTGCAGTTATCTGAGCCATGCGGCAAATAAATTCATAGCATGCCACTGAGCTACCCACACGAACCCCTGTGGGCATTCCCTGCAGTGAATAACAGTGGGCATGTCCCTACGTGGCACAGCCTGAACCTTAACAATGCTTGTTATTGTTATCAATATGGTTAACACTAATCAACTAAACTATGGCAGAAAGTCTGTTTGGAGGAAGCAAAGTCATACCTGCAAATGAACTGTGATGATTCAGCAACAGCCTATTTTTGTCTGACTACAACAGTATGCAAAAATAGGATGTGGTAGCTCCAGCCTCACTGGAAAAATGCCATGATTGAAACTGTCCTCCCACACTAAAATGACCAACTAATTTGTTCACACAGGTGTTATTTAATTGTTATTACACTTTTCAATTCAACTCAATAGAGAGGGCGTAGTAAAAGTAAAAACTCCCTTTTAGCAGGAAGAAACTGTAACCAGGCTCAGGGAGGCGCAGTCATCTGCCACAACTAGAATGAGGTGAGGGCAGGAAAACAAGACAAAAGACACATTGTGGAAGAGAGCCAGAGACTAATAAGAACTTAAGATTTAATGCAGAGTGGTGTATAAACACAGAGAGTGAAAAAAGGTGAGTGAAGAAAGAACAGTCCATTATGGGAAGCCTCCAGCAGCCTGTGTCTATTGCAGTGTAACTAAGGGAGGGTCCAGGGTCACCTGACCCGGCCCTAACTATATGCTGTATCAAAAAGGAACACTTTAAGCCTTTAATGTTAAAAGTAGAGAGGGTGTCTGTCTCCCAAATCCAAACTGGGAGCTGGTTCTACAGAAGGGGTTATGTGGTATAGTTAAGATGCTTCTAGAAGCCATGTTAAATAATTCCATTTAAACCAGTGACCTTTGCACAAACTAAGATTTTAGGTAAAATAAATCAGGCAAACATAAAATGGGCAGAACATTTAAATGTTAAGCTTGCTTTGTTTTCCAAAACTGTTAAATCCATGAACTGAATCTTTTTCACTCTTTACAAAAATCTTGATAAGGGAAAAAGGCTGATGTGCCACCTAATGACATTTAAATTGATAAATGCCACGGCTGAGGAGGTTCTTAGTGCCATGTCACATTACACATTATTTTGTTCCTGTTGTGAAAGGATCATTAGAAATTGTCACTGTTCATGGCTAAGATTGTTAAGCCCGTTATCTTTTCTCATAAGGTCAGCAGTTCAACATCCAATCCTGATTTAACCAGCAATTAGGTTTCTTTGACTCTCCAACTTCTCCAACCTTAATCCGATAATCGAGTGGATTTCAGGTCTAAATTTATCCAAACAATTAGTGAAAACATACGTGAACAGCAAGGGCTGTGAGATGAAACTCAAACCTAATCAAAAGTTGGGTGTTGTTTTGTGCCACCTCTATTTCAACAGCCTTTTAAGGTAAACTGTGTACACTCTATTAAATGGAAACACTCCACTCAGTGGTAGGAACAAAAACTAATAAGATTGTTTACTTGGAGGACTTGTTGCCTTGGTCAGATTGCCAGCAATCTTGCAGTGGGGCAGATGAGTAAGACTAAGAGGTTTTAAATAGACAAAAAGCAACCATTCAAAGTATACAGCTAATCTAGCAACCCATTTTATCGTCTGTAAATAGTCTGAATCAAACATGGATGTCTGAACCAAGTTTAATGGGACTGAATAGAACTGCACTCACTAACAGCTATAAACAGGATAGTGGCATAGAGTAAAAGCCAAAAGCCAGTCAGATTCATCCTCTGAGAACCCTGATAAAGTATAAGATATAAGGAGAGCCAGTCAATTACACACATGTCCATTATTACCATTTCTTTCAAAGTGCTGTAGAAGCACCATCACAAACAGACATAATAGCTTCAGAAACACACACGGATTAGTTGGATTAATCTTCACTTTGAAATGGATCGTTCAACTATAAAGACAGATGGAATGTGACAGCTGCACAAGCCTAGCATTTTTTTCTCTCACAGTTTTAAAAGATGCTTCATTCAGCGATATCATGGCTCAATAAAGGCAAAATAAGCTCCCTTTTCTCGATTTTTCAAATTTATTAAAGGCATCCAGTCGAATGGACACAAACTGAGAAATGAAAAAGGAATCAAAGATAATTCTCTGATTGTCCACTGAATAAATGACAAAAGAGCTAAAAGAACAATTGATCCCTTTATAAACCAGTCTGAGAAAAATAGCATAAATTCACTGAAACCTCCTACACTCTCATACTGTATTTTCTTACATAATAGTTACAGATGGCTGAATAGTCTCACCAATATGGTTGGAGTAATAAATGTCTCTTTTATATATGTATTCATAATCAGTTAGCAGTGATTATGATAGACACAGTGCAATACAATGCTGTGGTCCACTTGTTTGGGGCTATTATCTCAGTGCTGCATAAGACATTAAACCACAACTTGATATAAGCAATAAAAACAGCATGTCTACATCTTTTGCCAAAGGCATCAAAGTGCTATTTTGTAGTCAATAGCACATGCTACACAGCTGGTGAGGGTGAGTGTGAGTGGAGTGGCTCATGGTGTAATGATTTTGCCAATTTTCTATGTAAGACGCCAAAAAAGTGATCAAACCCATAACCTTCTGTTATCAGCACTGAGTCCAATTAGCTGAGCGACACTGTGTCACGCTGATAAATTCACAGTGCCACTGTCGTCTGTTAGAGAATGCATTTTGTTACACTGTTTACTCCTTATCTTAATTTGTTAAATTCTCTGAGCATACAGGGCAATCAGCAAATTTTGAAAAGCTGCTTTTCCCCGTCTACTCAGGAGTTTGGGGCATCGCTGTAAGGGTGGCTGTGTTGGTCAGGTGTTGACTTTGATCTAACAGAAATATCTCAAAATGTATTAAATGGTTTGACGAGAATGAACTGAAGTCATCTACTGTCTATCAAGTAGCTCTACCATCACTTCAAATACCTGGATAGCAATGCCATTTTGTGGCATTGCTATCCAGTGTGTTCCTGTAAAAACCCACTCTGTTTCCTTCGCTCGCTCTGCTCCCTGGTTTACCTCTGACCTCCGAGCTCTGAAGGCCAAAGCTCGGCAGCTAGAGCGTAAATATAAGAAATCTGGTTTAACTGTTGATTCAGAAATCTATAAATACCACGTACTTCAGTATAAAGACTCCATCAACAAGGCCAAACAAAGCTTCTACTCTGGTATTATCAGTTCTTATGAGGGTAATGCAAGGACTCTGTTTTCAGTTCTCAACAAACTAATTCAACCCCCCAACGCTTTACCACCGCACTTCTATTCCTCTGAAACCTGCAACTCCTTGATGCTGTTCTGGACTACGAAAATCAATAACATCCACCAGCAACTCAGATCAAATGTTGTGTCTACGCCCTCTCCAGAACCTTTTCTCCTTTTTGAGCCGTTTTCCACTTTTCATCTTCCTGATTTATCTGATATTTCCGAGTTAATATGTAAATCAAAGCCTGCCACATGTCATCTTGACCCCATGCCCACGGGGCTTGTGAAATCCTGCCTCTCTTCTTTACTCCCACTCATCTCTGCTATCATTCACTCTTCTCTCACCACCGGTATCGTTCCCTCCTTATTGAAGACTGCTCTAGTCACTCCTATACTGAAAAAACCTTCTTTAGATCCTAACAACTTTAACAACCTCCGTCCGATTTCCAATCTACCCTTCATTTCTAAGATACTTGAAAAAGTGGTTGCAGCTCAACTTCATTTACACCTGGTTAATAATAACATCTACGAGAGATTTCAATCTGGTTTTCGCTCATGTCACAGTACCGAAACTGCTCTACTTAAAGTCACTAACGATCTTCTAATCGGAGCTGACTCTGGTCTTCTCACCATTCTCGTCCTTTTAGATCTGAGCTCAGCCTTTGACACCATTTCTCACTCTGTACTTCTAAGCAGACTTTCCTCTCTCGGCATCTCTGACATACCCCTTGCCTGGTTTCAATCATATCTCCTCGACCGTTCCCAGTTTATTCAACTAAGATCATTCCGCTCTCGTCTATTCCCCGTCACCTCTGGTGTACCCCAAGGCTCAGTTTTAGGCCCTCTTCTCTTTATAATATACATCCTCCCTCTAGGTACCATCTTCCGCAAATTTGATCTTCAGTTTCACTGTTTTGCTGATGACACCCAGTTATATCTCTCTTGCAAACCTGATTCCTCCCTCCCACCTTCTTCCCTTACAGAATGTCTATCCGAGTTAAAATCCTGGTTTACCTCTAATTTTCTAAAGCTCAATGAGGATAAAACTGAGATCCTCCTTATTGGCACCAAATCCAACCTTTTGAAGGCAAACCATTTCTCACTCACCATCGATAACTCCACAGTTTTCCCTTCTCCTCAGGTTAAGAGCCTTGGTGTCATCCTAGACAGTTCACTTTCCTATAAATCTCACATCAATAATCTCACCCGTTCTGCCTACTTCCATCTACGTAACATTAACAGATTGCTTCCTTCTCTTTCCACCCAGTCTACGTCCATTCTTGTACATAGTCTTGTTACGTCCCGTATTGACTACTGCAATTCTCTTTTGCATGGTCTCCCCCAAAAATCCCTCCATAAGCTTCAACTGGTTCAGAACTCTGCTGCTCGCATTATCACCAGAACCCCCTCCTACCAGCACATCACCCCTGTTCTTCAGGAACTTCACTGGCTCCCTGTGAAATTCCAGATAATTTTCAAACTTCTTCTGCTCACCTTCAAGGCCATTCATAACCTCGCTCCTTCTTACCTTTCTGACCTGTTAACCACCACCTGTTCTGCCCGTTCACTTCGTTCTTCTTCTTCTATCCAGCTTACTGTACCTTCCTTCCGCCTCACCACCATGGGAAGCAGAGCTTTCAGCTGCTCTGCTCCCAGGCTGTGGAACTCTCTGCCCCCAGAAATAAGAAATATTGGTTCTCTCCCCCAGTTTAAATCCCAACTCAAAACTCATCTGTTCAAATCTGCATATTCACTGTGAATCCACTGTTTGTTCATTTTATCTTGTGCTTTTATTTTATTGTTCTTATTCTGCCATTGTTTTACTAAGTGTTTTATCCTATTGTAAAGTGTCCTTGGGTGCCTTGAAAGGCGCTCATAAATAAAATTTATTATTATTATTATTATTATTATTTTCAATTTCTATAAGCAGCGAATTTACTTTCCTGTGTCACAAAGTTCAGGGACTCAAACACAGAAGAAAAGGTTAGTTAATGCACACAAATCCAAATATGAAAACCTAAAATACCATGAACATAGAAGGAGCTGCAAAGGAAAGCAAAACAGAAAACTAGGAGCACCAGAGATGCACATAGGCAAGCAAAAAGGATGGACTGAAAAGAACACGAGGAGAGCAGCTGGACGAAACTGAACACAAAACTAAACAGGCAATGCTAATGAGAGTGAGGGAGACAACGGAGGGAAAACAGACAAAGAAAGAAAGACAAGGAAAAGAACATACCCAAAAGGAAAAGCAATAAAAAGAAGCAGTAACAACAAAGGCAAAGTGAAGCACAACAGATCTAGTGATTCACAAGAAATAACCCCCCTTCCAAAAAAAGGTTGTAACCTCAAGCTGTTATCAACAAGTTGGCCAACATAGATGCTGTGTGTGAAATATAAAAATATAATAATATTATAGTGTACTGGCAGTATCATCTTTAGAGACATCGGCATCTTGGAAATCATGGGTGAAAAAAAAGACTTGTCTACCACCCTCAAAGTTTTAAAAAGACGTATTTTAATCAAAATCATAATCATTTCATAATCCTTACCACATAGTGAGTGAAAATGATTCAAGCTGAAACCTGATCTGTGATGAGATTCAAATCCCAGCATCCTGTTCAAAAGCCAGCTGTGTTTGTACAAACACAGTCTCACCTAATACAGACTCTGTCATTCCTTTTAACTGGAAATGCGCCTATATGCCATTTTAGGCATGTTTAAATGTATTTTCTCCAATGGAAGGAAGGAAAGGCCAGTATGCTTACTTTGGAAAACCTGTTAACCTTCCACCTGCTTACCTCAACTGCAAAGGTGCACATTTGTCACCTAGAGCACTTAGCTCAAAGCACTACAGTGCTTAATTACAGCCTCACTGAGCTGTTAACCAGACTTCAGAAAAGAATACTGCAGTACAACAGGGAAAGTTTAAATTAGTTCAGTCTAGGTACAGTATACTATAAAGGATAATGCAGGAGACTTTAAACAATAGAAGGAAGCTCTCGTGACTTTATTAGAACAAAGCCTCAACCACCTGTCAATCAGTGCCAGACAGGCCATTATAAAGCCAGTTGTCTGCTCTTGTCCAGCTGCTGGCACTGAACGCAGTCAGGCGTTTCATCTGGACAGCACTCACCCTCAAGGTTAGACAGCTCTTCGGCAAAGCTCTTCCTCATTCATTCATTCATTCTTTCCCTCTTGCCACTCCCATTTTCCTACATAGCATCTCTCTCGTGTGAAGATTTAATAACCGTTCTCTATCTCTCTCCTCCTCCCCGCATCGACGTCGTCCTGTATTCCTCTCTTCCTCTCTCACCCTGATGAAGTCAGAGTGTTGCTCGGATATAAACAGCCACTGCAGGCCATCCATAGTGATCTCATTACACAGGACTACAGGGGAAACTGTCCTACCCAATTTAACAACTATCCTTCCTTAACCTCCCCCTCCCCCTTCTTAGATACATCAGGGTCAAGTAAGCAATTAAGGGGCCAATTGTCTAAACAGGATGCCAGTTGAATTGAAGAAATAAAAATGATACAGCAAGCCCGGACAGTTTCCAATTAAGCATCAAAGAATAACATGAACATAATTGTTTTTCACTGGCACATCTCTCAAGTACAACTTGTGCAATGGCAGCATTAACCTATATTATATGAATAATTAATAAGCTGACTGGAAAGAGAACTGAAATGTATTATTGTGTGACAGCACATTATCAGACAATGCTTTTAATTACCTGAACACAGTGAATAGCAACATGAAGAATCATTAGGTGGAAAATGGGAAACAAGTAAAGAACAGTGTAAATGGATATCACATTAGCTCCGGTGCTACTGTGTGACGGGCTGCATGTGAACTTGTTGTTTTCCCCACAGGGATATAACCACAAAATGACAACAGCCATAAATAAGGGTGCAACTTTAAAACTCTGGGTTATTATTAATAGATGCTGCACAAACAAATTCTATGTATAGATGTTGTAAAGCCAAAAGCCACTCCAACATTACATTATTACTTCATTGTGCATCTCTAAAGTGCTTATAAAGAGGACAGGAATAAGCTTTGCCTTTTTCGTTCCTTCCATCAGTGCTCCAATAGAAATAACTGGCTTTAGAAACATTAAGTTAAACTGAGTGAATCTCAGCATGCCAAGATGTGTTTGGACTGTGATGATGGTGAAACAGTTCCATAAAAAAAAGCTGATTGGATGCAGCTTACAATCATCTGCGCCTTGAAAAAAGCATGTTTATATCTTTTGAGAAAAACTAGCAGATACAGAAGGGCAATCAGCAATTTTGTTACCATAGAGCTGAGAATGTCAACTGCGAGCAATCAAGACGAGTTCATTTCACCCAAAAAGTCTGCAGTCAGCCTCTGTTCCCAGGTACATACGGCATGCTTCTTTGAGACAATCATCCATACAGATGGTTCCAAGCTTTTCCAAATGGCTTTGACCTCTGTGAAAACCAGCGTGAGTGCTAACTTACCGGATATTGTGCGATTTGCGTTTGATCTCATTCCAGCAGAGGTTCATTTCTCCTGTTTGATTCGGGCCACCCCCTCTCAGTCTCCTACACTCAGTGCCCTCCTCCTGCCCCTCACCGTCCACTGTGGACTGGCATGGCACACAGTGGCATCCCGGCCACGAAGGCCGCCCCGCAGCTAAAAACACACACACAGCAGGACACACACAGGTGAGTATTACAGTTTGGACAAATTTGAATTGATTGCTGATAGATGGTGTTCTGCTCTTATATTTAAAACCATTGAGGTAAAAAAAAACAAAACAAACAAAAAAAACCCCTCAACTTTTGTTGTGACACAACATTAGTTGAGAAAGAAACAAAAGATAAAAGATTCGGTGCTACAGTGATGGCTTTCCAATGCATTAAATTCTTTCTTCACAATATTAAACTGATATGTTTTGGTGTCTGACAAGCCTGGATCTGTTTCACAAACATGAAAGCCATATATACAGACACAGCAACCTATAAAAACATGTTTTTAAAGCTATAAACCCAATTCCCAACCATTTTTTGACGGTCTTAAAAACTAAAATCTATCGGAATAAAATCACCAAGTTTTGTCACTTTTAAGACAGGACACATTAATTCTTAACATGAAAGTGAATAATGAATCCAAGACAAAAAATGTCGACTGTTGAGAGCAGATTTGTCAAACTATCTGCCAAGCAGCAATTGCATGCTAATCAATCATGACCACATAAAGTCTAGAACTTGGGGGGTGGGGGGCGCATCATCGTTAAAAGCAGTAAGGACTATGTAACCATTAATAAACAATATCCCAAAATGTGAAGCGCGACACACACACAAAAGCATGGTCAACAAATCGGGGCCATATGTAATAACCCTGTCCGGTCTGTGAGACAGAAAACCTGATTCATGAGACACCAGCAGTTTTATCCCATTATTCCAATCCATTAAACTCAGGAAACAAACGTAGACAAAAAGCCTCTTTTTCACAGACTTTTAGAGTGAGGGGGTATTCAAGGCTAGATATGAAGAGGTGCAATCCTCTTGATGGAGCTAGGGGGAAAAAATATCAAGGAGTTAGTCCACACACACAAGCACACACGGCCTATCATACGGACAAATACACACACAGAGTAATAAGTGGCATTCGGAGCAGGACAAGCTTTTCCAGGTTCGCAGGTCATGATAAATCTCATGTTCGGTCACTGGGCTGTCTGAGGCTTCCTGTCTCTTGTGTTCATTTCACAACCTTTACCTTTGAAGCAGCTGGGCATCTGAGCTTACACCCTCAGCCTTTATAACACACACAGAAATACACGCTCACACACCATGACCGGCAGCTTCCCCTGTGTTGGTCAGAAGGCTCTTATCAGATTGTTTTGAAACTGGTTGATCATATCTCCCCCACAGGAGAACCCAACCTTTAACACTCACTGGAGCAGTCAGCCATCCATCTAAAGCAGCAAAGGGACAAAATACTGCACTCACACAAATATGCACCTATCAAAATAAGTCTTAAACCACTAAAGGTTCAGTGGTCGACTCAAACAGATTAAGCTATCGCCATGTCTACTTTTGAAACTAGCTGGGACTGTAAAGACTGTAAAAACAACACATAAAAGACTTCAGACGACACAGGTGATTCTTGGTCTGCATGCTGACCTGCCAGGTCCAATCTTTGGTCTTGTATTCATTTATTTATATTGAGCTTTAGTTCTTGTGTTTGACAAATTAAAAAAAATATTGATCATTTATTGTTATTTTTAATAACTCAATCATTTGTTTTTTTGTTTTTACTGTTTGCTTGTTTCATTTTCCCTTTTTGGGGGGATTTTGTCAAAGTTTGTCAGACAAGCAAAGACATTTGAAACTGATAATGGAGTTGGTAATTCCATTACTTTCTGATATTTTATGGATGATTCATGAAATTTCAAAGGTTATTCATCTCACTTTATAGGAAAAAGTCAATGCATGCTTTTATTCTAAATATAAGTGTACAAAGTAGAGACAAAGTAATCAAGAAATTAAGCTCAGAACCTCCCGGGATGTTGATGATAAAATGGGTCTATTCGAAAGCTTGGAAAGAAGGATTGCTGTGTCAATACAAAGTTCTTCTGGGTGATCACCTTTATCCTGTGACGAGACATCTCTATCCTGATGGGAATGGTCTCTTTGAGCATCCCCAGGTCTCAAGTGGTCTCTGAATGGTCTGATGAGTGTGAAAATGGTGTGAATCATATGCTAAGGCCTTCACAGTCACCAACTCTCAACACAGCAGAACACCTGTGACAGATGCTCTCTTACACTACCATCAAAACATCAAATTAGGGAATTTCTTTTGAAAGAATGGTGTTTCATCCATCTACTACATTACAGAGACTCAGAGAATCAATAAATCTGTCCCATGTGATATATTCACTGCACGGTGACCCTTTTCTAAAGATTATTCTGCAGAGATGCAAGTGAGAACACAAAAGTCCAATCCAGTCGTCTCTAACATTAACCTGCCAGCTCCAGAGTACGAGGTCGATGTAATGTTTGATTGCATCGGTGTCAGAAAAACCAAGGTTATAGTCTTGGTGAATTCCCAGCTTGTGAGTGGCTGTCTCCTGTCTCCTGCCTCCTGCACACTTTAGCCAGGCTACTCCCTCGCCCAAACCTTTCTTTGTGAGAAAGGATAACCTCAGACAGTTTTGTGAAATTATTCTCCTGATCTTTTGTGTGAAAGCAGCTTATGTTTAAACAGCTTATATTAAATAGTTGTCCTCATTCAAGGACAGCTGTTTAAGATTTATAATATTAATATTCAAAAGAATTAAGATATTTAAAAAGAAAAAAAATATTTGTTAGTCCTTATCGTTGCTTCCTTTTGAGTGTCTACCCATTCCTCTCTGCTGCAGCGGCTGCAGTCTAAGCAGAGATACCCAGACCTCTTTCTCCCCGGCCAGATTAAGATGTAATCTCTCCTTCAGTACTGGGTCTGCTCTGGGGCCTCCTTCTAGGTAGACATACACAACACACCTCACCCAGGAGGCGCCCAGAAGCCAAATGCCTAATCTACCTCAGCTAGGCTCGAGGGAAAACACCTGGTGACTGGAGCTTGGCACATGGGGCCCGGCCAGGCGCAATTTGAAAGAGAAACATGGGGCCCCTTGTGTGCCACAAAGACCAGTGCCTTGTGGTTTAGGTGGCGGTCAGCGGTGGAGCCCCTGGTGGTTGCATGCCAGGTTGCAGAGCATTTCTTTTTCAAGCTTAATTGAGCCCAGTATGAACCAGGAAGGAACTTTTGCTGCACTTTCAACATTTCAGTGAATGACTCCCCAGTGAGACGGAAGAATAGACTTGCTTTCAGCCCACTCATCTCCTTTCTTTATCCTTACATTCCTCTGCCTGCATATTTATTCTCTTTTCTATCCTCTGCAGATATATTCTTCTCTCTACCTTTCCAGTCTGTTCGGCAGGCCATCCAACTTCAGATTGGCTGTAGGTTTTTTTTTTCTATTTCATATGAATCATAATAACCATCTCATCCTCACTACTGTCTCCTGTTATCTCTCCACTTCCTTCCCTTCCTTTTCTTTCCTCAGACAGCTCCCGTTAGTGTAGGTGAAACTTGTGTGAATCAGCACTACCCGGCACATCTCTCCCACTCCCTCCTGGCTCAGTGTCTCTTTCCCTTTGCTGGTAATCAGGGGCCACGTGTGACTTTGCATATAGTGTTTGCACTGCAAAGACCCCACTAGGATCTCCAGCACACCTTTTAAAAATAAGAACACATAATAAAGCCTTTCTATTCTACAGACAGATTTGATTCACTTAGCCATTTGTGAATAAAAATAAATGCAAATGAGTAAACAGAAGACACACATTGCAGAAGAGAAACATGGTTGTTTGTTTGCCTTGGAAAGCTGCCTTGTCAAAATGTGAAATGAAGTTGAACAATGACAGCCATCAACCACGCCACTGCAGACATCAAGGGAATACCCCAAGGGTGAAAGATAGCTCCGAGAGAGGTTTGGTTCAGGAGTGAGGCACAAACTGAGTGACAGACGGGGACCTCAGTTCTCTCTTCTGCAGCTTTTTCTCATGCAGCTGCCAGGATTTCATATAAAGACACAAGGTCATGCATCATTGCACCTGGAATATTCTATTTACAAAATGTATTACATATTATTTTTAAGCAAGTTTATCGTTTTTTTCTGCAGCAAATTAAATTATAAATGATAACAAAAGATAAGTGATGTCTACATAAGTCATTTAATGCAAATAACTGTTATCTCAGTCTCATAGGCACACATTTGCATTAGGCAGGCATGTATCAGCCCACAGTGCAAGACATTAGGTGGTTCTGTCTCTCGCTTTAAACTTCAAAAACATGAGTCAAGCTTTAAACATGCATTATTTATGGCCTTGATTGGATGTGGCGTTGCTCAGTCAAGCATATGTACTGCATGTTTTCCTAAGATGCTGAAAAACCAGCTGAGATTTCACTGACATGCCACAAAGTGACACAAACAATATTCGTCTTGCTGCTATGGCTACGACACTCATCTCTCTCTTTTTTCTTTTCATAACCGTTTCCAACAGCAATCACATCTCAACACTTTAAAAACTGCCCCAATTATGTTAACAGTACAGACAGCATATCTGCCTTTTGTTCTTTTCTCTGACCACTCAAGCCGAGCCAACCTGTAAGAACATTTTCCAGACAATATGTGAATGCAAAATCAAAGGAGCTGAAGATGATAAAAGATAGCACACAAAGCTTTGCTGGATTTCACAAAGCAAAGGAGAAAAGACAGTTCAACTGTGCAGATAAAGCTTGAGAGGATCAAAGCCACTGTGCTGCTACACCACGTCTACATGTTGATATTAATCTGAAGGAATCAAGACTTAGTTCAGATATCCCAGAGAAGCAATAAGATAACAAGGATTTACTTCCATTACTGGAGCTTTGCCAATTAATACAGTTCTTTAACAATGTGCAGCGCCTACCTGAATAATATGACTTCCTACGTGGTTCTAAATGAAGGCTCAGATTCACGTTGTTAAACCCGCCACCACGGGTAACCGAGCATTGACATTATTTACCCAGTCTGTTGGTTGGCATGGCAGAGAGTGCAGAGATAAGTTTGGGATGCAGATACGGATGAAAGAAAGATCCAGGAAGAGAACTGGAGGTAGGAAAACAAGGAGAGAGGCACAGGCATGGGGAGAGATGTGTGAACTAATAAGCAGAAACTTTGGTCCTGGTCAAAGACGTCTCTGTCCTTGCACATTCCTTCTTACACCTACATAGCCCCCACTGCTCACCACCAACAGGAAGAAAAGGCCATCTGCCTGATGTCCTTCAACCCACACACACACTCTGATCACTGCACAAAAACATGCACTAATAGTTAGGGGAACAGTTTGTAGTCAGAGAAAAATTTAAATAAAATTCCAACAGCTGAGACTTGCATTTCTTAGTTTGTAATAAAGATCAAGGGTCAAAGGAACTAAAACAGGGACTTTTGTGGCACAACGAAAAGGAAAAATACAAGAAGAAATATTAGCACATACAGAGAATGAAGATGAAGAGCAAGTAAAGGTAAATATTTCATAAAACTTTTTCATACATTTTTAATTCTGAAGCTTTTGATGTTGCTTTTCTTTGTTTGGATCCTTAGCCAAGGTAGTGCCGTGGCTTCGGAGCAAGCAACATCTCAACAACTAGGCTGAGAGTCGTGAAATGTTTGCTCACCAGCATAATAACTTTTTTTTTTCAAGTTTCAATTAAGCATTAACGTTGGTTTGCTGTTAATAGTTTATGTTTTGCATAATAGGCCTAGACAAATATTGCATAGATTGCCATAAAGTGTGGTCATGTTTCTCTCAAAATGAATTTTGTTCACACTGATGACCTGACTTTTCATTTAGCACATCATCAAGTCACTCTCATACCATTAACATGGTTTATGACGTAACATCAGCCAAACTAACAACAGCCTAATTTTACTATCAGCCTCTGCTGTAATTTAAATTTACTGCATATGAGAAAATGTTAGACATTAAACATAAATATGACACAATCTAAAAATCAGCATTTTAGCATGCAAGCAATTAGCTCAAAGCACCAGTTTGAGAGCAGCCTTGCAGAGCTACTAGCAGAGCTGTAGACCAGGACTGTCAAAGGAATGGAAATGGGTCCGCCAAATGGTCAAACCTGGCCAACTGGATAGCTTTGTATTGTGTGTAAGGTGGTAAATCCGAGAAGCTACAGTATGCAAATGTGCTTCATTGATTCACAGCAGTAGCGTTTCTTTGATATTAGAATGACTAAATCCATAAAACTGAGGCACGTTGAAACTGGACTTATTTTCCAGGCTGTTTTGTAAAAGGCTGTACACACTAAAACAAGTCTGACACCCCTGCAATAGAATATAAGTCTTGCTGAACATTACTGTCACCAGTTTACTTCATTAATTTAACATGGAACTCTCAAGGTATTTTATCTCTTGTAATAAAGAAATCTGTCTGAAATATTGGTGTAGTACAGTCAAACCTGCAGTGCTGAATATTTGTTACCTCTTTCTAGGTGTGACAGTTCATGCACGAGCACTACTGACACATCAGGATTAAGAGATGTTACTTAATAAGGTAGCTGGATTCTTGTGAGATTTCAATCACAGTGCATGCCTATAGGTTTTAAGCTACATGCTTGTGATAAAATCACAGTTCGTCTGGATGAATCAGTGTTATCTGCAAAGAGCAAATTTTGTTGCAGCCATGAGCATGTATTGAGTGTGGCATTATTTTCTGTACATCTGTTTTTTGTCTCTAAATTTTCCTTAAAGTGACCACAAGAATCATCTATTGACATGCTAACTCTAGCGTTTAAACTACCATAGAGTGTGGCTTGATGCATGTTCAGTCATCCAGGTAAGTGGTGCTAGTTTCAGTTATTGTGGTTGGAGAAACCTGCAGTCAGCTGAGACTGAAGAAGTGACTTCTTTGAAAATCTATGTGTTTTCCCAAATTGTTTATGAAAACAGCTTCCCATGTGGTTCTGTGCAAAAAAGACAAAAAAAATCATCACCTCTTTTTTCCCTCGGGGAAAAGCAAGATGAGTTTTAATCTGTGTTTGTCCTCACCATCTATTACTTCGTGTTTAGACTGCAAGCCTTCCTCTAAGAACTGAGTTTCTTTTTATCTTGAGTATCAGAAACATTTCTTGGATACCTCCACTATACTCTTATTTGCTGTAGCATACCCTGTTTCCCGTGCTCAGCTTTTCATCTATCGCAAAGCAGAGACCTGACTTCTGTACTATAGAAGACACAACAAAGGCAGTGTATATTTGAGGATTTATGCAGCATAAAACGCTTTTTTATCTTCCATATAAAGTCAGCTGGGTACTTTATCGCTCCAGCTGCTTTGGATTTTCTAGCTGGGATGTCAGCTGTGTTGCTAAAGTTGATAACCATTGCCTTGGTCTTGAAGTTGTGCAAAATTTGTTTCCTTTTCTGATTGCTTCTGCTTAAGCATTTATAAAAGCTTGAAGAGGTCCAATATTTCATGAAAAAAAGCAGTGAGGATAAAAGGTATAAAACATCTGAAAACCAACCAGTCTGCAATTTAAATCTCTCCAGACTCATGCAGTGAGACTAAGGTCTAACCAGAGCACCAGGTTTCGTTCTTAGAAATGAGAAATTATTCATATTAAAATATACCTCAGCTGTGACAGATGGATTGTACTGAAGTGGAACTAGTTTTGTACTGTAGTTGTGAACATATCCTTCTGTCAGCAGGCTAAAGCCAACAACGATTTCCAACGCTTTCACACCCACAATTACGACACTTAACAGAAGTGATAAAGCCATTATGCACTATCCAAAAGACCTGGCAAAAGCTGATACAGACACCCAGAACTCTGTGGCTGTGGCTTCACTAAATGTGCCGAGCACTGATTTAACTTCAACAAATAAATGCCAAGCCAACAATAACTCAGAGTATCAGTGTCCGGGAGTCTTGCTGCTAAATAGCATGCAAATACGAGTGGATGCAAGACTACATGTGCATTTCTGTGAGTGTGTGTGCAGATGCATGTTGATGTGAGTCTTGACTTGTTTCAGTTGCAGGCTCTTGGCTTTGTGCCTGATGGGGGTTAGTGGAGGTTGGACCACTGCCTCCCTGCTGCTCTGCCCCGCTGTCCCACAGCCCCTCAACAGCTACCAGTTAGAAGAAAGCGGAGGACACACACACACACACATACACACACACACACACACACACACACACACACACACACACACACACACACACACACACAAACCTTCCAGCTCTCAGTCCCTCTCTGCTGGTGAAGCAGAAGGGGCGAGTTGAGCTTCTCCTCACAGCTGCTCGTCACACACTGCTGGAGACACTGGAGGAGCTCCAGTGACACAGCAAACACACAGTCACAGATTCACTATTGCATTTTGTCTACATCCACACACACACAGAAGACTTCCAACTACATTAACTATACCCTTCATGTTCGTGCTGATCACAGGCCTCAGTAAAACTACCACCTTTCCCCATGATACATCATCACAATCTTTCCAGGCTTGACTCTTTTTTCTCTGCAGACATGTGGCACAGTGATTTGTGATTGGACGCAAACCAGAAGAACAGCAGGAGCAAAAAAGACATACACTTGCCCTCCTCCTGCCACCTTCCTGCTTTGGCCCATCATGACTACACATTGTCATGCTAGCAGTGTTTTGCCCTCTAACCAGATATTTCATTACCCTTCGTACTTTATTATCTTTTCAATGACAAAGTAATTTCCCCCTGGAGCAAACATGCCATCAACACACTTAATTATATTTACATGGTCCCATTGCTTTTTTTTTGTCCTTTCAAGATGGATTTGAAGCAAGAGTTTGGCAGTGAAAAATACTAGGGGCTCAGCTGATATTAACATTATTATTACTGAAGGCGGAAGAGGGAAAGTATCATTTGAGCACTTTACAAGATGCTTATTTTGTCGACTCTAACATCAGGTGATGATGGTTTTCATTTATTTGTATGTGGTGACTGAAGTGCTCCTAGAGTACCAAATGAATGTCTGAAATATCACTCTGATATTGGATTTTTAGTGGATGGTAGTCTAAGAGGTGATCTAGGTGTTGCTAGCATAAGATTCAAAATGAGCACCTGTTTTCCAAGAAAACAACATTTCTCCATTTCAAAGTTTGAAATTAAAATTGAATAAGTTTCTTTTGTTCTATTGTCAGTAAAATACAAGGTATAAAAATATAAAAATCAAGCCCAAGCTAGGGAAGCATAGTGGTACAGTGGTTTGTCCTGTTTCCTCACAGCAAGAGGGTCCTAAGTTTGAATCCAACGGCCGGCCGGGGTCTTTCTCTGTGGAGTTTGCATGTTTTCCCCATGGGTGACTGCATACTCCTGCTGCTCTCCAGGGTGTAACCTGCCTTTCATCCTGTGACGGCTGAGATAGACTCCAAAACTCCCTGAATTGGATAAATGGAAGAAAATAGATTGATGGATGGATCTAAGCGCTATTTATTATTGCTTTTGGTTTTAGCACCACACAAATGCAAAACAGTAAGGTTTATTTGAAGTGCAGCAGGCTCATCAACACAGAAGCCATATTAGGAAAACTAGTGTGGACAAATTCCCACCAATTAGTATTTGGTGTGATTTGTGTTTCTGGCCCTGTTGTCTAAGAAGACATTAACCTTATGTTCTGTTTTAGATATTCATATGCAGTCTTTCTGGTAATTCCACAGTTAAGGCTTGAATTTAAAAAGTGTTTATACATTTACCACGATGGTCTCTATGAGCTAGAATTAGAAACTTCACTTGAATCACCTCTGAAAACACATACAGTGGATATATAAACTTGCCTTTATGTCATGTTGTATATTATACTCTTTTGTTGTCTGTTTATCATTGTTCAGCTGTCTTGTTTGTTGTTTCTATTATAGTTATTTTTATTGTAGCTGTTTTTCTTCTTATGCTGGAAATTATTATGTTTACTGTCAACTTGTGTTTTGCTTTCTCCACTTTATCTTAATTTTTTCCTATTTATTCTTTTTCTCTCTTATTGCTTTTCCCTTTCAGTTTACCTTCTGAGCATGTAAGATTTATTATAAGTTATAACAAAGTAATTTTTTATTGTTACTATTATTGTATTTTCCCCTCTGCGTATCCCAGTTCAGTCTGTTTGTTGTTAGGTGCTCATAAGTACCATGTGTTTATCAAAGCTTTCTGCTGAAAATAGTTGACTGTGAGCCATTAAACAAAAGAATGCACTGACAGGCATTATACATCTGCAGAATCCACTGATGATGATTCTCTGTAGGTTCAACAATGAGCAAAGGCTTTCACATTACAAGCAGACAATACTCTTAGAAGTCTGCATGTAAGGAGCCTAGAACTTTTGACTTTTCATCAGAGCAGATCTTTTTCTTACTGATGATTTAACAAAGAGAGTTTCATGCCCATCTAATGATTAGAAAGACTACCAGCAAAAAACAAAAACAAGCAAACAAACAAACAAAAAGACTTCCTTCAAAACCCCCGTGACTCTATTTTATCTTCTTTTAAGATGTTACCGCACATTTCAGAATTTGATTTGTTTTGGAAACTTACTAAAATAATTGACATATCGTTATGCTTTTGAGTCCTCTTTTGAAAAGGAGACATCTCAATAGCAAACAAAACTTATTGGAAGTGATTGAGTTATTTTCGCTGTGTGCCCAGAGTGGCCTCAACTTCAAACAGCTACACCAGCAAGAAATAGATCAGAAGCAAATGTCCACTTTACTCAGCTCTTTTCCTGATTCCACTGGTCCAGACAGCATTCTTAATGAGCACACTGTGAAGGCCTTTGTTTTTTTATACAATCATTGTTGCTTCTCCTGCTCTTTTTTCCAAGAAAATTTTATTTAAAGCTGTGTAACCTTTAATGAAACCTGAAAAACCACATGCAATTTCACATACGGTTCATTTCACTCCAATCTGTGTGCACATTTCATGCAAATATCCAACTTGAGATTCATCAGTTCAATTATGTTTATGATGGAGTGTAATAATGTTAAGATTTAAGTCTTGGGTCTATTGTAAAGATGGGGGTGACAGCTGAGATATTTCATCATCTATCAAACAAAGACTTTAGTTCCTTTTTCAGAAAATGACAAGCAGTTATAAATCAAAGTTAGCAATTAAAAACAGAGGGCCACGGGGTTTGAAATCATAGGTGAAGGATTTAGAAAGTGGACTTGACTTCATTTTATGGATGTTAGAGCTCATTACTTAAGCAAAACCATAAATGGTGATTAACTTAAGAGGTTTGAATATTTTATCCTCGTAAATTACTTCAAGCGCACCTTTGGCAAACTAAAGTGATTACACTGTTACAGTGGCTAAAAGAGCAGAAGAACAGCTTTTAGACCAAGCAGATAGATGTAAAAACAAAACCCAGTTTAAATACAAAGCATTAGGATTTAATTAAGCTTTAGACCTGTCACACAATCCTAGAGAGGAGTCAGCAATCATCTAGCAACCACTGATCTCAAGGGAAAAATGTGTATTCCCCAACCAGTTGCAAGTGTGGTGAAATTAATTACTAAAACACCATTCACACAGGGCTAAAGACAATTCAGTGGTTTTTAACCCTTACTTGCAATTGCGCTGGTCTGTAGAAGATTGATTCAGTCACCAGCAGTAAGCATGACGGTCATGAGAGCATTCAAAAACTCACCGAGCACCTGTGAAAAGCGCAACCCAATCAGACACAGAGAATATTTGCCTTCAAAGTAAAAGTTGGGTCGTTATAGCTGCAACCAACACATTTCAAAAGGCAAAGATTTTACTTTGAAGGCAAACCTCCCGGCTCAATACAGTACAGAGAGTAAATGGCAAGTGCTTGCAGACAAGTCTGTGTTCTCCATGCAAACTAAGGGACAATTTTTCAGGGATGCTGGTGCAGCCAGTGGATATCCAGGCTTAGATCTCCATGTTTGTTCACAAGTCATTGTTCACAAATAATTACTTTAAAACAAGACAAAAGACTACATTAGGGTGGCAGTTATGATTATTTTGCTCTCCACCTGTACTTTTTATGTTAAAGCAACCAAATGTGCTGAAACATGATTGGCCATGCGGACTATAAAAAACAGAAACTGCATATGCATCCGTACTACTACATCTACTCTATGGAGATTAATACTGTATGACAAGATGCATTACAGGGAAACAAAGCAGTAAAGTTGAGTGTCCCTAAAGAGATTTAGAACATGTCAGCCAGTATTTTAGAAAAATCCTATAGTCACCCAATTTATAATTATGTCAAAAAGCATTTAGCCAAGACATTAAATCATTCCATCACATTTTGTCCCCAGCTAAGTTAGGAGTGTTGTGCCCAAAAAAAAGTCAATAAATTAAGGCAGCGTTAGAAATACCCATTCTTTAACAAGTGCATCTGCTGTGTTTAGACTTAATCAAAGGAAATTACCACAACGCAGTTCTTGTACTGCCTTACAATTACTGTGTAAGCAAAGCTGATTAAAAGTCAACCCTGTCATTGCTTCCCACCATGCAGTGATGTGTGGAGATGCAACGCCTGGTTCAGGAAGGAGGTAATTTAACAAACCCCAAATGAAATCCCCGCTAATTAAGATGAGTTTCTTCCACTGAGATCGAAATCTATTGCGAGAAAATCCATAGAAACAGAGGAAGCTGAAACATAAAGCAAAATGCTCGCATGTCAAAGTTTTCTGTTTTAAAAACATATATCACTGCTCCTTTACTGCTAATATAAAATACTGTACATACTGTTCATACAGAATATACGTCTTATCTCATCTGCTACCTGGTAATACATTTCTATTATGTCCTCCATCCATTTATTCTCTTTTCTTCTCGTACTTAGTGATGGCACAGCAGCAAACAACAGCTTAAAAATAAAGCAAAATAAATGTCAAGGTTTCTGGATTTAACTGGAATTTTCTTAAACTGAGGCATCTAGTTTTACATAATTAGAGTAACACAAAAAGCAGAAACATTCCAAACAAAATTACTATCAAAATACAAATTTTAATTGTGTTTTCACAAGGTGGGTACCGCTGACCTTGACTAATCTGATTTTGAATTATTTTGGTCCCAAGTGATGCATTTGCACTCCTCATTTTACCAATAACGACTTTGTAGTCGGTTTAATACAAGCTGGGCTCCTGTTCAAATATGTCACTTAACAAAGAAGTATTTCCTTTTATCTATTCTGACATGTTTCTCATTACACCCAGTAAGTGGATCGAGCTGAGAGGGTCTGAATATTGTAATTCTTTTTTCTGTATTAGTGCCAAGACACTTGGGCCAACAGTTGTTTTATTCTGTTTGACTCATTCCCCGTGCTCCTCATCTTCTCCTCTGTTTGTTCAACTAAATGATTTCAAATGAAGTGCATTCATGCAAAGATCCAAAAAGCCAAATTCACGATAGTTTAAGTTCAGAATCAAAGTTTTAAAAAATGCATATACAGAAATAGAAATTCACTGTCACATTCAGTTTGAGACCTTTCCAGAGGTTCTTCAATTGTTCTTTTATTATCATTATTTTGCATCACCATCAGCTCTTGACTCTATGGCCATTTTGGCATAAGTAAAATGCAGGGCAGTGCTTAGTAGGATTGTTCCAGAAAGCAGTGAAGTCTAGCACAAAGCACATTATAAATGGGAATCCCAAGAATCCGCTTATTCTGATTTTTTTTTATGTTTTTCTTTATATTTATATTTATTTCCAAATCAAATGTAAGCTGACCTTCAGAAGCAAGCAAAAAGTCAAGTGCAGATCTTCTCCTGACTAATATTTCAGTCTCAGTCAAAAGAAAAGAAAAAAACCCCACAGCATGAGTCCTCGCTGACAATAGATTGCCCTTTCACGAGTCCAGATGAGTGGTGGCCAATTAATTTTCCCAAAAGAGAAATGTGAGAAACTGGGACTGCTGAGGAGGGCCACACAAATAACCTGATAAAGAGAGAAAATTCATATTGCACCAAACTGAGTTTGTTTATTGATGTGGTCCTCCACAACAGTCCCAGTTTCTTGTGTGGGCCTGTGGGGAAAATTAATTACCCACCCCTGCTATAAAGGGTTGTGTTTCTCATGGTCTGAGAGCTGTTCAGGTGCCTTTTGGCAAACTCCCGACCAGTCATCATGTGCCTTTTAGTGAGGAATGACTTCTGTCTAGCCAGTCTATTATAAAAGCCTGATTAATGGAGAGCTGCACTAGTGGTTCTTCTTCTGTAAGGCTCCTTCATGACCAGAATTAAATTCTGAATCTAATTAATCCCGCTGGTACTTGGTAACCTGTTTGACTGAGTCTTCTGGCCTGATTTACTTTGATACACTCCTCCAATCCAGCACATCAAAGACAGTTTTTAAAATTAAGCAGAGGTACAATGTCAGTGTCATAACAAGGATTTAAACACTTAAAGTATGTAAATAGAATATTTCAATCTTCTTTTTTATATATTCACAAAACCGTGTTGCTATGACATTGTGGAGGATTGTGTGCAGACTACTGATTATTAGGAGGCATATACCTTTTACAGGCATGTGTTTTGTATTGTATTACAACATTAAATAAAAAACCCAAAGATTAAGATGATCCCCTATAAACAAGAATTTTGTGGCAGTGTAAAAGAAGAACTTCATTTTTAATGGGAAGAGAAACCCACTAGAACCAGGCTCATAGAGGTTTAAACAATGTACCAGATCGGTGTGATGCTAAAGAGGATTTTTTTAATTGACCATGTACAAAATATGGGAATAATTAGACAAAAGGATTCTTCTTCCTTCAGTTAGACATTTTTCTCTCTTGTTTTCAAGTAGCTTTAAGGACAATCTGATAATAAGTCATTCTATCCTGAAAGTAACAAATTTATGAACTACATTTTCAGCATTGCTCTGTGACAGGGTTTTTCTAAATTTAGCAAAAGCGTAGCTGAAAGCAGTCCTATACATTTATGCAATATGCAAGTTGAAGGGATGGATGGTGTTTGCTACTGTTGCCTCACAGCAATAGAGTCCTGGGTTCAATAACCGGACGACCGAGGCGTGGATTGTTTCTTTTTTCTGTTACTCCAGTGATTTGAAACTGTATGCAGGTGTGAATGTGAACGTTAATTTATCACAGTCATCTGGCTACACACAGTAGATAAATATAACTGAGTATCATGTGCATAGTAGTGGAAATGTATGCAGTTTTTCCTAATAATATTGCATAAGAGAAGTATGTAAAAAAAATGACAGTGTCAGGGTTCTAGGTTTTTGAACCGGTGTTTTGTCTTGTGGAGTTCTGGTTATTTTAGGTTGTTTAGTTTCCTACAATGGTTCTCTTTCTATCTTGTCCTCACCGTCTTGTCTCCATGTATCTCCTTGTGTCGTGCGCTCCCTCTCTCTCCGTGTCCCCTGCCTGCTTTCCCTGTCTCTCTCGCTCTGTGTCTTAGTCATGTCCCCGTGTTTTGTCTCCCTTACCGGTTTCCATGTTCCTCTCTTTGTGTTTCATCCTTGTCTCCCCAGTCTGCCGTGTGTTCCCATGTTTGCTTATTTCCGTCCTAGTGTCAAGTTTGCGTGTTTGTGCTACTTTCTGTTTATTTTGATAATCCTTTCTCTCCTTTCAGGTTAGTTCCCGTACTTCTTTATGTCTTATTTGTTCCCGCTGTGTTTCCCAGTGGTCTCCACCCCTCTATTCCTCCCCTTGTGTATATGTGATCCCAGTTTTCCCTTGTCCCTCATCGGAGTCTCTGCTCATCAACTCTTGTGTTTCCCAGTTTTTTCAGTTTAGGTTATTTGTTGCATTTTAGTTTATTTTGTATCTTTATGTTCAGATTAAATAAACGGCTCGCTTTGTGTCAACTATTTCCTGTTCTCCTGTGTCGTCTGAATTGGATCCTCTTTTCACCTCCCACGATCTGCAGCCATAGATCTTGACAGTAGACTCTGACCAGAATGGAATACAGAGAATACACAGACTTTGTTTTTGTGAATTTTGAAGAGTTTCAGAACCAGCTGCTAATTTTAATGGGCGGTGGCTGATCCCCTTTTCATGAGGGGGAGAAGGAGAAATTAAGGCAAGAGATCTGCAGTTTGGTTCATGCCTGGCCCCAGTATGCAAACTTATTGCAACCTGGCAAAAAGACTTCTCAGCTTTGAACCTCCATCCCCGCACAGGGAGCACTACACTGACGGCAGTCTCAGCCTGTCGAGGCTGCCACAGATATTTCACTTGTTGCCAAGCTTACTCGAGATGAAGTTAAATTTTGTGTTTCTAAGTCTTCCCAGTTTAACCCTGAGCCTTGTGTTTTCTAGACTATTGACTCAGGAAAAATCCCTTTTTTCCCATATATGAAATCTGAGAGTGAGTTTGGTGATGTCAGCACCATCACTTGTTGGTCCCTCGGGTGGAGACAGCTGGTGTTCGGCCAGTACCTGAACCCCATCCAGGGCTCTTCACCAGCCCCAACTGCTAGTGGAGGCAGCTGAGCACCCTGCGCAGCCGCAGGCACAGCATCCACAGCAGGCTGGGAGACCTCTGGTTACTGCTTCACCAGAGGTCTCCACCCCAACTGGTCCTGTTCCATTCCCAGACAAAGGTCTGCGCGCTGCTACATATTTACCTACAAATACATGAAGTTAGGTACACTACAATAATGGGTTAAAAAGTTAGATCAAGAAGGTAAGAAGTATAGTAACCAGTGCTACTTCTGTGCTAAATCCTAAAATCCTGACTGAAAATCTTTATACACACCATTCCTTTGCAAATGGTCACATAGATGATTTGCTCTTTCGAGAATGTTATATGAGTTGTTGAATGGTTAATATTTCTGAATACTGTTGAAATTTATGTTTCATTAAGAGGTAAAAGTACTTGAAGCACTACAGTACAAATATGTTTAGGTATTAAAGTCTGTGGTTACCAGGTTGCAGGTTACAAGCATGTGTGAATGTTTGCACTGTGCTTTTCTATCATTATTGAGGATTTAACTTGTCAAAACTGGCATTAAGCTTGTTTTTGTTCTAAAGAATTCATACAAAATAATTTTTTTTTTCACAAACTTATTTTCAGTTTCATGATTATCTTATTGAATCTGTGTTTATCTTAAATGTAGATATAAGGTATAAAAGATCGAGTTTCAAGCCAGAATGTCATGGTCCTGGGTCATTTTGACCCAGCGTTTTGTGTTTCCTTGAAGTCCATTTTTGTGCCTTGTGTTTATTCTGATTTTGTATTAGTTTAGGGTTGAACCTGAAGTTTGGTGTATATTCAGCCCTACCTGTGTCTGTCCTCGGTGCTCTGTTCATGTCCCCGTGTTGTGTTGTAAATCAGTCTGTGTGTTCCTGCTTTACTTTGAAGGCTCGTGTTCTGGATTTCCTGTTCTATTCTGAAGGTCTGTGTCTGTTGTCATTGTGTTCAGCTTGTGCCCTCCAGTCATCATGTGTATTCAGATCAGCTGTTCTTCCCTCCTGTGTGCGATTACCCGATTACCTTGTGTGTGTGTATATATATAGTGGGTGTCGGTCTGTGTTCGTTGTCGGTTCGTCTGCGTTCCATGGTGTTTCGTTCCTGTCTCTGCGTCTCTCTGCCCCGCACCCCTTTTGTATGCTCTCAGGTTTGTTATTTAGTTCTTCCAGTTTAGGTTTCTTCAGTTGTTTTCTCATGCTTCGCTGTCTGTTTCTGCCACTGTCGCCTGTAAATAAACCCTCACTCATATCATCAGTCGGCTGCCTGCATTTTGGGTCCTCCTTTTCCTCCAACACCACACGGCTCACCCCGCCAGCCGTGACACAGAATCATGAATTTGTTTTTTTTTATGCTAAAAAAAGTCCTCTTTTTTGTATATATCAGGAGGTATAATTACTGAATATTAACAGCAACTGTGCCAATGTGAATAACTGTGCTAATGATGAACATCCGCAGTAATAAAGGCAGAAAGCACATATTAACAGGGAATGAGGTTTAATGGATTCAGAACTCCACTGAGGCTAATTTGAATGCATGAATCTCATTATAACAGCAGGAAATGGCTTTTGACAGGTTCTGGTGTGACGTTTGGCTCTATGCTCAACTGTCCACAGTCACTGGCTTGTCAACCTTGTCACTTCTTTTTTTGCCAAGGGAGCTATGGAGACTGAAATCCTTTTGACAGCTCTCTGTCCATTAAAAAGGTGACAATGAATTCCACTGAATATCTGCAGTATAGACTATAACAGTTCAGCTGAGAAGGAGCAGCAGAATACTTTGCCAAACAGAGGAGGAGACACAAAGCACACAGGAGACATTCAGATTTAACAAACATTACAACAGAAATAGAAAATGCAGCACTGATGTTTCGCCTGTGTGACACAACACTGGGACATAAACTCTGTAGCTGACTAACTATGTAATTGGGACAGTATGAAAGCAGCTGTTTGCGTAAACAGGGCCATGTCTGTTTTCTTCTCACTGAACACAAATAAACTTATTTTAAAAATGTGTTTCTAGAATCATTTACATGCTCCAAAACAGGACAGACTAAAAGGAAAACTGTGGAATGAGATTGGGATACAGAATGAGCGACAAAGAAAGAGCCAAGAGCTTAACTTAAATGAGTAACTGAACATTTCAGTTCCTCAAAATCTAACCTAAATCGCAAGTCAGATGTGAGTAAAATCAATAACCAGGCACTGTATGGCGCTGATTAGAGGTAAGTAGGGTGGGAGAAAAGAAAAAGAGAGTGCAGTGTGTCTCCATTAGTTGAATCTAGGGTGGATTTCAATGGACTAACAAAGAGCTAATGATAGGAGAGATTTTAAAATATTCAGGTAGCACTCATCTGCTGTGAAACTTTGAGACCTGTATTAACATACCCCCACTTTCTTTTTACGTTTCTGATGCCCTTAATTCAAGGTCTCCTCATAAAGACCTTCTTTGATTATTTCAGCGATTCTACCCAGGAGACTGAATCCTGTTTTAGACGCACACAACATCTTCATTACACACCGGATAGGAATGCAAAAAAGGTTGGAAAAGAAAAGCACGAGTAGGCCAAACAAACACATTCCCAAACACTCTGTCCTTTCAGTGAGGGTCAGTAGGCAGCGAGCTGGATGGAAAGAACTGGACTGACCTTCAAGGCTAGCGATGATACAGTCACATAAAAAAAAGAAAGGTAACACTGAATGAGCCCTTTGTCCTACGTTTTGTTATAATGATAAACGGCACATACGACCAGTTGCTGCTACAACTAGGGGAGAGTAAAATCTCAAAGGTGTCAGATGTCAGGCTGGCAGACACACACACACACACAAATTGCTAATAGAGTCTTTCCACCAACCTAAATATGAGACAAGATAAACATGTCATTAAGCTGCTTTTTTCACATGCTGATGGATGTTCGATCTCACTAATGGAGGAAATAGATTATATCTCAATCCTTTCTGTCCAATTAACACTAATTGGGTGGTTTGGTAAAAAATAATACCATCTTGCGTAAAATTTTACAATATGTGTAATTGTTTTTCATTTTTAAATAGTTTTTAAATGAGTTATGAAACATTTTATTTTATTTTTCTGTAATGTGTTAGCACTCACGTCTCTCTTCTCGGCTCCTCCACATCCTGCCCTTGTGTGATTGCTTGCTTCACCCTAATGTGTGCCACCTGAGTTTATTTGTTCTTCCTGAGAGTTTTTGGTCTGTCTTTCTCACTCACTGTATCAAACCATCTCTCTGTTGTGCTGCAGCAGTCTGTTATACTATGAAATTCTTTCAGAGGGATAGATATTGCTGGCTTCACAAGTCTGTTACTCGTAGGTTCATTAATTAAGACACTCCCACAGTATTGACAGAATAAGTACTCAGTACATCAGTATTATGTATTGTGCAAGAAATGACGATACATCAAGCGGTTACATTTTCATAGCTGCTTTGATAATTTGAGATGACAAAACCCACTGTAGTCAAATTATTAAACATTCATCCATCCATCTTCTTCTGCTTATCCAGTTCAGAGATGCAGAGAGCTGAATCGAGGTACCGCCACAGATCCCCAGTCTAACACAGGGCTAACAGAGAGAAAGACAACCATTCATTTCCACATTCACACCTACGGCCAGTTTAGGAATCATCACTAATCCCATGCAGACTGAGAGAGGAAGCTGGAGTAGCCATAGACAACCCATGCAGGCACAAAGAGAACGTGTAAACTCAAATGAAAATCAACTGACATTTCATTTTGAAACTTTTTATTCAGTTATGAAAACATATGTCCTGTGTTTTGCTTTTTCTGTTTTTGTTATTTTAATGAATAACTGATTTTTTTATTAATTATTATGGGACGGATTAATCCCCTTGCTGGGGGTATCCATCTATCCAGCCCTCCGTCTTATTCACAGGGGGTTAATGCCCTGTCTCAGCTGTCATTGGGTGAGAGGAGGGGGATACACTCTGGAGATGTTGCCAGTCTGTCACCTGGTTACGCATAGAGACAGACAACCATTTACACTCACTTTCACACCTACAGTCAGTTTAAAATCACCAATTAGTTTAGGGGCTAATTAATAACAGCTAATTAAAGCTGCATTATCTGTTCATCTCTCACTTTGGAAATGCTTGTGGGTGGATTCTTCTACTATCTGATGCTACAGGTAATAATCTCTGGATTTAAAAAAAAAAATGGAAATAGCTGGAAGTGAACTTTAAGTTTTAGACATTATTGATAAGTCTTATTAATCGGACTTGTCACAGACTTTTCATCATTTAAATCATACAGTCGTGGTCATGGAAAGGCATATGACCTCTAAACAAACTACACAGAGCTTTTAACTTCGTGACTAATGGATACTGCTGTCACATCAGTCATGAAATCCTAAAGAAAGTGTGATTGAAGATGCTGGTTTGAAGATTAGTATCTGATTAATTTGTTCGTTTCTCACCTCTTTTCAAGACGGCACTTGGCCTCCATCCAATCGGGACACGGTTTTTGCCAAACTAGTCCTTTTTATTTATTTTTTTTTTTTTCTCTATGTTAACTTATTACCATTTTCTTTGAATAATAGACTGAGCTGTTGTTGTAATTGTTATGTCTTGGAGTGGGAAGAGTTAATGGCTATGTAGACAGTTAATGCAGCTCTTCTTGAACATCATTGTGTAAGGCCATGATGGTGAGCAGACTACAGTGACTGCACTGAAAGGGGCCCACTGAAATGAAGTTTATGCTTACATTCAGTAAGGAAGATAATCACACATCTTTCTGCTTCCTTGGTGTTTGGTGGTGAAAATATGCTTTAGATCATTTTCCCACAGTCGAGCTCATTGCTGACATCACAGGTCTAGTCCATTCATCTTTTTGCTTACTTTCTTCAGGCCAAACAGCCTCCACTTCACATTTTCTAAATCTCACTGTGCATCTGTCATTCTCCCTGGCGGATGCCTTTGTGCAACCCAACTCTTCGCCATCTCCGCCTCTCCCATGTTACTCAAGTTCCATCTATGGCTCCATCTTTATTTCCACCACCAGCATTGACTCTGGGGGGTCTTGCCCTAATTTTTTATCACCGACTGATTCCGTTCTGCCGCGATGTGCCATCGGAGTCTATTCGTCATGTAGCTTAACTGAATTCTCTATATCAATAAATCATGTGCACTTCCTTCCTGATCTCTCCTTATTGAAATGGAGTTTAGCCCAGTGTGCAATTGTTCCCTAAAAGTTGACTTAGTTTTGGAGATACTTTTTTAACCCTATAAAAAATATTTTCATAGTTTTTTGTTTTGTTTTGTTTTGTTTGTTTTTTTGCAGATTGGCCAACCAATCTGCACTGTAAGTGTGGTACAATAATCCACTGCTGTGAGGAAAAGGGAATAAAAAGAGACCGGGCTGTCGATCCTTTGAACAGCCTGTTATTTCTGACTATCGCTCAGCAACCCTCATAGTTGCACTTTGAAAGATTTTAAATCTTTAATGGATGTGTAAGAAAAGTGAATGAGGAAAGAGTTAACACATCTGAAAGAAATTTTTGAAGAGGTATGTGCATGCGCACCTTAATTGTTGACGGCATATATCAGTCCGCACTAAAGTGGTGTACCTACTCTTACAGTACAGCCATTCATCTTGCTTGGCTGATTCTTCAAATTTACTTTGCTCTTGTTTTGATCCAGAGCTCTGTGGAAATTAGCATTCAGCAAACTATATTAAAAATCTGACATCTGACTAGATGATGATTTTATATGAAAACATTGTGATCAATCAGTGGGGCTGATAAATAGAAAGCCACTGCTGACTTTGCGGTATCCTGCCTGGATGACTGAAGCAGCACTGAGGTGCCAGCTTTCATCTATACCTCCCACCAGTCTATAGCACACATGGCACAGGGACACATTTGATCTACAGCCTGACAGTGCAGATCCAATCACTTGTCAAAATGTCTGTATACATTTGCTGCTCTTCTCTGAGCAGCACACTTTGCCCTCTTAGTTTCAGCTCACCCTGAAATCAGAACACACAGAGAGCATTGGGGTTGACACTGACAAGATCTCATGAAATAATAATGGTCTGCTTCCAAGTGCAACCTGAACAAAAAACTCACATGGGACATGGCGTCCACTGAGGTAGCTTCTCTTTATCCACTCCAGCTTTTTATGCAATATATAACAGTGGCAACTGATTCCATTAGGAGAAACGCTCCACATATGAACATGTAGTTTCTGTTTGATTTTTGTATTCAAAACTCTCATTAAAGTTTCTTGTGTGACAGCTATTGGAGCAGATTAAGTGCTGCTGAGCTAGGAGAAATGACAGGTTGATGACTTTTCTGAGTTGCTCTAATAGTTTCAGCAGCACAGGTGCTGCCCTGTAAACATTTTTCAGCTTCAGTGTGCTTTTACCAGTTTCTCTGCCTGCAAGTCAACCTATAATCAATGAATAAATGTGCCAGGAATGTTGTATTTGTAAAACCTGCATTTTCATATCCCTTCAGCCTAATTTGAGCCTTATAAATATTTGAAGTGCCACACATACTGCAGCCAGAGATGATGGAAGTAAGACTTAGAGCTCACTGTGCCTTTTTTTGTGCTCGAGTGAGGATTGAGCCCCAGTGGAAAGCAAGTCTTTCATCAAGTGTCTAACCAGACTCATAAACCATCCTGAAAGGCCTCCCTTAGGCACCTTGCTGGGTAAACAATACCATCACTCTGTCATGATCGTGAATTAAGATATTACCACACGCATGTAATTAACATTTGTATTCAGGCCCAGAACAATGTTTCATCTTGATTAAATAAATATTGAGCGACACCACCATGAGAAATGCTGTGTCATTTTACCCCACATTTTTCCCCCTGCAGAGAGTAGTAACTGGATTATATTGAAGGGATTTTCAAAAGCAGAAAACAGGACATGGAAGGTATTTGTGGAGCACAAAAATAGCAAAACCCCATCAAAGCAAGTCCCCTCTCGGAAAAATCGCAGCAGTGGTCCTGCTTCAGATGTGAGCATTGTCCACTGCGCCATGTCAAGCTTTTATGGACCAAACATGGGTGAAATGGAAGTGAAGAGCGACTCGGCGTATAGACTGGCCTGAGGGAGACAGGTTTGAGCCATGAAGAAGTGAAAGAGATGTAGTGTGGCTATTGCACACTTTTATGAATCAACCTATGGATAAACCGTCCCCATCATGCCATTCACAGAAAATGGGTAAAGATTCTCTTTTGCTAATATAGTAATGACAGAAGTGGTTATTTAAGTGCAGGGGCAGGGGATATCGTTTGCAACAGAGTACAGCATATAGAATGAGCTTGTAGTCCTGAGATATACGAACAAAACTTTGATGCTGCAATAGCTTCATGCCTGCCCCCAGCCAGTGTATACCCTCTCTCAAGTGAGAAAACATGGGAGCAAGGGAGTGAGAAGAGACTGGGGGAGAAAAGCTTTGAAGATCACAGTGCTGCCATCAAGTCGGTGTTTGGTACCCCATCCGCACCCTAGAAAAAGACGCTCCCTTTTTCCAGTAATCTGTGCAACTTCCTTTTTCTTCTCCCTCGTTACCTCCTGCTCTTTTACTCAATATCAGGAAAAAACTGGTGATGTTAGGAGGGTGGCTGTGTTTTCTTGTCTCTCTCTTTTCCTTTTTATTCCCATTAGCCTGAAGTTGTCACAACTACCTGACACCTACACAACTGCTTGCTACCCAGAGAGGAAATAAAAAGATGGAAAAGTGATAGGACAATGAGTGACAGGTGATGAGGTACATAGGGGAGTCGATGAGAAAGCAGGGAGGAAAACAACAAGAAAATAGTGGATTTGAGATGGGGATTTGAGCAGGGAAACAGTTTAGCAGTAATCAAGGAGGGCAAGCCCCAATGGAGGATGCACATTCTCTGAAGAAACAGATGAACGCTTCCAGGAAAACAGCTCAGTTAGATAAAGACTCTTTTAAAGAAAACAGATAAAGGAGGAGAGGAGGAGAGTGAAAAGAAAACCAGGCAATGCAAGGCACTTCATATTCAACTAGCAAAATCTATGTTGCAACCTCAGTGCAAGAGTTCTGAACCTCTCCTCAAACACTGTACTGGTGACAGCAAGAATAAAGGAAACTTCAAACCACACCTGAACCACACCTTCACCCCAGACACAACAACAGAGTGTTCTGGAGTCAATGCACTGGCTGTTTCCAGTCTCTTAATATTGTTTTTAGGGGCATTGTTCACATCAGTGAAGCATACCGCTTGACTGTGTGACTCACATTGCTCTCTATCTCCCTCTTGCTCTGACACAGACACTCGGTTTTGCTGTTATTGTCTGGGTGCTTCACAGAATTTATTACCACTACACCACACTATACCTTTGCAGCAGCACAGAGCGGCTCACTTGTAAGTTTTTCCCTTCTGTAGATAAGCAGCTACATACATACACAACCGCTCCCTTACAAAGTAAGTGATATTGTTATATTTGCCTTCAAGTAATTTAAAATTATAAATTATAAATTGCAGCTACGGTTGTGGACACAAATTTGTATGCACTCATCATGGGCATGAATGTCATAGTAATTTTGCTTTTAATAATATATTTGAACTGTTCTTTTTCCAGGGTTGAATGAATGTACAGCATCTTTAATTACTTTAAAAAAAAAAGAATTGGGTGCACAAGTTTAAATGTATTTTAATCCATATAGGGTCAACATTATACATAGGCCTATAGGCTGATATATATATGCATACATCTCCACTAAAATTTAGTTAAATATCCTTTAGCAAGATGTGTTTGATAGTAATCAACAAGCTTCTGGCTGGATATTTAACCACTCTTCTTAGCAGAATTGATAGAGTTCATTTAAATTGGTTGATTTCCTACATGGCTTCTAAGCATTCGATTTCAATTTTTTAATTTGTATTTATTTAGCGTCAAAGCACAACACAGTCACCTCACGCAGCTTTATAATGTAAATCAGAAAATTAATCATAGGACCCCCCGTGAGCAAGCATTTGGCAACAGTAGGAAGGAAAAACTCTCTTTCAACAGGAAGAAACCTCCATCAGAACCAGGATTGGGGTGGGCCGACATCTGCTGCGGTGGTTGGGGGTGAAAGGAAGCAAAGAAAATGAAAAGTAAAATGAGACTTCGACAAAAGACACACTGTGGAAGAGAGCCAGAGTTTATTAATAACTAACAATTATGTGGAAAATGGTTTATAAACATAGAGAGTAAAAAGAGGTGAGTGAAAAAGAAATGCTTAGTACATCACAGGATGTCCCCAGCAGTCTCTACTGCAACTAAACTAAGCAAAAAAAAGTAGATCAGGTTTCTGTCTCCTGAACTAAACTCGTCTCCTTTTTATGTCTTTGCTGAAATATTTGGATTTTTCCAATTGTTCTGAGTTGTGGTCCATAGAGCGAGTGCTGTCAAACAAATCGTTTTTATGCTGGGAAAGAAAAACTACCAGTTGTAGTCAATCATGATCAGCGAGAAGTTAATAGGCTAGTCATTAAAGATGTATGTTGTACAATCATTTTATTGTAGAAAAGGAACACTTCAAAGAAATCATTAAAAGCCCCAAATTATCATGACATTCATGCCCACGATGAGTGTAAACAAACACAACTTTGAATATAAATTCGCTTTTTTTTTTTAACCCTTTAAAGCATATTTGATCGCTAGAGTTTTTTAGACTGCTATATCATCAGTGTTCCCAAAACACAAATAACAAACAGTACATTTTTTAAAAATAAATTACAAAAAAAGCCAGATATAGCAAATATGATACAAATTAAAACTAATAAATGAAAATTAAAATGTAATTTCATCAGAAGGTTCACAGTAATGGCTCTACTTACAAAAGATTAGAATTTCCTGGCAATTATTTAATGATTTAGACTTTAAAGGGTTAATAGGATAAAATCCCTCAGCTGCAATACTAAAATACAGGGAGTGCAGAATTATTAGGCAAGTTGTATTTTTGAGGAATAATTTTATTATTGAACAACAACCATGTTCCCAATGAACCCAAAAAACTCATTAATATCAAAGCTGAATGTTTTTGGAAGTAGTTTGTAGTTTGTTTTTAGTTTTAGCTATTTTAGGGGGATATCTGTGTGTGCAGGTGACTATTACTGTGCATAATTATTAGGCAACTTAACAAAAAACAAATATATACCCATTTCAATGATTTATTTTTACCAGTGAAACCAATATAACATCTCCACATTCACAAATATACATTTCTGACATTCAAAAACAAAACAAAAACAAATCAGCGACCAATATAGCCACCTTTCTTTGCAAGGACACTCAAAAGCCTGCCATCCATGGATTCTGTCAGTGTTTTGATCTGTTCACCATCAACATTGCATGCAGCAGCAACCACAGCCTCCCAGACACTGTTCAGAGAGGTGTACTGTTTTCCCTCCTTGTAAATCTCACATTTGATGATGGACCACAGGTTCTCAATGGGGTTCAGATCAGGTGAACAAGGAGGCCATGTCATTAGTTTTTCTTCTTTTATACCCTTTCTTGCCAGCCACGCTGTGGAGTACTTGGACGCGTGTGATGGAGCATTGTCCTGCATGAAAATCATGTTTTTCTTGAAGGATGCAGACTTCTTCCTGTACCACTGCTTGAAGAAGGTGTCTTCCAGAAACTGGCAGCAGGACTGGGAGTTGAGCTTGACTCCATCCTCAACCCGAAAGGCCCCACAAGCTCATCTTTGATGATACCAGCCCAAACCAGTACTCCACCTCCACCTTGCTGGCGTCTGAGTCGGACTGGAGCTCTCTGCCCTTTACCAATCCAGCCACGGGCCCATCCATCTGGCCCATCAAGACTCACTCTCATTTCATCAGTCCATAAAACCTTAGAAAAACCAGTCTTGAGATATTTCTTGGCCCAGTCTTGACGTTTCAGCTTGTGTGTCTTGTTCAGTGGTGGTCGTCTTTCAGCCTTTCTTACCTTGGCCATGTCTCTGAGTATTGCACACCTTGTGCTTTTGGGCACTCCAGTGATGTTGCAGCTCTGAAATATGGCCAAACTGGTGGCAAGTGGCATCTTGGCAGCTGCACGCTTGACTTTTCTCAGTTCATGGGCAGTTATTTTGCGCCTTGGTTTTTCCACACGCTTCTTGCGACCCTGTTGACTATTTTGAATGAAACGCTTGATTGTTCGATGATCACGCTTCAGAAGCTTTGCAGTTTTGAGACTGCTGCATCCCTCTGCAAGATATCTCACTATTTTTGACTTTTCTGAGCCTGTCAAGTCCTTCTTTTGACCCATTTTGCCAAAGGAAAGGACGTTGCCTAATAATTATGCACACCTGATACAGGGTGTTGATGTCATTAGACCACACCCCTTCTCATTACAGAGATGCACATCACCTAATATGCTTAATTGGTAGTAGGCTTTCGAGCCTATACAGCTTGGAGTAAGACAACATGCATGAAGAGGGTGATGTGGACAAAATACTCATTTGCCTAATAATTCTGCACTCCCTGTAGAAGGCTTCATTTTTCTCATTAATTAAACCTGTGCTCTTCCTAATTTACCAAGTTAAAATATCTGATGTGAAAAAGGTACATGTACTCAGTTTCAGTGTAAATTATGATATGAATAATGGCTTCATTCTTGTTTGTTATCCCTCTATGACCTTCTGCTCCATCTTCATTTTTCCCCTCATCAGTAAAAGGCAGAGGGCCACTCTGCCTGACCCTTATATCTTCCTGTGAAAAGGATTTTTTTTTCTCTCGCTCTCTCAACTGTCACATAGTTGCCGCTCAAATGGAATCGCTGAATTTCTCTCTACATAGTAAAGATTTTACCTTACACTATAAAGCGCCGTACAGCGAGTATTGTAGTGAATTAACAGAATACAAATAGGATTCAATTGAACTGAACTGAGTTTAATTTAATTGCTGCAGCGAATGTTCAACATTGTCACACTGTCATGGACATCTGGGACAATGAGAGGCGTCTTTTATAACACCTTTGCCTTAGTGACGAGCCAAAATGTCTGCTTTGTAAAAGGAGAAGACATAATACTAGAATAAAGGCTCATTTGTTTTAAAACACAACACTGTTCATTATGAAAGTTGGGGGAAAAGTGAAGCAACATATGTCACTACTGTGTAGGGATGGGTATCGTTTAGGTTTTATCCGATACCGGTGCCAAACCGGTACTTTTGAAACGGTGCCGGTGCTTAAACGGTGCTCGAACCGGTGCTTAAAGAATGAAGAACACAAAATTGGTCCAAAAACCTCTCATGTTCAGCTGTTTTTTTGTAAAAAGATAACAATGTTAGCCTTTTCTGCAGCTATGGGGCATATATGGTATCACTCTTGGCTGGAAGCAGTGCTTAATCAATGGAAAAAACACCAACTTTGTCCAAAAACCTCTCATGTTTAACTGTTTTCCACTTTTTCTTTGGTCATTTTAGCCTTTTTGGCCAGGGTGAAGGGAGTATCTGCCATTAAACAAGAAGACAGCCGCATTTAACTAAGACGGTGTTTGCTAGTTTACCTTACGTGCATTAATGTAATAACGCGGTTAGCCTACTCAACGTAAATTACACACGAACAACATTAAGCTACTCACGCAGAGAAGAACAGCTGCTGCTGCCATCATCATCCGTCATCATTTCTGCTACACTGGCAGGGCTAGGGGCCAGGACTCTACTCTTCGGTTTTTGGGGGATGTTGCTAACTCCGGGTCCGATAACAGGCACCACACCCGCAGTAGATGCACTCGGTGTGAGGTCTCGCAGCAAGCTATCAAATACGGTGCATTTCTCGGCTTTTAAAAAAACGCTATGCGTCGCCAGGTGTTTCATCGGATTTGAGGTGTTACCTCCTTTGCACAGTATCACCTTAAAGCACTTGTTGCAGGCTGCTGAGTTTGCATCTTTTGCTGTGAAATACAGCCAGACTTTTGACCGGTCCTCCTTGGGCATTTTAATCTGTAGCTCTGCTCTAAAAGAACGTACGTACCTGGACCCGCCTACTATCCTCGGAAACGTAAAATGATTGGCTAGAATCTAAAGTGTATCACAGCTCAGGAAAAAAAAGCACCGAAATAAAGCACCGAAATGTGCGCTGCTTTTCGGTCTGGTTACTACCGTTTATGTCAGAACCGGTGCCATCATGGCACCGGATACTGGTACCCATCCCTACTACTGTGTGTGTGTCAGAATGCCTGGGGCGTCTGTATCCAGTAAGGGTCCTAAGGCTAGACCCCCTATGCTAAGCGAGCCTACCGCAGACATGAGCGAGACAGATAAATATGAAGGCATGCCGGCTCGGACGTCGCCCGGATCAACAAGGTCCGCGTCAGGTGTTGAGGAACCAGGGCACCCTGACAACAAGTGGGCTACTGCAACAAGAAGGCATCGGTGCGCAAGAGACGAAAACAGGGCGTTGTTGGAATGCTACTACACAAGTAACCCTGGCAGAAGGGGCTACATGAATAGGATGAGGGACCTATGGATTCTTCGATACCTAACATCCACAATGACGGCGAAACAACTAGTAGCTCAGTGTTCCAACATTCGAAAGAAGGGACTGCTATCACAGCTAGAGATTGACGAGGTACAACATAAATGCTACGGCAAGGAGGAGTCAGGACGCCAGGTCAGGGGGGAGATATCATCACCCCCACCCGAGATTGGGTACATAGCCCCAAGTGCGATAGGAGAAGGATCGTTGAGTGCGAGAGGAACTGACCTGAGAAATAGGATCATGGCCAAGCTTGAAACCTGGATCCCCCGTAGCCGGTTACCAAGATTACGTGAAGTACCCTCAGAAGGTCTGCTAGATGATGTTAATGCAGCACTACGGACGATACCTACAACCACGATTACCGACACTAACAAACTGATCTACAATACGGCAGCAGTGATCAGTGAGATGCTTGGCTACAAGCTGAACAGCCACAAGGGGCAGTACCCTCCATGGAGAAGGAGGCTAGAGAGCAAGATCAAAGCAGCACGGAGGAAGCCAACTAACGGAGTTGCAGAAAGGTGCGGCAAAGAAGGTGCATAAGAAATACAGCAAACTGTCCATACCTGAGGCCTTGGAAACTGCCAAGCAAAGACTCACAGCCTTGGCCAGCCGCTTGAGGAGGTACACCAGAGAGATAGAAGGCAGGAGAATAAACCAGCTGTTCTCCACAGAACCAGCAAAGGTGTACTCTCAGTGGCAAGGGAACAATAAGAGAACAGCACCACCAAGGCTGGAGACGGAGCAATACTGGAAGAGCATATGGGAGAAGGACGCAACCCATAACGGCAATGCTCAGTGGCTAGTGGATCTGAGGGCAGACCATAGCGACCTCCCTGAACAGGGACCAGTAACCATCACAGTGGCAGATATCCAAGAAAGGGTCTCCAGTATGAAGAGTTGGACAGCACCAGGGCCCGACATGGTTCACGCCTACTGGCTGAAGAAGCTGACTGCACTCCACGAGCGTCTGGCAGCACAAATGAACCAGCTGCTAGTTAACGAGAGACACCCGGAATGGCTAACCTAAGGTCGAACGGTCCTGATCCCCAAGGACCCCAAGAAGGGACCGGTCCCATCCAACTACCGACCAATAACCTGCCTCAGTACTACATGGAAGCTCCTGTCAGGCATCATATTGGCTAAGATGAACAGGCACATGGGTCAATACATGAGCGGGGCACAGAAAGGGATTGGCAAGAATACCAGAGGTGCAAAACACCAGCTACTGGTAGACAGAACAGTCAGCCGAGACTGCAGGACCAGACTGACCAACCTGTGCACTGCCTGGATTGCTTACAAGAAGGCCTATGACTCAATGCCCCACAGCTGGATCCTGGAATGCTTAGAATTGTACAAGATCAACAGGACCCTGAGAGCCTTCATCAGGAACTCAATGGGGATGTGGCGTACAACACTAGAGGCCAACTCCAAGCCCATAGCACAAGTCACCATCAAGTGCGGGATCTACCAAGGAGATGCTCTGTCCCCACTGCTGTTCTGCATAGGCCTGAACCCCCTCAGTGAGATAATTGACAAGACTGGCTACGGATACCGACTACGGAACGGAGCAGTTGTCAGCCACCTCCTGTACATGGATGACATCAAGCTGTATGCCAAGAGTGAACGAGACATCGATTCACTGATCCACACTACCAGGCTATACAGCAATGACATTGGAATGTCGTTCGGACTGGAGAAGTGTAGTCGAATGGTAACGAAGAGAGGGAAGGTAGTCAGAACTGAGGGGATTGAACTACCAGAAGGCAACATTGCAGACATAGAGGACAGTTACAAGTACCTGGGGATCCCGCAGGCGAATGGGAACCATGAAGAGGCCGCTAGAAAGGCTGCAACCACCAAGTACCTGCAGAGGGTCAGGCAAGTCCTGAGGAGTCAGCTGAACGGTAAGAACAAGATCCGGGCCATCAACACCTACACCCTGCCCGTGATCAGGTACCCTGCTGGGGTAATAGGCTGGCCAAAGGAGGAGATAGAAGCCACTGACATAAAGACAAGAAAGCTCCTTACCATGCATGGAGGGTTTCACCCCAAGTCCAGCACCCTGAGGCTGTACGCTAAGCGGAAGGAAGGGGGCCGGGGACTGGTGAGTGTCAGCACCACAGTCCAGGATGAGACAACGAACATCCACGAATACATCGGGAAGATGGCCCCAACTGACCGAGTGCTCAGTGAATACCTCAGGCAGCAGAAACCCAAGAAAGAGGAGGGAGACGAGGAACCAGCATGGAAGGACAGGGCCCTGCACGGTATGTACCACCGGCAGATAGAGGAGGTGGCTGATATCCAGAAATCCTACCAATGGCTGGACAAAGCTGGACTGAAAGACAGCACAGAGGCACTAATCATGGCAGCACAAGAACAAGCTCTGAGTACAAGATCCATAGAGGCTGGGGTCTATCACACCAGGCAAGACCCCAGGTGCAGGCTGTGTAAAGATGCTCCAGAGACAATCCAGCACATAACAGCAGGGTGCAAGATGCTAGCAGGCAAGGCATACATGGAACGCCATAACCAAGTGGCCGGCATAGTGTACAGGAACATCTGTGCCGAGTATAACCTGGAAGTCCCGAGGTCAAAATGGGAGATGCCCCCAAGGGTGGTGGAGAATGACCACGCTAAGATCCTGTGGGACTTCCAGATACAGACGGACAAAATGGTGGTGGATAACCAACCGGACATAGTGGTGGTAGACAAACAGAAGAAGACGGCCGTAGTGATCGATGTAGCGGTTCCGAATGACAGCAACATCAGGAAGAAGGAACACGAGAAGCTGGAGAAATACCAAGGGCTCAGAGAAGAGCTTGAGAGGATGTGGAGGGTGAAGGTGACGGTGGTCCCCGTGGTAATCGGAGCACTAGGTGCGGTGACTCCCAAGCTAGGCGAGTGGCTCCAGCAGATCCCGGGAACAACATCGGAGATCTCTGTCCAGAAGAGCGCAGTCCTAGGAACAGCTAAGATACTGCGCAGGACCCTCAAGCTCCCAGGCCTCTGGTAGAGGACCCGAGCTTGAAGGATAAACCGCCCGCAGGGGCGAGATGGGTGTTTTTATATATGTAAAATTCCCCACTCGCCCCTGTGGGCGGTCAATCCTTCAAGCTCGGGTCCCTGGGAGCTTGAGGGTCCTGCGCATTATCTTAGCTATTCCTAGGACTGTGCTCTTCTGGACAGAGATCTCCGATGTTGTTCCTGGGATCTGCTGGAGCCACTCGCCTAGCTTGGGAGGCACCGCACCTAGTGCTCCGATTACCACTGGGACCACCGTCACCTTCACCCTCCACATCTTCTCGAGCTCTTCTCTGAGCCCTTGGTATTTCTCCAGCTTCTCATGTTCCTTCTTCCTGATGTTGCTGTCATTCGGAACCGCTACATCGATCACTACGGCCGTCTTCTCATGTTTGTCTACCACCACTATGTCCGGTTGGTTAGCCACCACCATTTTGTCCGTCTGTATCTGGAAGTCCCACAGGATCTTAGCGTGGTCATTCTCCACCACCCTTGGGGACATCTCCCATTTTGACCTCGGCACTTCCAGGCCATATTCGGCACAGATGTTTCTGTATACTATGCCGGCCACTTGGTTATGGCGTTCCATGTATGCCTTGCCTGCTAGCATCTTGCACCCTGCTGTTATGTGCTGGATTGTCTCAGAGGCATCTTTACACAGCCTGCACCTGGGGTCTTGCCTGGTGTGATAGACCCCAGCCTCTATGGATCTTGTACTCAGAGCTTGTTCTTGTGCTGCCATGATTAGTGCCTCTGTGCTGTCTTTCAGTCCAGCTTTGTCCAGGCACTGGTAGGATTTCTGGATATCAGCCACCTCCTCTATCTGCCGGTGGTACATACCATGCAGGGGCCTGTCCTTCCATGATGGTTCCTCGCCTTCCTCCACTTTCTTGGGTTTCTGCTGCCTGAGGTATTCACTGAGCACTTGGTCAGTTGGGGCCATCTTCGTGATGTATTCGTGGATGTTCGTTGTCTCATCCTGGACTGTGGTGCTGACACTCACCAGTCCCCGGCCCCCTTCCTTCCGCTGAGCGTACAGCCTCAGGGTGCTGGACTTGGGGTGAAACCCTCCATGCATGGTAAGGAGCTTTCTTGTCTTTATGTCAGTGGCTTCTATCTCCTCCCCCTGGCCAGCCTATTACCCCAGCAGGGTACCTGATCACGGGCAGGGCGTAGGTGTTGATAGCCCGGATCTTGTTCTTACCGTTCAGCTGACTCCTCAGGACTTGCCTGACCCTCTGCGGGTACTTGGTGGTTGCAGCTTTCCTAGCGGCCTCTTCATGGTTCCCATTCAACTGCGGGATCCCCAGGTACTTGTAACTGTCCTCTATGTTTGCAATGTTGCCTTCTGGTAGTTTGATCCCCTCCGTTCTGACTACCTTCCCTCTCTTTGTTACCATCCGACTACACTTCTCCAGCCCAAACGACATTCCGATGTCATTGCTGTATATCCTGGTGGTGTGGATCAGTGAATCGATGTCTCGTTCACTCTTGGCATACAGCTTGATGTCATCCATGTACAGGAGGTGGCTGACAACTGCTCCGTTCCGTAGTCGGTATCCGTAGCCAGTCTTGTCAATTATCTCACTGAGGGGGTTCAGGCCTATGCAGAACAGCAGTGGGGACAGAGCATCTCCTTGGTAGATCCCGCACTTGATGGTGACTTGTGCTATGGGCTTGAGGTTGGCCTCTAGTGTTGTCCGCCACATCCCCATTGAGTTCCTGATGAAGGCTCTCAGGGTCCTGTTGATCTTATATAGTTCAAGATCCAGGTGTGGGGCACTGAATCATAGGCCTTCTTGTAATCAATCCAGGCAGTGCACAGGTTGGTCAGTCTGGTCCTGCAGTCTCGGCTGACTGCTTGGTCTGCCAGTAGCTGGTGTTTTGCGCCTCTGGTATTTTTGCCCATCCCTTTCTGTGCCCCGCTCATGTATTAACCCATGTGCCTGTTCATCTTAGCCGCTATGATGCCTGACAGGAGCTTCCACGTGGTGCTGAGGCAGGTTATTGGTCGTTAGTTGGAGGGGACCGGTCCCTTCTGGGGGTCCTTGAGGATCAGGACTGTCCGGCCTTCGGTTAGCCATTCCGGGTGTCTCTCGTCAACTAGCAGCATATTAATATATATATTAATCTTTACAGTCACTTTTAAAGTAACTGAAACACCATAAATGGCTTTAAGGACAGACTCTGATCCTTGTCTTCACTGTTTCTTGTCCCTACTGTGAGTGCAAGCTTTTACCTCCTGTGCAGCTGCACAGCTATAACCACGTTAGATGCCGTAAGACTTGTATGAAACACCGTTCTTTTGAGAATACTGCACGAGGTACATTGCTCCCAAAAGATGCATTTACATGTGCTGAATGGCATTTGAGTAAAGCAAGCCTTTCCTAAATCTGCCATGTCCCAGGAGTCTGTTTTTGGGCTTCACTTCATTAAATGTAATAAGTGTGTAAGATCCAATTCACCTGAGCAATGTGGTTATGTTTCGAAACCTACATAAAAAATTAAAATTTTAAAGGAAAGCAAAACAGTTTCATTCTAAAAAAAAAAGCAGCACTCAGGAGACCCTCCAACAGCAGACTGTAAATTAAATACATCTCCCCCGTGGTAGGTAAGCGTGTGTATGTTGGCTGGCAGGCTGGTTAAGACATTGGCCATTACTGGGGTTTCTGGTCACGCCATTCTGCCTGCCATTATTACACAAACCATCACTCAGGCCAACTGCGTACATTATTCATGCCCCGGGAGGTTTGTCAGAGGCTGTGACTGCAGGTGCTGTGACAGAGCTCTCAATCACAGGCACCCACACCGTCTGCTCACCTGACCCCACCGTGACACAGCAACCCATGGTCCACCTCAGTTCAGCAGTGGAATCAGGTCCACAGCTGGGAGTAATTGACCTACCTCCAGTTAAGCTTATTCTAAACAGAAAATAATCTGAGACGTACCTTTAGATGGAATCCACGGGGGCTCTAAGATACCCCCGACACCAACAACAGCCAACGCCACACATATCAGCTAATGCCTGTCAACTTCAGCACACTGCTGTATAAAAGATAGCCAGGGGAATTTTATTAACTTGTTTGTTCTATTTCACAGAGCCACATAACTCCTGCTGCCATCACACGCACCAACACAGAACTTCTTAAAATGGCGTGAGCCTGTGAGCCAGGATGCGTTTTTCCACTCTGCTGCTCAGATGCTTCCTGTCATCCTTCATGGGGACGAGTAAAAATTCTAGTGGCACATCTTTCCACTGGCAAAGTGAAAAGTGGCCTGCAAAGCTATTTACCTAATTTTACTGCATTTGATAGATACATGTGATCTTTCACTGCCGCCCTGGTGCCCCGCACCCACCGCTCAGTCAGACATTAGAGGGAGTCAAGCTGAGCCGTCATCCGCCAAATGTGGTGCTATTTATGACTCTGCCTTTTTGATAATGTGAGTAAGGTCTGCCACATCTGAGCCATTTGTCCACAGTGTGATGCCACTCAGATCCTTGACGCATTACCTTACAGGGTGGCAAATCCAAGGCTGCTCAGTGAAGTCTGAAAAAAACAAAGAACTATACCTTCTGTAATTATTCTTTTATGGCAATCTTTAAGTGCACTTTCAGTAAGATGGCATTAAGCTACCCTTATGCTTTTTAAGTAGATAATCTGGATAGGGACACTTCCTTTGGCTTGGTACTCTCAGCTGAATTTTAGAGCTACCTTGTGTGTGACTGTAGGCGAAATGCAGTGGATAAAGTTTGTGTACAAGTGGAATTCAAATGTGGAGTTAATGAATGGTGAGAGTGCTGGAACCGAACGAGAGTAAAAATATTCTGTCAGTTTGAGGAGAAAATCTCATGCAAATTAATTAGTGATGAAACATGTGTCTCTTTCTTCCACCTGATACTCAGCTTTAGCAGAAACTAGAGTCTTTCAGATTCCTGCAGGATATACACATACGTTCAGACATTGCTGATCATCTTTTCCCCATTCTTGCCAGTCACTGTGTGTGGGAATTAGACAAACACTTTAACATGTATATATATATTCAAATGAAGCCCTTTTCAAATGATGTGAAAGCGCTATATTTATTTACTTAAGAATATATTTAATTAAATATATTTTTAGTTGCATTTCATAACGCTCTTGCGAGAGATGAGATGTTTACTTTACAAACCAGATTAAGACTTTAACAACTGAAAACAAAAAAAAAAAAACAGACAAAAACAGACAAAAAAATTTAACTACAGAATACAAAACTGTTTTTTTTTTTATGTAAAAAATGCTCCTTTTCCACTGGTGAAAATTAAATAGAACTGGTGCTAATATAATTTTCAGACCCCTCATAAGCCTCAAAGGCTAACGTCTATTAAAAACTGCCAAGTTCTTTTGAACTTCTACAGAGGAACAATGGGAAGGTTCATAGTTGAAAACATCAAACAAAGTTAAGGGAAGCATACCGCCCGAGATCAAAGGATCTGCTGTAGATTAATAAAACTGCCCTGAACATCATTGGCACCCATCTATTGAGCATTAGTGATACTGGTGAGAGGGCATTGTGTAGAGCCAAGAGGATGCTGAAAGATAATGCTAAAACCCTGCTCCAGTCTGGCAAGCAATACACAAGTATCTGCTGTGTACTGCCACACTTCAAAGCTTTCCTCAAGCTGAACTGAACTGAGACACTGAACTCATCATCCTCACTCCACTACAAATATTTTTTGTATTTAATATCATGATGTCCTTAAAAGCCTTGAACGTATGCGCTAAAATCCTGTATATATGGTATGAAACTTGCATATGTGGAATATGATGATATAATAATGAATGGAACTTTGGTCCATCGTTGCCTCCTGTTCAACAAGGTGACAGCCTTATTCTCCTCAGCTTTTGGAGATGCTTCTTCATGTTCTGACACATGGTTGAACTGGAAAAGCTCTTATTAAGAGCTGGTCATATGCTGGACTATGTAACGGGTCACTTTGCAAAGTGTGAAAATGAGAGTGAAGTTATGAATTGCTACATTTCTTAATAGCATGCACTTCTATTCCTGGTGAGGTGGCGCGATGCCAGCATTACTATACAGGAATGAAAATGTAAAGAAAATTAGACAGATGGCTTCATAACGATGTCAAGTGAAGCTTTTATGTGTTGTTTAACTGTGATCTGTAAACTGTAAACCAATCTAATGATATTAGGCATTTCAACTTATCCGTCGTCAGGCTGATGACGCTTAAAAAAGCCAAAATTGTGATGTTTTTAATAGTAACAGTAACATATATTTTACAAATCATTTAAAAATATACATGTTCTCTCTTTAATGGACACAGATATGCAATCCTGTACTGATTTGTGTGACCTCTGTATGTCTGCTACACCTAAATCTTTAATGTTTTCTCAGGTTTATAGAATACCCACATGCATCCGATGATTGTGAATATCATGTTGAGGTTTGTTTAACCTGAGTGCATGTTGGACTCATTTATTAATATTTATTAGTAAATGAAAAGAGAAAATACTCATATATTCTATATGACTCTATATAGCAAAAATCATGACGTCTTATAAATATGTCACTTCTCTATTACACTTTAGTTAAAAACAAATTATGTGTCCTCGTCGGCTCATACAAATGCCCTTCCACAGCAGAGGGGCTGTAAAGTAATGAATGTATCGACTTCTGCGGCATGCTCTTAGTGTCCATCTCCACCACTATAAGCAGGGATTAACTTCCTCCTAATGAAGGGCAATTCAGTGCTGTATTAGGACCAATAGATGCCAACATGAAGACCTTACATCCCCCACCCTGACAATTACAGTGCTCCGGGATTAGCAGGAAAGTTGTGAATATGTCTGCAGAATCCTAAATGAAGGCTGTGCTGCACAGCACAGTTTGCACACAAACACGTGCAAGTATGAACCACCACCCGCAATCATATTACCTGACATCTACCAAAGTTGAAGCTACATTTTACAGGTGCACACAAGCAACAAATGCAGACACAAAAGATCAATGACTTCTTCCTCTGAGCTACCGTTTCGTAGCTTTGCTAATGGCTTATAACACATCAGAGTGACAGCATCACAAACACACAACACTCAGCTACTTCTCAGTTACCTCCACTCTGTCTCACACAGCTCACACAGCAATGGTCGTGCCTGTATGAAAGCCAAGATTCAATGTGTGTTGCTTCCCCATCTGCTACATGGATAAATTATGGGATAGCATAATTAATTCCTGTCAGTGTGACGACAGCATTGATAGGTCTTACAAAAGCAAATTTACCACATTGGCAAGCATTAAACTAAGCCAAGGATTCTGTCTGTTAAGTAAAAGGTTGTTTTAAATCCTTTATAGGATTGTCATGTTTAGCTCTGTAGTTCCCAGCTGGGGGCTAAGTCCATTCAAAAAGTCAAAAGAGAAACCTAAGGGGCTTGAGAAGATTAATGAGGTTCACTAGCGTCAACTAATATTCCAAAGGATATATTAAAATATATCATTGGTAACTGCACTCCAGAATAACCCGAGATTTTTTTAAAATCAAATCAAATGATTTTTGTTATTTAAGAATAAATTATACTTAAAACAATTTAAATGAGTTTAAGAAAAACTAGAATATGTTAAGGCTCGGGGTACTTTGTCACAATGTCATAATGTCTTCAACAATAACCATATGAAATGGCCACAGCATCAGTTCAGAGTCAAGCGCAGCCCCAGTTGCAATAAACTCATCTAAATGTAGGGTACAGTAGTTAAGTTGCTTTAATGTAAGTTGATTTAATGTAAGTTGATTTAATGTAACTTGATTTAATGAGCGTCCTATCTGTTGTACTTGATGCCTGATCTGTTCTGTAGAGGATACTCCACCTCTCCATGTATCATCATATGTGTTCTACATTTGCCAATGGAGGCCACAGAACAGTGAAAAAGTGGAAAATATAAATTTTAGCAGATAAAATAACCTTCTTTTTCATCTTCCTTTGACTGTGGTCCTAACTGAATTAAAGATTAGGCACCTAGAGTTTCTCTAATCATTAAAAATTCCAACATTTAAACAGGGCAGCAGGAAGCATCATACTCTATGTTTAAATCTGTTTTTCAATCTGAAATCTTCCTTGTTGTTTACATCACCTCACACCTTGTTTAATCACATCTTTATAACAGCTGCTAAAAGGCATCGCCAGTTGAAAGTGAATAAAACCATTTGATGACTTTATACAGAAAGCCTCTTTGATGCAACAGCTAATAACCACAGACATGAAAAGGCCTTTGTGACAACGACACATTCAACATCAAGAAAATACAGCTTTTTTCTGAAGGGGTTCAACTTAATTAATTATTTTTTGTGTGTAAATGTAAATCTTAAAAAGTAACTGCTATAATAAGAGCATTTAATTGCAGTGAACAAAAACTAGTTTTCCCCATATACTATAGTGGGGGAAAATGCTTAACTACAAGTGCATTAAATCTCTTCAGCCAGAACTTTATTTTCCAACACACTGTCTCTTTCTACTAAAGCTATACATTTAGCTCAATACCACACAAACATGCTAGCCAACTAGTGAGGCAGTTTGCTTTAAAGCAGCCCTGGCAGAAGACGGATGAAACAGCTCTACCTGCTTCGGCTGCTTTAAGATACCGATGTTATTACTTTCTGCAGTGCACTGTTCCCACACAATAATGGTGCTTATGCATAAATGATAATCACATTTCCTCACTATAGCCCTCATTGACATCCATGTGACAGCCTCTGCGCTTATGTATAAATGATGTTCACATCTATGTAGGTGTTACTCACTAACTCATAACACGGCCCCTTATTCCTCACTTTTATATAAATCCTTTTCTTCAACTATGTGCAGCATTACATGTATAATGCCTGCTCAAACTGACGTTAATTTAACACTTGTGTGCAATTCTTTACTCAAGGCTCAAGTCATAATATTGTAGTTTAAGAGTTAATTGACACAGCAGCCTGTGATTCTTAGGGAAATCCATCACACAGGAGGCAGATGAATTTTTAATTTCCTCTAGCATGATAGATTTTTTTTTTTAAAAGAGGGGTCGTAAACATTGAACCTGGAATGGCAAACAAAAGGCCTTTTCCTTTACACAATGTCCCTACCAGCGAGCTAGTCTGCATTCATAAAATCAGCATTTACAGTCATCTGTCTGCTGAGGTGAAAGTGTACACTAATGCTAATTGGCTTCAATATGGCATAAAACAAGGCTTTTATCTAACTCATGCACTCCTAATCATGCTGCCCTGTAATAACAATATCAGAAATCAAATTAATAGTGAGAACAGGTCTTGCTGTGGGCAGACAGGGTAAGTGGGGAGAAATGTCCTCGAACTGAGATGAAATGCAATTTGGACTGAAGACGAAGGCAAGGGGAAATATTCTGAGGGAATTGGAGCAAGCATATGTCTCCAACGAAGAAAACGTCAGGTCCTGTTAATCTTATCTGAATGGCTGCCTGCTGACGTGGATTTAATTTTACACAAGCGCATGTCTGCTAGCTTGTGTGAGTGCACACCAGGCAGACTGTACACACACACACACACACACACACACACACACACACACACACACACACACACACACACACACACACACACACTTTCAGATATAATTGCAGTTTAACTTAAAAGTGCTAAACTAAGCAATAAAAAAAAGGGATAAGACAAAAATACGAGTAAAAGCACAACATTCAGAACATTCACTCACTGGCCACTTTATTAGGTACAGTGCTCAGTAATCGAAATATTTAATTAGCAACTCAGATAACTCATATAACAGAAACCCAACATATGTAGACATGTAGACACGAAGGTCAAGATGACCTGCCGAATTTTAAACTGAGTATCAGAAAGGGGTAGAAAGGTGGCATGGTTGTTGATGCGACTGAGTTGACTTCTCTGTGTCACGATGTGGGATGGACTCAAGCGCAGACGAGGCAGCTAAAATACAGTTCCGTTTATTGCTATACAACACCAGGTGCGAATATATACAGGTGAGAGGGCAGGGGGAATGAAGGGCACAGGGGAATCCGGAAAAGGAGCTCTTCACACACGAGGGGCTTCACAAAACACAGCACACCAGCAACCTTGCACACCCAGGGCTCCAAGGGAAACGGAGCCCGCAATGAGCTCCGCCCCGGCAAGACACGGCAAGCGTGAGAGAGGTAGATGTAAACAAGAAACATATGTAGCCAACCTGAGTCAGCCGGGCAGACACGGGGAACATGACACTCTGAGTTTTTCGGTCATCTGTCTGCAGTTTTTCCCCAAGAGGGTCACGGACCCCCTATTGATCCTCTATCTAATCACACGGGCCAAGGTGTGAAAACAATTGTGGGTCACAATCAGCCAAGGTTTCGCATGAGCCCCTTGTGAAACCTAGCCCCACCCTATCATGTGATTTACTGAGGTCAAATGGCCCAGGATGCCCGGGACACCAACTGTCTGCCATCTTTAATCCAGTTTTGAGATCCCTTCCCAGATGCCTTAACGCCCACTCACATCCTGGGCCACACCTTGGCTCGTATGAGGTAGAGGATCAGTAGGGGGTCCATGACCCTCTTGGGGACACTCCCATAGGGCTTAAAATGTGGGATTCTCCACCAATTGCTCTTATAACAGGTGAAATGTCTTCAAGAAACCTAAAGAAGTCCAGACACTTTTCTTTCCAAGCTCCTTAGACTACGATGACCTGGATGACTGAGAACCTTCACAGACAATGAAGGGTCTTCTAAATATTAAAGAGGCCCCAACCCAATAGTAGCAAGTTGTAGCTAACTGACTGGTGAGAGAATATTAACAAATTAGAACGTATGTTTGTATGTTAATCTGCTGACTTAGCCCCTTGTGGCAAAGGTCCATGTTTTAGGGGCTTTCAGTGTAGCCAGCAAATACCTGGATCAAGACTCCTTGTTCCAGCCACTGATTATTGTTTACTAATGCACAAAACAGATAACACAAAGATAAATCACTGACAGCTGACGATTTTGAGATTGTCAAATTTTTAAACCTACACTGTTTACCTCTACCCAACCAAAGCCTGCTCAAATATTAGTGGTCAATAGAACTTAGATTATAAGCAGAGTACAAACAGAAACCTGAAAGGTCTGGGTGCAGCTAATCTGGTCCCTTGTCTATAGATTTGGCATATTCATATGGTGCTATGTGTTTAATTTAATTAGTTTAATTAACAGTTTCCCTTTTAATTTTTTTAAATGGTACATTTCTACTATTCTCTAAATGAAGTGGGTTATCTTTGTTGTACTTTCTGTTTTACTGTTTTGTTCTCTCTCTGTGTGATTTTTGCATTTTCAGTTTTTGCTGCGTGTTGATAATGTGTTTTGTTAAATGCATTTTCATTCTGATCATTTTTGCTGTGGTTTCTTACATCTTGTTATTCTGTTTTGTCAAACTTGTTGTGGTGTGCACTCTGGGCCACCATAAGGTGCGTGTGTGTAAAGCATCTTCTTCACAGACAATGACCCACACCTCACCACCCACCCACCCTTCCACCCAGTTTACACACAGCAATTCTTTGTTCCTGGAATGGGAATGCTGAGATGCAGTAAACATAAACAGCATACCCTTCCCTCCCACATATTCCCATACCAGCATTAAGATGAACAACCACCCATTTACCCATTTACAATTCAGTACAACTTACAAGCACATACACGCACCAGAAGAACAAGTAAAGACAATTCTGTCGGGAAGCTATATCTGTTTCTCCGCCACCCTCATACGCATCATTCTCAGAGGCGACAGGCAAAGAGAGTCAGGGAGAGATAGTACATGCTAAGTGAAATGGGAAATAAAGGAGTGAAGAGGAGGAGTGGGAGATGTGACAGCAAAAGGGAGACTAGTGAGAAGAGGGAGAGGATGATAGCGGAGTGCCACATTCACTCATCCTCAGACCTGCTCCTCTGCTCAGGAGCCATGCCTCTGGAGGACACCACAGACGCCCAGCAGCCTCAGGCTCATCACAACATGCAGGACCTTAAGAAAGGGCTGAGAACAAGAAAATGAAAGAGGACCGCAGAAGATTTGAATCAAAGTAAAGATAAGAAGATCAGACTGTGACAGGGGAGAAGAAGAGTGGAATTAAAGAGTGATGGAGAGTGAAAAGGTGGAAAAAAGGAAAAGGGAACGCGATGCTCCCAGAAGCCAGTGTGGTGGGTCTTTGAGACTGTGACACACTCTGGGACATTCATGGTGGCAAATAGGCTAAGCTGCCTTGAACATAGATTAGCAGGGAGCCACAGCAACAGTATGTGATGTTAACACTGAGCTCTGTAGTGCTGCTTCGAGTGTTTATCTGTGGTTACGCTGTTATTTTAAAACCCTTAAAGCACTAATGTGACCTCTTTAGCCCATTAAAGAGGAAGAATCCTATGCTTTTGACTTTAACTGATCAAACACACACATCCACACATGTGCAACAACACTAAGTACAATAATCTTTTCTGGCATCGTTGTATTTTTTACTCAGTTGTATATAACATTTTTATTCTATTTTTATCTTATTGTATATTTTATTCTACTGTATATAGTATTTTATTTTATTCTATTCTGTACAGTTGTGTACTGTATTGATTCTTATTGTATTCTAATTTTTGCTTCATAACTTTTGCACTGTCCACTTCCTGCTGTGACAAAACAAATTTCCCACGTGTGGGACTAATAAAGGTTATCTTATCTTATCTTATCTTTTGGTTTATTATCTTGATATGAAACAGAAAATTATACAACAATAGGTAATGTGGTAGTAGGTGGGAAAATATTGGAATTTCAGGTGTAAACCTCAGGAAAACATGTTGATGACTACTATTCATGCTACTTTGTTGTTTGGGATAGAGCAGCCTGGGTGCTCCCCCATTAGCTCATTTTTATGCACAATGTGACACAAGAGAGCAGAAACGTGGAGACAGGGTAATTTCAGTAGCTGACACGTTGGGAAAGAAGCTTATATGTATAGCTGACATATTTTTATTTTACTTCTTTTTTTAATCAAAGTAGCGGACCGCACTTGCAGAATGCCAATCATGGGCTCAGACTATAATGCAGCAGCCCACAGATAACAGAGGGGGAGAGAAAAAGCGAGCAAAATTTCCATCGCTGACAAAGTATAGCAGTAAACCCTTTCTCAAATGTCTTTTAGCAAGATAGCAGGCTGTAACTCTAAAACCACATCTCTTATGTGCAGCAGCCAAAGCAAGGCAATATTCCCTCATGGCACACCAGTTGGATGACTGAGTGAACTATTTCCCTGCCAAGGCAGGGCAGTGGGCTGGCCGCATAATCCTCATTGTGTATTTACAAACCACCTTCTGCCTTTTTTCTGTCTTTTATAACCTTGTCTAAGCTGGCCCCTTGTTCCCTGACTTCCTCCTGTGGCTCTCTGATGTGACGACTGGGCTGAAACTCCGTAATTTGGAGTTAGAGATAAGGGCAGGGAAAGGATGTAACTCCTGGTTAGACAGTGATTGAACTGGCTCTAGAGGGTGACTGCACGGCAGAAACCTAAGACCCATTTATTTAAGTCAGAGAAGCCTGGAACGATGGGCCTTCAATAACTGAGTGTGGGTGGACACGGTTATCAAATGCATATAGTAGAGCTTCGTGGAAAGCAAGAAGGAAAATAAAAGGATGCATAGATTACATGTTTCTAGTGTGAGTCCAATTTATGTGCTAAACCTACAGGGACATATTTTCATTCAGGTAATTTAAAGGTTTTCTGGAGTTGAGGAGAAGGCAACAAAATTTAAAAACCTGCGATGAAAAAGGGGGAAATGGAAACAAAAAAGGAGATGAGAACAGATGCATTAAACTATTAACAAACTCCATGTCCATTCATCTTCTTTTTTAACTGCATTTAATTTGTCTATAATGGTTTAACGGCACCCACCTGGAGAATTAGCTCAGCCAGCTGTTCGTCTTGATGCACCCAACATTTGCATAACACCACACATTGGAAATGTGCATTCATTTGTCTTTTTTTTTCACTATTTACCTGAAGAATTCAGTAGAATATATACAAATCTGAATTTAGAAAGTTAAAATAATGGGCAGAAATGGAAGTTTAGAGACGTATTATGCAGAACTAGTTCAACGTGTCAACTGAGACAGGGTAGCGAGGTCACCAGCAGACCTCAGAATTCAGTGGACACTAGCCTAAAATTACAAAAGTATAACTGTGACATAAATATGAATCCTAACTTTTTTTTGCTAACAGAGCAAGCTATAAACAGAGCACTAATATATTGTCCAAAGACAATGTGACGACTGTAGTAGCAAACTATCTGTGACACATCTAGTAAACCAGTCTTCCGATTCTAGATTGGTTTCTGGTCTCTGTTTTTTTCACTGAATACTGCTAAGCTTTTCATTGTTTTAGCAGCTAGTTTACAGTGAGTTTATTAGGGTTTTCTAGGTGCTGCAGCTGGAAGCATAGTTGGCCATGCATTCTTGTTATATTCCTGTAGAAAAGCAAGGTTGTTTAGTGCCTATGTCATTTTTCAGTTAAATCACTGCCCTGCAGCAACAACTTCAGTATCTATAGAAGAATTTCTGTTTTAAACCTATGAGGTACTGGCTGGACAGAAGGTTGTTAAATTGACAATGATTCAGACCTCTGGCCTACATGAAATCAACAATTCAGACAACCACTCTTGACAACTGGCAAAATAGTGCTACCTTTTGCAAAATACAGTGAAATATTTCAAGGCTTCTCCCTTCTTCTTTACAATTGTTACACTTTGGAAAGCTATTCAGTGTGCTGTATGGTTAATAACCCTGCTGTAGAGGGTTGCAAGGGCCTAAAGTCTGTGCCAGCTGCCGTTGGGCAAGAGGCAATGTAACTCCTAGACAAAGTGCCAGTCCATCCCAGAGCTACTGTAACACAAGGACACAGCCTAACCTGTAGGCTCACGCTCACATTTATGGCCAATACAGAATTACCAGTTAACCTACCTACTATGCACCTCTGTACTGTAGGAAGAAGCCAGAGTACCCTGAAAAAACACAAGAAGAACATGGAAAGTCCACACAAAAAGGCCCAGTTAACTATCAGGCTTAAACCCAGAACCTTCTTGCTGTGACAGTGCATCACCATGGCACCCCGTCAAACTAGTCAATAGGATTAAATTAAAAAAATAAATAAATAAATTATCAACCGCCTAAAGATATCTCCTGTACCCTCTGGCATCTCTGTTTGTGCGGTTGAGAGCGAGTGTGTGTGTGTATTGCACGCTTGGATGGAGAAAATGCCTCTTTACATGAGAAATGCACACATGACCAACTCCAGAAGTAACAAACAAGCATAACAAACAATTCCAAAAACAAGACTACATAATCTCAAATGTCTGTGCTTCTCATGCCAGAAAAATTCAAAGGCAGCAGTAGTTTTATAGCATGCTTGATAGTTACCCAGCGGTGAAGACGTGATTGACGTGGCTGCAGGATCTGAGCCTCCTTGAAATCGAGCCAAGCCTTCCGTGGCTGCCCTGCTCTGGTGAAGGGGGAGGAGGGGGGAAGGCCTGGCTGTGGAGGAAGGACAGAAGCAGCAGCAGCAATCTCCTCACACGGGTGAAACCTACAATACATGAGACAGGGTCAGAAACTGCTCCCCAGTGGACAGAAGGAGATTTGATATGAAGCTGAAAAAAGACACATCATTTAACAGATGTCTTTTGGAGTTTAATCCTTTATTGACATTGGGCCAAATGCCAAAGATCCCGTCCCTCCCTCAGTCTAACCAATCCCACCCCCCTCTCTTTTTTTTTTAAACAAGCCCAATGACATTCAGACCTGGGAGCAAAGCAGAAACAGCAGAGGTTTTAAAACATGTCAACACTGAACATAAAGCAAAGGTTGCACCCAACCGTTGAGCGAGATAGACAGAGCAAGGTGGTCGGATTGTAAGTCAGTAAACCTCTATGACTCCAGCGTGGTTGTTCGGTTGTTTATTATCGGCAGAGAGCACACTCGGGTCTGGAATATAGGACTACTGAGACACTGGGTGCTGGCCACTGGCAAGAAACAGGGAGCAAGGCGTTGCACACGGAATGCCAATAAGTATCTCCTCTCTTCCAAGAGATTTCATTTTCGACTCTGCCACAAAACTGCCCTGCAAAGGAACTCTATCATGGCCTCGGGTTAGATAGGAGTGTTAACATTAACTGTAGTATTTTCTCTAATTCTGAGCCTCATATAGTGACTAGCAATAAACACCACATTAGTTTGCTTTACCTGTTTGGCTGAGTACAGAGAGACATAGAAGCAGCTTTACCAAAAAAGAAAAAGAAAAAAAAAATAACAGGAACACATTTTGAGAAATTTTGCCAGCAAACAGGTTGTCTTAGAGGTGTGTCACATTTCCAATAAATCTAGCGATGGTTCAGTGCAGAGGTTGGCAGAAGAAAGAGAGCACTCCCTAACAGTTCAAAACAGATATGAAAGTTTAATTCCAAGCTGGAAGCAAGCAGCAGGCAGAAAGGGAATGAGCTGAACTATTTTCAAAGAAGTGGCATTCATAATTCACATTATAGTTTTATATGAGGAAGCAGAATATTCCTTTAGACTGTTTCTGTGCCTGTAGTACATCTACAGCATTGATGGCTGCACTGTAGCCACTATGTGTTTGTGTAGGAAGGCGTGTTTGTTTATATTCGCTTGAGTGACAGAATATTTCATTGGTTTAATAGACTCAATATGCTAAATTTCTGCGCAGCATCCTGGAGGGTGTCAAAATGAAAGCTACATGAAATAACTGCACCAACAACTGCTGGAGACAATGTGAGGGACAGTTTTCATTTTCCAATAAGACAGCCAGAATCCAGCACAACGGCTACATTAGACTCTGAATCTCAATAAATTAACTATCTTTGTTTGCTAATAAAGAAATGCAATAACGTGGGGATATTAATACGATTAAACAGTGTCATGGATATCCATGTAGTTACAGCAGGACCAGCTAGACAGAATAAACACAGCGTGGAATAAATAAAATGTTCAATACATGCATCCATGTGTGCACAAATAAACCCTGACAATACAACATTTAAAACTATACAGAGCTATTACCGCAGTATTCCCCACCTCAACTGTGAAACTGTTAAATGTTAATGAAATGTAAAGACAACAGCAAAAAGAGAGAAAGGTTAATCAGATCTGAAAATGTCAAATATCTCGAACTACAGAGATATAAGATGCACACAGACATCCACATATTATGCAACTAAATCTACAAGGACATCTGCTTTTGCCACTGAGAAAAAGCCTGGATAACAACACCTGTGCCACTTTTAACTGAATAAAAAATGAAGCCATGAAACCATAACCGCATTAATGGCAAAAACAGACCCCTCACAACAAATAATCACTTTGTGAATTAGAACATTAAACCATACGAAATCACTGAGCCTTCTTAATACTGGAGATGGAAAACAGTGCTAATACTGCACATGATAGATTTTGTAAGCGGCATAAGTAAAAGCAAGCTTTATTTTGCTTCATCCTTCCTATATAAAAATACAAAAACAAAACCAAACAATGAAAATAGAGAAACTCCATATAAAGAAATGCAGCGTTTCAAGCTCAGTTGGTTGCCTGATTTAGTTGACCCTCTGCCAGACCTATGCCTTGAGGCAATTTTCACATGTTTTTGTGTACAATTTTTTATTTTTTTTTTACCATTGAGTGGTAAACACTGGCACCTCACAGCAAGGAAAACAATCAGTCGGCTGGAGCTGGTAGAGTTTATCTGTTTTCTCCGGGTGCTTCAGTCCCCCCCACAATCCAAAGGCATGCATATTAGTATCTTTTGTTTTTTCGTTAACCTTTCCGCTGCTCCCTTTATCACAAACAGACGCCACAGAAGGTAGTGCTGCATATTTGATTTGGCAGATGCCATTCTAGGGATCTTTTGCTGGTAAGGCAAATGTGTAAACCACCACACAATGGAGCCTGTGTTTCTTAGGTTAACTGGTGATTTTAAATTGCACATAGATATGAGTGTGGATGGTTGTCTCCCTCTCTGTATGCCCTACAATAGACAAGTGATGCATCCAGGATGAATGCCACCCTCCCAACAGCCTTAGTGGATACATAGATAAGGAACTTTTATCTAAAAACTTAATTTACCTAATGCATCTCATTAGCCATCTTATTCTTGTTATTGGTAAATACGCTTGAAAAGCTAAACATAAAAAAAGCAAATGTCATGACTTAATACAATTATACCTCTTTAGCTGATAGCTTTTAGGGTAGGCTTGGTCATTCACCACAAGGTTTACCATGGTTCTGTGAGCTAATGCTGGTATGGCCTACAGCACTTTCTCTTCATGCTGGACATGGAAAATAAATTCCCTGATGCCATTCTCGCTTCTCACAGTGAGAGAGTAACCATAGTAGGCATTGTGCTGTGCAGAAGTGCCACTTTGACCCAGTGTTCTTTAAAACAAAAATATAAATGAGCGTTTATATTTTTTTTAAACTCAGCTAACCTTTGTTGCTAAGCAAATACAGCCACCATGCTGTTACAAAAGCACTCTGGAAGATCGACACTATCAGCTACCCTTCACCGCAGTGTTGGAAAATTAGCAAAAGAAAATACTGTCATTGCCTTTTGTTTCAACATTCACCATATTTGAATCACTATGTTTGATCATGTCCAGGTCAACCAGTAATACATTTCTTGTTCATCCATGTGTTACTTTAAATTACCAACTGATTTTTCAACCAGCCACTTAATTTAACACTGCTGGTGACCAAATAATAGGGTATTTTTCTTAGAGTATGGAATGGAAACACTATCAACTTTAATATATAATCTGTAAAAAAATTTAATAGGACTCGGACAAGAACTAGGGCAGCAGATCATAACCCAGATCACAGCCTTTAGAGATCTTTTTTTTTTAATCTATTGCTGTAACTAGACAGCTATTTACGATTGTGGATAAAAACCCCATGTGGCTGACTAACCCTTTCATTCATAAAATGCGTGTCCTACAAACCCAATAAGAAGGCTGCTGGAAAGATATCGTGTACAAATTTAGACAGCAAAAGATATTTGCAGTATATGTATGTATTTATTCATGTATTTTTTTGATAGACTTTTTCATCACCATGACCTGTATGTAATTACTAGTTTTCTCTCAACAGCACTTTGGTGCCAGCAGCTACATACTTTAAAAATATATTTTTTTCATTTTTCCAGTCAATTGAGTCAATTTTCAAAGGGAACCTCTGCATATCTCTTTATTTCTTGCATATGCATATGCTAATCTTTTTAGCAGGTTTGTACATTAACTTTATTTATTTTTAAAAAGAGTCAAGTGTGGTATGTAAATAAGATCATTCAATGCATAAACAACAGAGATATTTATGTGGAGCGACCTCAGAAACAGTCCTGAAGCACCTGCCATTTTCATAGTAGAACAGAGTCCTTTTTGAAATATTGAGAGCAAATGCTTGGCTTGGGGCAGAAAGACTGTACACAGCTTTTTCAGCCCACAGCAAAGTCCAGTATCCAATCATGAAAATACGGCAGCTTTTTCACTTGGCAGAGGTGGGTAAGTTGGTCTAGCAATAAAAACAAAATGTGACAAAGTGCAATGGAAACAGACATTGCAAATTAATGTGGACATACATGAAGCATATGATTTATCTGTCACTCACACTCCCACTTAACTGGAGAAACACTGGCAGACAAAAACATCAGATCTGTGCAGCATACTGAGAAAACTGCAGACTTCCCAAAACTGTTAGACTTCTTCTTTAGCGCCCCAGTTCTTAACATTTGCAGAAACAGAGATGTGTGGAATCATGATTGCATTTGAATTTGACTTTTTCAAACTTATTTAAAAACAAAAAATGTGATAATAACCTCAAAATCAAGAATGACACTTAAAACAGTAGAACAGACCGATATAAAAGCATTCATAGATTTAGGAGCTACTTTGTTACAGGTACACCTTGTTAGTATCAAGTTGGACCCACTTTTGTCTTCAAACTGGAAAACACTCTGGTCCATATTGATAATGATAACATCCCACATTTGCTACACATTCATGATGTGAATCTCCCATTTTGACACATCCAAATGTACTCTGTTGGATTGAAATCTGGTGCCTGTGGAGGCCATGTGAGTAGTGAACGTACTGTCACGTTAAAGAAACAAGATTATTTGAACTTGAATCGGCACTATATAAATAAAATTGAATTAAATTGAATTAAATCGACATGGTTAGAAACAATATTCAGGTATATGACAAGTGTAGTGCTCCTTTCTGTAACTTTACTTGTGTTTTATTTCTGTTTTGAGAGAGCTATTTCACAAAAATGCCCAGAAGACCACACGCCTACTACAACTAACTCTTCAATTTCTCCTCAGATTGCAATAGTTGGGCTCCCAGTGGACAAATAAACATTGATTTATTTTATCAATTACTTCATTGTTGGCAAGACATGTTCTGCTATTGGAAATCCAGAAAATTCAGTGGCTCAGAGATCTTCTGTCATTTTTAAAAACGGAAAAGATTACACATACAGTTAGAAGTAGCATGAAGAGGTTCTTTGCAAAATGGCAACCTGCCCTATCTTATAATTCTATAAAGCATCTTATCTTTGGTGGGTAGAACACTTAGTTCTCTTATAGAACCATAGAGGGGCTTAAAGTTACACTGTTAAGCTTTATAATAATGTTAGCCATCATTGTGTTTGTTTGCTAAGATAAACCGTCTGGCATTAACAACCACGCCACATTCAAGGTCTCTTTAAATCACCTTTTCTTCCCCATTCTGATGCTCTGTTTGAACTTCACCAAGTTTTCATGGCCATGTCTACTTGCTGCCACGTGATTGGTTGATGAGAATTCCATGTTAATGAGCAGCTGAATAGGTACACCTAACAAACTGTCCTGTAAGTGTATGTTTCCTGTACTCCAGATATTTTTTGCGTCATGAAAGTGGTCGAGCCAAATCTTGTGTCAATGACGGATACGTACTGACAGCGAGCTAGATAAACAGACAGCCAGACGGAGTGATGGTTAGACCTTAAGTGCAGCTCTGTCACTCATTCACAGAAGTACAGCGCTGACACTAACACGATGTGTTACTGAATACTAACATTCCCTGTCTGTTTCTTCTTCACTTCCCCTGTGGCCACCCCACTGACCCTCAGCATTTAGCCGCCTCAAACAACAACATTTCAAAGGGGATTCAGTGCATTCAGGCCTTCAAGTTGTCAAAGCGTCTCACTCTTCAAGGTGGGTAAGGGGCACTCACTGCCTTGGGCCATTTTCACACATGCTCCTGCCAGCTTGCCCTTACCAATATAGGGGCATGAGTGTTTAGTAGTGTAGCTTCAGTGGCTGCTTGTCAATATAAATAGGACAGTGAAGTGGAATTCAACCTTAGAATTTGACACAGTTTACGATCTACAGTTTTATTCACCCATGTCGCACTCATGCTAGTTGGACAACGAGGGACTTTTGATTGGAAATAATTGTGCACCCTTCAAATGTTGCATTCATGTTTGAGAGAGATGAATGGAAATGTTGAGATGTGCACATGGATGGAACTAATTATATCAAACTTAATTAAAATCTGTTTTTTTGGTCACCAGCAATAACACAGTGCCTTTCAACAAGGAGAATGGGATGTTTATGCATGTAAACACGGTACAGCATAATACGGGGGGGGGGGGGGGGAGAGAAGAAAGATAAAACCTTTCTTTTATGAAGTATTGGGCCGGTGGACAAAAATACAGGAATATTGAACTACAAAATGTAGAATCAGAGGAAAAACTGAATGACAGATGAATAAGCTGGATATCCTTTATGCTGAGACAGAGAGTAAGACAGATAAACACTGAAAACACTCAACAAGACATCCCAAGAGCACAGCAGGAGTTTTAGTCCAATATTTCCCATCAACTGGGTGGAATGAGATATGAAAAGCTGGGAGGACTGACTGTCATTCACACTCATTTACAAGCATGTCAGCATTCCCATAGCATGTCCCTGCAGTCAGAATTTGGAGGGGAAAAGATATCCTTACCAATATATAGATCAAAAGGGTCACAAACCACACTAAGTCATTTTCACACACACCATAGTGCAGAATTTCTCTAAACACTGATCAGAGGAGCTATATGCAAGAATGCAAATGTCTGACTCAGTCAAATCAGATATTAAACAGTCTTCACCCTTCCAATTCCCTGCAACAAGTCTGTGTGAGCATGGTGAATGTAATTTTCTGCTGAATTCAAAGCGAGCCAGTGCATGTTATGAGTTCTTACACCTGCAAACCTACAAATGGAGTATTTCTAGCAGTGAGAACCTGTCTGTCTCGTGTTGGGTACTGCATGTGAGGAAGGGTAACTGGGACAATGTCCTCACCAGATTCTCCTGAAATTGCCTGAAGTTCATGTGTGAAAATGGTAACGTAATCTCTGCATACTTACTAGTCTAGAGCTATGTTGTATTACAGTTACACTGCACACAGACCAGCCAAAAACAATAAAAACTGAGCCACTTAGCTGACCTCCAAGTCTACTGTATTGTAATGACTGTAGCTTCACTATAATGTATAGTTAAGATAACATTATTGCCAACTAACTTTTTTTCTGCTGAGCTAAACTTAATAGTGCCAGCAGTGCAGGTTTGTCTTCTGGATCATGGCTTGAAAACATTATCGTTTTTCCAAAGCTTTTTTTTTTCCAGTTTAAGTGAACTACATTTATTGAACTGCAGTTAACTGTATTCCCTAGCAGGGCAGTTAAATAGTTTCTTTTAGAGTATTGAGAACTGCTGTGCAATCCTCTCCTTTGACTTGATAAAAAGAGTAAATAAAGCAGAGTACAAAAACCCAAAACTACAACAACTGCAACGAAGTTATAAGCAATAAGAGTAGAAAGGTGCACTAAAATAGCCATCAAACCAGTCTTGTGGTCTTTTTTCTTGATCTGGCCCTTTTAGTTTCAGTCAAGGAAAGTTTTATGGTTCTTCTAAGTAATTCCATTAAAAAAAGATGTTTCCAACTTGCAGGTACCATAAAGAAGGTCCATAAAGATTATTTTTTTATTTCTGTGCTGGCCAGTCAAGGTTTTCAGCACCAGTTCAATACCTGAACCATCCAGAATCAGTGTCGGGCCAATGCTTTTGACATTGAAGGGGAACAAATCCTTCCATCTGTGGCTGCAGTTATAGCAGAATCTTACTGCCCATAGGTCTGGAAATAGATGTTCAACATTCACTCAGTGTGTGCATGTGTAATCAGATACTTGTGGCTATACAATCAAGTGGCTGCACATGACATTTCCTGCAGTCCCATTTTAGTTTAGTTGTGAGTAAAATTGTGAGCATAGTAAACACCTGTGTCTGCAGTGTGCCTAAGTAGAGCTCCCAGAATTGTGCTCTCTTGTTTCCATGTGGCACTGAAGTGTGAAAATCACCTCTCCAGCTTCAACTTCAATCAATTTCTGTAGTTGCCAAGTTGTCAGTCTTGCCAGGCAACAGAAATGCAGAACAATAAGAGAAAGCAAAACCCCACTGCATGTGGCTGGATCCGCCTTTCAAAACACAACCACAACACCTGAAATTTTCACGATTCAAACAGACATGATGTAGCACTTTATTGACATGTACGGGATTTCTTTAAAGAGATCACCTCTGCCCGTTCTTACTCGTCTTTAACAGAGCTTTAAAAGTGGAATACAGGTGGAATAAATACAGTATCTGCCCACCCCAGAGCAACAGCTTGGTGCCCAGTAGAGGAAGCGCAAACACAAAGAGAGGCCATCTATGAGTGTGTCCTCTCCATTTCTGTGCCCTTGCTACCACCTCACTCTCACTTTGCTCACACTCCATTATTTAGGCTCAAGAATGACCAAGACTCGGCTAAAGGTAAAGGCAAGAATGTCTCAGAGTTTCTTAATTCTGCTGGAGCCGCATACTTTAGTGTAAGTGCTGCGGGGACTTGTCCCCAAGGTACATAAGCTGATGAATAATGGCAGTATGGTGCACACACTTCAGCATGGCTGGCTGCGGCATGAATCAGAATCATAACCCTTAGAGTGTCGGGTTGTGCTTAACACACTGAGCCGCTGGATCCCCAGCAGAAAGTTTATTCCAGCTGTGATACAGTTACTCAAGCATACCGCGAATGCAGCGCTGCAGTCAGTCATCTTAAAATGCAAAACTATGTTCTATGTAGTGCCAGAAAAATATTTCTATGGAATGCAAAACTGCATAAGACAACATATGCGGAAATTGTAAGCATCATAGACTGTATATAAACAACAGACATGACCATTTGAAGTCCTTGCTATCTTGGGTTTTTGAAACCAGACCCTACAAATGAGGAGTTGAATCTCATTGAGAAACCAGGAGATGCTGCATGCTCACACAGCACCAAATTCAACCATAATGTAGCCACGCCCTTAAAGGTCATCAGTCAAGTGAGCTGCTTACCTTGAGAAAGAATGCACGTTTATAGCACTTCCACAATGGCTTTACCTTTCAGAGGCAATGTCCATCTTTTATATAAAGACAACAGTAACGAGAAAGAGGCAGCAGGACTGAATGTGTGTTTCCAACCATCTGCAGCTCCAGTAAGCTGGCGGTCCTGCTGTGCTTCAATAGGTTTTCCTTGGTAATAAGTTCTCGTTTTAATCTGTTTCTCATTTAACAATAAAAAAAAGTCTGTTCGTAACAGCATAGCTTTTTAATATGGCAAACAGGCACACTGCTGCGTTTGATTAGTGTTATTTTAAAAATGCAATTATCATAAACTTAGTATCTGAAAATTAATATGTGATGAAGAGCTAATTCAGTAAAAAGAATATGAGAAAACCGCAGAATTATGCCTCAATTTTGGGGCAAAGATATCTATAGCATGTAGCATCTAGAGGTTGGTTGCGCAGTACAGCTTGTAGTAATATTTCACATGTGCAGTTATTACTTCAGTTGTCGCCTCTTTTCATCAAGCCTTTGGGAATATGTTGACCGGGGCCTGGCTCCACTGCAAAACTACACTTTGAATGATTTCAGTTTCCGAATGGGAGGACATTATACAGTACCCATGTATCCAGTCAGATGTGAAATTTGTGCCCCTGAGTTTCTAGTGAATGGGGCTCTCTTGAGGGCTAAGTGTTGAGATTACTTGCACGCCATCTTCTCTGGTAATGAACCCTGTCGCGGTACCAAGATGTAGCTGAAGGGGCACAGTGGCCATAACAAGCTCCCTCATGGTGACTGCCCATCTTAAATAACTTTTTTTTCCTGCACTTGGGAGACACAACCACAAAACTTTACAGCTACTTATGAATAATTATGATGATATCTTATGTTGTAGCACTCGTCTTCATTGAAATGGCCAAAAAATATGACCATTACATCTGTTTTCATCTGCATCAACAGTGCCCTGTATAAACAGAGACAGAATAGCAATTTTACTGAGCAACCATGCAAGCTTGACACATACATCCAGTGAACCCCACTCATGAACTCTGCTTGTAACTCTCTCTTGGACCAAAAAAAGTGTGGTTTAAAAGACAATTCTTCAAGCGATTTCCACTTGAAGAATGTTTATTATTCTCTGTAACTTGTGAATTTGCCCTATTTAGAATTCCTCTCTTATTGCAAGCTTCTGGAAACTGATCCCCTCGGGCACTGTTCTGGTATCAGCTCATACACGCATTCACCCCCCATCCCTCCATTAACCAACCATTCATCGCATCCATAACCTTCCTCCACATTTATTGGGATAAAAAAGGTTTTAAGGTGAGTTCTAACATTGTATCACACAAATCCTGGCACAGTCGAGCCTCTTACATCGGCATTATTCACTACTGCACAGTAAAAGCCATTAGATATAATTGCATTTTTTATGAAGAGCCCATAGAAGCTTCCATTGTTTAATCAATGAGAGGGCTTTCATTTTTAGGGGATGTCACTGGCTTCATGAGAGGTTATCTTACAGTCCTGGAAGGGTCATCCAGGTCTATTACCCTGCAGATTAGCATCATGCCACATCCAGATAATCACTCCTTTCTCTGCAAGTTGCTATCTGGTTTTACAATCATCCAACATGCTGCTGTAATAGGCTTTCTGTTGACTCTGGTAGATTGTTATCGTGTTCTCACCGATTGATTACAACATGGTATCTTTAGGCCATATTGACCATCATGGATGGGGTTAATATTGAATTTTAGGTGCACGTGGACTAAGAAAAATTAACAATTTCCATAGAATAAAAACCATCCACAGCGACCTTGCCATAATCCCAAGACAAGCACAACATTACTTTACCATTGCTATTATCTTGCACCCATGTCCCAAGCTGCAGGAAACAGGGACACCACAGGGAACGCATCTGCTAAGTTGACCCATTTAAAAACCCCAAAACAAAACATATAAAAAATATATTGTAGCTCCTTCCAGAAACCTTTAATAGTGACTCTCTTCCTTATGCATAAAGCTAAAACAGTATTGTGCAATGCTTCATGCTTTCAGAAATATGACTATCCAGAGTTGGGACCAGGAAGCAGAGTTGCAGTCTTACACGCCTCTCTGCAGCTTCTCTCCTCCTGCTACCCCCCCAAAAACCCATCTCCATAGAGACTGTGTCAGCTTCCAAAAAGACTAAAAACAAACTAAAAACCAGCAACAAACAACTTAAACATAAACAATCAAAAAGAAAGAACAATACAGTATCCACATCTGAACCAAAGAGTAAAACAGTGAAATGTGGATTATTAAATATTAGGTCTCTCTCCTCCAAGTCTCTGTTAGTACATGACTTAATAATTGATCAACAAATTGATTTACTCTGCCTTACAGAAACCTGGTTGCAGCAGGATGATTATGTTAGTTTAAATGAATCAACACCCCCGAGTCATTCTAACTACCAGAAACCTCGAAGCACAGGCCGAGGGGGCGGTGTGGCAGCAATTTTTCACACCAGCCTATTAATTAATGAAAGACCAAGACAGACTTTTAATTCATTTGAAAGCCTGATGCTTAACATTGTCCACCCCAGCTGTGAAACTCAGAAACCAGTCTTACTTGTTATCATCTATCGTCCACCTGGGCCTTACACAGAGTTTCTGTCTGATTTCTCAGACTTTATATCTAATTTAGTTCTGAGCTCAAATAAAATAATTATTGTGGGTGATTTTAACATCCATGTAGATGCTAAAAATGACAGCCTCAACATGGCATTTAGTCTGTTATTAGACTCAATTGGCTTCTCTCAAAATGTAAAAGAACCCACCCACCACTTTAATCACACTCTAGATCTTGTTTTAACATATGGCATAGAAACTGAACATTTAACAGTGTTTCCTGAAAACCCTCTCCTGTCTGATCATTTCCTGATAACATTTACATTTACAATAATTGATTACACAGCAGTGGAGAGTAGATTTTATCAAAGTAGATGTCTTTCTGAAAGCGCTGTAACTAAGTTTAAGAATATAATCCACCCACTGTTATCATCTTCAATGCCCTGTACCAACACAGAGCAGAGCAGCTATCTGAACGCTACCCCAACAGAGGTCGATTATCTTGTTAATAATTTCACCTCCTCACTACGTACGACTCTGGATACTGTAGCTCCAGTGAAAACTAAGGTCTCTAATCAGAAGTACCTGACTCCGTGGTATAATTCTCAAACACGTACCCTAAAGCAGATGACTCGTAATCTGGAGAGGAAATGGCGTGTCACAAATTTAGAGGATCATCATTTAGCCTGGAGAAATAGTTTGCTGCTTTATAAGAAAGCCCTCCGCAAAGCCAGAACATCTTACTATTCATCACTGATTGAAGAAAATAAGAACAACCCCAGGTTTCTCTTCAGCACTGTAGCCAGGCTGACAAAGAGTCAGAGCTCTGTTGAGCCAACCATCCCTTTAACGTTAACTAGTAATGACTTCATGAACTTCTTCACAAATAAAATTTTTATCATTAGAGAAAAAATTACCAGTAATCATCCCACAGATGTAATATTATCTACAGCTACTCTTAGTACCATTGATGTTAAGTTAGACTCTTTTTCTCCAATTGATCTTTCTGAGTTAACTTCAATAATTACTTCCTCCAAACCATCAACGTGTCTTTTAGACCCCATTCCTACAAAACTGCTCAAAGAAGTCCTGCCATTGATTAATTCTTCGATCTTAAATATGATCAACCTATCTCTAATAATCGGCTATGTACCACAGGCCTTCAAGCTGGCTGTGGTTAAACCTTTACTCAAAAAGCCATCTCTAGACCCAGCAGTCTTAGCTAATTATAGGCCAATCTCCAACCTTCCTTTCATATCAAAAATCCTTGAAAGAGTAGTTGTCAAACAGCTAACAGATCATCTGCAGAGGAATGGTTTATTTGAAGAGTTTCAGTCAGGTTTCAGAGCTCATCACAGCACAGAAACAGCTTTAGTGAAGGTTACAAATGATCTTCTTATGGCCTCTGACAGTGGACTCATCTCTGTGCTTGTCCTGCTAGACCTCAGTGCAGCGTTCGATACTGTCGACCATAATATCCTATTAGAGCGATTAGAACATGCTGTAGGTATTACAGGTACTGCACTGCAGTGGTTTGTATCATATCTATCTAATAGACTCCAATTTGTGCATGTAAATGGAGAGTCCTCTTCACACACTGAGGTCAATTATGGAGTTCCACAGGGTTCAGTGCTAGGACCAATTCTGTTTACATTATACATGCTTCCCTTAGGCAGCATCATTAGAAGACATAGCATACATTTTCACTGCTATGCAGATGACACCCAGCTCTATCTGTCCATGAAGCCAGATAACACACACCAATTAGTTAAACTGCAGGAATGTCTTAAAGACATAAAGACCTGGATGGCCGCTAACTTTCTGCTTCTTAATTCAGATAAAACTGAGGTTATTGTACTCGGCCCTGAAAATCTTAGAAATATGGTATCTAACCAGATTCATACTCTGGATGGCATTACCTTGGCCTCCAGTAACGCTGTGAGGAACCTTGGAGTCATTTTTGACCAGGACATGTCCTTCAACGCACATATTAAACAAATATGTAAGACTGCTTTCTTCCATTTGCGCAACATCTCTAAAATTAGAAATATCCTGTCTCAGAGTGACGCTGAAAAACTAGTTCATGCATTTATTACTTCCAGGCTGGACTACTGTAATTCATTATTATCAGGATGTCCAAAAAACTCACTGAAAAGCCTTCAGCTAATCCAAAATGCTGCAGCAAGAGTACTGACAGGGACTAGAAGGAGAGAGCATATTTCTCCTGTTTTGGCTTCCCTTCATTGGCTTCCTGTTAAATCCAGAATTGAATTCAAAATCCTGCTCCTCACATACAAGGTCTTAAATAATCAGGCCCCATCTTATCTTAATGACCTTGTAGTACCATATCACCCTATTAGAGCACTTCGCTCTCGCTCTGCAGGCCTACTTGTTGTTCCTAGAGTATTTAAAAGTAGAATGGGAGGCAGAGCCTTCAGTTTTCAGGCCCCTCTTCTGTGGAACCAGCTTCCAGTTTGGATTCGGGAGACAGAAACTATCTCTACTTTCAAGATTAGGCTTAAAACTTTCCTTTTTGCTAAAGCATATAGTTAGGGCTGGACCAGGTGACCCTGAATCCTCCCTTAGTTATGCTGCAATAGACGTAGGCTGCCGGGGGATTCCCAAGATGCATTGAGTTTTTCCTTTCCAGTCACCTTTCTCACTCACTATGTATTAATAGACCTCTCTGCATTGAATCATATCTGTTATTAACCTCTGTCTCTCTTCCACAGCATGTCTTTTATCCTGTCTTCCTTCTCTCACCCCAACCGGTCGCAGCAGATGGCCGCCCCTCCCTGAGCCTGGTTCTGCCGGAGGTTTCTTCCTGTTAAAAGGGAGTTTTTCCTTCCCACTGTCGCCAAAGTGCTTGCTCATAGGGGGTCATATGATTGTTGGGTTTTTCTCTGTATCTATGAAGCGCCTTGAGGCGACTTTTGTTGTGATTTGGCGCTATATAAATAAAATTGAATTGAATTGAATTGAATTCAGCTTAGAACAATCATAATTGCACAAATGAATATTACTTATATTATGTTATAATGTGTTGCTTATTGTGATTGAACCCACAGGGAGTTATCACCCCACTCTGCAGTTTCTGTCAACAGCCAAGTATCCGCAAGAATTACATCCATATTAGGTGATTTTTCACCTCATGACTTACGTCCATTTTCAAGGTTGAGTGCTATCACTGAAGGGATGGTGACCTTAATTTAGCAAGGCCAAAAGTAAGGGTGTTAATGTCAAGGTTGTGAAGGGTATTAACCACCCCTGACACAGAAGGCCGGACTTTCATTCACAAGAGAGGCATTAACCTAACACGAAAGACAGACAGACAATTAAAATTTGTGTTTTTATTAAACACAACCCTGTCCTCCATCTCTTCCAGTTTCTGCACATTTAACCAGATGACTGTTGGTTCCTATTTACTTTGGCTTTTGACTAAAATCAGTTGTTTTTGCCTTTGGCTTTATTCCATACACACTAACTACCTTTTACAGCCTGGTAGTAAGTTTTATTCTATTTATTCCCATAATGTCAGTGTTATCAGTGAGGAATAGGCTGCATATGGGTAATCTTCCAATGGAGACTTGGTGAAATAGAATAGAATAGATTAATCCTTTAATTGTACACAAGACACAGGACAGAAACATACACAATTTGTACATATTTACATCAAGGACAATAGTTACCAAAAACGTTATTAAATTAAATAAAATTAAAAGAAGTTAACAGGCAATGAATCTCTTTTAGTGTCACATCTCCTTTTTTCCAATATTTTCCAGGAACGATGCTGGGAATCTGCTTAGTGATACCTCTGTTTTGGTCTAAATTTGGCTGTTCTTCTGAAAGAATTAAATCTACCTTCTTCAGCCTACTCAGGATACAGGAATTACTCTGCATCACAGATAAGTGATTAATCTGCAATTCTGGCAAAGTCTTAAATTTCTTTTTCTTTAGGACAATGATAGTTAACTATAGTTTTCGATTCGTAGAACATTGTGTAGTTTTCTATATCTTGCCAGATGCACAAGGAATTTTTTTCTCAGTTTTTTTTTTTAAAGTTCTGCTGCAATGTTGTCAACATCAGGTGATTTACTTATGTTTATCATCCATACCACATCCACTTCAGTATGGTTTTGATATGTGCCAGGATCAAGTCTTATCAAAAGGTTCTTGACATTACTACTGCCGATTACTGCCATCTTCTGAAATAGCAGAGAGAAACTCTTGTTTTTAGATAGTGTAACTACAGTTGGCTCCATCCTGGTGAGCTTTTACATTAGGAAACGTTCGCTGTTGCTCATCACTACAGCTGCTTTCTCACAGTTGCAATTGACCTTTTTTGGCATATTTAAACCTCCTGTTGAAAATTTCACTCAAATATATGTGCCACTTCTCTGCATCTGTGTCATTCTACTGTCTTAAGAATGCTGAATATCACTCTTCTAGCAAAAAGTGTTCTTTTGGTTTTTTATGTATTTTCTTTTTTTAATTAAACATCAAGAAGAAAGATAATCTATTCATTCTAGAGAGCTGGAAAAAAGAAGGCAACTGGACTTCTTTAAGTTTGTGGAGAAATCCAAGAGATCAGATCTAAAAACAAATCAGATGAGCTCAATAGGTCACGTCACTATCACTTATGGTAATGAACCACAGATTTTTTCACACCTTGGCTCATGTGATGACTCACATGATCAGTAGCACGTCCAAAGGGACGACTTCAACACGGAGTTAAATACCTGATTTACAGTAGGTATTTATTTAGGTTGATTTAGAACTTAAAGAAGACCAGTTGCCCTCTTTTTCTAGTTCTCTAGACTTCCATGACCTGGATGACTGAGGACCTACACAAACATGCTTGGTTATCTGCAGTGTTGGGAAGGTTACTTTTAAAATGTATTCCATTACAGAATACAGAATACATGCCCCAAAATGTATTCTGTAACGTATTCCGTTACGTTACTCAATGACAGTAACGTATTCTGAATACTTTGGAATACTTAATATATTATCATGCTTTTTACAACAACGTGAATGTACTATTGCTGTGTGATTTATTACTATTACTGAAGGTCCGCGACTCCGAACTGTAGTAAAGGGACCTCTGACTAATACGGCGGGGTCCCTGTCGGCTCGTAGCCGAAAAATAGCTTTACTTTGTTGTGTGGGTCAACTTTTCTTGCGAGAGACAGAGAGAGGCGTTGAAAGACTGCTGCAACGGAACTTATTGTTTTCGGAGGAAAACACGAACACAGTGTACAGTCGAGTCTTAATAGCTTACTTACAGCTGGGCTCGTCAGGCTCTCTTCTTGGCTACAGTGGTTATTATTATATTTACATGCTTCCAGCTCCCGTTTTTGCTCGATGACAACTCGTACCTTTCCACTCCCCTTTTTCTCCCTCCTCGCGCTCACAGACCCATAACGTGTATGGCAGTCCATTCTCCCTGCAACACGGACTACACTGCCCATGATGCTACATTCTTTAGAGCTATGCTTGTAGCATTCTGCCTGTTAGCTTAGCACAACAACAACAACAACGAAAAGGCGCTCTCTCACCCAGGAAACACACAGTCGCAGAGAGAGAGAGAGCGTCGCCCTGTAACCATGGCAACCGTAACGCTGCCCCGCCTGGAACAACAGAACGTAGCTGTCAAACAAAACCCAAACAGTCCTGACCCGCGACAAAATGAAACAGGAAAGTACCGCAGTGTAATCCATTTATTTCAACAAAGTAACTGTATTCTGAATACCACCTTTTTAAACGGTAACTGTAACGGAATACAGTTACTCATATTTTGTATTTTAAATACGTAACGGCGGTACATGTATTCCGTTACTCCCCAACACTGGTTATCTGGTACTCAGATGACTAAGCATGACACAAAGGGCACACTTTGCACAGGTTTAGGGTGTTTATACTGGAAGCGTAAAGGAACAGAGAACCCAATCAATTAATCCCAACATCCAACAAGTCAGGATAATTATTTACAAGTAAATAGCATAAATGTGTTTTATATTTTAATAAATGGACGCCTGATAACTGTGGCGCATTGCATCTGTCTGATTCTAATAGTCACAATGAAATGAAGACAAATGAATTTTAATTTTTGTAGAAGTGCTATGATCATTATTTCTAGGTTTGTATGAGGGGATATGATAGGCCCATTCTGCTGTAATTGTGATTGTGTGAATATAAAGACGATATAGACCAAAGGATTGATCACCTGCTAAATTTACAGGAGCTGCCTGGCCATGGAGACCAATGCCGTTAGGCTCTGGGCACAGAGTTTTTCTGTTGATTTTAATGCCAGAGGAGGTTTGGAGCTGTGCGGTTATTGAGTCAGCAGAGCATTGGAGACTTTTATACAAAATGTGCCTCAACGCTCAGTGACCAGCTCTGTAACTTCAGGGTTGTTGTGGTTCTTCATCGATTCCACTTTGCAATCATAGTCGATCGTGGAATATCTAGGATTGAGGAAAAATCACAAACTGGCTTGCTGCAACAGCGGCATCCTGTCACAATACCGCACTCGAATTCAGCGAGTTTGTTAAAACGACCCATTGTTTCACAAATGTTTGTAAAGGAAGTCTGTTTGGCTCCAGTTCATACTACAGTTGGCATTTGCATACTGTGCATCACACAGACATGGTTAAGATAAAATATTAAACATTATTGATATTGTCACTAAGATAAGAAGTGTATATGGATAGTTTATGATGAACCCAAAAGGCAAAATAAATAAATAAACAAGCACAATCATATCTTTTTAATTTAATATACTGCTTTAAGTGCTAAGTGTTACAACCTTAAACAGTAGCTCAAAAATGCAAATATTCACCACTTGATATGTGTAAAATAGAAATCAAGTGCAAATGCCAAACCATCTGCACTGTTCTTATTTTTCACACTTGATTTTAGCACCACTCCACAGTAGCTAATAGCCACATCACCCACATATGCAGGAGAAATATGTCAGTAAACCACTTATTGTTAACGTTAATTATCCTTGCAAGTGAAATTAAGCTCTCTTTCTGTGTCTTCTGTTCATGTTTGCTGTGCAAGAGCAAGCAATCTTAATTTATACTCATGGTCACAATATAATAACAAGAAGAGCTTGATTTATGCAGGCCAGAGACAGCCTCCTCAACCCCAGAGAGAGAAAACAAGCAAGTGTGAAGTGCTTGTCCAGATTCCAGGAATTAGTTGTCGAATATCAGTCATCTTCCTCCTCCACAGTTTGCAATAAAATGAGTGAACATGATCTAAGAGGAGTGTTGTTATACTATGTGTCAGATTAATGCAGGCCAGAGAGAGCCTCCTCCTCATCAGTTAAGGGCAGAGAGGGGGATGCAAAATAAACTGATCTAATTGTTAGCAAAACTGTTGAACTAAAACAGCCTCAAAACAAGCACAGGAATACTTTGCAGTCATTTTTCTAACTTCCGTCTTACCGAGATTTAGCCCAGACAAGTAGGAGGCCCTTTTACAACTTGATTTGGTGAGTAAATAACTCCCACTGACACACACACACACATACAGAGACACGCACCACTTATTATGCCCTTCAAGTCTTTTTCTTTTAGAAATGGGATGTTAAAATTAAAAACCAGGATAATTTTTGTCATTGTAGCCCCTTCTTTCATACATCAGTATGGTCCCTCTGAACATTGTTGAATATCCCTCATAGTCTAAGAAGAGGGCAAAGTAATAAAAATATTAATATGTTAAATTGACTCCTTTTTACTATCACAGTTGCCTCTGAGGAAGCAGTTTAACAACAAGCAGCAGGTACTTAACAGATCAGGTTACATACATATTACACTTTTCTGGGTCCTTTTCAATATTTTATTTTCAGCTTATAGCTAAATTATACTATTTTTTTTTTAAATCAGATAAAGACAAAGCAGTGAAGACAATTTTAAGAAGGGCATGTTCACTACCTACCAATCTTTCAGGAAAAAGTAACCGGTATTATATTTTAGTTTCATTCTTTAATAAGTTGCGGTCCTTTTCACGTAACTTTTTTGGGATACAAAACCAAAACGTTGCATATATGCCATGAATATTATTGCAGTCAGCTAGAGAAATCCATCGATCCATCCAAAAATTCAACACTCAGCACACCTGTTTAACTGCACAAGTAGACACAGATGTTCAAGATGCCCTGCTGAAGTTCAAACCAAGCATCAAATTGTGGAAGAAAGGTGATTTAAATGGTTTTGTGGTATATTTGTTATATGTTTTCCACATATCTATCTCTAGGTTTTGTACAGAATTAACTAAAGAGGTGAAAATATCCATAGAGCTGCAGCTCTCTGGGTGAAAACGCTGTGTTGATGCCAGAGATCAGAGGAGAATGGCTAGTACACTTCAGGCTACCAGAAGGGCAAAAGTAACTTAAATAACTGTCTGTGAAGGTTCTCAGTCATCCAGGTCATCGTAGTCAAAGGAGCTTGCAAAGAAAAGCGTCTGGACTTCTTTAAAGAAGTCCAGACGCTTTTCTTTGCAAGCTTCTTTGACTAACTTAAATAACCACTCATTAAAACCAAAGTATGCAATAAAGCATCTGTGAATGTAGAAAACATCCAACATTGAAGCAGATGAGTTACAGCAGCAGAAGAGCACACCAGGCAATGCTCCTGTCAACTAAGAGCAGAAAATTTAGTCTCCAATTCACACAAGCTCACTAAAATATACAATAGCAGGCAAAAACTCTTTTCTGGTCTGATGAGTTTCAATTTCTGCTGCAGAATTTGGATGGATGGGTCAGAATTTGGCATAATTTACACAAAAACATGTATCTATCCTGCACCGTATCAATGCTTCAGGCTGGTAGTGGAGGTGTGATGGGTGGGGGACATTTTCTTGGCATGCACAGGGCTTCTTAGTACCAAGTGAGCATCATTTTAACACCTATTGCTGCTGACCATGTCCATAACAAACCACGTCACAAAGCTCACTCATCTCAAACTCTTTTCTTGAACACGACTATGAGTTCACTGTGGCCTCCACAGTCACCAGATTCAATTCAATAATGCAACATTTCCAGCAGCTTGTTGAAACTATGCCACAAGGAATTAAGGCAGTTCTGAAAATTAAAGTTGGTCCAATGCGTTACTAGCAAGGTGTACCTAATGATGTGCCCAGTGAGTGTACAAAGTACACTGTACAGTCAACACACAGAGATTATAAAATTGGGGCGATCTTAAAATGTAAATTTTTGGACAGCTACACACACGTACACATTTTTTTTTTAAAATCACACAGATTTCCAGCTATGTGGGTTCCACAATCCATCTCTTGTGTTTACTTTCTAATGTTTAAATCCAAGCATGGCTGTCATGTTGAATTTGAAAAGAGCTGCTCCTTATCAGGATGCTGCACTCCCTTTCCACCACCTCCTGCCTGAACCTGTCATGAGTCTGGCTGAGGACAAACAGATGCCAGCTAACCTTGTCCTTGTGCTAACTGTGCTAGTTGCCACTAAAGCACTGATGTTACGAGACTTCCTGGGGGCTGACTTCCACAAATCACAAGGTTGTTGTCTCCTGACGTCCATCATATGTTTACCAACGTTTCCCATTCCTTGCTTAGGTCCTTGAAATGCCAGAGTTCAGTGGCAAACCGTGGCAGCGCTAAGCTTAATGTGGCTGAGTTATGTTGACAGAAACATGGCTCCCTCTGTTACCTCTAAACCCTCCAGCATCCCCGACACCTCCCTACAAAACAAGGTGACATTTCAAGATGAATGATATTTAGGAGCTTTATTTTGAGAAATGAAATTAGCCAAGGTTAATGAAAGAAAAGCAAGTCCAATCAGGGCATTGATTTTCAGGCAGAAAGCGACTATGCAGAGATCAATTTGGAGTAATAAAAAAAGGCCATAAACAAGGGAGCCCACAACACAGAGCAGTGTATCTGCCTTCATGCACTATAACAATACTACATTACTGAGCTTTGATTTTTACTTAAAAAATGCATCAGTCAGAATAAAGAATGCCACTTAACCAGAATCTTTGCAGCAAAAAAACCCCTAACCTTTCTTGCAAGCATTTTATTAAGTTCATATCTTCTATGACAGTTCAGCATTTTACTTGAACCCTCAAGTCATCACGCCTGCTGCAGAGAAACACAATTCAGCTGTCACCTGGTAAGCAACAAGCTCAACCACTGGAAAATTGCTACCTGTCCTTGTCAGTCTTTATGTCCTCTGTACACTGCTTTTACACCTGTGTAATAAGATGTAAGAAGCGCAACATCAACCAAGTATTTAAAACTCTATGGATGGATATAACAGATGACTGACAAATATAGTTAAGTTAAAAATCAGGGGACAGCTTAGCTTCACATAATAAGCAGAAACAAGGGGAAACAGGTACTCAAAGTGGGCCTTGTAGTCATAGCCAAGGGGGCCACAAACAAGCTTGTACATTTGTGTTGTATCATTAAAAAGTGCATCTATACAGATGGGGACCATTTATACCAATGCAACAAGAAGATGATCTCTATAACTCCTTCAAACATTATCTCTGGGCCAATAGAAATTTTGATACATTATATTGGCAAAGGTATTGGTACACAGGTGGCCTAATACTTTTGTTCCTTTTAGCGTATGCCAATATGATATTGGCATATTGTTCGCAGCAGGGTGCAGTGAACCATTTCCGCTGCAGTGTAACTTTGCTTATTAGCAGTGTTGGGTGTAATTATATTCCATTTTTTATTAACCCAGTCAGCTGATTACAAGCAGTGTTGGGGAGTAACGGAATACATGTACCGCCGTTACGTATTTAAAATACAAAATATGAGTAACTGTATTCCGTTACAGGTACCGTTTAAAAAGGTGGTATTTAGAATACAGTTACTTTGTTGAAATAAATGGATTACACGGCGGTACTTTCCTGTTTCATATTGTCGCGGGTCAGGACTGTTTGGGTTTTGTTTGACAGCTATGTTCTGTTGTTCCAGGCGGCAGCGTTACGGTTGCCATGGTTACAGGGTGACGCTCTCGCTCTGCGTGTTTCCTCGGTGAGAGAGCGCCTTTTTGTTGTTGTTGTGCTAAGCTAACAGGCAGAATGCAGAATGTAGCTTCATGGGCAGTGTAGTCCGTGCTGCAGGGAGAATGGACCGCCATACACGTTATGTGTCTGTGAGCGCGAGGAGGGAGAAAAAGGAGAGTCGAAAAGTACCAGTTGTCATCGAGCAAAAACGGGAGCTGGGAGCATGTAAATATAATAATAACCACTGCAGCCAAGAAGAGTGCCCGAAGAGCCCAGCTGTAAGTAAGCTATTAAAACTCGACTGTACCCTGTGTTGGTGTTTTCCTCCGAAACAATAAGTTCCATTGGAGCAGCCTTTCAACGCCTCTCTCTGTCTCTCGCAAGCAAAGTTGACCCACACAACAAAGTAAAGCTAGTTTTACTACTAGCTTTACTTTTACTACTAGCCCCACACGGAACCGTATTAGTCAGAGGTCCCTTTACTACGGTTCGGAGCCGCGGACCTTCAGTAATAGTAATAAATCACACAGCAATAGTACATTCACGTAGTTGTAAAATGCATGATAATATGTTAAGTAATCCAAAGTATTCAGAATACGTTACTCTCATTGAGTAACGTAACGGAATACGTTACAGAATACATTTTAGGGCATGTATTCTGTATTCTGTAATGGAATACATTTTAAAAGTAACCTTCCCAACACTGATTACAAGTCATGTGCAGGAGGAGAAAAATGTCCTTGTGTCCTTTCTTGCAATAAAAATAAAAGTAAAGTGTAAACTATATCCAGGATAGAAACAACTGCTTCTTTGCTTTGTGTTCATATGTAAAAACTGAAAGAAATATTGTTTGTATGTCTTCATTAGGGCTTCGTGTTGGTGTGTGGTTCTGTAGCCTAATATTTATATTGTTGAATGGTAATTATTCTAACTATTATATGAGCACATAGAAATATTTGAATCAGTTAAATTAGCCCCATCACAATCCAACCTAGACAGAGTTATGAGAGTGTATTTTGTAATAAAATTTGTTCGTAGATAAACAAAGAGCCACCTGGCATTGCTGTCATACTTTACTGCAGAAGAGTCTTGAGCTACTCATCTAGGAACAATAGAAATAACTGCAAAAATGTCTTAAATGTACAAAGATATGAATGTAACACAGAAAAGAAGACAAAAACAGTTTGTGCAGTTGTGACAACCTTTATTCTCCAACACAACCTGAACTCTCTTAGGCAAAACTTTCTTTAATTATAGACTGAAGGAATATTTCTCCAGACTTCATGAAAGACATTTCGAAGCTCTTCTTTGGAGGTTGGTTGCTTTTTCATTTCAAGATGATCCTAAACCGTCTAAATAATGCTGAGGTCTGGACTCTGTGGAGATCAGTCCATTGTATAGTTTGGCATACCTCAGCCTTTTTTCCCTTTTGTTTCCCTTCCTTAAGATTGACCTCGTGACAACCACCCTTCCACTGAGACCATTTCTGATGAGTAGATGCACAGTAAATGGACCAACTGAACCAGATGCATCTCTCAGGTCCTCTGACAGGTCTTTGCTGGATTTTTTCCTGTTTCTTAACAAAATTACTTATAGATACTACTAATCTTCTGTAGATACTTTTTTTTCAGTCGTGCCACTTCCTATTTCTCTAAAGTTTTTGAGCTTGTCAGCTCATTCACCAATTTGGGAATCACATTATTGGTGTGAAAAATACTATTTTATCCCTATCAAACGATGTTATTTTTGTATTTGTTTGTAGATTCAACAAAGAAATTGAAACAAATCATGATTTTGTGACAGCCTGACTTTCACTTCAGTTTTGCCTCAGTGCTTCATAGGTTAGTGTTGCCAAGAGGCTTAGCAAAATAATAATAATAATAATAATAATAATAATAATAAGTCCTCTGAAAATGGTCAAGTTCAAACACTAGTCAAAATTAGTCAAAAAGCAGCCAATGTCTATGTCAGTAAGGAAAACTATTGCTCAAGACTCCTTTAAAACATTCAAGAAAGTCTGACTCCTTGAAAGCAGAAATGGTAGTGGGGGGGCAGATAAATGCGTAGTATCCAAAGAAGCGAGGAACTGTTTCCAGTCGTTTATATTTCTTAATCATTAAAAAATAGCTAAACTGCACTAACCGTATTTCAACATATATGTGCCTAACAGATCATCTAAGTAATAAATTAGCCATCATATTTAAGATGAGACAATATTGTGCTTAAAAGTGAGATTCTGGTGAAAGATTTTCATTTTAATGTCACACTTCAAAGTCATCTGGTATCAGAGAGAAGAAAGACAGACATAAAGCATGAAAAACCCCTTCTGTGACCAAAGGCTCAATAAGATCCACATCAATAGTCCTCTTTAATTTAAATAAGAAATACGTAGCCAGCAAAGTAAGAATGAAGGAAATTCCAGACCCGTGAGCTATACATCTTGAGAAGAATAGACTTCTTCTACTGCCAATTTAGTAAAGCCTGCGCAGCAAATTTCACACAACCATTTTGTGCTCTGCTGATAAAACACTCCGAAAGCCCAATGACACAGACAATGCCTTCAGATAGGAAAAAGCCACCTTTTGTCCCCATCCTTTTCATCAATGTCCCAAATACAACCAAGCCTAACTGAACAGTGGAACAGAAATAGCCAACAAAAACTCCGGCATCGAACACCCACACACACACTTCAAACAAATTGCCTGGCATGTGTGGCTGAAGCAGTCCTGCTAAAAATCTGATCATGTTTTGGTTATTGAATGACTCAAGCTGTAGGCGCATCACTGCTCTAAATGCTACTGATTAGGTCTATTGGGCGTGTGAAGAGGATTTGACACAATGGCACTAGAACCCCGCACCTGTCGCCCTCTCATCCACACCCCACTCAATTTCTGTCAATGAATGTAGCTCACTTCATTTCCATGTTCCACTCAAGCTCTTTATTGATGAATAAAAAGACATCACTGGCAAATAAATGCTTGCTTTTATAGCCTCATGCATGGGAAAATGAGATGGATTATTTAGTGTGAATCACAGGCCTCCACCTCATTGAGTTTTACTGATCTTGTGAGCTTTCATTTTGATTAAGAGCTCACATCTGGAAGCTTCGTGGTGTATCCAGTGTCATCAATTCCACCAGCCGAGCACAGAATGAATTCACAAACCCTGGTTGGTAGACCTCATCCCTTGGCAGCCTTTCTGGGGACCAAAAGAAAAGATTGCTAAGTTAAAGGGCACTTTGAAAAGTTGCCTGCTTTTCATGCCACTCTCATCCAGTACCTCGGCACCCAGTGGCTCATTAAGACAGGCAGGCAGGTCAGTAAAAACAGCAATGATATGAGGAAACTGTTTTTATGAGCCTCACACTGTTCACTAAACGCCCTAAAAAGCGAAAGTGTAATAACCATAGGTGTGTACATCTTGAAGTTTGGATATGAATATTCAAGGGCTGTCTCTGGAGTATGTAATATGTCCTTTATGTGCCATATGTGATTCTTAAACAGTTTCACAAAAATATAAAGAATGAAGAATTAATCACCCTGGATCTGTTGTTCAAGCAGGAGTGTTCGAGTATTTTTTAAAGGAATTGGGTATGAGGAAAAAATGAAGCTTTCAATATTACTACTTTTATAGAAACTTCATCTCCTACATAACCCTGTGGTGTAGCTACCAAAGAAGGGGGACCAAACATTTTAGCTGAACTCTGTGATCCATATTTATTACCATCCAGCTGCTTTTAAATAACCTTCACGTGAGATTAGTGACGCTGTGACACCATGGGTGTAGTAGGTTGCTGGGTTTATAACAACCCGATGTTCAAAATAATTTTGTTATTGTAAAAAAGTAGATACATAAAAAAGAAAATTTAAAAAATGTGAAGAGAAATGTAAGCTGGATGAGTCTATTAAGTCACTGAGTAAGTCAGCCACTTAATTAAGACTATTTTATCAGACAGGGTTATCAGCGGGACAGATTATCCAATGGGCAGCCTGAGCATGTGCCAAGAGGCTCACACACAGTTGGAGGCCCACCCAAGAAGTAAATGAGAAAAACAAAATAGCAAAAAACACAATTTAATTCCCTAAAACTTTGGATTTTGAAACCATATATAATCATAAAGTGTTATAGCACAATATTATATCTTGTTAAGTCTTCCTGTTTTCTTTTGTTACTTCTCTGTCTCTTGTGATTTGCTTTTACTTATACTTCCTTTGTTGCCTTAATTAATTTCAGCAACAAAATCTTACTGTAGTGTTTCCCATCTCCCTGATTACATAATGAGTCTATTTAAAGCCTCAGTTTGCTTCACTCTTTGTTGCATCATCTTCTGTTTTTTTCTTTCTTTCTGCTTCTTAATTCAGATAAAACTGAGGTTATTGTACTCGGCCCTGAAAATCTTAGAAATATGGTATCTAACCAGATTCATACTCTGGATGGCATTACCTTGGCCTCCAGTAACGCTGTGAGGAACCTTGGAGTCATTTTTGACCAGGACATGTCCTTCAACGCACATATTAAACAAATATGTAAGACTGCTTTCTTCCATTTGCGCAACATCTCTAAAATTAGAAATATCCTGTCTCAGAGTGACGCTGAAAAACTAGTTCATGCATTTATTACTTCCAGGCTGGACTACTGTAATTCATTATTATCAGGATGTCCAAAAAACTCACTGAAAAGCCTTCAGCTAATCCAAAATGCTGCAGCAAGAGTACTGACAGGGACTAGAAGGAGAGAGCATATTTCTCCTGTTTTGGCTTCCCTTCATTGGCTTCCTGTTAAATCCAGAATTGAATTCAAAATCCTGCTCCTCACATACAAGGTCTTAAATAATCAGGCCCCATCTTATCTTAATGACCTTGTAGTACCATATCACCCTATTAGAGCACTTCGCTCTCGCTCTGCAGGCCTACTTGTTGTTCCTAGAGTATTTAAAAGTAGAATGGGAGGCAGAGCCTTCAGTTTTCAGGCCCCTCTTCTGTGGAACCAGCTTCCAGTTTGGATTCGGGAGACAGAAACTATCTCTACTTTCAAGATTAGGCTTAAAACTTTCCTTTTTGCTAAAGCATATAGTTAGGGCTGGACCAGGTGACCCTGAATCCTCCCTTAGTTATGCTGCAATAGACGTAGGCTGCCGGGGGATTCCCATGATGCATTGAGTTTTTCCTTTCCAGTCACCTTTCTCACTCACTATGTATTAATAGACCTCTGCATTGAATCATGTCTGTTATTAACCTCTGTCTCTCTTCCACAGCATGTCTTTTATCCTGTCTTCCTTCTCTCACCCCAACCGGTCGCAGCAGATGGCCGCCCGTCCCTGAGCCTGGTTCTGCCGGAGGTTTCTTCCTGTTAAAAGGGAGTTTTTCCTTCCCACTGTCGCCAAAGTGCTTGCTCATAGGGGGTCATATGATTGTTGGGTTTTTCTCTGTATCTATGAAGCGCCTTGAGGCGACTTTTGTTGTGATTTGGCGCTATATAAATAAAATTGAATTGAATTGAATTGAATTGTTTTCTGTTTCCTTTTCCTCGTGTGTTCATTCTGTAAATTTATGTTCTTTGTCAGCTTTTGGATTATTTGCTTCACCTCAACAAACCCGTTTTTGTTAAAGAAATCTCCATTTAGGTGTGCAACATGCAATTTACAACAGAAATAGGGTTGCCAAATGAAAAGCCAAATGAAAAGCACAAAATAGCTTGTGTACAGGGAACATTTCTACTTTACTTACATTTTTTTATTAGATTTTAAAAATGTATTCCTTTTCTAAGTAGATACATTCAGAAAGAGTACTTTTCCTGAGAAAAGCTTTCCAAGCTCTACTTGCACATTAATTATTTTTCCCAACAATCATATATTGTTACAACACTTGAGGTTGTGAACAGGTGCAACAGATAGAGGGAGAGAAGTGGTACTGACAAGTGACACTGAATCAGAATCAGAATCGTGTTTATTGGCCAAGTATATGTGCAGACACATACAAGGAATTTGGTTCCGGTAGATGGTGGCTCTCAAGCACAGCAATGTAAATCACACACACACACACACACACACACACACACACACACACACACACACGTGTCTATATATACATTACACATGCATACACAAAGCTGTGTAAACCAACTATAAATAACTAATCTAAACTTATATACATAAAATACAGAAATGAAATGAGGTGGAATGATTACTACAGAATGTACATAAGGTGCAGTTGCAGTCTGGCAGTGGGAGCAGTGTGACAGGTCAACTGTTTAGAAGGGAGATGGCGAGGGGAAAGAAACTGTTCCTATGTTGGGTGGTCCTGGTCTGCAGGCTTCTGTACCGTCTGCCAGAGGGCAGCAGATCAAAAAGTCTGTGTCCAGGGTGTGAGGGGTCTGTGATGATTTTTCCTGCCCATTTCCTGGTTCTTGAGAGGTACAGATCCTGGATGGAGGGCAGGGGGGCGCCGATGATCCTTTCTGCTGCCCGTACAGTCCGCTGCAGTCTACTCCTGTCCTGTTTAGTGGCTGCACCATACCAGACTGTGATGGAGGAGCACAGGACAGACTCAATGGCCGCAGTGTAGAACTGGATTAGCAGCTCCTGTGGAAGACTGTACTTCCCCAGTTGTCTCAGGAAGTACATCCTCTGCTGGGTCTTTTTGAGGATGGAGTTGATGTTGGTCTCCCACTTCAGGTCCTGGGAGATGGTTGTACCCAGGAACTTGAAGATCTTCACAGTCGACACAGGGCTGTCTGATATGGTGAGGGGGAGCAGAGTTGAGGGATGTCTCCTGAAGTCCACTGTCATCTCTACAGTTTTAAGAGTGTTCAGCTCCAGATTGTGCTGACTGCACCAGAGTACTTCCTGCCGGTATGCAGACTCATCACCATCCTGAATGAGGCCAATAACAGTGGTGTCATATGCAAACTTTAGGAGTTTAACAGCCGAGTTCTTGGAGGTGCAGTTGTTAGTGTAGAGGGAGAACAGTAGTGGTGAGAGGACACATCCTTGAGGGGCACCAATACTGAGAGACCGAGTTTCAGAGGTGATCTCCCCCAGCCTCACTTGTTGCTTTCTATCTGTCAGGAAGCTGGTGATCCACTGACAGGTAGCTGGTGACACGCTGAGCTGGGAGAGTTTTGGAGGAGAGAAGATCAGGCACAATGGTGTTAAAAGCCAAACTAAAGTCCACAAACAGGACCCTGGCATAGAAAAGTAGAAGATTGTCAGGGAGACAGACGGAGAGAGGAAGAAAAGCACAACAACAGGTGTGTGAGTATGTACACATTAAACATGGTATCCTTATAAAGGTGTTGTGTGTATATGTATCCGGGCTGGTGAGTGCCTAGGGGTTTTTAACTTGATGATCCAGGCATGCACTTAGTATTCATCTTCAATCTGCCATTGCCTCCATGATTTCTGTTGGGCAGGGCCTAACCAATTTGTTCCAAGCAGCTCGAGTGAATCTTTGTCATTTTAAGTCAACACTGATACAAAGTCATGCAAACGCACTGATTTGGTTCAGATTTTAAGAGTGGGGTCAGGCAGCACTGGATACACGGCACCACCATTATTATGGTTCCACCACACAGCTTGACATTTCTTAAAAACAGTTGGATAACAGCATTAGGCACGTCTGCTCACTTTCGGCAGACCTTTTCCCATTGCCCTTTTTCCGTCTCATTTTTTCAAAAATCATTGTATAATGATTTTCTATATCACTCAAAATATAGAGCAAATTCAAAGTCTAGAGTCTAGAGCAAGGCAAATATGGTATCTGAAAATGAAAAGAGTAAAAAAAGAAGCAAGAAAGAAGCAGTTAAAACAGTTAAAAAGAAACTGACACTATATTTGTAAGTACTTAAAGCTAAACTTGAGAACATGTATCCTACAAAATAAAAAACAACAGTCCAGCTAGAAGATGACATCACTGTGCATTGTACTCTATATCTACAGAAACTGGTATTTGCCAAAAAATACCTTTTCCTGCGTCTGCTGTTTTTAACAAAGCTCATACATATGTTCACTCCTTCCCTCATCTGTCTGCTTTCAAGTGCTTGGCTGCTAGTCTATTCAGTACAACACTTCCCCACAGTGTAAAACTCAATGCTGACGTCATTGCTATAGTCTATCATCTTTCTGCCAGCCTTCATCAAACCAATTAAGCTCCAATCTGTGTACTTTAAATCACACTGCTCATCTGTCATTGTCCCTTGCAGACTCCTTCATGCAACCCATCACCGCCTCACGCAAATCACTTCATCAAAGTCTCCATCTTCCCCACCACCAGTGCCTAGATTCAGGGGGGTCTTGCTCTAATTCCTATCACCAAATAGCATAATTGAATTCTGTATATCAATAAATCATGTTCATTTCCTTCTAATGATCTCTCCTTATTGAGACAGAGAAACAAAGAAACTAATAAAAATAAAAAATAAAAAAAACCGATGTCTTGTCTGTGTAAAGTCAAGAACCAAGAACCCAACATAAACCTGACATATCCATCTATCCCCGACCCAAAAGAGATTATACATTAACAGCACTTTGTAGCCCACATCTCATTTTACATTCACTCAGGGAAATTCTATATTTCTGCTAGCTTCATGTTCTTTGCTGAGACTGAATAGTGATCTAGTTACTCTCATGGGGAACAAGAGCATTACCACACCATCGCCATGCAGCTATCCCATTTTCCTAATCCATCTAACAGCACCCTCCCACCGCCTTGCTTCCCTTTGACAACTTTAAAGCTCTACCTTACCCATTACCCTTGGGCAAGAGCTGCCCTTCCCTGGACCACACTGACATTCAGATGCTATTTAGAGCCATTAGGCCAAAGGTCAGCACTTAACTTCCATTTTCACAGCCTCTGGCATTACCATCCCCCCACACACACTCTTCTTTTATTTCTCATTATTCCATTATTGTTGTTTTGTGTGGCGCACTGCACACAAGTCAGTGAATCGCTCATTAGTGGCAGCTTATGGTGCCATAACGTGCTGAGTGGAGAGAGAATGCCAGAACATACAAGGCAACATTTTTAGTCAACACAGTTACAGCATCTGATGAATTAGCTTGCACTGCAGGCTCTCCTTGTAACCCTGTGGAGAACATCTTGATTCTTTAGAGGGAGGATGGGATAAAGGCCAAGGATATGTCATTTTATTCACAAGGAACCATTTTTAGCAGGAGTGCAAGAAAAGACAGACCATCAAGCAAGTCCTTCTAGTTTCCTTTGATAGCGCAGTCATGGTTCATACATTTCTTGATGGTATGAAGCTTGACTTTGTCAGAAATAAGACTTTCAAACAAAAAAAGAAAACTGGCCAAAGCCTTCTGTGGGGAGGTTGGGAAAAGAACGAAATATGGTATCAAAAGGCTAGTGCTTGACCCTTCAAAAGAATAAAGATCACGCTTTCATGACTTATCCTGTCAGGAAAGCAAACAGCCTCTGGAACAGATCTCATCCCGTCTCCAGTCCATTTAATGTGTTATTTATTGAGCCAGAGGGAAACTTTAAAAGAAAATCACATTCTTTAAACCTTGACAGAAACAGTCACAAGGAATTTAGTGTATTCATTATTTTTGCTTCACTTTTTTTCCCACTTTTAGTCTTTTCACAGTCGTATCAATGTTGAGAATATACACAAAGCATTGTTATATAATGATCTGGCAATTTTGCAAAGAGTAGATGCAAGTGATGATCATTATGGAGTAACACCTTGTAAAATGTGTGAGACGTTATGGAAGCAAAGTGAGAAAAGAAGACCCAAATTCTATATATAAAATTAGAAAGAAAAATGTACTTGCATTTGCAGTGAAGTTTTGCCAGATTGGGTATGCATACTATGAGGTGATGATGTATTTTTATATTATAGTCACATGAAAAAGAAAGTACACCTTTTAATTAGGAAGTTTTATGTATGAGCCATTTTCGTTTGCTTATCTGGTTCAGGGTCATGGGCGCCTAGGGCCTATTCCAGCAGCAGGACAAAAGGCAGTGTTCAGGCCAAATCATCACCCCTCCACTATTGTGTTTGACTGTTAGTATTGGGTTGTGTTGACATGCTGTGTATTAACAAAACACATCTCTACTTTGGGCTCTTCTGGTCTTGTGGTTTGTCCAGATGCAACGTGGCAAACAAGCCATGCTGCTATGTTCCTTTTTTAGAGAGAAGAGCCTTTTTCCTGGCAAACCTTCCAACGAAGCCAAACTTGTTTACTCCTGTTCTATTTGTATTGTCATGAACTTTAACATTTAACATGCTAACTGAGGCATGAGCTGTAGCTCTTGGGTTTTTAGCAGTCTTGGCATTGTGCTAAAACACATCTGAACATTCCAGACCGCAACACTCATAAAACATCTGCTTTTCCAGTGGTGCTCACGCATGCTGATGAACAGTTAATCAAGTGCATTTGATTAGCAGCACCTAGCTGCTACTTAACCTAATCCTTTAAGGATAAAATTGTGTATTACTATTTCCTAATGCATGAACAGTCACAACCGAAAGAAGCTGTACTTTCTTTTTCACCTAACTGTATATTTATATAGTCCTGAATAATGAAATGATGTGAATGTATAATGTAGAGTAACTGAAATGAACTGAGCCTTGATAGCTTTAGGGTGGGTAGAATATTCAGTGAAGTAATTGCATTAAGACAACATGAACATTTTATTTGCTGTGTATTTCTGCTTCACCCTGCAGCCATGTGCAGATTATCTTTTGTTTCTTTTCTATTCCCTGTTCAAGATGTTTGCCAATTGATCGCTTCTCCTGGAGTGAATCCCAAAGTCACATCCCAGCAGAGCAAATGAGCAAGCTGTAAATTAAGTTTAATTTCCTAATGACAAATGCAATTCTGCTGCAGCAGGGGTATGACATTCATATTTGATGAGCCAGTATATCTCACTTCAAAGGTCTCAATAAACCAGCAAGAAAGGAGTTTTTTTGTAAATAGGAAGCACTGCACCGAGCAGACTGCAGCCCCTCATTGCCTGGCAACTCCCCATAGGCTGCTATTGCTCATTCACAGCTCTGTGAGATGTCAGGGTTTGGCGCTTATGAAAATTGAACTCCAAACTCATCTTCACCCCAGGCCAAAAAAATGCTGAACAATGCCTTGTCATTTTCACACAGCAGAGACTAATCTGCGAAGGAGAGCAGGCATCCACAAACCTAATGACACATTTTGATGTATTGACCGAATGAGGAGGGGAAGGTGTGTGTGTGTGTGTGTGTGTGTGTGGGGGGGGGGGGGGGGGGGGGGGGGGGTTTGGGGGTGGTGGAGGATGTGGAAGTGGCGAAGTCATACAAATGGAAAAGTGTGTGTAAGAGAGGAAAATGGACAACGGGGCGGGGGGAAGTGGGGGTGGAGGGGTGCCTTTATTCAATTCTACCAACATTTATTCCAAACATTAATTTCACTGCGCTATCAAAGCCGTTTCAGGGTTGTGGAATGAAGGAAGGAGGAACAAATTGCTTTCAAGTTCTATGGAGCATTCCCTGTGGATGGCACAGACTGGGACGTCTCTCCCTCTAATTAAATCCCCACTGTTGTATTTAAAAGCATAAGATGTAATTAGAACATTTAGTTTCATTTAAAAACACTTGAATTTTTTTCCCCCCCCTCCTACATGCCACAGTTTAATTATATTCAGCATATCGGGAAGTCCTGGCAAGAACAGAGTTGCTATAGAGATGACCATGGCTGAGCTGTGCTTGGAAATCCTTCAGACTGGTGTAAATTTCCATAGTGAACTCACAAGCACAAGCACACTCACACAGAGAGAAGCAAAACTGCAAACAAGCGTGAGCAGGTGAATACCACTTTATCATTTTTCTCTTGTATATACATACAAATATGCAAACACATGTATACACAGCCTCAAGCTCAGGCAGCCAGCACCTCCACTGAGCGGCAACAAGCAAGCACATTATTCAATCAGGTGTCAGCCTCCTGCACAGATACAGACCACAGGAGATGCACCTTTATCACCGGGAGCAGAAGCCACCCCCACTCTCTCCCCTTTCTCCTTGTCTGTAGCAACCTCCCTGCCTCCTTTGTTGCCTCTCGGCATCCTGCAGCGACAGATGGTGCCGTAGGTGTCTTCTTCACTCTCCCCCTTGTTGTCTTGATTGGGGCTTTGAAGCTAGCGCAGCAGGAATCAATGGCATGCCCACTGTCACACTCATTAGGTATCCTGCTATGATGAAAGAACGGACGGCACAGCCGGTCCTCAATACAGAAGATTTACCCCAAACGCTCATAGAACAATCATACTCTCACAGACTTGCTTTTTTTTTGGCCTATTTGGCTTCCATTGTCTTTAGGCTATGAGTTAGTAACTGTAACTGTAATAAGTGACAGTATTTTTGCAGATACTAGTTGTGGCGCAGTTAAAAATCAATGCTGAAAAGCATTTTTTGCAGTGATTTACCCTGTGCTTTACAAATCAATAGCTATAGCACTGACGCATTGGCAGCTGGCAGAAGAGAAGTCACAGATATTATGAAGAGGGTTTTTTGTCATGCAAGAATATACAACGCTCCAGCGTCTTATTATGCGCAGCTTAGACATGGCTGCTTAACATTTGCTGAGCAGAAATAGCACCAAATAACTGTTTTCACAATAACTGTTTAGAAACAAGTCTAGCAAAGACTGACTCAGTTCATATATAAAAAGAGATAATGTTATGTATGGTTGACTAACAAGAAGCCAAAACCAAGTTGATTGCCATGTGTCATGTTTTTATTTAATCATAGAGTGCTTTAAATGCCAGTTTGAAGAAAAGTTTTAAAAACTTTTAAATGCTTTAAATGTTTGTTGATGTACTGCAAACGAGATGTTTCGTGGTCAGTGCTGGTTAGTAACACAATAATCTGTAAAATGTAATTATGTTTTCAGTAGCCTAAAGGAATATAATTTAAAATTCAGTTATTACATTACATTTACTAATTCCAGTAGCAGTCCTGCTGCTTTCGGCATTTTCTGAGTGCATTTGATGTCTTACTGAGTGTGTATACTGTATTGATGTAGCAAGAAATAGCAGCAAAACCCAAAAGTCTAAGATGAATGTTGCTGATAAAATAGCTTAAAAGATGGAAATTTGTAGCAATTTTTGTATTTAAAAGATATACTGGTTCACAAAGTGAAACTTAGGCAGTGCTGAGTAGGCACAACGTGCTTTCCCATATTTAAACAATACTAATCGCCCTCCTTTTCTGGGTCAGTCTGCTTTTCAGTCTTCATTGGCCATTTGAAACAATCATAAACATGTTGATTCCCACCACAGGCTCACTTATTCCAGTCCAATTAGTCACACATGGGAAAAATAGTAGACCTCTCAATCCATGAGAGAGAGAATTATGCTAAATAATCTCAAGGAGCATGACTATAGTGTCTACACTGCTACTTAATTGAATTTAAAAATAAAATGTGTGCTAGACAATTGTTAAGAAGTGGGTTAAATTAAATATCCGTAAAGCACTTAGGTGGATTTCCCTTTTATGTAACCAGTGTTGCCAGTGTTATCTAAGTCGGTATGGCCCTCAGGAAAAAGTGTTGCCCGGCCCTGTGTTCAAGTAGCAAAGTGTGGCCTTAAAATACTGTAGAGCACTCAGCAGAGTGTCACTTAAAAGGTGTACGAGTCCAAAATATTTCAGAGCATTTAAAAAAAAGCATGAATTACCTTCTTAATTAAGATTTAAATGATTTTGAAAAAAAAACTAGACTTAATTCAGTATTACTATTTAATAGATTTAAATACTACATTAATTACGCTTTCTCGGTTTCTTTATAATCCACAATAATCCTAGCTATACTGGAATCTGAAATATAAACATAGCAGGAGACACAGCAGGGCGGGTGTGTATCAAAGCACTGCTGTGGATCATCCACCTCCTTACTACGCAAATCAGAAGCCATTAGTGTCAATAACGACAAGAAAACCTAGTCATGTTTTAAAAGAACACTTTAAAAGTGGCTGATTCAAATAAACTTCAGTCCTCCACACGGCCTGTCACAACAACTCTGCCCTCATCGCTACAGGCAGAACATTTCAGTTACCTCTCGCCCATACACAAACTAACATAAGAGTGAGCCTCTGTTCACTTCTAACCCAGCTGGTCTCTTACTTTATATAGCAATTATCCACTTCATCGGCATTCACAAAATATATTTATGGAACAATTATTCTTGTTAAGTGATATGTAGCATGAGCTATCTTTCAAATCACGCTGGAGAAACAACAGAGCAAAAGAGAGAGAGCAAGACAGAAACTGGTAGAGCCACACAGGAGGACTGAGAAGCCATGACAGCTACTCTATAGATCAACTTTCACATAGGTTTCCCTTCCTAATTGTAATAACCTTAAATTGATATCTGCAGACACTCTGGCTCATTTTCAATATTTGAATTACTGCATAAATGATACTAGATTTAAAAATGTTAAAGACAAGGCACTGAAGACAGTTTAAGGCAGGTCAATTTCACTGCGACTACCTATCATTAAGTTAGAAAACAATAACTAGTATTATATTTTAGTCTCATTCTCGAATACAGTACAGAAAAAAGAAATTATATACATACCACTGATACTTTTGCAGTCAGCTATGGGATTCTTCAACAAAACTACAATTAATTCATTCATTCCTTCCACTTTCAGATTTAAACAAAGAAGAAATAGTGAATTGTACTCTCTCTGTACACCTGGTCAACTGCACAAGTAGACATGGTCAAGACGAACTGAAGAAGTGAGGATCATAATAGGGAATAAAGTGGATTTAAGTGACTTTGAATGAGGTTGAATGTTGTTGGTATAGATGGGCTGGTGTGAGTATTTCAGATATTCACACAACCATCTCTAGGGTTTACAGAAAATTGTTGTAAAAGGAGAAAATATCCAGTGCGTGGTAGTTCTCTGGACGGAAAATGTTTTATAGATGTCACAGAGAATGGTCATACCAACAACTCCACAACATCTCCAGTCTTAAATCAGATGGGCTACAGCAGCAGAAGAACACACTCGGCGCCACTCCGGTCAGCTAAGAACAGGAGGGCACAGTTTGCAGGGGCTCACTAAAATATGACAACAGAACAGTGCAAAAACATTTCCTGGTCTGATTAGTCAACTGAACATTGTTGAAATGCCACAGTCCACCTGAGTATTGTTGCTGACCATGTTCTATATGACCACACCTGCTATATCACAAAGCTCAGATCATCTCTGGCTTCTTTAACATGATACTCAGTTTTCTGTGCACAAATGGCATCCACAGCCACCAGGTTTCAATCCAACAGTGCACCTTTGGGATGTAATGGAACAGGACATTCACATCACAGATCTGCAGCAACTGTGTGATGTTATCATGTCAACATAGACCAAAATCTCTGAGGAAAGTTTCCAACACTTTGTTGAATCTATGACACAAAAGTAGCTCTGAAGGCAAAAGGGAGTACAATCTGTACAGAAAGGTGTGCCTAATGAAGTTTCCTGTGAGTGGGGTGAAAGAAAAACAGAAACATCAGATAACGTGACTGATTTTCATCTTTTGGATGTTATTATAATTCTCAACAAAAGTGCAAATTATAACCAGCTGAACTCATTAAAATAATATTCAGACAATGACAATAACTAATGAATTAATTTACTATTTTATTGATGAAAAAGTATCCAACTGTCATTGGATGTATATAATGTGTATAATGCTTCACAGACGTCAGTCCTTCCAACACACTTATCAGATACTTCAGCATTATCTCAGCCTTTCTCTTACACAGTCACCAAAGTCAGAACTGTGACTGCTGCAACTGTGATTGACAGTCTAACATTCACTATGGATGTGTAGATGCAAGAAAGAAATTATGAATTTTGTTCTTTACACGGCTATTTCTTTTCACTTAATGTCAACAACCCAGTGCAAAAGGAACAACACAATTCCCTTACATGATCTTTGAATCTCACCCTGCTCTCAAATGTGTGTTTAGGAAACCTTTAAACCTTTAGTGTGTTTTCTCACTTAGTTGGACAGCAAATTAGTTGATCTAATTTCAAACTAGTTCTTTTTTAGTACATCCGCGCCTTGAGACATGCCGTGCTGCCTCTGAGGTTAGAGATCTGACATTCACCCCCTCGTTCCCACCCATGGCCCTCTCTGTATGTCATACGACTTAACGACAGATAAGGGAGTGAAAATGGGGACGTTCGCAGGTTTAACACTCAGATGAGTGCAGCATGGGGCCTGACAGCCTCACGGAAACATGGGAAGGTGTTTGTTCGTGTGAGCGTGCGTGTACACAAACAACCTCTTAAGACAGCCGCGTGTCCATGTTTTAAGTTTGTGTGTTTCTGTCTATGAATATCTGCATGAGTAAAAAGTGTCCAGAGGAGCCGTGAGAGTAAGTTATGGTGCGATGTCAGGTCTAATTAGCCAGCCCTGCCTAAGGCTAATTTATCACAGACCACTGGGAGGAGGAAATGGGGAAAAGACGCAGTGGGGGGATGAAAAGGCCACACGGGAAGCACTCACCACAATCGAAGCTTCATCTCTACAGTTCTACCCAGGTATGAGACAAGACTTTGATAAGGGCACACGCACCCCCTCGTGACCTTGCATCAACCTCCTCCTGTTCCTTTATGCCTCCCGCACTCAACACTTTCTTCAAGCATTTACATGAAGACTAAGCAAGAAAAAAATGTTAAGGTTAACTGAAAGCATCTTCTTACCTTGATGATGAAGTGGTTGTCACCGAGATATGTGATTAGAAAACGTAAGAAAAACAAATTCACATATTATTCAGTTGTTGAAGCTTTCATCAGGGTGGTTATTATTAGTGAACAGTATGGCTGATTGCTAACAGGTTAAGTACAATGCTTCATAATCAGACCCAGAAAAAGGTTTGAGTTCATTTAATTACAGTCACTCTGACAAAGGCTTGTTCTAAAAGCAACTAACCGAACAAAAGAGTTGTGCCTGTTTCATTCTGAACCAGAACTGAAGTAAAAGAGAGAAAAAAGAAGAAGAAGAAATAACAGCCAGCAGCTCAAAATTGAGATGTGTGTGCATTTTTGACTTGTGGGTTAAAATCTCAAATACTGCAGGCAAGAGCTCATTCTGCTATTGTATTCACTGGGAATACAAATAACACCTTTTTCTCTGACAGTTTTCATTTCATTCACCACCCAAGAATTGCCTGTTGGGTCAAGCAGTTCACTCTCAACGGTGCTCCACCTCCTCTACACCGAGTTGAAAAGATGTGTGGTGCATCCCTTTGCTTTGTACAAAAAATAAAATAAAATAAATAAAAACCTCTGATTCTGCCTGTTTTGTCATTTCTTGACATATCTGCTTTGGAGATTACAGGATTATAAAAAAACACTTCTCTATGTTTAGTCCTTCTTTGTGTGATAAAGAGGTAAACACAAAGGGAATGGGATATGAAAGCGATATACCAGAAACCACTAAATGAAATTTAATTTGCAACTGCAGTGCAGGGGACGGCCTTTAAATTTTACAGGACTCTGTGATAATAATAACACTGCTCTCTCCATTTGAGGCTGTCAGACAGACGTGTGGATGGAGCCACACAAATGTCGGTGCAACAAAGGTGTTCAGAGGTCGAAAATCACATGCGACGCGATAAAAGACAAAAGCTCTAATAGACATATTCCCAAATCGGAGTAGAACCCTACACTTGTTTATGGTAGTCTTATGTGCAATTTCCTAAGGATAGCACGTGCGTCTCATGTTGGTCTAAATAATGGCTAAACGTAAGGTAATATTTTTGAGAGAAATGTAACAACATTTTAGTTAACTGGAAACATACTTTTTAGGAGATTAGAGATAAGGGTTTTCCTCTTCAATGTGGTTGAAGAACACCTGTTTACAAGATCAAATTTAAAATTTAGATTTTCAATTAATCCATTTTGATGCTGCTGTTCACTTTGGAACAGTAATAAAGGGCAACTAAAAGGTTAACGTCACAGCTGTAGATAATGCAATATAGACTTTAAATAAGGTAAGGTCATAATGCCTATAGCTTTCCAGTGAATGAAGCCTTAGCTCGACCCTCCACTTAGTCGCTCTTTTCCTTTTTTCCAAAAATCGACAAGAGTCCTCGGTACAGTTTTTAAATATTTACTTACGAATGTCCAAACAGGTACACAGTAACTGAAGCCAGAGTGATAAAAACTTCAGTTCAGTTCAAAACAGACGCATTGAGATTGAGAGGTCAAAAATCCGTGTGGCTCCACCTTCCTCTCGCCTAACTTCCTGGCTCTGCCAGACTATCAAAATAAAAGTATACATTTTAAGCACAAGAAATCAAACTTATTCCATTATTCGTAATATGTCAATCTGTAAGTATTACTTCCAATATAATACAACACTAAGCAAGTGAGCCATAACTTTATAGTTTGAATCATATAAACGCCACAAACTGCATCTAGGCTCCTACAATGCCTTTTGTGCATACGTTAAAAAGTTATATGTTACTCAGATTATTACATAAGTTTAGAATGAAATGTTCTTTGTAATACGTCCGTCGTGGTTCCAAGTTTTTTTTTTCCTGTTTATCTATCCAGTTCTGAGTTATTATGATTGCCTTCTAGTTTACATTGTTTAGTCTTCTAGTCTTCTAGTGTTTATGCTTCCTGTTCTATTTTGATAGTCTCTTATCTCATGTGCATTATGTTCAGTTTTGCTTCCCTTGCCTCACTAGTTGGGTTCAGTTCACTGTGTTTCTCCCCAGGTGTCTCCATTCTGGCCTCATTTCCTCTTGAGTATTTAACCCCTCAGTTTGCTCGTGTTCTTGGTTGTGTTCTCCATCATAACTGCGTCCTCCTGGTTTCTTTTGTGAGCCATAGACTAGCTAGTGCCCGTTTTTTTGTTTTTGTTTTTTTAATTTATTTTTAATGCATCTCGAGAAATTTAAGCAATAAAGCTGTTACCATACCAAAGACATGCATGCTTGGTTTATTGATGGTTTTAAATGACCTGTATGTGAGCATGAATGATTGCTGTCTTTCTATTCAGGTTGTACGCTGCCCCTCCCCCAGCAGTCCAAAGATTCAATCATCTCTTCTCATTTTGTAAACCCTATTAACTTCTCACCTTCAACCTCTACTGAAGTGTTTATGACGTCATAGTGTCACACTGCAGATCATCCTAATCAGAGCTTCTACTAATAAAAAGCTTTAAAAACAGTGTTATCAGCAAACAGGAGAGATTCAGTCTGGAGACGAAAGGCAAACATGTCATTTACTCTTGAGCTTGTTGGGAAAAGCTGCATGAACTCCAAAAAAAAGATAAATTAGATGAACCAGATTAAGAATTTTCCATGACAACCTGAGAGCAAGAGGAAAGGTCTGCTCAAGTGTACTACATGAAATAATGAAATTAGCATTTTTCCATCTGAATCTGAATTGGAAAACTGGCTGGAGCCCATCAGTTATCAGCCCTCTGGCATCAGGTTTTCAAAAGAGATTTTTACAGGGTGATTCCAGTAAAATGCTACTGTTCCTGGAGGGATGCATAATTTCCTTCCACAAGTGCGCATAACTGCCACCCTTCATGACCTGTTCTTTTCTCGGGTTGTTTGAGCATCTGGTAGAGTCACAAAAGGTCAAAGGTTTTTTTTTTCCTTCTTTTTTTTACTCTGACCAGCAGAAAATTCAGTGTGAGTGATAAACAAAAATATATACCATATATAATATATATATATATTACTACTTATGCTCTTTGTGTTAATACTGAGGCATTATTTCCAGTAGGTGTATGAGACCATGAAAACTTTAAAAACTGAATACCAGCTACAGCATTGTTCTTCATTTGCTGCATTCATTTCCACAAAATCCTCCCTCCACCAGACTGTGAGATATGGATCCAAATATCCAAATAACAATTTCCATAATAATGAAAAGTGGCATTGTGTTTTTCAGCTGTTCTCTGAAGTGTAGAACTAATCCAAATGTAATTAAAAGTTTATAAATGTGTATGCTGAATGTAATAATAATAACTAACACGGTCAATGTGGAATTCCTTTTAATTTCACCTCCTGGGTGTCCTTATTTTGCACTTTATCTTTCACCTGGACCGCCTAAGGCTTCCCACGATGCACTTGAGTTTTCCCATGACAACATTTGCAAACTCCTAGCTGCATTTTAGACTAACGAGATGTAGCACACACAGTCCCACAGGCAGAACTAAACACGTCTCATCTCCCAAGAAGCATAATTCCAGGGTTGTCCCTCTGTCTTTTCTTTGTATCCTTTTCTTTTTGTTCCCTCTCTACAGATGAAAAACTAACCCTTACTCAAAATGATGAAAAAAAGACACTAGCCTGATTCTTTGAATTTCCTCTCAGAATCATATTAAAGAGCTAGAATGAAACAAGCCTCACCAAATCTCTTGTGTTTTGAATAACGGCATGAAAGAGTACAGGGATAAGGACTGTCAGTCTGAATTCCAGAGATAAGTTTTGATGTTAAGGCTGTATCTATGGAAGACGAAATCAGGCTCTGGAGTACACAGCAAACACAAGTCTGGCATTCAGAATAATAGCAGTCAAGACAGCCTTAGATAAACAGTCAGTTCCAATGGAGGTCAGTGTCCTTCTAGCTCAGCACCTGCTTCAGTCTGTCATCTATCCATCTATCTGCAGCCCTGCACTACTCAGCTGATTAAACACTGCTGATTGATCTTTGCAGCAATCTAAAGTTCGTGTCTTTTATTCTTCAGGCTCATTTGCATATAGACTGAGCTCTAAGAACAAATGACTCTTTGAAGCACTCGCTTAGTTCCGCCAATCTATTAGACAGCGAGTTGAAACTTTGAATACTTTATCTTAACCTTAACTTAGTAACTGGGCTGAAATAACACTACTGTCTAACAAGAAGAAGCTCCTGGGCCAGGTCTAACTGTGCACAAATCTCATAGTTTGCAGGGGTACTCAAGTTCCTCATACAAGGCAAGATGAGGCACATATGCACCACATTTATTTGCATAAGACTTGGCAACTAGAAAGTTACGGGTATGAATTTAATTAAATGACAGGTAAAAGTCAAACAACAGAAAGAAGACTGATGGGAATGTTTAAATGTTGCTTTTTAATTAAAAGTTAAAAAGATTAATAGGTCAGTCCTGTGTGACATTTTCTGAACATTTATTCTGGATCTGTGCAGCATTGTAGCTAAAAGCCACTATCTTGTGTCTGTATTTGATTGGAAGGATGGTATTTAGACTTATGGTAGTCAACCTCTGTGGGCTGATGCTGCAGTGGAAGGTAAGAGATGGATTTTTGTATCAGTTTACTAATGAAAACAGTGTTTCGAATTAAATCTTCTGAAAGACTTGGACTACAAGGTGTTCAGAAATTAGTCTCATAAATAAAACGTTTGCTTTTTTTTTTTTTTTGATGAGTTGCGTTAGAATTTTAAAAAACTTTAAAAAACTGGAGCAAAGCTTGTGACACCACATTAACTTAAAGACAAATCCAAGGATGCCTTTTTGTCCTCGGTTCTTCTCTGCCACTCTTTGCTGGTTCATTTCTTTTCAGGTGATGAACTAGGTTGACTTTGTGGTTACACAGTGTGACAGTTTTCAAATGCAGCCATTTGTGTTCTTGTAGAGGGTTAGGTGAGAGGATCAATACCACATATCTGTCTGTCAAGTGCCAAGGTACCGCCAAGAGGTGTTAGCGATTAAGCTAAAAAAAAAAAAACAACACCTTTAGTGCCTCTACTGAGCATTTATAAGAAGTAGACAGGTATTTTAAGGACAATCGACTGTCTTTCACACAAGAATGTTTGGTACTCTGCAACAGTCATTTCTGTATATTTTAAAAGGAAAATGGGAAATAGGCAAAGTGCTGACATGCACAAACATGCTTGGGGAAACAGTATATTAGTTTCTGTTGAAATTTGACAGTCGATATTTGGTATGACCCCCTTTATTCTTCAGCACAACCTGAACTCTCTTAGACAAGCTTTCCTGTCATTTCTTTTAGTCTTCAAAAACTGTTTGTCGGGCTTCTTGAAGGACATTCACAACTCTTATTTGGATGTTGGCCTCCTTTTCTTTCATTCTCTTCCAAGATGATTATTCCGCAACGCTTAAAAATGTTGACAGTCTGGATTTTCAGAGGCCAGCTGATGATTGATAGTGTTTGTGATAGTGGTGTGCTTTTATTGCATTGGCATTGTGTTTGGGATGTTTGTCATGCTAAAAATTGTATATAAAGAGCTGAAGATACTTCTGTGCATTCATAATTCAGTCAATTCTGACAACATCTCCAACAGCCCCAAACCACAGCAGAGCCTCCAGTGTGTTTTACAGATTGCTGTAGGCACTCACAGTTGACCCTCTCTCCTGACCTCTTCTGTAAATATTAATGACGATTCGAAGAAAAGATTCAAAATTTGGAATCATCACTCATTAAGATCTCTCGACAAATTTTCAGCTAACAGCTCTTTGGGACTTACCTTGTTGGTGCAAAAATGCTGTTTTTTCCTCAGGATAAACAGCAAAGAAATAGGAAAAAATGTTATGTTTTTGACACAATGCCCAAATATATGAGTTAAAGGTGTGTCTTTGCTAAGTTTTCTGTTATGTGTAGCCTCAACACTGGTTCATCCCTGGAGTTAGATGCCTTTTTAGTGACCTACTGCTACTGCTTTCTTTATATTTTAAAAAATTACAATAAAAGTCTGTCTCCTTGGAAGCAAAATATAAAGACATTAGATTTGGCTCAAGATATTTGAACAGTGTTGTGTAAACTGAGCAGCTCTAGGAATGCTTTTAAAACAACTTAGCACTAACAAATAGCTACATTATCTAATTATAAATAGGCTTTACATAGGACACAGCATGCTGCTATTCTCCTCCAACTGAAAAATAAGCATGCTCTCATTATTCAATACCCTACAGAAAATGCCTTTAAATACCTTGTCTTTTTTTTTTTCATTATTCTTGTATGTGACTCATAACACTGGAGTAGTTTTTTCTTTTGGAAATTATTCTCTAGTCCAAAACTTCGAAACTTCTTTCATAGCGTGCATTCTTCAAATCCAATTTCATCCAGAAGTGTAACCAAGGCATTTTCTATGATAAGCCAAGGCTTAAAAGAAAACACACACACACACACACACATCTTTCTCGCTGAGGTGGCTACATAATTACCAGAGACTGTGGAGTGTTTTTCGATCGCTCCATGTAATTTCAATCAGTGATGACAAATTGTTGCAGATTAATACGTTAATCACTCCAGCAAGTAAAAAGCAGTCTGTGGGGAGTTTGTTTAGACCGCAGACAAATATTTGAAAATTGGAAATTAGCTTGCAGATATTTCTTCCAATGTCAGCGGTCTCGAACTTAAAGATAGTGAATATATTTTGAATATTTAATAATAGATTCTGCAGACTACATCTCTGGAGGAGTAATCTTCTGTAAGTTTATCTAGAGTTTAATTTAAGTTGTCCAGCAAACGTTCTTTGTTCATTCTGCCTCTTCATGTTGGAATTAGTTCTGGGATGAAAATTTTGTTCAACTTTCAGACTTGAAAGACTACAAAGTAATCAGAATCTCCCTAAAGCCCAGAATATTTTGGCAGTGATGTGTTGGATCTTTACAGAGATTCCACATTTTAAATAAGTGGCAATCTAACATAACTAATTCACACAGAAGAAGATGACAATCTGAAGGCAATGAAGTCTGGCAACCATTCCTGGACAGCAACTGTAAACCACGACCCTTACCTCCTCATTCTTCTTCTGTAATGTTATTTACATCTGAATCCACCAGCGTATGCACGTTTTTTTCTATGTTTTGGCCACTGCAGGTATGAACAGCGAAGCTCAAGCTCAAAAGAGTTATTCTTACTCTGTTGCACATTTAATTATTTCAGCTTTTGTTTCTGGTGCATGGCTGTCTCTGGCTCTCCCTGGCCAGTCTCACTCACCTGATTTCCACCCACCTGCTCATCTGTTCCTCATTCCCCAATCACCCCTTCAGTATTTATACCACCCATTTCCACCTGCTCCCTGCCACATCGCCACACTGTCAGTGACGCCAGCTTGTCATAACGCTCTAGCCTTCCTGCCTGTAACCAGTTCCTGTTCCCACCTTTTTGCTGTCGTCCTTCCTGTGTTATGACCTAGCTGTCTCCCTCACCACACAAAGTTCCTTTTTTGCTCCTTTGAGCTGGTTTCTCACTTGTCTATTTGAACTGTCATTAAACAAAAAAAGTCCACCTACTTCATTTTTCTCCACAAGTGCAGTTAAGTTCTCTATTCTCCTTTACTGACACGTGGGGCAATTTCTAAGAAATCCTGTTTTGTCATTTTAGTAGAGCTTAAAGCTCAGACTGCTAACCATAAGCTTTGGCCATTGTGAACATGAGAAGAGGTCGGGCAGGGACGTAAATTCGACTGTTGCTGACAACAAAATACATGATACTTGTGAATTCACAAACAATCACACCAGAATTTAATCTTTCTATTGATTTATGCTGCACACTGTGTTCACCACCATCTTCAGCTCCTACACACTTGTAACTGCATTACACAGAATATAAAGCTTGGTGACTGGAGCATTGGGAGGCATACTTAGTAGCTTCAAAGAAGCAGATAACGCAGTGCTAAATATCTTTTGCACTGATGATTACCCAAGTGACTTTCAGGTTTAACTGAGAGTCATATAACATATCTATGGAGAAACTTTACTTACACAGTTGGAATAAGTATATTTTTTCATATTTTAGCCATAGTTTTAAAATAAAGTACCCTATCGTACCCTTAGAGGTACACTTGTTCCTTGGAGATCCTACTTGACAGATGAGCCTTACTTCTACCCTTATGGTTTACCCAACGGTAAGTGGTCCTGAACCTGTGACAACAATTATCTACATTAATCATTGAGTGCTGATTATTTATATATTAAAAAAAAAAAATCATAGACTTGGAAATGGGCTACGATATGCTTTTCCCACCTTACTCTCCAGCTACATCTGCACCTACTGTATGTCCACCAGGCAATGGAAGAACAAAGACAGGTTCAAAACCAGAACCTTCCTGCTGTGAGACAACAGAACTATTCACTGAAAACTCTGAAAATGGTGCACATGTGCACCTTTTTTACCTGGAAACACAAGTTTGTGCAAGTTTGGCCCACAAAGAAGCTACAAAATTAGCTTGAGTTACAATAATTAAAACTAAGAGATATGTGAGGGACTGGTAAGATATGAGGACACGGTGGGGATTTTGAGAAAAGTGGGTTTTATTTACCCAAAGATGCAAAAATATACAAAAAAAAAAAAAGAACAATACACGACTTTGATCAGAAGCCAAATAGCAACTTAACAGAACTCCAAGCTAACTGCTGAACAACATAAAACTGATCTAACACACAAGAAACAAAGGTGACTTTAAATACTGGTTGATCAGACCAGGTTGAAAAAAGAAAAAAAACTGTTAAATAGTTACTTCAAATTAACAATACTCAACACAAGACTAAGCAACTACGCAACTCATAAGTCAAAGAAAATATACAACAAACTGCGCATGGTATTGACCAATCAGCACTTTCGGTATATAGCACATCGTTGTTCTTCATGACTCCAGCAGCCCTGAGCAGGCACATGGACCCGCCCAGCACTGGTAAAGAAAAAAAGCCAAAGAATGACCCAATAAAATCAGAGGACAGTAAAAGCTCAAAACATAGGTTCACTAAAATTTGCATTTTGGGTGTTCAAATGCATCAGCAATACATGCATGTCTCCAGACTCCTGGTTGGTAAGCAGAAAATATGCTTCACCGTGAGAAATAAGAATGTACTGCTTTGATGACTGAGTGGGTGTATGAAGTGTTTAGCGAACATCCTGCTCCAACTAATCTGTGATGCAGAAAGCCAAACGAAGCCAACCAGAGTCACACCACGGCAAAACACCGGCAAAGGATCCGCCAGCTGGATGTTTACTGATCAGAACGACATATTGTATCTGGTGGGGTAAAGAGCGGTTTTAATGCTACCAAACAATATATACTGCCAAGCCCCTGTGGCTTGGCAGTTCACGTCCATTGGTTTTAGCATGACTCACTGCTTCCTTGCTAACAGTGAGCATCAACGGGAGACTGAATCTAAAAATAAAGAGGCACTATCAGCATTTCCTCTCATTCTATACATCTTGCCCTGGTACTGAACCAGTCAATCTGGGGTTAAAATAAAAATAAGGTAGTAGGAGTGCATGCTAATTTCAGAGACATAGTCACGAAATAATTTTGGTGCAAATTTGGTGACGTGAACAAGGATGTCTGGAGTATATGTCAGCATTTAATATGATAAGACGAGAGGCTTGTGCTGGCACATGGAAAGGTCAACATGATTGGAGGAAATTTGAAAGGTCAAGCCAGTAAAATGATCAGATATCCAAATTACTGTAGTTTAGTCAAAGTTTGTTCCACAGCTCCTGGATCTTGAAGAAAAAAGCACAAAAGGGGAAAAAAGCTTTAAAAGACTAGCTACCTTCAGTTCAATGCCCTGCTGCCTTGTGCCAAAAAAGCAGGGTTTGTCATGAAGAAGAATTTTCTGCCCGGGCAAAGAGTTCTGCAGCTTTGCAAGATTTCTCTGCCTATTGGATTGTTTTGCATACAAATGAGAGTGAACTCTTAACACTGCAGTTTCCATAGGAACTATGTGATACAGCTATCAGCACATAAGACAGATTGGTGAGACATTTTTAAGTGCATGAGAAAGAGTACTGATGTTCAAAACAGAACCAAAAAAGGCAAACAAAATGATTTGGGAACTGATTAAGAAGGATTATAAACCATTTTATGAAACATGTTGAAAAATCTTGAAATTTTGCCATAATGCAGTATAAATATCACAAAAATAAACACTGCCTAAGGCAAGGTGCCTAATCTGAGATGGAAAACCTTTTCCGAAAACAGAACTGCAAAAGCAAAAGAAGCTGCTGGATTTGGCGAGGGGAGAAAATCCACAACAGGCGTTTAATTGACTTAACTTTTAATTATGAACATTCGCACTCAAGACATATTCTGTGTTTTAGATAAGCTCAACTCTTCCGTGTTTTTTTGTTTGTTTGTTTTGTTTTTGTTATTTTGCATGCACAAATATATATCTATTTTACCATTTGTCATATGTAAAATTCAATGTTCATCCATGCTGGTGACATAACTTTAGGAACAGCCCACCATTGTAGTCTTAACCAACATATCTCAACAAGTCTTACAGAGATCAATATTGCAGTCCTTTATGGTTCCCAAAGGCTATGCCATATAATGGTATGGTGCCAGGCACGAAAGGATATCCTTTTTCCAATGATGTATCCAATCTACAGTAGACAGTGTTGGGAAGGTTACTTTTAAAATGTATTCCATTACAGAATACAGAATACATGCCCCAAAATGTATTCTGTAACGTATTCCGTTACGTTACTCAATGACAGTAACGTATTCTGAATACTTTGGAATACTTAATATATTATCATGCTTTTTACAACAACGTGAATGTACTATTGCTGTGTGATTTATTACTATTACTGAAGGTCCGCGACTCCGAACTGTAGTAAAGGGACCTCTGACTAATACGGCGGGGTCCCTGTCGGCTCGTAGCCGAAAAATAGCTTTACTTTGTTGTGTGGGTCAACTTTTCTTGCGAGAGACAGAGAGAGGCGTTGAAAGACTGCTCCAACGGAACTTATTGTTTTCGGAGGAAAACACGAACACAGTGTACAGTCGAGTCTTAATAGCTTACTTACAACTGGGCTCGTCAGGCTCTCTTCTTGGCTACAGTGGTTATTATTATATTTACATGCTTCCAGCTCCCGTTTTTGCTCGATGACAACTCGTACCTTTCCACTCCCCTTTTTCTCCCTCCTCGCGCTCACAGACCCATAACGTGTATGGCAGTCCATTCTCCCTGCAACACGGACTACACTGCCCATGATGCTACATTCTTTAGAGCTATGCTTGTAGCATTCTGCCTGTTAGCTTAGCACAACAACAACAACAACGAAAAGGCGCTCTCTCACCCAGGAAACACACAGTCGCAGAGAGAGCGAGAGCGTCGCCCTGTAACCATGGCAACCGTAACGCTGCCGCCTGGAACAACAGAACGTAGCTGTCAAACAAAACCCAAACAGTCCTGACCCGCGACAAAATGAAACAGGAAAGTACCGCAGTGTAATCCATTTATTTCAACAAAGTAACTGTATTCTGAATACCACCTTTTTAAACGGTAACTGTAACGGAATACAGTTACTCATATTTTGTATTTTAAATACGTAACGGCGGTACATGTATTCCGTTACTCCCCAACACTGACAGTAGAACCAGTTCAATGCTCTTCTATCAAAAAAAGGAAATTTCCCACAGTGATGACATGGCACAACTTGTTGGAGCCAAAGTTAAAGCCACTGATGAGAGAGAGGGTACTGCAAGAAAAACACAAAAGATGTGCAGATGCAGTGTTGGGAAGGTTACTTTTAAAATGTATTCCATTACAGAATACAGAATACATGCCCTAAAATGTATTCTGTAACGTATTCCGTTACGTTACTCAATGAGAGTAACGTATTCTGAATACTTTGGATTACTTAACATATTATCATGCATTTTACAACTACGTGAATGTACTATTGCTGTGTGATTTATTACTATTACTGAAGGTCCGCGGCTCCGAACCGTAGTAAAGGACCTCTGACTAATACGGTTCCGTGTGGGGCCGAAAACTAGCTTTACTTTGTTGTGTGGGTCAACTTTGCTTGCGAGAGACAGAGAGAGGCGTTGAAAGGCTGCTCCAACGGAACTTATTGTTTCGGAGGAAAACACCAACACAGGGTACAGTCGAGTTTTAATAGCTTACTTACAGCTGGGCTCTTCGGGCACTCTTCTTGGCTGCAGTGGTTATTATTATATTTACATGCTTCCAGCTCCCGTTTTTGCTCGATGACAACTGGTACTTTTCGACTCTCCTTTTTCTCCCTCCTCGCGCTCACAGACACATAACGTGTATGGCAGTCCATTCTCCCTGCAGCACGGACTACACTGCCCATGAAGCTACATTCTGCATTCTGCCTATTAGCTTAGCACAACAACAACAACAAAAAGGCGCTCTCTCACCGAGGAAACACGCAGAGAGAGAGCGTCACCCTGTAACCATGGCAACCGTAACGCTGCCGCCTGGAACAACAGAACATAGCTGTCAAACAAAACCCAAACAGTCCTGACCCGCGACAATATGAAACAGGAAAGTGCCGCCGTGTAATCCATTTATTTCAACAAAGTAACTGTATTCTAAATACCACCTTTTTAAACGGTACCTGTAACGGAATACAGTTACTCATATTTTGTATTTTAAATACGTAACGGCGGTACATGTATTCCGTTACTCCCCAACACTGTGCAGATGCATGCAGTACTTCCTACGGAAATTATGCCAACTGCTAGCATCATTGTGCAACTTTCATTATTACCTGAAATGTGGGCTGGTTATCAAAAAGCCACAGAGGAAGAACTGTATTAATGTAAAAGTGGTATATAATGTTATTTTTGTCCAGTTCTGCATGCATATTTATGTCCTCATGATGAATTCTTAGAACAACTTGTTCTTTAGTTCCACCATCAGGTCTAATATTTGAACAACCTCCAGTAAAACTAATAAAATCCCAGCTCACCACAGCTGTAGCCTACTTATATTAGTACACCAGATTCTAATGGTAAACACGAACACTATAACTTTTCTTCAAAGCAGTTTCTTTACTTTCTTCTTTTTTGCTTTATGTGTGTTGAAAAATGTAATTTCAGTTGAACATAGAACTGAACATATGCAGTCGCTTAGGCCCAATATAGAACTGCGCTGTCTTTATATACCTGCCATCCCTTCCTGAAGCCTCACCCTGAAGACAGCCCATGTAATGATATCTGTCACTACAGGAGCGAGCACTCCTGAGCAACACCAAATAAAAGCAGACAGAATTAATTGCAGCTCGCTGTAGTGACCTTTTCTGTTTGATAAATCATAAAGCCTAAGAGACTGCCATTAGTCTTATAGAGGGAAAATACGCAGGTTTGAGAAATGATCTCAAATTCTCAGGATCCAAAGCGGTATCGACCGGCCACTCTGTGCTTGAAGCACACGTACAGAACACACCCACGCTTGCATGCAAAATTTGTAGTACCCTATCCTACTCACTTGAAATGGAATAGAGACACTGGTGCTTTATTGTCTGAGAAGAAGTCAAATTCCTGTTTCATCATTTAGTAAAGGGAAGCATTCCCAAGGCGCTCAATTAAACTTCAACAGCAGGAGCCACACTAGTCTCTGGACTGTGCATAATGTAGACAGTCATTAGGTTATTTTCTGATCCATTTTAAGAGGAAACCACATTTCATTGGCTTTTCGAGACACAGAGGCTTTTGAACTTCCCGAACTCTTCCGACTTTTTTTTTTTTTTTTAATCTGTAGCTTTTAAATAAAAATTTCAAAAATGGGAGACGAGTCAGAGCCAAGACAACACTTTTAACTAATCAGGTAAGCACAGTTTTAGAGAAGAGTAATTATTTTCAAGGTGAAACACGAGTTTAAAGAGTCAAGGGTGATTTCTGGGGGATTTCATCATGTTCACAAAGTAGTTTTTGCTCTATTATCTATTACCTTCTGTACAATATGAATCTGTATTGTATAAAATCTGAGCAGCCGTGTCGCTCCATCAAAGCTCAGCTCTGCACAGATTCATAGCACTGTCATTATATTCAAACAGAACGTACACGCAATGTGTTTTTTTTCCTCCAAATGCACACACTGATCCATGATGAAGGAGCCACCATACAGCTGAGCGTGTCTGCATCGGCCTTTGGTGTCTTGAAAAAATGATTAATTATCTCAGCGGAGTGTTAGAGTAAACATAAAAACTTGTACATACATACATACAATAATAAACAAACAGGTGGAACTCAGCACAAAAACAGAAGGCTGTCTGCTGGTGGGGTGGAAGTGAAAAGACTACAAAAGAGAAAAGTATGGATTTTTGGGTTATGCAATCGTTTACCTCTTTGAGGGGAAATCTGCGCCGAGGTAATGTGAAAATAGGCTCAACTTGTACATGTACCACACTGGTAATTTTAAACTGTATTGCCTACCGAGGCTTTATCGATGACATCAACCGCTTTGACTTTTCATTTTGGGATTTATTTTGATTTTATTCTGAAGGGAAGGGGTATCACGATCACCTTTATTTCACTTTAACTCACCTGGATCTTCTTTTTCTTTGTTAATGACTGATTTTAAATAAATAAATCAGTCTCACGAGTTTCACGTGAACATTTCTGGGCTCTTTTTTTTCCGTTACAACCAGGCCTCACTCTTTGAAAACCTTTACGACTAGCATAATTACAATTTGCACATACTAAAAATGATTCCCTCAGTTTGTCCAGTTACACCATGCGGTTTGTCTTTCGGCCTCATTACACTGATGAGTTTCCACCAGCAAATGAAAATGACGGTAAAGTTCTCAGATGCGTTGCTGCTCAATTTCCATTTCAGCAGTCAGAATGAACTAGTGATCACATTCGGCAGAATGCACTGCTTTACTGTGTGTGACTCACCTCTGCGTTAAATGCTCCTCATGACGCAGAGCAGACAACTAAGAAACCTTAGACATTTCATTTTAATGATATTTAAACATCAATGCAACACAATCAAATGAGCGATTCCTGCGTGTACTTGAGGAGACCCTGTAGCTGATTGAAAAGGAGAGAGCATCACTTCTAAGGGGGGGGGGGGGTTCTTTATCAGCTTGGCCCACATGATTAACAAAAGTCTTCAGCCACATTTTTATTTCTTTATATTTTGTTTCTAAAGAGCCAGACTTTCTGGTGCTTTTTTTTTTAAACGGTCTTGAGCAACAGACTTTATGAAGGGTTTCAAAGCTTTTCTTTGACAAAATGAATATTTTGCTACAGTCTTTGTACCTGACCATTTTCAGAGGAATGTGTTTTTCGTTTTGTTTAGCCACTTAACATTAATCTATAAATGATTCAAGCATAAAAAAGACACCGAACTCCAGGGCTGAACCAGTGCTGCGTCTATACATAACTTAGCAAAGAAACAATTTTAAATTGTATCTGCAGGCACTTTGTAACTAGCAGCCTGCTGCAAAAACACATCATTTGTTCCCATTTTTTAAATCTGAATCTATTAAAGATATCAAAGATAACATATAAATATAGCATAAAATAGGATTGTTGCACCAACAAGGTGATTCCCAAAGTGCTATTAGCCAAAAACTTTCCATGTTTCAGAATGGTGTGCAGTGTCTCCTTAAAAATAAATACTGAGAAAAAAGTGTCAGGCCTGAAAAAGCATCTACGTAGATGAAAGGTATATTGAAACAGTCGTCATTTGAGTCTTCGTTAGAGCCAGTGGTGATGGGGATCTTTTCTAAATTGTTGAAATTATGAACAAAGAAAAGTATTGTCAGATGTCGATCTACCATCTGGAAAGGTTCTTATTGCCAACAGCTTAATTTTTCAGCATGACGATGATCCCAATCGAAGAGCCAGTGCAGTAAAAGCATGCCTGCTACACTATCAGTCATAGACTGACCTCGCCAGAGCCCAGACTATTGAAGCAGTGTGGGATCATCTTTACAGAGAATGGAACAAAAAGCAGCCAACATCCAAAGAAGAGCTTTGAAAGTCCTTCAAGAAACCTGGAGCACTATTATTTAAAGACTACTTAAAGAAATTACAGTAAAGCTTGCCGAAGACAGTTCAGACTGTGTTAAAGAATAAAGGTGTTCATACCGAATATTCAATTTCAAGCTCAAGTTAATTGTAAAAAATAATTGCATTCTTTGCTTTATTTCCATGCATGTTTGCATATGTTACAGTAAATTGCTGCAGGTATTTCCAATTTTCTTGCGAAATAAGAAGAAATGAAGGGCGACTCAAGACTTTTTGCACAGTAATTATGTGATGGAGGAGAGTAAAAATGTTGTCACAACAAAGTGATAAAAAAAAAAACATTTAAACAGAGGTTTACTGAAAGAAATAAAGAAATATATTCCCTGTAATACTTTACCGATAAATATAAATTCACAGATTAAAACAAAATAAAATAAAGGTCAAACCTTTGGAAAAAAACGCCTCATAATGTTTAATTTCTTCAGACTGTGATCTCGTTCGGTATATTGAACATAATCTACCTGAGAACAATACATAGAAAACATGCAGTGAAAAGACAGAGTGGAAGAACTGAATAAGAATCATCTCTAGCACTACGTTTTCCCTCCTTTTCACAGCCTGAAGGTTAGACTAAGGAGGGGAACATCATGAGTCATTTCGAATGAGTTCACCACCTTGTGTATGGTAAAGAGGGTTTTCAAATTGCCATAAATATGCCATTATGTCTGCGAAATGACATGAAATGACTGTCACCCAGCTCAGTCAATCCTATTTCCTGAATCTAAAAATAAGGGATAAAAAAAAAAAAAATACCAGACCTGATTGAGGTGTAGGCCAGGGGCCTGTTTCACAAACAAACTACTCACATGCAAATTATAAATGGCATCCAGTTTCACTGACAAATTGCAGATAAATCTGCCTCCAGTGCTGTTGCATGAGTCACAAGTATTATGTTTCTTTTGATGAGTGAAAAGTGCCAAAATTAACACAGGAGAAGATGATCTATTTCTGCAAGTCACAGTGTGCGTGTTTCAAATTTGATGTAGTGGCCGTCAGTGCCAGAATACCCAACACACACCCATAATGTCATCCCCATTCATGTCCTCCGTGAATGTTCTGGAGTGAGCTGAGGGAAGCCAACATGGGTTGCAGGAGAGAATAAAGCCCAAAAGAGGGTCACACTGCCAAGCACCGATCAGAACATCAGAACTTGTCGGCTCCAATTAAAAGCACATAAGCAGAATATGAAGTGTGACCAGACGAGTGGCGGCGCCACGTTACCCTAACCAGAGCTGACACAAGAGTGATCACTCCACCTGAGAATAAAAATTTACTGGAAACTGTAAGGAAGCACATAAGTTATTTAACACAGCTTGGAAAAGAAGCTGCAAGTGGCGAAGCACACTCTGCAGCAGCCACAAGAAGTATGTTGCACTCAGTGCAGGAGCCATTAACTCCAATTAGAGGGTAGCAGCTGGAGGAGACTGCTGAAGTTATGTTATTGACCAAAGTGTCTACTACAGTCTGAAGATCCATCCTGAAGAGATGTTATTTCAGTCTTTTTGAAAAAGATTAGATGGAGCTTTGCATTTAAATGATACACTTTAGCAGGAAAAGATCATTAAATCATTGGAGTTGTCGCCGGGCAACAAACAACAAACTCCTGCCCTGCACGCTGACAAGTGCATATAAAAAGCGAGATAACCAAAGCCAGCATCTCAGGTGGAAAGGCTGAAAAGATTAAGATGTCACCTTCGCATTTTGAACTCTCCCAAAACTGTTTAATTATCTTTTAACAATGTGGATTTTTCACTGTAAATTTACCATGAAATGTATTAAACGCAAGTCTGAAGCTAGTGAGCGAGGCGACTCTAAAGCTGTGCGTTGAATAGAGATTCCCAGCATCCTCTCAATAATGATGCTGACACACGACACGACACACAGGCGGAATCGTTTTTGTAATATGACGTATTATTATTTGTTTAATTCCCACATAACATTTTCTGACTATGCAAGCTTTGCTGGTTTTAATACTTTATTTCCTAGTCGGTCTGTCTGTGTGGAGCCTAAATCTTAAATTGCGTGCGCTTGTATAGTGTCTTTAAACCTCAACTAGGTACTACAAGGCGCTTTACAGTTTGTTTTGCAGTCACCTATTCACAAACTCCTGCAAAAAAACTCCTCGCTACATAATTGAGCTCCTCATAAGAGACGACTCGGGGCTTCGGGTGTGCAAACTAGCTGTACAGCTGAGAGAACTGCATCATTTATATCATGTCATACACTCAGTTCTGGCAGCTGTGCCATGCAGAGTGCCACTGGGAGCAACTTGGAAGCAACTTGGGTTGTGTGTACCCAAAGGAATTTTGGCACAAGCCTGCATAGCAGACAGGCAGCCTCACCAGGTAACAGTGGACACCTATTGTAGAAGGAATTACCACAAGGGTAGTTCTGAGTATGTTTTCAGGGGTTTGTACCATCTGCCTGTGATATTTCCTGTGCAGTAGAGCTATAACCATGCAAGCTGCAGGCACAAAACATGTTTGCAGCTGACATCAAAATGCAACTGCAACATAAGCTCTAGTTTAGTTTGCAGTAATTTGGTCGTAAAGTAAAATAACTGAAAATTATTTTCGATATAATTTCCTTTAAAAAAAAAAAAAAGCCAATCAAGTTTCAAGGAAAAACACCACTACACAGCACATACTGTATATACTAGAGTTAGAGTAACTAGATGTATCATCTGAGAACCACAGATGTCTGCATTCAATTTTGTGCCAATCCATCAAGCACATTTTACGATATCTCACAGGGTGTGTGACAAATTTAACCTGCAGCGTAACTGGATAATAAGTCAGAGATTCTCGATTCCAAATTTCATTCAATACATCCAGAATGTGTCAAGATATTTCAGACTATAACAAAGTGACTGAGTTACACTGCTGCCCCTGCAGCCTTGCCACCAGGAGGGCATAAACCAGAATACCACAGAGAGAAATTTATCAGCTCGCACAATATTGCACCTATGCAAATTGAAAAATCCGGCACAACATTCTCTGCAAATTAAATGAAGCAACTGGTCGGCCATTCCCTCCCTCACCCATCGTGCCATATTACAGATGACTTGCCACACAGGGCCTGGCTGTGAGCTGGCCCTCAAAGCAGCTCCAAGAGCAAGGCCTGCAGTGGCGGGCAGTAAATAACCAGCATAAACGTGTCGTGGGAGACACCCCGCAGACACCAACCCATTTAATGTTAATAGGAAAGCATCGGTTACCAGATTCTAAATAATAGCTCGCAGTCACCATGGCCAAGGATAGTTACCACAGGCGCAGGAATTTATGGAGTCAGCAAATTGCTTTTCTATCCCCATTCTTCCCCTATTTGTCCGTTTTGCCATCTCTCAGCGCAGGACGGGGATGATGGAGCAGTGCAGGGAGATGACGGGACTGCTGCAGCCTGCCTGACTGAGCACACCTGTCCTACGGCCACATTGCTCGGGATGATGATGCTCCTAGGTGTACAACAGCTATCATTCCATCTGGGTCTCAGGAGGGACAGCCACTTGACAGGCTGCTGAGATATTTTTATTCCAGCAGGGCCTGAGGTGTTTCAATGTGACTGCTGGCACTTTTATTTCTTGGACAAGAATTGTGTATACACACTGCTCAATTTGAATATGCTTGGCATTGTTATATGAGCCCAATAAATGTCATTTTCAACTGTTTATTGAAGGTTTTAAAGACTGATGATGGATCTGTCTGTTATTTCGCAATTTTCTACCTAATTAAATGTCTGAAAAATAGAATTACACCTGTTTCTTTGTTTTTACTTTACAGTGTCACAAAAAAAGAAGCGATGTGGTGCCAATAGACTATTTTCAGTTCCTTTACTGTCAACAAATATCATACAAACATCAGAGGCAAAAACATGTCAGTCTGTCTCTTAATACTTTCTGACTTCTCCACCCTGTCTTTGGCATCCTGCTGTCTTTGAGATCTTAACACCTGCTGAAAATCCTTTTTTCTTACCTTGTTGCAGTGAGATTCAATACTTTGTGAAATCACTGTCGGGTGCATTTAAGCAGCGTTCACATGTGCATATTGTGCTAAAACAAATGGTGGATGTGCCTGACATTTAGGGGGTAACTTTGCCTCTGTCACAACAAGGATGGTTGCTCACCATAATAATCAACTTCTCCTTCATTTTGACAGTAAAGGACAAAGGCTCAGTCACCCAAAAATTGATTGTGCGACAACCTCGACCTCTGATTTATGAATTATTATTTTAAATCTGGAAGGTTTTGGCTGGACTCTGAATGTAAGTAGTCATTGTAACTGCATATCTGCAGTTTTTGCCAATTATTACATTAGTACAAAAAGATGTCATGTAATTGCAAAATGACATCAAACTTATCACCATTTCATCGTCGCCTAGACGTACCAAAGTTACTTTGAAGATTCCAACTGACTGCAAGCGGTTGCAGATCTGGTCTCCCCTTTTCAAAGAAACCAAGGCTGCAAATTCATTGCCCACGGTCACAGAAATTTTGGTCATGCTGTGGTCTCCAACCACTAAGGAAGTTTAGCACGGCATTCAAAGTATTCAGTCAAAAACAATGATCAATGATTAATTAACTTAACACTCAATAGACAAGAGCCTGGCAACTATTGCAAGTCTATGACTAAGACTCGGCTACACAGACAGTTATTGTTGTTAGGATCAGTTCAGTGTTGGATTTGCATTTTCATTGTAGGAATGTACTACAATTTCACTGCACTTAATTTTAACAGTGCTGTCAGCTAACAAAGCTGCCCTAAACAAGAAGACACAGAAGTGGCGATCAAGGTTCCACTTCTTACTGATGTATATTCGCCTTCTTCTTCTTCTATACTGTCACAGATGACATCTCGTCCAGTCAGATAGTCTCACATGTTCTCCGCATGCAAATGAAAACCTTAAATTGAAAAAAGATGACACAAAATTGAATTTACAAACTACAAACTGAGTGGATTTTTGTTGTTTAGTCAAAGCTGTTTTTCAAGCTGTGCAAGAAGGAGTAGTATGAAATGGTTTCATCTGACTGGAGGAAAATGAGCCCTTGTGTCTGCAGCTATGGTATCTGTGTGCAGATTCCAATGGGATTACAGTACATTATTGCTAATTATACTTATGTAAAGATGAAAGGCAGCCCACATTAATGTCACTTTAAATACTGAAAAATTAAGTCACAAAAGTGCCATTGCTAAAGATATTCAGTCTGGCAGCATGGAAAACAAATCACTGAGGTCCTCATCTTCCCCACTGGAGAGCAAGGTGATATCAATAAGGTCAGAAATATGGTCAGTGCTAATAAATATCACAAAAGCACTCTGTCCAATTCAACTCCACGAGGTACTATTGAGGTCTCAACCTGTAAATTCATCTCAATGTTCCTCTTTGTAGAAAGAAAATACGAGACCAGACTGATTATTCATGATTACAGCATCTGAATCTGACCTACAGTCACTTGTTCATTGTAAACAAAGAAAAATCTTCTGGATAAGAATATGCAATGTCACTACAGCACTTGGTAGGTTGCTAATTCTTAACGCTCTGCTAGAGTTACTGGAGACCCGGGGCAGACTTTAACAGAGGATGACATTTTCAGATCACTCTCCTGAATTAAAAAAGGAGAGAGAATAAAAAAACACGCCCGAGACAATCTTTAACACAGTTTGCTCGCTACATAACATTATAAATAATGCAAGCCCGAAATGCATTCTTAGGATTCATGAGAGGAGATTTAAACAAACCATGAAAGGCATCAGCTTTCCACTTTGATTTTGGATTAACCTTGCACCCTCCCAAAACTGAAAAGTTGTACAAATCAGAAGGAAAAAAAATGCTAATTCCCAGCCAGTGCTACTGAGCATGGATGCATGGAAATAAAAGAATTTACAACCTTTTACAATTTATCCATCACATGCTGTTGAGAGTGTCAAACCTGTTAATGTAGACTTCTAAAAAGGAAGAAAGTCAAATGTCTCAAAAAAATTCCCTAAAAGTAATGAAAATTGTTTCTGTTTGATATCTAAAAACGAATGCATAAATGGTTCTAAATGCTACTAAAAACATCCCTAATGGATTAACAACTGTAACAGTTGTGATTCACTGATTGAATAAGATAGCTTTCCAAGGGACTGTACAGCCAAGCGGTTGTAAATGTGGCCAAACCAATTGTTTGACATGAATTCAAATCCACATATTTGCATGCAACATGATGGCTGGTGTCAGGGAAGAGGTACTTCAGAAGTACTTCAGCTGACAGGGCTGCGAGTGCGTAGCAGACATAAAAGGTTGGGAACCCCAACCTTTACATTATCTGACACGAGCGGCAGTGGCACCGTCCTCTCCAGAATGAATAAATGACATTAAAACAGGAAGATGCTGAATGATTTCATCTATATTCCGCTGAAAACAGCTTGAGGGAGAGTGTTGAAAATGCATAACATGAAACATGACCAGCAGGCATGTAGAAGAAGAAAGGCGCTGAAAATAGAACACGCTCATAGTCCTTTTAGAGTCTTTCACAATTATAGTTCATCACTGCGTAGACCCTTAAGAGTTCTGCCAAATCTGACTACAAAAGAGAAGCACACGATATGTGAGCTGCTAGGGCATATGCTACCATTATTAAACCCGCTACATGGATTTATTTTTTAATATTACAGATGTTTTGCAGCTGTGCTCAAGATCACAAGCTGTGCAATCCTGTCATCAAATCAAATTGGATTTCGAGAAAGAAAAAAAAATCTGATGGGCTTCTGATAGCCTTTGGGCTTGGAGGAAAATGCTCTTTCAGTGTAAGTACAGGAAGGTTACTGACCATAAAAATGCTCCGAGTGAATGCAGATTGATATAGCTGGAAGGTCCTGCAGAATGACAACATTAAAGCCATTTTAAGATGAAATTCCTTTTTGAGATAGGATGTCACTCCAAGCCCTTTTGGGAGAGAAATACTGTGCAGCTCTTTTTCTTTACCAGCAAAATAAACCATTTAAAGGTCAGAGAGACATTCAGTTTCAACCTGGACTGGGCCATGAATAAGTGTTACCGGGCTTTATGATCACAGATGAAAGGAAAAGAATAAAAGAAAATATCACCGGCCTTGTAAGAATGAGGGAGAGCAAGGCTTTTGATGTTGAAAACCAAGATTATTTTTTTTCTATTTAACTGATTCTTAGAATAGCCATCACAGCCAGAATGTGGACACGGGAGCAGTGATAATATGACAGATTTTTGAGGCAATGCTTAAAAGAACCAGTCAGTAATAATGCAGAATATCCATAAATGAAAACTAAAATTGAGGCCAAAATATGCCAAACGTGTCATAAAATCTAAAAAATAAACTTTAGCGTAGTTTGTGTTGACACCTGTCAGTCAGCTCGGGAGTAAGAGCGGGTTCAGATGTCATTTAGTTAGTGGGGATTTCATTTGGTTGACATTTGGGTTTAAATATAGGCTGCTGCTGCTGTCACGTCCACGGAAGCGCACAGGATTACCTTCCTCTCCCCCAAATATATTCCCTAAATTATCCCACACTGTGTTGCATTCTGGGGCCCTGAAAGGAGTCTCGGGGCTTAAGACGCACACCGTGTAATTGTAACCATAATTACTCGCGACATCCAGAGTTCAAATCCGGCTCAACACCTCAGCCTGCCATCACACGTCAGTCTCCACCCATACAAACTGATGAGGCAGAAAAGCCCTATAAATTTTTCTTTCTTTCTTTTTCCCTGCAGAAAGCGACACTCGAGAGGCAACTTGCAGGGGAAGAGGAGAGGGATCTGACAGGCTCTTTTCCTGTGAGCTCCACAAAACAAGCGCTGAGCGCACACTTAATCACCGTCTTTGAAATTACTTCCTTTCCTTCGCAGTTAATGAATTGATAAAAAAAAATGTGGTCTGTGCACAGCCTAATTCATTCATTCATTCAAAAGAAGAAGAGGCGAGAAAAGTCAAAAGAACAGTAGAGGTTGCCTAAACGCCCGACACCTTTTGATCTGGCAGCTCCACCGGTCAGAAGAGCGCGTACACTGTGCATACACAGGTTGTAGCCCTGAAGCTCATCCGGCAAACCTCATCCATCACAGAGATGTCTGGTTTTAAAAATAAATCTGGCAGACTGCGACCAGGACGATGGCCAGTACTCAACTGCAGCAGCACAGCCAGTTTCCATCTCAACACGCACAAGAGTAACCCAAAGGCAATTTAAGAAGCCAGTTACTGTCAACACCGCGTTCCTCTGTTTGCTCTGAATGTGAGGGTAACCGGTTGAACACATTTCCTGCAGTAATCACTTAAGAAGAAGAAGAAGAACCCTTGAACAACAATCTTACCTTTCTCTCCCTGGAGCGAGGATTTGGCTCAGCTTGGACTGACACGGCTCAGCTGCTGGCGAAGAAGACGCTGAAATAAATGAGCTACTCCGGTGGATGCAGCCGCGACATGAGCTGAAGAAAGTGAGGAGAGCAGCAGCGCAGAAGATTTGAAACGGCGGAGCAGCGCAGCGCTGTACCGGCGGCGGAGTCTGTGCCTCTGACGCTGACATCAGAGGGCTGCTTTAAGGTGGCTCCGCTCGTTCACATCAGCGACACTGCACACACAGGGAGGCTTCCAGGCGCCCGGTTTAACTATCGCAGTAAAGATTATAAGCTGCGAATAAAATGAAACTGTAATAGAAAACTTGCGTTGTTGGAGCTGGGGTGGGGGATCGGTGGGAGCTGAATGGGAGCCGTCCAAAGAGAGCTCAGGAAGTCATTTAGCTCAAGGTTGAGAGAGAGCGCGCACAGCTCCGCAACTCTTCATCATTTTACAGCAAACCCAAAACTTCAGTCAAGCCTGGAAGATGTGAAACAAAATTCTGACTTTCGTTTTTTTCTTCCAACCCAGTTCTGGGTTGTTATGTCAGCCACAAAATATAAGCAAACAATGAGCATAAACCTTTCTGTTATAGGTGCATAAGTACGGAAGGGATGGCGCACTTCGAACATAAATGGAGAACTACTACGCTCATTTCCAGCCTTATATTTTATTCTTGGAAACCAACAGATTAGCTTTGCATGATCAACAGTTCACAATAATCTCTAGTCACCCTTTAAACCAACTTTTCTCTGATTGGCTGCCCCTGTCAAACAGAAGATTTGAACAGCAGGTGGGCGGGGCTTCTGTAGTTGGAGTTTGCTGTGTGCCTGAGAGGGTCACATTAAATATATCCCCACTTGGATGCCGGTTTAGCTCATTTGGTAGAGCAGGTGACCCATATGGCAAAGGCTAATTCGGACACCTGGTTTGAATTTACCTTGCTTGATCCTTTGCCCAGATTTTCTATGTTATTGCAATAAAGGCCAAGAATCTACCTTAAAAAGGATATTCCTCTCTAAACATTCTGTAGAACAAACCATAGATAAACTTAGCATTTAGGGATTACTTTCATATAAACTGACCTTATCATTCAAAACTTTGGCCATGTTTATATCAGTGTCTGGTCTGTAAAGGTACAAGAAAAAAATGAAAGAAAATATAAAGCATTACAGATTTAAAAAGCCAAAAATGACTGGAGTACTGGACAGCGCAACACACTGCACCATGCACAGGACTCCAAGGATGCAACCACGGGGTTTGAGTCAGTGAGTTTTCATTTCCTCAACAAATGATGAAATTAATAATTTGTTGCATAACCAAGATGCACTGTGCTCAGTTCAAATTTTTTTCCCAAGGGCCCACTTGAGCTCAGGCAGTTCTCTGAATCTTTCAAATTATCCTGCAAACTGGGTTCTATCCAACCTTCATTGGGTATAACCAAAAAACTGAAATAAAAAGAAAAAAAAAAAAAGAATTCAGCACTGAGTATGTGGGAGTTCTTTTCAATTGCTTTTAGAAAGTATTTTCTTCAATAAACTTCAAAATTATCCGGAAATGAAGAAATGTAGGCAATATACACACACGAGCACAACAGAAGTTAAACATTCAAGATTCTGACTTAGGATAAAATAAAAAAAGAAGAAACTTGAAGTCCACGTAGTGCTTTTGTTTTGTTTTAAAGCATTTAAAAAAATACAAGTAGGCTATGATCCAGGTTGGCTCCTACCAACATTAGACAAATACCATTTTATAATGGTGGACTACAATTCACGAGAAAGAAGCAAAACTCAGGGATTTAAATTATTTTAAAATAAACTATGAACTGTGAGTGCCGTGTTCTTTAGAAACAACAGGTATTATTTATTTGTATAAAAAAGGAAAAGTCTTACACTTATTTATTTTTCAAGAGTGCAATTAATAGGTTTGCAGCTGACAAGCTGTACAAGGGGAAAAAAACCACATTATGCCATCATTGTTAAATGTACAAGACAATAAGGACAGATAAATGTATTTACATAAAAACTACTCGCACACTTGGAAGAGGCGAGGGGATAAATATGTACAAGTCTTTTTTAAAAGGGGGGGTATAAGAAGCGAGTTGGCGCTTTTTTTCTTCTCCGCCGGGTTCAGCTTCTACCTTTGCTGTGCGTCAACCTGACCATCGTCTGCTTTCAGCTGCCAGCTAATGTTACTCTGAACAAAATGTTTGAGGCCGTCATAGCCCTGAGTGAACAAATACTCCAGGTACCAACTCCATGGCTTGGAGTGCTGAAACACACACACACAGAAACATCTCAGGTGAGATTGCAGACATCTGAAGATTTGTGTGATCAAAGATGTCTCTATTAATCTATGAAACATGACCGATGCACATCAAACTACACCTGAACTTTATTATAAATGCAGGGAAATGAAAAGGAACCTCTCATACCTTTATGGAATTGAGGTCCATGTCCTTTTTCCCCGGCCAACACTGATAAAAAGAGAACATTAATATTTATCGACAGCCAGCCTTCGTGAATCTCACAGGATAACTGCTGGATGATGCAGTTGGACCCAACCGAAAAATAAAAAAGGTGCGGATATTATTAAACTTGATGAAAAACCCCATCTCACGCCGCACTCATTAATAATAAAATCTCCTTCTGTATTAATGCATCATCTGTGAAAGATACATTAACACCACATTTAGCTGGTCTGTAAGATGATTAACCGCGCTGCCTGCTGATTCAAATTCCCTGTGCGGTATGAAAATAAGCATGGGTTTTACTGGAGCATGTAGGATTCAATCCAAATCAAGACACAAATGACGCGCGCTCACCTTCTGGTGAAAGTTGACCGCGTAGCTCACGAAAGCGGGATGGTGGACGAGGTCGAAGCTCGACCCGTACTGTGGCACGTTACTCTTGAGAAGCAGCTCCTCTCCCAGCTGTACGCCCATCCCTGGATGAAACATTCTGGAGTTCCACAGGCAGTTGACCATGACGACGACGTAGTGGTTGAACTCACGGAAAGTCTGGCGGCTGATGTGAAAGGCCTGCTGAGAAGCACATTTTAAAAGGAGAAACTAAGAAAGTGGAGTAAGAGTATAGCCGAACTACAGAGATCTGATTCTGTGATGATTAATCTGAATACCATTTACCAAGGCTGTTTTACTTAATAAAGGCTGCCAATGACATTTTCAGGCACACATACTGGCTTGACTGACATGTACTTTCAAATTCGCAGCTCACAGTGACTGCTGTAATAAAGGACAACTTTAAGTTCACATCTGAGAAGATATTAAAGTCACCAGGTTTAAGTAGATGCTTGTAGACTCCTAAAGAGCTGCACTATTAAATCTACAAAAGTGAATGAAGGGACAAAACACAGAGAGAGCATCGACTAAAACATTAAAGCAGAAAATTAATGTATAATATTGTTCACATGTTCATTTTCACATAACAAAAGCAATAAGCATCAATCTTTACCTCTGTCACTTTCTCTTGGCTCTTGGCTGATGTCAAGTTCACTTTGTACCTGATGAAAATAGAAGAAAAATAAATAAATAAAAGCAATGGACCAGTGGCCTCTGTGATCATAAATCACTGCACAACAGCCAGTTCTCTATGGTCAGTCAAAACACACCGTGCAATTATGTTTCACTTTTGGAGTCACGGCTTTTTACTCTTAGCTTTGGTGAAATTATTTTAAAACCCCAGGGTGTACTCAATTAGTTAGACTATAAGGACGTGTGTTATTAAAGCCTGGAGTTATAAATGATACTAGAATTCCACGTAAGGTAAGAATCTGAAGAGGGCTTTAGGGTATTGCCCCCTGGCCTCCATCATTAATAATGCCTTAACATGCAAGTTCAATTAAGCCATTTGATTCCAATTCAGTCCCTTTATCAAATATGTATAAGCAGCATATGACATACTACATTTAGGGCATTGCTAATGTATGCATTAAGATAAGCTTATGGCAGCTTCCCATAGAGGTGCTGAGCACCCACCTGTGCATGATGTAGGCCAGTCGGTCCACGCTGACGGGGTCAGTGGCAAACAGGGCTGGGTAAAAGACTCCAGCTGGAGGCATCACTATGAGGGGGAGGCCATACTTCAGAAATGTGTCACAAACCTGCGGGAGGAGAAAAACATGTAACAAACACCCACAGAGATTAAAAACGTTAAAGCAGAGGCTCAGACATAGAATATGCATCCCCGCTGAACCTTTTAGAAAGAGTGTGCTCTGCTACAAGATGATCTTTAAAGCTGTTCAGGGAATCTCATGTTCTCTCCCTCTACTTGCATTTTGCTAAATAAGACTGGGCTTGTGTTTTTAAGGTGTCAGACCCTACAAATACCATCATTCTGTAAGGTAGGGGTGGTGAAACATCTCAAGGATGTTTTATTTTTTGTGTCACTATATAGAGACAATAACAAATCGCAAACACAGATTATGACAAAGCTACAAAACAGATAAACCCATTAACTCCAGCTTCTTCTTTTTTTTACCGTCTCATAGAAGTCCAGGACGAAGCTGAGGAGGAGACAGTGACAGCCTTCAAGCTGAAGGCCCACAGAGGCCAGTCGACCCACAAAGTGAATCAGCTCCATCATCGAATCCTTAAACCCCGACAGAGTCATGTTTCTGGAACACAGGGCAAAAGAGAGTCACTTTACCCAAAACTGATGCTAAATGACACCTGTGACAACATTTAACTCATGTCCTTTGAAACTTTGTTGCAATTTTTCATATAAAACACAGGAATCTATCCAAAGCAGCTCACTGCAAACACAAATGACAAACACTGACTCAAACAGATATTAGGAAAGCGCACACAAACACAATACGTGATCAATGATTTCTTCAATGAGTTGTACACTGGGTAAATACCACAGGTGAACTTGGAAATGGCACTGGGTAAAATGGATCTTTCCACTTACTGAAGGCATTTATTGCAGGATTATACAAGTGATGAAGCTCAGGCATTTAAACATAATTGACTCGTACGCCACCCTTCAATTTGGAAGCTAGAAAATCGTTTCCCTGGATATTAAGGTGGCACTTGTTCCCAAACAAATTTCAAATAAAGGACTTGTATAAACGGGCTCAAAACCCAAAGGGAAAACATATCAATAAAGACTTCCGCCTGATTTGCTTTAACTGCCAGTGGATAACAGATGGATTCAATTCAAGATAAATAGTTGCAACATCTACAAATGTCAGCTGTCTTTCAAGATTTAACGTAATCAAGAATTTAAAAAAAAATTGCAACAAGAGACTTGACATTTAACTTAATTTGCCAATAATCAAAATTAAAACTACTCTGTTTTGTCCTTGGAAAAAAGTAATTAGTCAATTAAGGCACAATAAATAAAAAGCCAACTTCTATGAGAAGGCATTTCGTGACACAAAGTGCAAGTTTCAAGGATCAAGAAAGCACGAAGCAGATGTAATTTTGTATTTAGGTTATCATGTTTGGCACTTTAAGTTCTCAGAACATGGGTATCTAACCAGATACAGGCTATGTATTACATTACTTGGCCTGCAGGATGTGTCATTCACTCCCTAATAAACTTAAGCTTGAGGTCTGGCTTCTTTCTCCTTACAGTTCTACCAATATTCAAAAAATCCCATCTCAAAGCAACAATGAAAAACTATATCATGGATATTTTTTTTAACTTCTAGGCTGAAAATCTATAATTCCATATTATCAGGTTATTCTAAAGGCTCTCCAAATCTAGGATTACATTCAAAATCATTTACATACAAAGCCTTGAATGATCAAATTACATCATCATATTTTAAAGACCTCTTAATAATTTCGAACTTTCCTTTCTGATAAAGCCTATAGTTGTGGTTTAAACCGAACCATCCACTAGTTATACTCCTACAGGCTCAGGCGGAACTTCCCATGATGTACTGAGTGTTTTGTTTCGATACCTCTCTTTTCTTTCCTCTACAAATTTCTCACTATTGTAAGCCATTAACTTCTGTCTGCACTCTCCTGTAGTTTGTGTTTTGTTCTGTTTGCTGTTCCTGGTGTTTGTATTTTCCTCTGCCTTGTCTTCACCTGTTGGTCGTGCTGACAGTTTTTACTTCCACGAGCAAAGCCTGTAATCCTGGAGAAGCTACGGAGAAAACAACGGGGTCTCAGAGCAGGAGCTGTTCCAGCGATCATCGTGGAGAATGTGAGGTGTTTGGACAGTACTATGGATGAGCGCGGTGAGCTGACTGAGCCCCACGGGGGAACACAGAGAGTGGAGTTTGATGTGCTTCATGGAGTGTTGCCGTGAGGTACTGACACACTCATACTTCCCCGACCACAGTGTGACTTTACCTGGATTCAGGATTTTTCAGGCGGACAGGGACATTTATCTCCAAGGTAAGAAGAAATGTGGAAGGGTTGAACTAGTGATTGAAAAGGGGAGTAATCCTGCACATGTTACTGCACAGGAATGTTTATCTGGCTTGAGTAATGAACCACTCGCTGTTGGAAGGTGTCCATTTCACTTGCGTAGGGAATTTGTCATTACTGATGTCTGCTGTCTGAATCAACACACTGTTTGTTTCCTCCATCAGCTGATGCAGAGGTCATCCAAATGACTGAGGGTGTGTTAAATGGATGTTGACAATTAATGGATGGTGACCTCTGCATCGCTTACTGGTTATGCAGCTGAACACGTTCTATAATATCTGAAACAAGGGAAGATTTTTACCTCTGCATACCACAATGCTCTCCTTAGGGAATCGTATTAGATTTTCATTTATTGGGGTCTTCACGTTTTTTTGGATTTTCTATTCAACATATCTCAGATTTTGGAATAAATCAAGTGGCTGCCCATCCCTGAGCCCGATTCTGCTGCAGGACTCTGTCTTTCTCCCCACTTTCTACTGCATGCTAACGTCAGATTGCTAAATCATCCAGGTTTTCTCTCTAAATTCTGCACCTTACAGTATTACTTCCCTTGAAGTGACTATTGCTCAGAAAACACGCTATATACATGGAACTAAATATAACTGAACAGATGTGAAACTCACATGGACGTGTGGCTGTTGAGGCTGATGTCCAGGTCGTCTTCCAGAGCATAAATGGAGTGCCAGGTCAACCACTTCAACAGCATATTGTTAAGACACTCCATCAGTCCACACTGCAGAGATACAAACACGAAAGAGAGAAAAAGAACCAATTATGCAGCATGTTAAAACACTGAACTACACAAAGGCTTTGTTGCGCTGTTCTTCACTACAGCATTTTTTTTTCTATTAACTTTGAACAGTAATAGGAGCAAGTTTGATCTGTTTGTGTCTGTGAAAGAAAAGCCTACCTTGAAAAACAGCGAGGATGTGAAGAAAAGCTGCATGAGAGGCTCAAACAGAAGCCTTCTGATTTCTGAAGGAGACAAAAGGTCACTATTGTACCTGACGTACAATTCAATGCGTTACAGTTCCCTACATAAAGGACAAAATGACAGCTTGCTAAGATGAGAACATGACTGTGATTTTATTCAAGTGCACGACAAGGTCAGAGAGAAAACCAGTGTTATGTAAGTGTACGTTTGACAGACATAAGGAGAGAAAATTGAGCTGTGAAGAAAGACGGTCATAGAAAGCAGTGATCTGTGGAGGTAACACTCACGGGAACTTGGAACAACCGGAATGTTGCTCAGCAGGCCGAGGATCTGCGGACGGAGTAGTGAGCCGTCCCAAACATTCAGGAATTTATAGAGGAAAACCTCTGAACTGGAAAAGCCCTCCTGTTGGAGAAAATTATGATGTGAAATAAATCTTTGGCTCAGCTTTGGTACACAGCACGTATCAGGTACGCATGTGGCGCCAGGTTAATGAGCATCAGAAATAATGACAATGTCAGTGAGCTGTGGACGTCGCTATCAGGGGCTCACCTGCAGAAAGTGCTGTGCAGACAGCAACTTGTTCAAAAACTGGAGAGCTTCTTCTGAAGTCTGACTGGGTCCGCCATCGCCACAGAATAAAAACTCTTTAAAAAATACAGTCAAAAAGGGTATTTACTGAGTGAAAAATTCAGAGCACTACAAAGAGGACAGCAGGAGATTTCAGATGCACTGCATCTTCACACGGAGACATACTCTCATACCCTCCTATAAAAGAATCCCTTTAACATGGCAACAAAGTTAAGTTGTGTTGGGGTTCAGCTCAAGGTCAGCTCTGCTTTTCCTCTAACTTCTAGAAAGAACATGTCACAGCAGTTATGTAGTGTGTAGTGTGTGTTCCCGATTTACCTTCATGAAAAGCGTAGCCTAACCAGAAATTGAGGCGAAGGAGGGCAGACTCATCCTGCACACAGTCCAGGTACTGCAGTGCCAGACTGGAACCCAGCAGCGAGCCCATCTGAGCAGGCAGCTGGTGGAAACACATAAAGCAAAATTATGACTAAGAAACTAAAATAACCAGAAAGACACATAAAGACAAACAGGTACACAGAAGCAAAAAATAAATAAATAAATACAGAAGCTGAAATAAATAAGAAGAGAGTAAGAACCAACAGATGATCGTGTCCTTGTCACAGGCTTGGCCACCAATCTAATTTTAAGCCAGTTCCTCGGTATCTGGTAATCCCCATAATGGCAGTACTGGGACACTTCTTCCACCACACTGGATAGTTTATACAGTCCCTTATTGTGGCTGAACAGCTGCCTCTCAATATGGGGACTTTGTCAATTTAATACATGAATTAGAATGAGAGAACGACAGACTGTAAATGGACACAACTCAGCTCTTCAGTAATTATGGAGCAACTGTATCGTTAAACTGAGAAAGCACCATTCTGCTTTTGACAACAAGAACGCCGGCCGTGAGGGAAATAATCAATGCTCCTTTGTCAATGCCGTTGCTCAATAGTTTTATGAGGGAAATTGATTGTACTCATCTGTCTTTCCTAACACGTGGCAAAGCACCACTCTCCCTGCCATAAACACATTTGGCACCAACGCCCTCCAAGCCTTATTGTCCACGTTTGCTTTGTGGGCAGTGAAAGAGGTGAATTTATGTAGCATGACGCATAAAACCCTGCAATCCATTTAAAATGACTTACATTGGTTTATCAGGTCACTGAATCTGCAGGGCAAATAGACATTTATGGAGAGGTCTCTCTAAATGACCATTTGCTTTGCAACTTTGTCCAATGCATTACTCAGATACATCTCCACTAACATCCCTTGCTTTCATTACTCATAAAGGACAAATAACACGCTGATGATATCTGTAAAAATAAAAAAAAGCAACAGCCTGTTTAAAAAAATGACAAGCACTCTGCTCATGAAGTCAGTTTGTGCTCTAATATAATAAACAGCCACAGGCCACTTACACTGTGGTTTCTCTAGGTCAAAGTTTTTAATGGCCAAGCACAACAAACTTATACAAACATAACAGTAACACAGCGCCACCCTGTGGCCCAGAGGATATATCACAATTTGAACACAGCTACTAAAGGGAAAAAAAATTCTTATGGAGCAGTCAGACTTGAGGTGTTGTGCCATTTTGCATCAATAACATGTCTTCTTTCCCACTTGTGAAAATAAATGCCCAAAATACACATTTAGATATTTTTACTCCACTTTCTCTACTGTTTAAGCAAAGTAATAATGTTGGATTTTGTGTATGTAATCAAATGGTGAAGCTTCAAGTGTATGTTTAAGTAAAGAATTTCTTTTACTAGTACATTATAATTGTATAACATTCTATAAATACTTGTACTCTGATCCAAAAATCCTCACTTCAGTAGCATATCCAAACTTTCCAATTCGATATCTATGCGCCAAAAGTTTTTACTGAGTCACTCAAAGCCTGGTGAACTGGTGACTTAAATGTGATTTGATCCAAGATCAGGATTTCTTGCCAATTTACACACATAATTTAACTGGCAATGCCCAGTTTGCATATTTAAACATAAAAGAAAATTCCTAATACATAAAAAAACTTTCTGTAATGTAAGTAGTCACCTGAGGAAGTTGGTATTTTTGTTTTGTACCTTATACGCCTGTTATGAGACCCCTTAAAAGGACTTCTCTTTCTCTTTTGCCTTTCTTGTGAACCTGCTGTGGGGGCTCAGCATGAGATGCTGCATCTTTACATATATATTCCTTATGAAAAAGCCTGTTTAAAGACACAGACGGCTGGAGTCCTCACGAGTATTCTCTCCTGTTTTACTTCTTCCAAGTCCACTTTAAACTTGCTGCCTGGGCGCATGCATAGTTGGCAAGTTATAATGTCAGTTCTCCACGGATGAGTTCCTTGCACTCACTCTTCAATGACGAAATTTACATGACAGGGACCCAAGCAGACACAAAAAGTATAAAACCTGTTTAAGTCACAAGTTCTTGCCATCCATTCAAGTAGCCAGTGTACTTGTTCTAAAAGTGAAAAAGTAATTTTCATTATATATTCTCTTTTTTCTCTTAATTCCATGTTAGTAGTTTAGATCAGCGGTCCCCAACCTTTTTTGCGCCACGGACCGGTTTATGCCCGACAACATTTTCACGGACCGGCCTTTAAGGTGTCGCGGATAAATACAACAAAATAAAACTAGTACCGGTACCGAAAAAAAGAAGATTTATTCATAACACACGTGAAAAGACCCAGGAAAACCGAGTTAACGATAAAAACGATAACAAAATAACGCTGAAAACCGATAAAAACCTTGAAAACCATACATTTCACCTGAGCCTCAACTCTCGCGGCCCGGTACCAAACGACTCACGGACCGGTACCGGTCCGAGGCCCGGGGGTTGGGGACCGCTGGTTTAGATCATAGATTTGTCTTTTGCTTTACTATTAGTCCATCCTGAGACCGCAGTGTTCCTTTGACAGCTGTCATCACTGCTGGTGTTTCTTGGTAGTTAGGAAGAAGGGATTCTCATTTTCCTGTTGCATCTGATTTACTGGGACACTACAGTGGCCATGCATCCTAGAAAAAAGTACCAACTAGAATACATTATATTCTGTTGCTGAAATGATTTACAGCTGATCTGTAAAATTGAACTAGATAAGAGGAAGCAACACAGCGAAAGATCAAGATGCCTCCCCAGTGTCGGCACTCGACAGATGCCGAACTCTGAGATTTATCACAGGAGAAATTACCTCTATACGATGCATATTTTCCAACAGCTGAGCAAAAGAGTGGAGCTCCACCAGTGGGACCACCCTTCTGCTGGAGGACTGCTCAGACTGAGCTTCTTTGTTCAGTGCAGGAATCAAAGCAGGAAATTCCAGGTGGCAGTGTTTCTAAGAAAGAAGCAGAAAGTAAAAAGCAAAGGAGTTAAAATCATGATAAACTGCTTGAATACAAATAATTATGTATCTCCTTTGACTAACAGTTCAAAACACAATGATAATGAATGGAAGGAAAAAAAAAAGCATCAGGCAGCACAAGAAAATGTACTGTGGTCTAACATTTCAAAGTAATCAAGAAAATGAACTGCAGTGTAAATCTGAATGAAAATATGCCAAATTTTTTTGCTGGCACAAATAAAGTACAAACTAATGTGAACCTCCAACAAATGAAAAGCTGGGAAGGTACTGTCAGGCAGCAGCAGTAGCTGACGGTTGGCTACAAACCCAATTAGAAGATGCATACCCTTTTTCTTGGGTTGGTTTTATCCTTGTTTGTGAAGACCAGACTGATGCTGGAAGCGCCTTGCAAACCGTTCCTCTTCTGGACAGCAATCAATGCTGATTTCCAGGGAGAAATGTGGTTCCTAAACCCACTCTGCAACAAAAGATGAAAACCACCATGTTTGCTTTGTTTTCAAGAGAATGGTCGTATTCCAAGAGCAAGTATGTTTTATGTACAAACCTTCATCCGTGATGGAATGGAGAGTGTCACCAGTTCAGGGCAAAACACTTTGTAAAGTGACAGTAGGTGCAGGAGGAAAGGCTGTCTTCCCTGAGAAGAAAACATAAACAATCAGTCCCATCTTTGTACTCTGCATCACATTTTTTGTTTCTTTCATAATGAGATGTGCGACAAGGGCAACTGAAGGGTAACTGTTTATGGGAAAATTGTGCCGTTGCATTTCTGCAATTAAATTCCAAAATGATTCTCACACTGAGGAAGGAAATAATGAAATTCACTTGATTAATGATGACATCAAAACTGCAGGATGCTTACCAGTTTAGATTGTAGTTCCAGTAGCTTCCTGACTCTGAAGACTCGCACTACCGCGACAAAATGAGATGTTAAAAAACCTCAGAAAAGTGATGAGGAAAAAGGTGAAACAAAGAAGTAAACTGAAAAAAGGGGGAATAGTATTTTCATAGTATAGGGATCTGATTTCAAGGATAAAAATATTTGGCTTACCGCTTTCCTTTCGGGTCAAAAGGTACAAGAGATGGCAGATGAAAGGACACTGAAAAATTTTGACAACATGATTAATCAATTCACACCTTTAAAACATAACTATTTATCTTGCCAGCTGTTAAAAACACAGTCCAGCTTAGTGAAAAGCGTGCCTGACATGTGTAAATGCCATCGGATTTGTCTAAACAGTCATTTCAACCCATTATTATAAAGATCACCAGCACTTACCAGATTTTCATCTGTGACGAAGTTGAAGATGAAGCCATAAATTGCTCGTAGCTGGTCCTTTGCATCAATCATATCAAATACAGTCAATACCCACTTTATGAAAAGAACCTACATGGAAGAGAAGTAAGTTTGATGATCGTTAATGTCACACTCTTATCAAATAGAACAATGAAATTATGTCTTCAGTGTAACCCCAGGAATAAACAAGGCATAAAACTAAACAAGTCTGAACTTCAAAACACACCAGAAGAACTTCAGAACTGGAGTATTTGAGCCTGAGTTGTATTTTATTTTGAAAATTGGCTGGTATCTCTTAACTGCTCCTACATCTCACTTCCTGCACTTTTCAGCTGCTCTTTGGAATCCCAAAATATACCTTGTGCTAATTTTAGTGTGGCAGAGCTGAAAAAGGTGGACTTGGTGGATTTACAATCATTATACTAAACAGACACGACTAGCTCCAGTGACTGCACTGGAGCTCAAACAGAGCTGCAACACAGCCAGACTCACGCGTTCCCTGGACAAATATTCTTCCAGACAATAATTAATGAACAGAAAATGAGAAGAAGACTTTAGGCACATCAAACAAAGTTTTACTGCCCCAAAAGTTAACTGAATCCCTAAAGAAGGATTGGAAGTTATAATATTTCCTTTAGCGCAAATATTTTACGTGCACTTACTTGAGTGCTGATGGGCATCTTGCCAACGCTGAGCCAAACCACTGCTCGAACAACAGCCTCCTGTGGCACCACAGAGGCAGGAATCAGACACTTGAGCACCCGGACACATGGAGAAGTCCCTGCACAGAAAATTCAGAGCAAAATTTATCAAAAGAAACCTTAAGGACTGCAGAATGACGTAATATCAAAGACATTACCACACATTTTTTCACACTGTCCAAATGACTGTACAATTAAAAGAATGAAACTCACATCACATCGATTAGAAATAATAATTCTTTATATTGTATAAACTATACAATTAATATTATATTACTATAAAGATCTTTTCAATTAACCTTCACAATATTACATTGTGGAAGACTACAATAGATCTGTTGTGCTTTTGCTCTCTTTTTCTATTGAAAGTACAAAGACTGGCAGGCTTGGTGAATTGTTGTTTTCAAATCAGTTAAGTGTGAAAAGTGTAACCAAAAGTACATTTGCTAGGTCCTCAATCTGACAGACTCCTGCTCTCTACAATTCTGTTACACAAGCACATCCTTCCTGCTGGAAATTCCCCAATTGACCCAGTTTGAAGCTGATGCAAAGACAGTCTTACCCATACGGAGGCTCATGGCAAACTCCAGCATAATAGAAACTGCTTCTGGGGGAAGTCCCTGACTATAGGCCACCATTTCCACTTGCACCAGGTTCTTCTCCAGCTCATCATTCCCCTGAACAGGAGTCCCTGCTTCAACTACATGGAGGAGAGGTGACATTGTATTAAAGTGTGTACATTTATATAAATGGAAAAAACACTTACACCGATATTTCCTAAGAGACTTCAGGAGAGACATGATTCTAAATTGCCCATAAGTGTGAATGTGAGTATGAATGGTTGTCCGTCTCTATGCGTTAGCCATGCGACAGACTGTCGATCTGTCCAGGGTGTACCCTGCCTCTCGCCCTGTGGTAGCTGGGATAGGCTCCAGCCTACCCTCATAAGGATCAGCGGAACAGAATGGATAGATGGATGTAAACAGTTTTATGTAAAGAAGTGACTTGCAGGGTCTTAAAATGGAATGTGTTAATGAGCTGAGAAGCAAACAAAACAAAACAAAAACATAAACAAAACAGTTTCACACACTAGAATAAGTCAGCAACTTTGATATCGGATGACAGGGTATAAGCTGATATAAACAGTCTGCTTCATTCATAACAAAAACAGACCACAGCGCTGCTGTCAACTAGAGTCAAATCACAGAAATAATTTAGACTTTTCTTGGTTACAAGGACATAGGGGGTTATTTAGATACAACACAGCTCCAGGGTGAAAATATTTGTCAGATTAGTTAAAAGTAATAACAAATTAGTTGGCTGATGCTAGACAATGTTTGATGCTTTATTGCTTACATGCTAAAGTATTTAATCAGAAGGTGTGTGGTACATTCCTTTTTCTGCAAAAATACATTAAAAATGTGAAGACAAAAACAACTAAAATGATCTGAAATAAAACATCCAAGTGATGTCAGTCTCTTGAATCATTTCATCCTTGAATCCTTTTATGCCAAGTTAATTAATTAATGCATCCAATGCCTTTTAAGATTTTTAATAAGTTGCAGGAACCAGGGTCACTGTAGGCAAGTTATTCAGGAATGCATCACTAACAGTGCCTTTAACCACTTCATCACTAGCACTAAATAGAACTAACATAAAATAACAAGAATAAGAACACAGATGGTGAAGATATGGAAGAGAATCCTGGATGAATAATTAACTCATATCTAAATATTTATAAGAGATACTAATTTCTGGAGGGAAAAATAAAACTAAGAGTCAAAAGAGCACAATTAAAGAAATATAAAGACTCTTGAAAATCACATGAGATGGTTCAAAATTCAATACAACACAGTTTTTCAGTCCTGTTGTCATTCACCATGAATGTTCAAAGACATGCAAAAACCAAATCATGGGAAATCCACTTGTACTGGAAAGAACTGCAGCTCCACATATTCTTTCTGGTTAAGAAATGCTACACTAATGTCTAATCGGCTAAAAGACTATAATAAAGGTTGTGCTCAATTATTAAAAATGATGAAGTTAATCAAATTTCTGACATGTAGTAAAGCATAATGTGGTGTGTTGAAAGCCTTTTTACCCAGTTAAAGTTACTTGTGACTGTCGTAGGTCTATACTTTCCTGTTCATGTAAATACTGGAATGTTTGTGTTTCCAACGCTGGCTTAATACTAGGTCTGACAGAAGATTGCTTATCTGCTTGTTTAAAAATAATGATGATTACCCATCAGTAACTACAAGTTACATCACCACTCCATTGACTGCAAGTGATATTTTAGTTGAATATTTACATCTTAGGTTGTTTAAAATTACTATAAAACTCTTCTAACCACCTATTTGAAGGAAATCCTCCACATAAGTCAACAGATTTTGAAATACTTAGTTCAAAAGAAAGCTGTCAATCTACTATATTTGTCTGGGTTATTGATTTAATGCATTAATCCTGAAGCAAACTGGTGGTCTGTCCAGGGTGTACCTCACCTGTCACCTTATGACACCCGGGATAGGCTTCAGGCCCCGTGACAATGAATTGGGTAAGCAGACGATAAATCGATAGATGCCCCGATGGATGGTTGGTTTAACATTTTCTTTATAAAACATAAATCTTTTAGAACAAATTAATCTATGTTTTCACGGAGACTGTAAGAATAATAGCCCTGTAATACCGTTGTGACTCACTCGCTGTCAGCTATGACACGGAAAGGGGCAAGTGGTTAAGGAAATGATTGGATGAGATGGATAGTAAGAGTGACTGTTTTTCCATCTCAATTCAGCTAAACCTCTCAGGTCATGTATCAACTTTTCGTCCATGATTTCAGGATGAATCCAAGTCGCTTCAAAATTCTAAAGCTCTACTCCAAATGCTCCCTTTTACACATGTTAACATAAAATATTAGAAGCGCTTTAAAATATGCAGAATTCCAAAGCCCATTGTGATCCCAGTAAGACAACCACCTTTCTGGCAACCGCCTTAAAAACTGAACTGCAGGAGATTCATAAAAGTGGAAAATATTCCAGAGCTGTATTATCTGATTAGACAACACGCGTACCCTAATAAAGAAATATATGTGCACCACATATAAACATCAAGGCCATCTTCATTGGCATGAGCAGCAGTCAATTAACTTCTAAATATGGCATAACTACACCGAACCAAAACCTGCTTAGGGGAAGTGGGAAGACGTTTTTTCAAAATAAAAGATTAGATTATATTACTGCAAAACATACAGGGTGATGAGTAGAGACTTTAATCAAATCCAGTGAAATACATATTTTAATTTGTTTAGCTCACAACGATTATGACTGACTTAAAATTGCTTGAAGTAGAGCTTCGAGATAATACGAGTACCATAGACGTATTAGAGTATTTTCCTCATTCTTTCTTGTTTTAAAAGAATATCCATGCAATCAAGTGAGAGGTTTAAGCGAGCTTCCTGACCCCTTTGTGTTTTGGCACGACACAATGCCTGTTACCTAATAGCCAAAGACGCCGATATTTTGGCTTCCCCGGGGTCCCAATGCTAATACAGGGGAGGCGTATGCTAGCTAGCTGCGTTACACGCCACATTAAATACAAAGGTAACGAAATCATACACTTTTTTCAGGCCTCGTTGGATTTTCTCCATCTGTTTTCTGCTGAGGTTAAACACTGGATAGTTAGTAACAGTAACGCCACAGCCTGCTGTTGGGCGGAGGTTTATATTTAGACGTACCGTCAGAGAAGTATTTCAGAGCTAAAACAAACGGGTCCTCCGCCTCGTTCTTCCTCCTCTCCTTTTCTGCAACTCTTATACTTCTGTTACCGCTCCGACTGGACACAGATTGGTCGCTTACAGACGATTGGTCTGAATCCGACAGATTTTGCGTTGCTGCCATCTCTACATTGCCAAAACTTAAAAACACGGTAACCTCCTTCGTCTTCGGCCATTCAAACAAAACTCAAATCATCCGCGCGACCGTTTGCCCTGCGCTTGCGCAGTCTGGGCTTCCCGTTCTGTTGCTTCGCGGGAGTTGTAGTCCTTTCGTGTTCCACCTCGCTGAGTGCCAGTCGTTATTCTGTGCCTCATAGTCACTGGTGTAGATTTGTTCTTCATAATAAATGTTTTACATTTTTAATAAAGTGATGAACAGAATACAAAGGGACCGGTCAGATATCGTAAACACTCTGTGAACAAAGAAGCTGACACTCTAAAATTACTCACGTATCTATGGGTTGCATTTATTTAAGAGCTGCGGGCCTAAAAAAAACTGGACCCTATTTTGAGAAAGCAAAAGTAATGCTGTGTGTTTACCCTAACTGTATGCATAGCAAGCCACTACTGCTCACTCTGTTTTCAATCCGTTATATGTTTGTAAAGCACATTTTTTGTGAAAATGCAGTTTACATTCATATGACACTTATAAAGAACTACAAATTACAGATTAATTACAGATAATGAACTTAAGGAGGGTTAGAAGCCTTCATATCAACCTAGCAATAGCTGATATATAGGCTATATCAGTCTTTTAATTTACTTTGGTGCTCACAGCAAAAAATTTCACTTCACTAATGAAGTTTCATTTTAGCACCTCATATCTTGCCAGCCATTCTTGAATCCTGTAGCCTTCCAACGCTTTGTCCAAAATTAAATACCAACACTTCTGAGTCTTCCTACATATAGACGCCAGATCCTTAGTCGAATGCAGTCTACAGTGGGAGGACAATATCCCAGATGTATACAATCTTTTTTTTTTTTTGTAGAATAAAGCTATTTTAATGCCCTTCTTGACTCAACTCCAAAGGGATTTATTTCTCCTCCCTGTATCAAACTTGGCATCTTTTGACTGTTTTAGGCAAATCTGTAAACCATTACACTATAGATCATCTCACATATATTCTGTGGCATAATTTCCATGGAATATTGATGCTTAACTAATTAATGTAACAGCCATATTGGACTTTATGGATTGGCTAGAATATTTTTGATAGCTCGCCCTTTTTCCAGTCTTTTCCAAAACTGGCACAGAAAATCTTCAGATCAAGCCTTGCAGAAATCAGCCTTGTCAGGTGGATTTTTTTTAAAAATCTGTCATTTACAATTTAAATCAAAAGCACAGTCGACAAACATCAAGTGGGACTTCGTATGAGCTTTTGGAACAAAGATCCTAGCTCATCCCAAAATATCAACGTGGCAACCACGATAACAGCTTGTGAAAGTGTGGTGCTTCAGTGCCTCCTTATTTATCCCCTTTAGAAAAACATCTTTTGCAACAGAAAATAATGCCCTCCTGTAATTCAGCAGCAAAACCCAAAATGCTATGTCTATCCTGAATATTTTTTTTTTTCATAGTTATATGTATCTATGTTAGTAAATATGCCTGTAAAAGACATGTCCATGTCTAAGAACACGCAGGGCAAAGGATCTAAGATGCCTATGCCATTTTGCAGGGATTGAATTAGTTTTCCAGAGATCATATTATATTTCATTTACCTAATATTTTCTTCAGTATGCCAGAAATCTCAGCTACAGCTCACAAACAAATTTCTCTTTTCATGTGGACAAAGCTGTTCTACAAACATCAGTCATAATTTCCCCTTTGGGGAATGCATAATGCATGATTTTTAAAGCTTGTCTTCTTCTTATAACTTTCATCCAAACTGTAACAAATATCCCGTCCAGCTTTCATGCTCAGCAGGAGGAAAAGTGGCTTAAGACAAACAACCATCAGAGCCAGTCTGTACAGTGAGCCTGTTTGATTGTTGCTCATATGAGGGTTTGTTTTGCTGTGTCAAACACAGCTTTGAGTTTAGGCCATCACGAGTCATCTTATGAGAAAATTCACATAAACAAAACACAGTGCGAAAGTCAGTCCTTTCTGACAATAATAACTTAATGCCAACCTGAGTTAAGCAGTATTTTATAATAAACCAATCTATGTGCAATGGACAGAATAAAATGACCAAGACTTCTCTTGCAGAGCTGTTGCAAACAGTACTTTTCTAGGTAGTATGTAGGATATGTGCTAATATGAAGGAATGACTTTGACAGGGACTGGCTGAAGTTATATAACAAGGCAACAAGGGGGAGGGACAGCAGCTCGTGATTCATATTTAAGGTATTTTTAGTTAACTTTAATGGAATGAAATGCACTAGTCAGGCTGAGCTCCAATTCTTTATTTTAAGTATATCATTTACAGAAATATTGTGAGTCTCAAAATTGACAGTATTTTCAACCGCAGTAGGAATTATTTTCATATCTTTAGAGAAGAAGAAACAAACCCATGATTAGAATTTAAGACTTCCAACTGTGAATTACAAATGGTAAAATTGAGTTTCAATGAGAAAATACTCTTCTGATTTGGTTATGTTCTGCAGTACAAGCCGGCTGCCGACGTCTGAGGCAGCAAGCACCATCATTCCCAGCTAAACAACTTCAGTGTAATAACAGAACTGAAAGGATGATATTCAGCTTATTTTACTTTGAGAAGATTTCATGCATACTTCTGCAAAAGTCTACTGAGATGAAAAATGAAAAAGGATTTATAGGTTGTTTTTTTAACTGAAAGAGTCACTGGGTAACACTGCATCAACATCAGACCTGGATATGTAAGACTAATTAGTACAGTAAGAAACTTACTGACTTACTGTACACAAAAGTACAGTAAGTCCAAAATTCCCCTTATCAGTGCCTTTTTTAGTTTAAATTCTGTAAATTTGACCAAATTAAACATGCTTGAAATTCATCATTAACCTCTCCTACCTACAATATAAAAACAAATTAGAAAGAAAAACAACAAAGATTCTTCAATGAAAAACAGCATTCTCAAATCAACCTAAAACATAACAGAGATTCTTAGTAGAGTAAAACATTGAACACAGTGTAGGACTGAAATAAATAGGGAAACAGGGATGGATAAACGTGACAATGAGCTGAGCTCATCAGTTTCCAAAGGTACGATTGTCCACGGTTATGTAGAGGACGGATGGGTCAGGAGTTCTCAGTTTCACAGTAAGAGTGTAGAGGAGTAGGTGAGAGTCATCAGTCAGCAGCTGGAATGGACAGAGGATGTGTGTGTGTGTGTGTGTAGTATTATTACTAGGAGTGAATGTTTCCTTCAAAATTTGAATGACTACAATCCATAGACCAAGAGGAAAGACCTTAAGACTGCTTGACCTTGTTCTTTTCCTGATCGTTGATGTGCTGTTCCTCTCTGCTGTCCTCTCTTTCTGGCCGGTCATCACTCTGGCGAGCAATGAGCAATCGGCAGGTGAGCAGAATACCAAAGACTAGAGCGTGGGCGTACCGTTTCAGGGGGTCTCCTACTAGCTGGTGAAAGAAGAGCACAGCCAGCATGACAAGCAGCAGCAAGAAGTTGGCTACGTCCTTCGGCCGGCCTGGTACAAGGGTGAGAACCACCCCACAGCCCACCTCCAGAGAGCCAATGATCTTACGTAGCAGGACTGAGCTGATCCCGATCTTCTTCAGGCCTGGCAATGCTTTGGCATAACTCTTGTATGCCCTTTTCTAGAAAGAAAAAAAGAAATCTTCATGAATACCTATAGTGTGTAACTTTGGCCTACAGGCTGCTATGAACGTCCTTTAGTGAGGCCATGTAAGGACCAGGTGGAGTCACCACACTCAGGTCAGCAGGTACAACATCTAATGACAGTTTATCATCACTGTGGCTGCACAATGACTCTCCAGCCTATTGCTCACTGCTCAAGAAAACCTGCAAACTCATGCAATTAGGATATTCAGTGAGCTTGGGAATGCAGTAATTAAACCAACAGGCATGCCATCGATGATCTTCCACAGGATAGTTCAACATCAGCACCCGCAGGTGCATCTCACAGAAATTGCTCGAATGCGCCACCATTGCTCTCCAACTGCTAAGTTGCTTCTCTATCTATCTATCTATCTATCTATCTATCTATCTATCTGTCTGTCTGTCCTTGGAAGCTACAAGACATTTTAGGTTATAAAGGCCAATCTCTCACTTCCAAAACTGTTAATTATCCCGCATGCTTGTTTGTATCTTTAAGCTGAATTACAGCATGTTTTAAGAAGAAAGAAAAAGGAAGTGCTTTCATTCATTCATTATTCATCCATATTCAGCTAAGGATAGGCCCGTTTTAAACTATTTTATGTATGCTATCTGTTTAAATGATGTTACAGGGATGGCTGCTAAAATAATTTGAGTCTTATCCTAAAACACGGTGGCTTAGCATGCGTGCTAAAAGTATTGTTGCAGGCAATAATAGCAGGTCTAAACATTTGTATAACCGTACAGGACTCTCCACTGGGAAAACAAGCAACAGACAGGCCTATTAAAAGAGCAACCCAGCATCTAAAACACTCATTTTCCCGTCCTTTTACTATTTAGGTCAGCTTCCCTACACATTGGGTCTGTAGCCACCGCAGAACAATGGCCTTTACCCCCCCCCCCCCCCCCCCCAAAGATGCGGACACTTCACGGGTAAGACTCAACGCTACTCACCATTTCGTCGTATGCATCTTTGCTTAGTCTCGGGGTGAGCTTAATGGTCCCCATAAACACGAAAAATAAACCCAGAGCAAAAGAAAGAGCCACAATGGTTATTGTCCTTGGTGAAGCCATTTTTCAGTACCGTGCATGCGGCCGGGCGCTTCCCGCTGAGCTGAATGAAAGTCGGAACGTTTCCCTGGTGAAGATGCGCGAGGGGGATGGGCTTCTGGATCTACCATAAAAATGGCGACCGGGGTCCCTGCCTGCTCCGCATCCAGCAGCAGCAGGAAGGGAGCTGCTGGATGCGGAGCAGGCAGAAGACCTACTTAGACCTACTTCTCATCTTAGTTTAAGAATAAGATTAAAGGGAAGGGAGACACATCCTACGTGAAACACTCATAGTGCTGAATTATGGCATTAGCTTACAGCCAAGATAAAAGCTCTGGGTTCAAGTTGCTTAACAACAAGTTTATATATGAGTTTTGTGTCTCTCTGCGATTTTAACGAAAAGAGGTAACATATAAAACCCACTTCTGTGCAATATGCTGAGATAAATGTTTGCATGCATTATCATGGGCCTGAATGACATGGTAATTTTGTGCTTTCAGTTATTTCTTTGAAATGTTTTTTTTCCAGAGTGTGAATGGTTATGCAGCATGCACCTTTAATGATTTTTTTTTTTTTTTAAAAAAAACAACAACAAATGGGTGCACAGATTTGAAGTGGCTCAAATGTAAATCTGCATCACCACTAATATTTGCTTGAATGTCCCTTAATAAGTTGCACCTCAACTGGATGCTTGTGGGAGCCATCAACTAGCCTCTGACATAGTTCTGGTTGGATATTTGACCACTCCTCTTGGGAGAATTTGAAGTTCATTTAAATTGGTGGGTTTCCTGGCATGGGCCCAGCTTTTAAGTGCAGTCCACAAATTCAATAGGGTTCGGGTTGAGATACTTAAAGTTGGCCTGCTTTATCCATTCCAAATCTATCCTCCAAATTTCAGTCGAGCTTGAAGATGTAGCAGGGGCTTCTTTCATGGTTGGCACCCTCTCAGCCCATGGTGAAGAAAATCTTGCTTCACTGTCAATAGTGACACTGGTGTTCCACCAGTTTCCATTTCATAACAGGCTTGAGCCTTGCTGGTGGCTGGGTTGCTCCTGAATATCCTGACAAATTTTCTCTCATATCTGGGTGCCAGATATTCTTCCTGACCTTGGTGAAGGTCACATCTAAAGGACTTATACAATTGTACATCTTTTTGGTGACTGCTGAGGTCTTTGCAGTCCGGGACAGACCAGCATAAGCCCTCACAGTCACCTCTGATGTAGACTGACATCTTCCTGATGTCAAAGATGATTTGCTTTGTTTTCCTGGTGTTCAGTGTCAGGTTGTTTGCTAAAATCCAAACTAACAATTTCAGGATCTTATCTCTTTTGGTAGACTTGTCACTATCTGAGATGTGTCCACAAACTGTGTTATCATTTGGTAATGTGCTGATGGTGTTACTGGTATAGGCTGGACTGCAGTCATGGGTGTGAAGAGTAAAAACAGGGATCACTGGTCACACAACGGACAAAAAGGAGAGCAGTTGTAGAGTTTGTAGGAATGATTTCCTGAAGTGTTCCTTAAGGCAGCAGGGTTGAATGAGTCTGTGCGAGAAGGTGCTCTGCTCCCTCCTGTAGTATGGAATGAGATGAGATGAGTCCATGATGGAGAACAGTTTGTCGAGTGACCTCCTGTCGCTCACTGACTGAAATGCCTCCGGATTCTGGGCAATAATGAATCCACCCTTGTGTATTAGTTTGTTGACGCCGCTGGCATCTCTGATACTGCCCCCACCCCCCACCACCAGACAAAAGGAAAATAAATTCCACTATGAAAATGTGGTATCATTGCAATCTGATGATTGTTTTAACATCAGCTTTCAGCGAGTGAACCATTGACAGGCTGTCAGTGAAAGCTGCACTCAGCGATCCGCAAACTGCGAGCAGCTGTGGAAGCGCGACAGTCCTGCCTCCTGTGGAGGACATGGCTGCTAATGCAAATTCATGTTTTCACACATCATATTTGCACATGTTAAAGAAATTAGACGTGAAATGTTGACACAGAGCTCTTTCACTTAGTAAGTGGATTTTGCAGCCATTTCCTCCTGCGTTAATTGACAATTTTCTTTTGTCTGCACAGCTTTAGAAATAGGATTTTTGTAGATTTTAAAGATTGAGTTACAATTAAATGAAAAATAAAGCATATGTTACTAATGTCGCCAGGCTTTGGCATTTGATGATCAGAGCACCGGGTGGTATTTTAGGATCCTAAAAAGAAAAGCTTCCCTAAATATCCCTTTTGTATAGTCACTAGTTACTCTTACCAATTGAGCAGGTTTTTATAAAAGACAAAAGAAATATCTGTTTAATGTAAAATGTGAATCTATAATGGATTTAATTTACCATTCCACCACTCCTTAAGCGAACACCCATATTTCTATGAGAGCTGTTCAGCTTATTTCATCCTATTTGATTGGATTTATTATACTTTTCTCCTTGCAGTAATAATCCTGTGACATATTTTAGGACAGCACTTTCACCAGTTTAATATGAAAAGGTCCTAAATTTATCAGTAAGGAATGAAGAAACCACAAGCTTCATCATAACTGATGATCAGGACCACCGAACAAATCACAATTATCTACATCTTTTGTTCCTTTAGTAGGTTTTGCTGAAAGCTATTGAAGTGCAGCTGATATGGATGAAACTCACAAATCATTCTGCCAAAGCCAGAAACTGCAAAGCTAAGTCTCAAATCTGTCGAGCAATCTGGTAAACACTTTCTCCAGATGGAGGAAAGGTGGAAAATGCATGACTAATTATCAAACGACACCTAAAAGTACAGATTCAGCACCTTATACTACATTAACTAAGCCATTCAACCACCTTATCTTCACACCAGTTAACATCACGTGAATGTTTCTGGACTGTGGGAGAAAACAGAGGAGGATTGTGCAGCCGCTGCCCAGCACGAGCCAGTTTCCTGAAATTATGCAAATGTATTAACAAATGTTTATTATATAATATATACTAGTGTATTATGCAAGTGATCCATTCAACAATATGCAGAACGTTCCCCAGTACACTGTTTATTATGGGAAAATGTTTAAACAATAATGACAAAAAACAAAACAGAAAAACAGTTTAAACATCCAGTTTTCTTTACATTCAAAACTGCAAAAATGTATATAAACAAAATCCTCTTAGATGCATTGGCCGTGTACACAAGTTTATATTTAACATTTTTTTTTTTTTTAACAATGTGATGTTATTTTATCAAAGCACAACTCTTCAGACCTGCCCTTCACTACACTTCGGAGTCTGCAAATTCCCTCCAAAGGTTCAGGAATCAGGTTGAAAGTCTACAATATGGAAAGAGATACAGAAATAGTAGTGTGTGTGAAGGGATGCAATGTGTTGTGTACGTCTGCTGTGGACCCACATCCTCACACTCAGGCGGCAGGACACACGCACGATTCACTCTCACTGTCCCTGATCCTGACGCTCTTTCAGAGCTAGTATTGCTTTCCGGTAAAGATCTGTCAGGAGACAGGTTGAACTTATAATATTAAAACTGCGATTTCATGCTGTCAGAGTCCAAAGTGTGGTTACTGTATTTTATTGGTGGATGGAAGAAGTGGATGAGGCTCACCAAAGGTTGCAGAAAGGTCCACGGGCTGCGAATAAGCTGCTGGCATCTCCTCTGTGTTGATCTTGTTTTTTCTTTTCACTTTTGCAACTCTCTTCTTCTTCTTTCTTTCTCCTTTAACTAGACAGAAGACAAAAAAGTAGATTTGAGATTCTTAAACAGCTAACCACTAAAACTGAGTGTAATCCAATCACTGATTTTGGGAACCTTTCAGTGGTTTCTCGTCATTCTCGGGTGATTCTGGCACATCCAGCGTCTCTTCTTTCACCTTTGTTTTGCGTTTAAGTTTGCCCTTTTTTGGAGGGATCAGAGCACTGCTGGCTTTGTCTCTGTGACCAGAGTTATCTTGCTCTCCTTCATTGGCTTCACCGTCCTCTTCCTCTTCGTGTTCGTTCGGCGGTCCCTCATCTTTTTCACCTTCCTTCACCTTAACTGTCTTCTTCTTCTTCTTTGTCTTTAGCTTCTTTTTCAGTGAAGTGTCCTGGAAATAGATTTAATTTAAAGCAAAGTGCAGTTTATACACCTGCCACATCACCAAAATGAAAATTCAAAAGAAGAGAATGGGAGAATTTGTTCTCCAAAGCTGAGGTGGGCATTTTTCTGTATTTCTGAAAATGCAGACTATTAAACAAATCGTGCATCCCGACATTTAGACTTATCATCAATAGAATTGGCAGATTAATCATTAATCGTAGCCCTATTGAAATGAATTTAAAACAGAACATTTAATGCAACAGATAAAATCATAGTAGAGCAAACACATGAAGACAGACAGCATCTACATGTGTGGTTTAATACAACCCAATACAACAGATATGCCACAGAAACAAATTTAGGATTTTAGGATTCAGGAGTTTTTGCTTACACAAGTTTTAGTGCGTTTCTTATGATCTTGGCAAAGCATTAAAAATTCTTTGAGAATCACCATCATTATTTGCAATGGTACCATCATTATTCTATGAAGAATTTATGGCCTAGCTGCTGATCGCATTACATTTTATAAAGTTTTATAAAGAATGCAAGATATTTTTCTGACCTTTTGCAGCATATTCCGAATGGGTTGCAGCTTTCCTTCGCTCTTGGGTTTTTTCTCCTTGTCTTTGGGCCGATGAACCTTGCCCAGATCTGACTTGCTGGATCTTATTCTGAGGTAATAACAAATTCATGTTAAAACATTAATGCCTTTATCTGCAATATTTGAGCTCTGAAGGCCTTTCTTACCGTTCGACCTTGGTTTTTCTTTGCACTTTCTCTGCTTTTCCATTCCTCTCCTTCTCTCTTGGCTCCAGAGGTCTTTTGCTGTCCTGAGCTACACGAGCACACAGCTCTGGATAATCCAGACAAACAGCTCGCAGCAACCAGCGAAGACCTCGCAGAGTCTTTCTGTCTGACCAGCGCCGCAGGTCCATTAAGGCTGAACAAGGCTCCTGAGTGGAAACAGAAAGAAAGCTCAGTTTCTTTGCACATCCCCCTTTAATGCAGCGCTGTCTATATTTTATTAAATAAGATTTAAGTCTGATTAGATCATTTTGAAATATTACTTACAATATGGCACAGAGAGCGGCTCTGGTTGACCAACTTCTCTAAAGACAATATCTCAATCAATTCACTACCCAGCAAAGCATTCATTTTATCCTGTTTGTTGGCCAATCTGAAAGCAAAAGAGAAGTGTCACAATTAATATTTTGTTCTGTATTTTTACATGTGAGCCACCAGGGGGCATTGTTTGCACATGATTTGAGATCTGATGTAAAATTCAGACATATAAAACAGAGTGTAATTACACTAGTAGAGGTTTTCCTGCTACCCTCGGCTGCTTCAACAGGTCCGAAAGAACCTCCCTGACTTCCTTTATCCTCTGCCTGTCACCAGAGTCCACAACAAAGATGATGCCATGAGCCTCTCCATAGAGCTCCCTCCAGGTGCCACGGGACTCTGCTGATCCTCCAACATCCAAGAGTGTGACCAGGTAATTCTCCACCCTCAGCTCATGTCTAATGCAGCCATGTGTGGGTCCTGATTCGACAACATTGGCGACTGAAGGGGGGAAACACAGGTGGTTACTTGTTGTATTTCTGAAATAAACACTTGAAGTTGAACCCTTGGTAAAGTCACATGCATACCTCTTAGCATGCCTCTGATAGAGGATGTTTTTCCCGCTTTGTCAAGACCAACCACAAGAATGGTCACTTTCCTGCAGACGAATGCATATTGATATTAGCTTAAGGTGACTTCTGTGGATTTTAGGAACAATCAATGAGCTGATGCTACAAGAATGTCTAAAAATAATCTCCTCGAGTGATTGAGAGAGGAAGTGTTTTATTTTTAGTAAGTTCAGCAGGAAGATTGCGAAAGTGTAATATCTGTACCTGATTGGCTCCTGTATTTTGGAGACCCAGTTGCAGCAGTTGCTCATCAGGTTGAACATGTTTACTTGAGGTGAGCAAGGTGTGCACAGTGACCACCATCTTTTCTGGAACTGGTACCTGCAGACAGATGGTAAATCTCAGTGTGACTCACACACACATACGCAGATAAGGCTGGAAGGTTGAGTCACTTGGGAACGAGGCCAGATCCATCGCAAAGATGCTTTGTGTCTGTCTCCTGTGGACTTAGGAGACGTTTACAGATGGTCACTCGCGACAGTGCATTCACTGCCCAGGGTTATCCAGGGCGCGGCTTCCGGGCCAGTAGAAGCCCTCATTGGAATTTTATATGGCCCTTCATGAGAAGGAAAGAATGCACTACTTTAAACAGTTCATGTCTATGCATGATAGTTGCAAAAAGCAAGACTGCAGGTAGATTTGTCTTTAACATAAACTCTTCTGTCCACTGAAGCAGATAAAATTTCCTAAATTTGATGTGAAGACATATAACAGCCCCCTCATTAACAGGTAAACAACTGTAAACCAAATCATAATTGAAAACATGAAACACCATGCTCTCTACTCCAACTAAAATGTCCATTATGATGCAACTTATCCATGTCGTCCTCTCATTTAGCCTCCTGGGCATCACAGTTCTGAGAACCCCACCACTAACACCAGTTCTGTAGAAAGTCCACCATAATAGCTAATCTAATTTTGAGAGCTTTTTCTTTTCTTTTCCTTCTGGAACCGATGATCTATCAGAACTACATCAAGGATTTCTCAACAGCCACACTCTTCACAAATACTTTCTTATCTAACATATCTAACATATGGGCTCAAGCCTCTCCAAGTACCCCTGAGATAGGCCATTACAAGCAAGTATTGCATGATGTTTCTCAGTAACTTCTCTTGATATTGTCTTTATGCCACTGAATGTGTGTTTGCCTCATAGAAGCTCTCTAACATGTCATTGGATGCATGAGCAGTCATCCTGAAACTTCCCAATAAACACACAGCAGGTGCATCTGAGGTAGGGCATGTGCTAAAAACACACACACACAAGCAGATCTTCCTTTGTCAAGTGCATCTGTTCAGGTTCTGTAATCTGCTAAAGCCAGTTTAGAATGGCCTGCTTTTACAGTGTTGTTAACAAGCTGCCCCATGTTTGTACTGCCTGTAGAAGAGGCCGCCCCTGTTTCTGCTATGGTGTAAGGAGGACTGGTTTTCATATCTCATTGTTTTAGACATTTAAACCAGATTAGTTAGTCATGAGTAGTTTTGAAACACAAGGGAATCACCTATCCAGGGTACTAAATGTGCATGTTGCATGTATTAATTTCAATGACTTCAGTACATCACACCCATGTAGCGCACAAAACATAACATTAAATTGTTTATAAAATACAAAACATCAGTTAAGTTTTATCATTTTAAGAGGCATAAATAAAGAAGAAACTGGACTACTAACAATGGAAAATAAGAAACAGTTTTATCTAATTTGATAAAAATCCCAAATAATCAGAACAAAAGATTAAAAAAAAAAACTTTTTATGAAAACTTTAAATCTACCATAAAAGAACGGCTAATCAATTTGGATTCCCCACTAAAACAAAGCAGCAGTTATGACTGATATTTTTTCTACATGAGAAAAACTGCCCTGAAAAAAATCATTTTTCATACAAACACCAACAGTGTCACATGCCTGGTAAAATGCAGTGACTCTATAACTCACAGAAAAGCATTTTAAATTCAGCAGGAGCTATTACCTGACACCACTACATATAAAAGTTGCAAATTTGAAAGATTTAGCCTTCTGCTCAATGAATACTCACAGAAGTATGTCTATGTCCATGCATTTGTTTGGGTGCTCGTCTTCACTGACATCTTGTACCCATCGGCTACAGAACTAATCAGGCTCACACTAAGCCTTTGGTCACCCCATGTGGGAGGTGCAATCTGGAAAATGTTGTATTGGCTTTTCAACCAATCCCAGAGCTCTCTGAACCAACTTCTAATCCCATTGGATGGCGTGGTCCTTCTGGAACTCGACCAAATGAAGGCGCTTATATCCATCCCCGGAAAACTAAATTTGTCGAGTGGTGTGATCTGTGGCGTGCTGTGATCTCCTTTTCTTGGTCAAGACAGAAAGTGGTAGCAGAGATGGATTTAGGCTGCACAATCTCAGTCTCTCAGTGAGATAATGACACTATGAGGGCTGTTTAGTGTCACACTGAATTTACAATTAAAACAGAAAGATTACAGCCACCTAATATTCTGTTGTGCCTCCTTGTGCCTTGAGAGCAGATCAGACCCATCAGTGCTTGGGCAGAGGATGCCTGGGGGTGTCCTAGTGGGATAGGCAGCTATTGGGGGTGCAAGTGCACTAGGAGAGGTTGCTTTATAGGCAGCAATGTTTTTATTGCTTGGGTCTTGTAAAAATAACATCCTTGGGAACCCTAGGACTGAAGGTTTATTAGGATGTTTTCTCCTTTTTTTTGCTCTCCTTTGATATCTACTAGCTTTTCTGACAAGAACTTACATGAAAAAAATTCTCTTTAATGTGAAAACGAAAACAGATTTATACAATTAAATAAAAATATATTGTGTAAAATAAGTTACTGCATAAATATTTCCCCTCTTTTAAAGTGACTGATCTAATTCAAAAGCGGTCCAACCAGATGGTTGTAGCAACTGCACAATTTGTGAAATGGATATCACCTAAGTGCAGTGAATGTGTCTCAAGTGATTTTAGTACAAAGGCACCCATGTCTGGAAGGTCCAGTCACTGGTTAATCAATATTTCTGGCTACAGTTACACCATGAATATAAAAGAACACCTAAAGCAACTCAAAGAAAAAGTTATTGAAAAGTATAATTCAGGGAATGGGTACAAAAAAAAAATCCAAGTCACTGAACATTCCCTGGAGCTCAGGTAATGGAAATGTAAAGCGGCACATGTGCGAGTCAGCCTAGAGCAGGTCATCCTCCTTAAAACTGAGTGACTGTGCAAGAAGAAGAGTGGTGAGGGAGGCCACCAAGACAAGACACCTATGACCAGTCAGAAGTGCCTAGAAAATTATTTGCTAGTGCTTAAAAAAAAGGTAGAAACATCTCTTCGTTGCAAAGAAAGACCCAAATCTCGCATTCATCCAAGGGCATGTGGGAGACTCCGCTGTTGACTGGAAGAAGGTTGTTTAGCCTTCAGACTAGATGCTATGTTTTGGTGCACATCAAACCATGCACACCATCTCCACTGTGAAACATGGCGGTGGCAGCAGCAGGCATTCAAAGGCTTGTAAAAGTAGAGGGAAATCCTGGAGGACCGTCTGATTGAGTCTCCAAGGGAACTAAGAATTATTAGCTTTTATTCAGCAAAAGCTACACAGCTATGCAGAAATGGTTTAAAAACAACAAGAGGAATGTTTTAAGTGGCCAAATCAAAAAGAGTTGTTCACACCTGATCCCCGTGCACCCTCAGAAAGCTTGAGCAGTCTCCCAAAGAAAAATAGAGCAAAACTGGCGTTCACACGTGTGAGGTAAATGCTTCTATTGTGGAAAAATGTGGCTATACTTGAAAGGGGTGAATATTTCTGCAGCCAGTTACTTTACATGATAAATGTTATTTTAAGTGAAATTAATGGTAGAAGTCTTTCTTTTTTACTTTGACATTAAAGAGGGATTTTTTCTATTTTTTTAAAGCCAAATTCTAGTGACCATGATTCTATTTATAAAATGAATACGTGGGAAAATATTCTAGGGGATTAAAGGGGAACTGTAGATGAGGCTGGATAATAAAAAAAATGCAACAATTATTAGCGGATGTATGCTCCTTTATGCATATCTGTGTGCATAATATTGTGCATATGATTTTGTTTTTCATTTTCTTTCTTTTATTTTTAGGGTGACTTTTTATCATTTCAGCTGGGATATTAATTGTGACTTTTCAGATCTTTTTGTCTTAATTTTTTCCATTTCTCAAAGAGCACAACAACAACAAACAGATAAAGATAAAAAATGTATTGAGTGTGAATAATTAGGAGGAAATAAATAACGTGTTATTTTATTTATGTTTTTTAAAAAAAAAAAAGCAAAGTCAAGTTTGTTTACATATTTATTTATATGTAACAGCCATTCATTCTAACATTGGGAAAGCATCATCTGAATATATTACATAATGGTATTAATACCCTAATTAAGCCGCTCGATACAGTTTGTGTGTAACATCATCCGCTAGATGGCGTCATAGACACCGGATCTATTATTGTTACCTGTGACTGCTGTGCACCATACAATCTAAATCCAGAGTTTTTCCTGGCTCAGCATTGGCTCAGAATCCACACAAGCACAATCACTCTGAGTATATTAAAGGCTGTTAGTCTGTGTTGTCTTGTTTTAATCAAATCGATATATTTTCTTGTTGTTTCTGAACATTTGTAAACAAAAGTGTGAATGAGTAAATGACAACCAAATTTTAAAAATTGATTAAAATAATGTAATTACAGTTCTGCTGATTGTTCTTTGTCTTTAGTAGATAAAACTCTTTGGCGGAATTAGTTATGAAAAATTCCTCAGTGCAGGTAAAACCCTTCAATATTATAAATTAATCTCAAAACAAGTCACCTTAAAGATTCCCCTAAAGCCCGATGCTCAGCGAAAAATCCACACATAGTTAAGGGTGAGTGAAAGAGGTGGGGTTTCTGCAGCCATGATTTAATTTGTGAGCAAATAAATATGTAATGGCTTCTTTCAGAGACTGGGATCAGTGGCTTCTGTGAGAGCTTTATCTCATTATGTCATTAAACCGACTTCCAATCAGGCACTGCCTCCCTCTGCTGAGTAAACTCATCCAAAGCTCTGACCACAGCCCTGCGTCAGCTGACACACACATACACACACGCACACACAGTGATAAACAGCAGCAGTTCAGCACCACACCCCTATCTCCTCCTGTTGTCCGCACTGCTATCATGTTTCAAAGACCCCCAACTTCCAATATTGCTACTGCTTCTCAGCTTACATTAGGCTGCTTTTCACATTCTGGTTTGAAAAACCGTCGAGTGAACTGTTAGATATTTTGGAAAGTAATCAGTGTATTAATGAACGTATGCTTGGGATTGCATTGCTCTTTCTTATGTACACATTTGGACAGACCCAGGGTGACTGTTAAAAAACTGTAAACAGACAACCAGCGCACCCTTTTCCTGACCTGACTGACCAATAACACGGTAATGTAATGTTAGGTCCCTTTCGCAATGCCAGGCATGATTAGTTACAGGGCAGCTGATTAGACGAGAAGAGGTCACGTTTGGGTGAGCTGTGTTGAAAAACTGGAAATACTTCCTCTGGTTTTTTGTTTGGTTTTTTTTGTAGAGAAGAGGAAATTATGGCACAATGTTATATCCACAATGGTGTAAACTGAGCTTCTTTTCTTTTCTAGTTTAGCAAAATAAAAAAGGAGGGTGGGGGCTTATTTAAAAGCTTTTGGTCCACCAGCTTTTTAATCTAATTGATCAGAAAAGGTGAAAATCCCAGAAAAAGGCTCAGATACTAACTGAAATGAACCCCCACACTGAAACCTAAATGTGCGGTTGAGTGGAGGTGTCAGGCAATTCACTCCAGCTTGTGGCTTTCTCATGCTCCTTGAACAGTGATAACCCTTGTTTGCGTGAATAGATGAGCAAACAACCAAATGGTTCCCACTTGTACTGCAGAGCGCATTGACTAATGAGTGCCCTTCTAACTAACAGTTACATAGGAAGGAAATATCTCTGTGAGACTGAGTGCAGTTTTAGGAGTTCCCTGCAGCTGTTCGTGTGCCTGCTCCACTCTAAGGCCTGAAGGTTACTACAATAGAACCAAGCCCGGCCTGCATGTGGCAACTAAAAATGGAAGTGAAAATGATCTCTGTGCTCTCACCCTCACAGTGTTTTTCCATTTGTATACTCTATGCAATAAAAGTGTAGTGCTGTTTCTCACTGTTTTACCTCTGTGTGTGAGAGAGGAGAGGTTAGTCTGAGAATAAAACACAAGGATTGTTAGGGTTTGTATAACATTTTCTAACAGATTATTAGTACTTACTGAAGATGAACACTGATGCACTCCTCCTTCAGTTGTAGTAGCTCTAGTGCCAGTGGGAGTTTTCCTATGCAGCCAGCCACATGTTTGCCCACTGAAATTAAACCTTAAACACTTTTTAAAACTTCTATCTCCTTTGTTTTGCTATATTTTAAACAAAGGCTGACTATCATTAAAAGTTTCTTATCTCTGATATCTACTAATTAGGTACATACTCGTTTGATTAATCATGAACCATGCTGTATTTCATTGACAGAGTAAACACTGCACTTTAACAATTACAAATAATGTTTATAATATTCCCATATTGTGTGTGTGCGTAGCCTATATTTTTTAACAGTGTTGGGAAGGTTACTTTTAAAATGTATTCCACTACAGATTACAGAATACATGCCCCAAAATGTATTTTGTAACGTATTCCGTTACGTTACTCATTGAGAGTAACATATTCTGAATACTTTGGATTACTTAATATATTATCATGCTTTTTACAACTACATGAATGTACTATTGCTGTGTGATTTATTACTATTACTGGAGGTCCGCGGCTCCGAACCGTAGTAGGGACCTCTGACTAATATGTGGGGTCCTGTCAACTCGTAGCTGAAGACTAGCTTTACTTTGCTGTCTGGGTCAACTTTGCTAGCCAGAGACAGAGAGAGGAGTTGAAAGGCTGCTCCAACGGAACTTATTGTTTCGGAGGAAAACACCAACACGGTGTACAGTCGAGTCTTAATAGCGTACTTACAACTGGGCTCTTCAGGCACTCTTTTTGGCTGCAGTGGTTATTATTATATTTACATGCTTCCAGCTCCTGTTTCTGCTCGATGACAGCTCTACTTTTCCACTCTCCTTTTTCTTCCTCCTCGCGCTCACAGACACATAACGTGTATGGCAGTCCATTCTCCTTGCAGCACGGACAACACTGCCCACGAGGCTACATTCTTTAGGGCTATGCCTGTAGCATTCTGCCGATAGAGATTGACAGACCACGTGACTTTCGCGCATTGCATGCCGGGAACTCGTGGCAAAACAATCCAAGTACCTGCATCAAATGCAAGCATTTGCAGCACCGCAAAACGTTCATTCTTCGGTTCCAATAAATTCTTGCTTTTTCTTTGCCCCCCAAAAAGGTATGTACAAAACGAAGGAGAACAATGCCGGTCCGTACAAAGACAGACTTGATGAAAAGTCAAAGAAATATACGAGGAAAAAAATCAAACCAGTGAAAGGGTTAGACCCTTACGGGCACACAGAGGGACAAAATACGTTAGCGTGCTGCCCAACTTTCACCACGCTCATATTTATAATTATACGGTTCTTGGAGTGAGTGCATACACTCGTGAAGTTTAGTAACTTCAGGTCACTGCAACAAGCCCAGGTACAGTTTACCGACGGATGGGTACAGGACCTTGAAATGCACCGTGTAGAAAGTAAAGACCATTGTACATATCATAAGTTTACCAGTCTCACAAATCGTCTTCATAAATACACATTCGTTAACCGTTTATTAATAGGACCTTTGAGCTCAATGGTAATTAATTAGTAGTGGAAATAATTTCTGGTACGCATCACAGAAATGTAGCAGTGACAATAATATTGTATGCTGTAATCGTACTGGGCAATTAGTGATACAAAACAACTGTTTTACCCTGTGAATAAAAGTATATGTTTTTGTCAATGTACCATGGTAATAACAGAAGCGAAACACAATATTGTGTCAGGACAATTCACTATTTATGCACAATAAACACAGGAGCATAGCGCGACAATTTCTGTTCAGCGCCAGACTTGCTTGTAACCTATATCACCAATTATGTTAAGAAAAATGACGCATTAACTACAACAGCAGACTGACCTTTGTGGAAATGCTTGGAGCAGACTAACCTGTGAGCTGGAGTGTTCTGGGACGTTATATTTTGTCTTTGAATGGCTGCAATCCAGTCGCCTCTTTGTTACTTCGGAAACATGGCTCGAACAATTTCTCTTCAACGACGTAATCCGATAACAACCGATCTCTTTACCCGTCGGCTTTCCGTGGCTGTCATGCTACCGGCTATTGCAGTTAATAATACAACAGCTTCTTGCCATGTTTTGTGTTTCTTTTTATCGCTGTATAACTGATTTCAATTGAAAGCCTGCATGCGCTAGTACCTCTTGCCACGAGTTCCCAGAATTCTTTGCGGTTTTACCCCTGAGTGACATCACATTTTCAATCTCTATTAGCTTAGCACAACAACAACAACAACAACAAAAAGGCGCTCTCTCACCCAGGAAACACAGTCGCAGAGAGCATCATCCTGTAACCGTGGTAACATAACGCTGCCGCCTGGAACAACAGAACAGCTGTCAAACAAAACCCAAACAGTCCTGACCTGCGACAATATGAAACAGGAAAATACCGCCATGTAATCCATTTATTTCAAAAAAGTAACTGTATTCTAAATACCACCTTTTTAAACTGTAACGGAATACAGTTACTCATATTTTGTATTTTAAATACATAACGGCGGTACATGTATTCCGTTACTCCCCGACACTGAATATGAGTATATGTCACCACTTCTCATTTCCTTTCCTTCCACCTTGTGTACTCATTTGTGCACACACTCAGCATGTTGAATAGTCTTCCTTGTATCCGTATTGCCCATATTTGGGGGAGTTTACCTATAACCCGATCTTACCTTCAATGAGCTCGTCTTACTTATTTTGAAAGCTGCCACCCATCATTTCCGGTGCCTCTCTGAGTTTCGGCCTGACTTGACGCAGCTGTTGCATGAAACACTGAAAACATGACCCGACAACAGCCACACGCCAACACGGAGGCACTCAAAAAACCTCCAGCCCGGAGCCAAGTCCTCTCTGTTTAACCAGGAACAACTACGAGCGATCGGGACGCTTCAGATCACCGCCGAGTTTGGACGATCGTCGGGCGGTTGGAGTTATTGTGAGGGTGTATGACTGGGCTGAACTTTGCCAATCCTGCACACTGACGCTGCACAAACGGACAGTGAGGTGATTTTACATTTGGCCAAACGCGGAGACACCGAAACGCAATATAAGACGTCGACGACGACGACGACGGGGAAACAGAATACAAAAGCCTCCGGGGGGGAGTCGGGGATGAGTGAATGCCTGCAGTCGGATCGTCAAGTTATACGTAATGAGGAAAGTTTGGAGGGACAGCGCATCAAAGGAAATATTTTGGAGGCAGGTTCCTATTAAAGTGGCACTCTGACTTCAGTGGCGTAAACATCAAAATTACTATGTGCGAAGTGGCCATGGGGGAGCAGGATGGGGAGATCTCGGACGTGGAGCAGTGCTCCTCTGTGGCGGAGAACGGGGTCATGTTGGTGGTCAATCACAGCCGGGCCCGTCCTCCCCTCAGCGTCGTGCTGGCCACCGTGCTCTACTGCGCTGAGTTCATCACGGCCGCCGTGCTCTGCAGCATGTACCATCACACCGAGGATGTGATCTGGATGAGCTTCACCATCGTCTTCATGCTGGTGCCCGCTGTGCTCATTCAGCTAGCCTTAACTTTCATCCACAGAGACCTGGGTCGGGACCGTCCTCTGGTCCTCTTCCTGCACCTACTGCTGCTGGGCCCGGTTATCAGGTAATTGGGAAACGTGGCCAGTGTGTGCGCTTGAAATCAGGATACTTTACTGCTTGTCATTTTTGTTATTACACCTTTTTACCCACAATAATAAGGTTCGTCTGTGATAAATTACCATTTAGGGGCATTTAAAAGCAGAAGAAAACATCCCCAGTACCCATGAATCCAGTTTAATTTCCAGTCATTCCAGTTCCAGTTTTGATTTTACACTGTAGGGAAGTTCACTAGATGTCAGCCACTGCTGACTGCATGAAACGGTGACAAGTAGCACATAAACAGACAGTTAAATGCCATTTTAATATTTGATATATATGTTTTAGCAATAATGTTACAGATTTTTACAGACTTGATGTTTCTTTATCTGCAGTGCAGTATATAAACACCATACGACTTTTAAAACTGAAAAAACAAGAGCGGTTTTTCACTGATTACTGACATGTTAGAGACAAAGCAGTTAACAGAGAAAACTTGCATCGCTGAATCTCATTAGTTCACCTTAAGTCCTAAGTGGGCATGCAACTTCCAGTTTCCATGAACACTGCAGGACAGTTAATGGTCTACAAATTGACAAGTTCTGCAGAATGCATTAAAGCCTGGCAGCAACCTCTGAGAGCTGGAATGACTCTGCAGCAGGAGAAAACTATGGAGACGAGTTGCTTAAAGACGTAAGATGCATGATATAAATGAACAGTAACACCTGTTAGGGTTCAGTACCTTCATGAACTACAAACAAACTGCCACTTTAATTGAATCTAACAAGTCTAACAGTTGCAAACGTTGGAAAATTTCATTAGCTTTTGCTCGCATACCCAGTAAACTGAAAACTGCATAGGACTATCAGTCATTTTTGATAGCTCATAATCTCTTGTGGTTGTAAGGCAGATATTCTCCTAATCTACCCTCTCAGATGAGTTTAAGCTGCCTTTTTTCATGTAATATCTGGTTTTTGACATTTCATCAAACACGACAGGATGCCATCTTTGACTCTGCAAAGCTGTAATGAACTCTAATTTGGCCACGCTTAAATATATCCACGTCCACTGATGTCAGTCCCTTGCTGTTCACTCTTGCAGCACTATGGTTGAACCAGTGTTTTTGCACTGAATAAAGATTTGCAGGTTTGGTAACCGAATCACACTCCAGATGGAAAGCGCGTCCATTATGACGAAGAGGCTAGATGAGTGAACATCACAACCTCCCACATCCTTCAGTGTGTTGACTAGTAATAGACTTCAGAACAAACAGCTTGTCCGATGATATCTGTCGCCCTCTTTTAATTTAAAGTCTCCCTGATGGCCAACCGCTCGACGGTTGTGGTCACTCTGTCAAATGACTGCACAACACTTTGTAGCACGTTTCACACTTATGACTTGATGCCACTCGATAGTATGACCTCATCTTATGTTAATGGCATCCAAAGGTCTCTGTGCTGCAGACCAGTCAGGCAAGAGAAAGAGGAAAGGGGTTTTGGATGTTGCTGCAAAGGTTTCTAGAAATAACGCATGCTTTATTCTATTCTTGTTGGTGAGACAAATGAGCACATCTAGAAAAAAATAACACCAGTGCATACATTTCAGTCAAGCAACAATGAGTGTTTGCTAGCTTTGATAAAGCTAGTTCGTTTTTAGAGGGAGGAGTTCTGTTTAGATATGCTCAGCTTGCACTTCCATGTCCGTTGATCTGAGCTGAGATACCTGTTTTGCAAATGATGACTGATGTAAGAAAACACAGGTGGAGGCGTGCCATGTATGAAAGGAAACATGCATGAACTTCAAACCTATGCTTCCGTCCCTGTTTCTCTCCCCGAACTTTGATTTGTCTCTGGAGTGCTCAGACGTAATGACGTGCATTTACAGTGAAACTAAAGGGCGTGTACCCTTTTGTCTTCTGTTGCAGATTAGGTGCCCTGGAAAGAACAGTTTGCAGAAAGAGGCACGGCTAAAAGGTGGCTTAATTTATGGCTCAGCTTTCAGCAAAGCCTAAAAAAATCCCAGTTATATATATTTTAGCATAATTTACATATTTAAAAACAGATTGTGATTAAATTATAAATAAGTGACAGTCACAGGCAATGCTTTGTAATGCCAATCAAAAGTCAGGAAATCTCAAGTGCTGAGACAACACTATTGATCTAAGCTTATATTATGTAGTGTAGTGTCCAAATATGGTAAAAGAATTCAAGACTCACGTTGTTCCTGTTTTACCAGTTTTAGTAAGTGAAAATTGCATCGCAAATCATAACAATGTAGCAGAGACATACAGGGAGTGCAGAATTATTAGGCAAGTTGTATTTTTGAGGAATAATTTTATTATTGAACAACAACCATGTTCTCAATGAACCCAAAAAACTCATTAATATCAAAGCTGAATGTTTTTGGAAGTAGTTTTTAGTTTGTTTTTAGTTTTAGCTATTTTAGGGGGATATCTGTGTGTGCAGGTGACTATTACTGTGCATAATTATTAGGCAACTTAACAAAAAACAAATATATACCCATTTCAATGATTTATTTTTACCAGTGAAACCAATATAACATCTCCACATTCACAAATATACATTTCTGACATTCAAAAACAAAACAAAAACAAATCAGCGACCAATATAGCCACCTTTCTTTGCAAGGACACTCAAAAGCCTGCCATCCATGGATTCTGTCAGTGTTTTGATCTGTTCACCATCAACATTGCGTGCAGCAGCAACCACAGCCTCCCAGACACTGTTCAGAGAGGTGTACTGTTTTCCCTCCTTGTAAATCTCACATTTGATGATGGACCACAGGTTCTCAATGGGGTTCAGATCAGGTGAACAAGGAGGCCATGTCATTAGTTTTTCTTCTTTTATACCCTTTCTTGCCAGCCACGCTGTGGAGTACTTGGACGCATGTGATGGAGCATTGTCCTGCATGAAAATCATGTTTTTCTTGAAGGATGCAGACTTCTTCCTGTACCACTGCTAGAAGAAGGTGTCTTCCAGAAACTGGCAGTAGGACTGGGAGTTGAGCTTGACTCCATCCTCAACCCGAAAAGGCCCCACAAGCTCATCTTTGATGATACCAGCCCAAACCAGTACTCCACCTCCACCTTGCTGGCGTCTGAGTCGGACTGGAGGTCTCTGCCCTTTACCAATCCAGCCACGGGCCCATCCATCTGGCCCATCAAGACTCACTCTCATTTCATCAGTCCATAAAACCTTAGAAAAATCAGTCTTGAGATATTTCTTGGCCCAGTCTTGACGTTTCAGCTTGTGTGTCTTGTTCAGTGGTGGTCGTCTTTCAGCCTTTCTTACCTTGGCCATGTCTCTGAGTATTGCACACCTTGTGCTTTTGGGCACTCCAGTGATGTTGCAGCTCTGAAATATGGCCAAACTGGTGGCAAGTGGCATCTTGGCAGCTGCACGCTTGACTTTTCTCAGTTCATGGGCAGTTATTTTGCGCCTTGGTTTTTCCACACGCTTCTTGCGACCCTGTTGACTATTTTGAATGAAATGCTTGATTGTTCGATGATCACGCTTCAGAAGCTTTGCAATTTTGAGACTGCTGTATCCCTCTGCAAGATATCTCACTATTTTTGACTTTTCTGAGCCTGTCAAGTCCTTCTTTTGACCCATTTTGCCAAAGGAAAGGAAGTTGCCTAATAATTATGCACACCTGATATAGGGTGTTGATGTCATTAGACCACACCCCTTCTCATTACAGCGATGCACATCACCTAATATGCTTAATTGGTATTAGGCTTTCGAGCCTATACAGCTTGGAGTAAGACAACATGCATGAAGAGGATGATGTGGACAAAATACTCATTTGCCTAATAATTCTGCACTCCCTGTATAAAGATGCTACTTGCATGCTGGATTGCAAAATAGAGCAGTGGTTCTTAATGTAAATGAAGTAAGGCCAAGTATCTGGCATCCAGCCACTAGTATCTAATTATTAACATATATAAGAGATAAAGCCACACGAGAGAGTAATACAGAATGATATTGGGAGACGTTAGCAGCAGGAAGCACAACTTAACATTGGTAAAAATTTAACTACATTTACTCAAGTACTGTACTTTTTACAAGTTGCACAAAAAACTTTACACTGTCTTTAAGAGAAACAGTCAACACACTATGTGTCTTCAAATGTGGTGTTTTTGAGTCTTGGTGATGAACTCAAGCTTTAGTAACCTGACAAAACAATCTTAATTAATGACTTATTGATTCTCTTGAGTGAGCTGGATGATAGAGAAGCCTCCATTATGGAGGCAGCCATCAGAAGACGGGCACACTGCGTCCAGAACAGAGTAGCTATGGTCAGCACTCTAGTACAGAGTCAGGCTGTTGGTTTGCTTGATGCTCGGTTGGCACTAAGGGTCCCAAAGTCTGCCAAAACATTATCCCCCACACCATTGCATCACCAGCAGCAGCAGCAGCAGCAGCAGCCTGAACTATAACACAAGGTCGGATGGATCGATGCTTTCATGTTGTTAACACCAAATTCTGACCCTGCCATCTGAAAAGGCGCTGCAGACATGATCAGACTGGTCAGACCAGACAGACTTTTTCTAATCTTCTCTTGTCTGATTTTTGTTAAGCCTGTGTGAACGCTAGCCTCAACATTAGGTTCTTAGCTGACAGAAGCGGCACCCAGTGTGGTCTTCTGCTGCTGTAGCCTATCTGATTCAAAGTTCAGAGATGTTCTTCTGCATTCCTTTTGTTGAATTTGAGTTACTGCTGCCTTCCTGTTACCTTAAAGCAGTCTCGCCATTGTCCCCTGTTGTCTGGAATCAGCAAAGGTTTTTTGGCGAGAGAACTGATGCTTACTGCTTATTTTCTCTTCTTCAGACCATCCTCTGTAAACCCTAGAGATATTTGTTTGGGGAAAATTCCAGTAGATCAGCAATTTCCGAGATACTCAGACCAGCCTGCCTGGCACCAACAACCATGTCACATTCAAAGGTTTAAACTTCAGCAGGTCATCCTGGTCATATCTACATTCCTAAATGCACTAAGCTGCTGCCTTATGCATTTTTGCATTTGCATTTTAAAGCAGTTGAACAGGTGTACCTAGCAAAGTGGCCAGGGAGTGTTTGTTGTTGCTTCCACATCACAGCTAAACAACGTCAAACACCCCTGTAGCTGGATTATGAAGAGGAACCAATCAGAAGAAGACATTGTTTTAAATAACAATCCGGTTTAAAGTATTACATCTAAAGGATATTAGAACTGTGAGTTATGCACAAAAGTTACAGTAGACTGTAAGAATAAAACATAAAAGGGGAAAAAAAACCATGATTGGTACCTTCTAATTAATAGGCATAGATAATTTCACATTTGGCGCTTCAATAAATGGGTCCTGATCATGTTAACAATTTCAAATTGTGTTTTAAAAGAGCTTAGAGGGACTGAGTAAAAGGAGAAAATATCAAGGATGGTCCTGCTGCCGACCTTAACAAAAAACAGCTGGGTCTGTCAGCTGTGTACACTTGCTCTCTATCCAGCACACGTCTCACTTCCACCTAAAAAAGCTTTGCTCATGCCAGTGATTCAAAATGGCCTTTGAAGCAGTTTTCTGCTGACTGCATGTCTAATGCTTTTCAGTTATCATCCATTGTGTCTCTGATGCCTGCCGGTAGTGCAGCAGTGAGGCCGGAAAACAGATACCATGATTGTTTCTGCAGTACAGCTCATCCTGTTCTGCATCATTATGGACCGCGCTGCTGTGAATAAATCACCTCTGGTGCTTCTTGGCTCAGATGGGAGGCTTCCTGTGTGACTTAGGGATGGCGTAATTGCTGATCTCGTGGCCACACCGTCAGACATACCATATCTGCTGTCAAGAGAGGAATCTCAACCCTTGATGTTCACAGATAACTGCATAGATGGTCCATTTTTTCAGAGCCTTGTATTACTGGTGCATGCATCTGAAAATACTCTGACAGTCAACGTAAAACAAAGACGTTATCTGATGAGAAACTTGTCTTGACTTGTCTCTTTAAGTGTATGAAACCAAACCAGGGATACACAACACATGGTTACTTTTTTGTCTACCAGGACTAGTTGAAACATGCTGAGCGTCATATGTGTCTCAACCTTAACAGTCTGAGGAGGCTTTGCCACTGAAGCTGATGGCGTAATCCCAAGTGACCAAAACAGGAGGATGTTGCTAAAGACTTACTGAAAGAACTTCCTGAATGCTCTTCTGCCCTATATAGTCAGGAATGTCAGCATTTCTTGAGTTGCTTGACATTATGTTTTTTAAAGGTAGTTCCTCTTCTTTTGTGTGGTATGTGGCCCGCAGTGCTGCTGTATTTGTACACTGAGGGGACAGATCGCATGTTTAGACTGCAAATACAGAGCAGTAACCAATGTTTCCTTCTATAAATCTATAAGATGCTTCTGTTGAAGTCGGGGTATTGATTCTCTTTGCAGGTTCATTTGTATGTCATGCTGTTTCCTTTCTCTAAGTGAAATTCAGCCTGCCTCTTAGTCGTTTTACAGACTCCTAAGTGGAGACTGGCTCAGGTTCAGTGCCATCATTTTGCATATTTTGCATCCCGGGTCTACTGTACTGCCAGAGTTCCAGGAAATGATATCAGGTTGTGCCTTCTCTATAACGCTGTGGCAAACCTTGTACATGAAAGTCAAGTGGCTTTCCTGTGACTGCCACCATAAAGAATAAAGTATGCTTGTGTGAGGCTGAGTGACTATGCGATCTTTTTTCCTACTTGCCATCTAAGTGTGGGTCAAACACAGTTCAGGCATTGAACAGTGGATCACATAAACACTACAGCTTTCCTAGAAAAAAGCAGCTGAAGCAACAGAGTCGGAAAAGGCATTCCAATAGAGTGATGTGAGATTTAGTGCTCCGGTGGGAATACTCAGAGGGCTGTGTTTTGAATACAGATGTACAGCGCTGTCCGTTCCTGGTTATTTCAGATGATTATGATTACCGTGTTGGCAAGGCCAGATACTTGCACTTTGGCTATATCACCTAAGTCCACATTCAGTTTATTTTTCCTTTTCATGACGTTTGTTGAGCATTCAGAGGCTTTTTTTAAAGCAAGCAGCTATACATTTTCCACAAAAACCCTTTTCAGTGCAAAACCTGTTTCCCCTCTTTATGAATACTGCTTTTTTTTTCCCTCTGTGACCAAACACTGAGAGCATTTACCTTGCAAACCTTAAGGGAACCACACCCTGAGACTTTCTGGTAATCCATCCAGGCCTTGTGGAGCAGGGTAGTCCTCCTGCTGAGTGCCCCCTGCTGGACTCTCAGTGCTGTGTGTATTTATAGCTGTGATTTGCAAACAAAGGCTTGTTCATTCTTCTGTGACATGCATAAGAGCAGTGTTGTGTCAGTGCCGTAATGTCCAAACCTTTAAAAACAAAGCAGAAAAACAAATTCCCGACACATGAGCCCCAATGCTTTCCCTTCTTTCCTCTCACATGTCTGATTTGGATCCTCTGCTGCCCTTCAGCGCTCACACTCTCATGTGCTGATTCCACAACACAGACATCACAACATACCAGCGTGGCGTCCTCTAATTTAAACCTAACATCGCACTGCCCTCTGTTGGTGTGAAAACATTACTTCGCTCACTCTCACACACTCCTCTCTCTCTTCCTCAGGTGTTTTGAGGCTCTGGTGATCTATTTTAAGGCAGGTAAAAAGGAAGAGCCTTATGTCACCATCTCCAGAAAGATCAAGCTGAAGAAGGGAACGGGGACAGAGATGGAGTGGGAAATTGGCCAAACGGAGCGCATCCTGGCCACGCACAGGAACGCCTTCAAACGCACCGCGGTCATCCAGGCTTTTCTGGGCTCCACGCCGCAGCTGACGCTCCAGCTGTACGCCACCATCCAGGAGAAATACATCCTCCCTACAAGAAGTAAGAATCACGGGGGGTTCAGATGATTGTTCCAGTATGAGGGTATCTTTAAAAAAAAAAATCTTAATAATATTAAAATGATGAAAATCATTCAGGTTGGCAGCTCTTTATAACTATGATTCATCACTTTGAATTGATAGTGTATCAAAGAAACTGCCAGTGTTAGTTCATGTAAATGCAGTCCACAAATACTGGGAGATTTACAGCAGAGCTATAAAATGTTATTTAAATGTCACATTGTTAACAGTTGTATCACCTTTAGTAATTACAATATCTGTAGATAAGTTGTCGAGTATGGCAAGGTGTTCCCAAGCCAGCCAAGACTTTGTAATTCAGTGTGTGTTGTAACTGAGCTCCTTGAGGAAGACGCCTGTGCAGACACCCTGCGGAGGAGGATGCCAGCAGAGTTTAAAAAAAAGTTGTTGTACGACTTCATAAAGAGAGAGAAACATGCAGGAAGTTTGTTTAGCAGCTAAAAATAAATGGAAAAATGAATCAAACCGCATAGAACCAGTCATGGCATGAGTAATCTGATACACGTTGGCTGTGCTTCTGGAAATACTTGGATGAATCTTGAGAGTGGTGCAGTCTGTCTCTGAGATTTCAAAAAAGCAAAAGCTCTGTGTAAATCTGAGTTTCTGTGACAGCTCAGACGTGGTGAAAGAAACCACAAAGAGTCAACCTTTTATGCACAAAATGCCAATTGCTTGCATTTTGACACAAACTATTATGGGAAAACTTCGCAAAATAATCTGAACTGATGTCTGCAGAATATTGAGAGTGCGTTCTTTTGTCAGATGAGGTTAAGATGAATTTGTTAGGCTCAGATTTTAGCTTATCGTGTCGGCTGTCAACCCACAGAGGTGGGTGTTGGACGGTAAGGAGCCGTTAAAGTGCAAAAGATATTACGTTAATGATATTCATGGATGGCGCCAAAAATGTCAGTGAATGTGTAAAAATGCTGGCTCACAGGATTGCTGCCATTTTTAAAACAAATCTGGCAGAAGGAGAAGGATCGGGCATGACAGTGATCCAAAGCACCTTTAAAATATTGTCAAGTAGACAAAAGTCCAACTTTGACCTGGACGCGTTGTCTGGCTTAAGTTTAGAAAACATTTTGGGTTTTTCAAGCTAAAATGACAGAAAAACACAAACTGGAAAAAACATTGCCTGATAAATAATAGAAATCGGTGTTAAAGAACTACACTTCCACGCCAAGCAGGATGGGGTTTGCATTAAAAAGTAAAAGGTAGAGATGAGAAGTGTGGATGGGGGGAAAAAACTAGATTTAAACCGCAATAGTTCAAACATGTACTGACTTTTGTTGCTTTGGGGCATGTATTCTTAACAATGTATATTTAAACTTTTTTTACTTTCTAATTTTACACAATTGGAAATATGCAAATATAAAACTGATGCTCTAACTTTAAGCTTGGTGACATCTGTGCTTACAAGCAGATGTGGTGTAATAGTTTTTAAAGGACTCCTGGGACCCAAAGCAAACTGGTGTTTTGGGTTGTTTTTATTTACAGCTTCAGGCATGTTTTCAGGCATAAATATTGTTGTTTGTTTTCTGTGAATAATTGAGATCTAGATTTTTTTCTGCACACTGCTTAAGCGTGAAAACGGCAAATGTAAAGCTGCTGAGAAGCTGGAGGTGTGCAGCCTGTTGTCTGTGCTCGTTTCTTCTTTTTTGACACTTTGCTGTTTCCATTTTTATTTTTACATGATTTTATAATAAAGTGAAGAACATTCATAAGCAAGTTATAGGTTTGTAGACTTCTACATTTATGCAAAGAGTCAATGTTGGTCCTTCTTTACAATTTATGCAGTTCTCTTTTGCATTAAGCTTCTGTGCTAAATTCTAATTGATTCCAATTCAAGTTTTATCAGGGCTGAGAGCTGATCAATGTGTAGGCGTCTGCCTTTCCACTTGCTTTTTAAGAAACGACCGTGGATTCTTAAGCAGATAAAGATGTGGGGAGGTTACTAGTCATTAATTCAGAATGTTAATTGATCATCTCTGAGCCCTTTAGACATCACTATCATGTTGGAAAATGTTCAGATTGTCACCACGTTGCTCCCGATGGGCCACACGAGAAATTGGGACTGTGGTGGACGTCCTTAACTTGTGCAGCCGTCCACAGTAGTCCCAGTTTCTCATCTGCCTCTGCCAAAACGTCTGGACATGATTATATTATTTTGCCCTTTACCAAAAAATAGTGACAAAAAAAAAAAACAAATTTAATTTTGTTTTTTTAAACATTATTTTTAGGTATGTGTGGCAAAGTATAGATGTCCTGTGGCTAAAATTAACAAACTAAAAATAACTAAAATTCAACCTGTGTTTTGCAATTAAAACATTTTTTTCGTGATGTTCTGGAAGTAGCAGTAAATAAGCCACAGACAGACAACACAGAAAGTCTACGGAGCATGTAAGAAAGCACATTCTCACTGTTTCGTTTTTTAACACGTCAGTCTTTGCACTGCTTTTAGGACAACTTGAAATTTTGACCTGATGATGGCACTAGAGGAAAGATTTTTTTTCCCTCTGTCCATCTAAAAGAAGTTAAGATTGTTCAGAGTGGAAGAGAATGATACCCAGGCCAACAGCCCAACTCCTCCCCTCCTGCCATGCTGCTGGTGCAGTTAAAGAACAGTTTTGTTTTGTTTTTTAACTCAAACGCTAATATCATCTTGTTGAATTGGCAAAATTGCAAGCTACATCGTGACCTTCAGAATATATAAGTGCTTCTTAGTTGTTTCTTGGACTTGACACATTTCTGGAAAACCTGATAATCCATCTGGATATTTCTGGAAAAGTTGCCTTTTTCACTCTTAGTGTCCCATAAATATTCTGAGGGAGTTCAAGTCAAGTGACTTAACAGTGGTTTCAAGTAGTCCTTCAAAGTTTTGTGCTCATTATCCTGCTTCAGTGGGAATCCTTTCCCCAAAAAATGCATTCGAGAGAATGAAGCAGGTCTCTGATGAATGGATGTCTGCTTGAAAGACTGGTGTTGATCTCCCTAAATCCAGTGAAGGCTTTACCCCATCATGTTTCACCACCATTCTCCTGTTCTTCTTCTTCACTTTAAATCTTCTGCCACTTCAACAAATCTCACAATTTATCAGCAGCATGAACGTTTCTCCATCATTCACAATGAAATGCTGCTTTGTCTCAGCTGACCATTAGATTTGGTTTCCCATCTTGATGCTGCTCGTCTCAGAGACCAGTACCAGAGAGCATTTCTCCACTGAACTTTTACTGATTGAAGTTTTTCTTTGTTGAGAAAATCACTGTTTTTCTGATGAAGGCGCTCTTGTGCTTTTTTTTTTTTTTTTCAGTGATGGTGTGAACACTTTCGATTTGGCTGATTGTACTTTGGATCCAACAAATTCAGCTCCTACAAAGACTAGATTAATGCTGAGCCCCTCTTTCCTTGCAATAACCGATCGATCTCTGACACCTTCACTTAGTTCTAACACCCGATGCTTCCCTCTTTGCAGTGCTCTAGTTATTGCACTGCAGACTCTGCAGTATATTTCTTATTTTCGTGTCAATGAACTTCCTGAGAATTTCCAGGTTGACATGAAATTTTGATGCGGTGTCAGACCCTGCCGTACGTCTGTTAAATTCTGATCCTTTTAAGTGAATAAATCATGTTGTCTGTGCCCAAACCGTTAATAAACCTACTTTTTAACAGTTTATAGTTTCTTGTGATTTTTGAGAAGTCTAACAGGTCACTTGTGTCTGTGTTTCCAGTGGTGCTGATGGTCATCACCCTGATCTCCATCACCTACGGGGCCCTCGTGTGCAGTGTTCTGGCCATCCAGATCAGATTCGATGACTACAAATTACAGCTGCGCCCCTGTGCTTACCTGTGTATGATTGTCTGGAGAGGCTTGGAGATTGCTGCCCGGGTCACAGCGCTGGTCCTCTTCAGCACGGCACTCACTCATTGGACGATCCTTGTCGGCATGGTTAACCTTCTTTTCTTCTTCTTCCTCCCCTGGGTTGAGTTCTGGGCCAGGAAAGGCTCTCTAACTGAGAATGTGGAGAACAACTTTTCTAAGCTGGACACTGTGGTGGTGCTGTGCATGTTCACGTTGCTGTACGCCTGCATAAACATCTTCTGCTGGTCAGCGGTGCAGCTTGACCTCACCCATCAAGAGCTCATCGAGAAAAGGCAGCAATGGGGCCGCCTGGCCATGTACTACTGTGGGCGCTTTATTGAGAACTTCCTCCTCATCACGCTCTGGTACTTCTTCAAGTCAGACTTTTATGAGTATGTGTGCGCCCCGCTGTTGGTGGTCCAGCTGCTGGTCTGCTACAGCCTGGCTGTGCTCTTCATGCTGCTCTTCTACCAGTTTTTCCACCCTTTCAGACGCCTCTTCAAGTACAACGTCCACGACTGCCTGCACTGCGTCTGCTGCCGTAAAAAAAGGCGTGGAGAGCAGGGGAGGCGAGGGAAGCCGGCACACTCGTACTCTACGTCAGCCACCATGGTGGTTGGGGCGGAGGAGCCGGTGGAGCTGTTGGACACTCAGGGTTCACAACCTCCTGACCTCACCAGCCAGCTTGGAGAGCGGGAGACGGCTATTGTTGACGATATGATGGAGGCGGCCTAAGTAATTTGCTATAAAGGTGCATCGCTGAACAAAGCCTGGAGTAGTCAAACACAGGACATTTGTGTGTTTTTTCAGAGAAAGTGAGGTGGCATGTTAGAGAACAAACTTTTGCCTTTTTCTCTTCAGTTCAAACATCTCGTTCTGTAAGGTATTTAGGGTGATTCCTGGTGTTCTCATTAAAGATGATCCCATACACTGAGGGCCCCACAAAGGTCGGTACACGAAATAATGTAGCATGCCGAGATATGCAGCGACACACAAAGGCCGCTGTTGAGAGGGCAGCCTGAGCCAGGTGTGAGGGGAAACGTGCCAAGTGGAGTGTCCCAAACATCGACCAGGAGAACACACTGTTTACTTAATCTCAGGGTTTTCATAGCATGAAGGCCCTTTTGCACAGGTTTGCATCTGAAGTAGGAGACTTAACAGGGAAAAAAAGTAAAAACACACTAACAGGAGGATGACAAGTAAAGGTCAGAAGATGAATTTATCTTCCTCATACCAACTGCTGTGATGAATGCCTCGTCTTGTTCATTGTCCACTGTGGCTGGCTTTTGTTTAAAATGAAAAGGGGGGGGGGGGGGGGGTGCTTTGTGTTGTGAAACAGAAAATTACAAATGTCTAAAAGCCTATGACAATATTTTTGTGTCTTGTGTAACACAGGAAACTGAGAACTAGCCTTATTTTTGATGTTGCATTAAGGAGACAGACACTGATGAAAGTCATTCTTGTTTTTTAATGTTTTGTCCTGTTAAAACAGTGCCTTCACTGCTACTACTGTGTTACTTGAACAATAAATAAAATTATATCTGAATATTCAGGCTTGCTTTTGTTTATTTTTCTTTTATTACATTTACATATACAGTAGTACACCTTTTCTTGCCATAGAACAACTTGCATAGCCGATGCAAGTTGTGATATATCGTATTGTGCAACATATACTTCCTCATTCCTGCCATCCATGACAGTTGATCCAGTTTCCGGGAGGTAGGAATGCGATCAGCAAGACTCAGGAAAACTTCCTGAACAGCGCAATTTCAGCCACTGCTGCTTTTGTCTGTTTGTCTCATCACCATCACACACCTGTAAATGAAGGAGGAGTCCAGACAAGCAGGGATGAAATAAAAGTGCCAGCAGCTTAAAGGATGCAGTGAAGCTGCTCGAGTCGAGATATAGAGCTCAACATGGCGAACTGCATTGTCAACTACGGCTTTTCAGCCTTCATACTGGTAAGTTTTTCATATTCACACGTTTGCAATTCCATTTTTCAACGGAGGGGTTTTGTAAACGCAGATGTGGGACATTTACGCACAGCTTTTGCGCGCAGTCACGTATTTCAAATACATTTTTCAATGCTTGCAACCATTGTGTGATGGAAACATGGTTCTGGTTATGTTTGCAGTTTGTGTGGATGGCCATCAACATCTTCCTTTTTGTGTATTTTTATTTCTTCTACGACTTGGGGCCGCAGTTCTTTTACACGCGTCATCTTTTAGGGGTGAGTAAAGATCTTTGTTATGATGCTCGGTTCATTACTTTTACCAAAAACAATTACTGCTTCTCTTCTTTAAGTGAATTTAAGTTCAGACGAACGGGGATGTAAATAGCTGAGAATAGCAATGGTGTTGAGCTTTTAACTTAAATGCTCTGTGTCGAAACTATATTAAACTGCATTAACCCTGACAAGTACGAATTACAATAATATAGAAGAAAAGCGAGTTTATGTCACACGTAGACTATTTGTATATATATGTTTTCCCCTTTATGTATAGTGCTTCGTTTGGAGAGTGTTGTCTGTCCCATTCTTGTAAAGATGATGGTTTTTGAACGTCTCTTCAACCGTTCATCTCCAAGATCAAGCTAAACTGTCAGAGAAACATATAATATAGCAATAAAAGTACGTTTGTTTGTAACTTCGATCTCAACTGATTTTTAAATACAGTGTATTAATTAAAACCGCATATGACTCAGAAGCATGTACCTTGATCTGCCCATAAGTTGTGAGATGTGGAGGCAAAAGATTCTTCTTTTTTGACCGCATAAATGTCTTTATTACATACCGAATGTATTTTAATTCATGTAAACTGCAACTTGATGTGTTCAAGCCCCATGCAATCACACAGAAGTACTTCTTAGAATGTTGCCATATTAAAAATTCAACATCGTTGGACCCCAAATGGTTATTTAAATAAGCAATGTGTAAAATTTAAGGGGGAAATTTCTCTAACTGACAGCAGACTCTCTTTTTTTTAGCAACAGTGAGAGGCCAGGTCCAGCAATAAGGCAAATGTGGTGGAGGGTAACGCCTTTAAATGGAAATAGGAACTTAAGTGCAGTATATAAGAAAATGCAATGACTACTACCCTCTGTGATTTTCGTGAAATGATGCTCATATGGAGATGCTTTTTATTTTAGTCTGCTTTGCCTTGGGCCAGAGCTCCTGCAGCTGTCCTCAACTTTAACTGCATGCTCATCCTCCTCCCAGTGTGCAGGAACCTGCTGTCTCTGCTCCGAGGCTCTTTTGTGGTAAGTTCCTCATGTTTTCATTAGGGATGGACCGATCCGATATTACGTATCGGTATCGGTCCGATACTGACCTAAATTACTGGATCGGCTATGTAAAAATGTAATCGGCATTAACAGGGAAGGGGGGGAGGGGTACAAAGAAATACTCTTTTTTTTTTTTTTTGTTATTCTCATGTCTAGCTTTTAATAAATAATTATCTGAATCTAACAACCAAAGTTTTCATCTGATGTAAAATGTATAGAAGTCCATTATTGTATATAGTAACGATTAAGTCTAATAGTTAGTAGGCTATAGTACTTTTTTCTTTGGGAAGGTACCATCTGTGCTGGCTGCAAAAATAAACCCCCAAAATTGGTCAGGTGGCCACCCACAACCTCAGACACAATTAACCAGCATAACAATGTGGTGCACTCGTAAGGCGTCCTGGAATCAAACCCCTGACATCTCATGTCTGTTTTGTGATGAGTTTGCATGTTCTCTGCATGCTTGTGCAGGTTTCTCATGCTGTCAAACTATGTAAGGTTCAATTTGCTTTGTGTTTAGAGCTTAAGTTACTTTTTACTGCTTGCGGAGATTATTACAGAGAAAGGATAACTCATCTGGTTGAGTAGCTTTCTGTTTTGTAAGAATGTCACTCCCATGTTTTGCCATTCACTCCCTTTCTTTCTTTGTCTTTTCAGCGTTGCAGCAGAACAATGAGGAAACAGTTGGACAAGAATTTGACTTTCCACAAGCTGGTGGCATACATGATCGCTCTGATGACAGGTATGCAATGGTGAATTTAATTTATATGGCAAACGCAATGTAAGGTGAAATTGTGTGTCTGTTCCTCCTTATGTACCTTATGTCTCGTTTAAGTAGATATTGGAATAAAATCTGGCAATATTCTTCTGTTTAAAGATGACATTTCAATGTTGTTTCTGTCTATTGTTTTTGTTTTGTTTTTTAGGTGCTATAGTTGTATAGTTGTGCTATAGTCATAGCGACATGAATTATGCTCCAACAATAAAAGACAAAGAGACAAACTTCTCACTTTCTTTTCAAAAACGCATTTTTGAAAAGAAAATGACACCCATGCATGGTGTTAACTATTCGCCACACTCTGCAAATGTGCCTACATGAGTGATAAGCACATGTTTACTCAAGTCTCACAGTAAAACGTATCTCAGTCTATTGTGAAGTTACAGTAAAACTGACAGAAAGATTTATTTTTTTCCCCTTCCTTCCCTCAATCACGCAGCCACACACACACAAAACACACACAGGTCAACAAGTGTTAAGTAAAGATCTGGAATTAATTTTGGCAAGACAAGTTACAGGTAAATAAATGACTAAGAACATATGATAACAAAAACCTTTTCTCAAACGATCGACTGCAAATATTTGAAACTCAAAAAGCTTGAACTGTTTCCTTTGATCAACTTGTTAAAAACACTTTTCACACCTTTTTTTTTTTTTTTTGCAAACAAATACAAAACTACATAAAGCAGCCGTAACGTGTCTCCTCTGTGTCTTGTCACAGCTGTTCATACGATCGCTCACTTGTTCAACCTGGAGCGGTACAACAACAGTAGACAAGGTCTTGACGACGAGCTCAGCACCGCTCTGTCCCATCTGGCTGACACAGAAAACACCACCTACCTGAATCCAGTCCGTATAACCAACCTTGTAAGTCATCTACGGATTGCTCTGAAACTGACATGAAATGAAATGCATCTCTCAACAAATACAGAGCTTTGCACAAAACAAATAACAGGACTCATACTTATCATTTATCAAACTGTAAAATGTGGGGGTGCCGCTTTCGCTCACAGGTGGAGCAGATGACCGCATGTCTCATGACTTAATGTAGTTAACCCAGGTTCATTTTTGACCTGAGACCCTTTTACTGTATCTAATGAAGACAAAATAATAATACAATTTAAATAAAACAACTTATAAATGTGCCGCTTGCAAACTAAAAGGGGAGTTCTGCTCTGCTAATGGATCAACTGGAAACTGTTGATGCCAGTCCAATAATTAAATATGTTGGACATGTGAACACTGTGACCAAGTTGGCTGAAAGCTCACGCGTCTGCTTGTGTCTCAGGATCCTCAGCAGATTCCCACCTACTTTGCCTTCACCACCATCGCCGGCCTCACTGGTGTCGTCATCACTCTCGCGCTCATCCTCATCATCACCTCCTCCATGGAGGTCATCAGACGCAGCTACTTTGAAGTGTTCTGGTACACGCACCACCTCTTCATCATCTTCTTCGCTGGTCTCGTTTTCCACGGAGCCGGGTACGAGACGGGTTTCAGCCTTTGTTGACTTTGGCTTGCGTGTTGTTATTTTTGCAAGCAGGTTTCATTTGTGCAATTTGCACCTGCAGGCGCATTGTGAGGAGCCAGCAGAAGACAAATCCACCACACAACACAACTTTTTGTAAAGATCACCCTGATGACTGGGGACAGATTCCTGAGTGTCCCATCCCTCAGTTTGCAGGAGGGTTTCCACAGGTTTGTCCTTTTGTACAGAGAGTTGTAAATGAAAAACTTCATCAGTGAAACCTCGTTAACCTCTTCCTGTTTTTTTTTTTTTTTTCAGACCTGGATGTATGTGATTGGCCCGATGGTTATTTATCTCTGTGAGCGCCTGGTTCGTTTCATTCGTTACATGCAGAGAGTACAATACAAGAAGGTATGTTAGACTCACATTTCACCTGCTGCTTCTTCCACTTTTTTTGCATGGGATCCTAATCCATGTGCTTTGTCTTCAGATTGTCATGCGACCCTCTAAAGTGCTGGAGCTGCAGCTGATAAAGAATGGTTTCAAAATGGAGGTGGGTCAGTACGTCTTCGTCAACTGCCCAGCCATCTCACAGTTGGAGTGGCACCCGTTCACCATGACGTCTGCGCCTGAGGAGGATTTCTTCAGCGTCCACATCCGCTCGGCAGGCGACTGGACCGACAAACTCATTGAAATCATGAAGAAGGTACCAGAGGGAGCAGAGGGACCCAAGTGAGTCAAACAATCTGACCTTATCCAATCTGTTACTGTAGATGTTTCATGAGGAGGTAACTATTGCTACCTGTAATTTGTTTTGTTTTTTAAGCTTCTAATTTTTCTGGGTAAAATCAAAACTATTGTTTTTGTCTAAAACTGTAACAACACACAAATACATGACTCTCAAGAAAGAGTCCAAATGTCAAAGCATCTCTGAGCAAGATAACAAACTCAGATTGCATCAGGTGATCCCAGCTTGAACTTGTATACAGTGTAAGCGTGCATAACTGTGTACAAAGTATCCAGACTGATGCCATTATTAAGCATTTTTAGGAGAAATCAAATTTCATGTTTCCAGATACTTTAATGGAGGCTGTTAAGCCAACTAACCTACATATGTGGAACGTTTATTCACTGTAATGAGATCCATGGCAACTAGGTTTTCTCACAAGATCAACATTGCAGCTTTTTTCAAGGGTTTTTATTGTACCAGATTCCAGTTTGCACTTTGTTACATGATTGTCATGTTAGTTAGCTAATATAACAAAGGCAGATGCTAATAAATGCATATTTGAAATGAATTTGTGATTGCTCGTGTGAATTTTGACACAGTCATAAATGACACTCATATTTCAGACAAATTCCCTAGTTACACCAAAGAGTTGGTTTAACGAGTACTATAAGTACTTTAATTGTTTTTGATTATTGCTAAAAAAATCTTGTCATTCTGTTATGTAACTGGAAAAATTGTGTTGCCATTCAGAATATTACATCCTCCAAACAAACAAACAAAAACTGAAGATTATAGCATAGCAATAAGCAACAATACATGTATATTTAAACTATAACAAGCCTAAGTGGGAGCCTTGGAGTACGCCACAGGAAACTGCAAAAAATCAAAACCTTTACAAACTGATACTGACGTCCAAAGTCACATCCAGCAACTCGTTTCTTGACGACCTACAACTAGCTCTTTGAAGACATCTCAAAACCTGTAGTTTATTTTTCTTGTTAAAAAAAATTCTTTTTGCCCTCAGGTTGGGCGTGGATGGACCTTTTGGCACAGCCAGCGAGGATGTGTTCGACTACGAGGTCAGCATGCTGATCGGTGCTGGCATCGGCGTCACTCCATTTGCCTCCATCCTCAAGTCCATCTGGTACAAGTTCAAAGACTCTGATCCTAAACTGCGCACCAGGAAGGTAACTTAACCCAACTGCTCCCCATCAGCCTGTTTATTATGAAATAGATGAAACCAATTCATATAAAGATTATTTCTTTATCCCCAAGGTTGGGACAACAATGACCTTAGTGTTAGTTATTAAATGCTTTTGACCTTATGTTTGTGTGAGATCAAACCAGCTCACTTCTTCTATTCAAACCTAACACAGGGCCTTCAATTGTCCTGTAAATAAAGACGCTTGTGTTTGAAACAGCACACCCATGCCAGAGGATGAGTCATTGTTTAACATGCATTTGCTTCCTGGTTTCAGATTTATTTCTACTGGCTCTGTCGGGAAACGCACGCCTTTGAGTGGTTTGCCGACCTTCTACAGGTGCTGGAGAAAGAGATGGAGGAGAGAGGCATGGGGGATTTCCTCACCTATAAACTCTACTTGACTGGATGGGATCAGAGCCACGTACGTGTGTGAATCAGTTATCAACCTACTCCACCCTCAGACCAAAGTCCACAACAGCAGTTTGATGTCATTTCATCTCAAGCTCAGTGGGGTTTTTTTTTCTCTCCCTCCTCCCTCCACAGGCTACTCACGTTATGGTTCACTTTGATAAGGACACTGATGTAGTCACTGGGCTCAAACAGAAGACTCACTATGGCCGGCCCATCTGGGACAAGGAGTTTGAACAAGTCCGCATAGAGAACCCCACGTAAGCTTAAAAAAAGTGTCTTTAATTCTCTGGATTCAAACGAGTGCTTAAAAAGACTCGGAAGAACAAGAACTTTTAAAAAGTTACCTTAAAGCTTTGAAAATTTAAATATTTCAGAGCAAAAATGCCATTACGTTCTGTATATTTCTTCAGTTAACTAAAATAGCTCAACTCAGTTGCATTTATATGACCTGAACTACCTACTTTTTCATTTCACTGATAATAAAGATAATGAGTATTACCATTTTATAAATTCTCGCACAGTGAAATCTGCTTATTTCAATATGTTGGGTCTAATAATATTAATGTAAAGATGATATTGTCTCAAATGTCATCTTAAAAATGAAATAATAGTTGATATATTGTGCATTACACTTGAGGAAAAGACTAAAAAAGTTTCATTTTGTCATTGTGGATTATTAAGTCTGAATTAATAGGCTTTGACCTTTTAAACTGCTTAAATATAAAGTCTACAACACCAACTACACAAAAACTGCAGGAGGCTGAATCCACTGTGTGTGTTTTATTGATTGTAACAGCATGTAGAATCTGAAAACGAGCATGTTTTCATAGCTGTAAAATAAATGAATGGAATAAAAGTTTGAATGATAAAGCAGCTTTGTTTTGTTTTTCTGTGTGTTTTAGGTCCATTGTAGGAACTTTCTTGTGCGGCCCTGAAGCTCTGGGGAAAGTCCTGGAGAAGAAATGTGCCAAATACTCAGACGTGGATCCTCGCAAGACCAGATTTTACTTCAACAAGGAGAACTTCTGAGCAAAAAAAAAAAAAGCAAACGAGACAAAAACAGGAAGCGCACGTTCACATATTTCAAAGGATAACAATCAGTTGGAACTTTGTCTCGCTTCAGAAGAGAAATGTCAAAACATCGAGGAAAACCAGTGTGACAGGACGAGTGTTTACAGACCTTCCTCCATCTACTCTGAAGGGAGTACAGAGCCGTGGTGGGTCATTTTAATCAGTGGTGCTCAGGGATTTGCCCCATTTTTCCATTGTGAAGTAAGGAATCACTGAGGCTACATATATATTATATATATGTATATATTTGTGTCATATTAGGCTGCATTATTGTAGTACTTGACTAAAGTTACAGGGACGATTTATGCTGTTATTAAGATGACCTTGGTTCTTAGATCTACTGAATATGAAGGTGTTGACAGAACGTGAAAAACTTTTACTTTACAAAATACTCACAAATGGAGTGAGTATATTTACTATTCATTATGATCTTATAATCGTTTATCTTCCACTCAAGACAACTGATTACACGGCTGATGCACGGTTTCTACTGTATATAACCCATTGTTTGAATGCATGCGTGTAACAGGATACAAAAAAATGTATTTTTCTTGGCAAGAGTTTAACAGGAAACAGGTTTACTAGAAAAATATGAGGCGCAATTACGACCTCCTGTATTCTCGAGCGTTTCCTTATCAGAAAAACGTGAAAGATAAAACCACGCCAGTCATTAAGTTAGTGGTTAATGATCCTCTAAAGATGTGGAAGAAAACAACTTACCTGCTGTTTTTATGGTAAATAATTTCTCATGAATAAAAGAAAATAAAGGCAATTGGTGTATTTTTGTTGTTTTATTCACAAAACAGCTACAACATAACAACAGTTGGCTTTTCTAGGGGAAAAACAAAAACGTGACATTCTTGCTCTAGCTTTTATTCAAGTTCAACATTCACCATCATCACCATAGAAAGTGACTTTTTCTTGCCTCCACGTGAATCAATGTTACTCTCACACAAAACAAACATTATGATTTAAAACAAAAAGAACAGGTACAATATTCCAGACTAAGATGGGATATCTTCAGATCTGTTCACGCTTTGCAGCCTGGTCCGAGTGGGGCAGACAGGAAATTCTGACATGATGAAATGGGGGGAGGAAAAAGGAGGATGTCACAACATTTCAAAAACCTTTGACTCTAGCGCTAAGGTTTTATTTGCGACTGGAAAGAAAGAAGCTCTGACTTTTCAGTACTTTAATCAGTCAGACCATCAAGGGGCCCCACTCGCCGTCTTCTGAATCTGCTCTTTGAGGATAAGGATGCTCTGCCGCTGCTCCGGCGGCAACATTGCGATCTGTTCTGGAGTCAACTGCAAGACCTGCATGATGAGGGCAGCCTGAAAGAGGAAAATGAAAATGTTGCTGAGGAGGTTAAACGTGTTTTTCTGGCCAACAAACTGAACAGAACAGTCTAGAACAACAGTCTAATGATAGTGTTCGATAACACAGAAATCATACAGCTTTGCCAAAAGTGTTTATACTTTGCCAGCTATTGTTCCAGAATAACAATAGTTACTGTTCACAGGTAAGGCAAACATGTGCAATCAATGATCAGGAATGCAGAAAGGAGGCTTTCAGTGAGCTGATAATGAAAACACAGGTCATTTTACACGTTACCTGCATGTTAATATAACTCAGTTGGTATAAAAAACTTCAGAAGTAATCATACCGAGATATTTTTAACCGACTCATCATCCTGACTGATAAAAATGCAGCAGTGACCAATAGTGACACTCACCTTCTCTTGATCCTGTGTGGAAACCTGATTCTGACCTGGACTGAAGCCTCCTCCTGATGGAGGAACCCCAGAAATACCAGCACCCTGCAGATCAAATACAGTGTTACTGTAAGATCACAGTTCTTCACCCATCAATGATTATCCAGACAGCACAGATTTCTCTTGTATTTTGCAGATTTTTGTGCTTTTGTAAAAGCTGCCTATGAAATAATTTAGAGCATTCTGATTCCCTGAATGCCCTGAAGTATAGATGAAAACATATGGAAAAAAATTATCCCTCCATTTGACATCTCAGCCCTGTCTCTTTAAGTTTGTCTCCAAAACGCTCCAAAAACCTGAGCTAACCCTCTGACTTCTAACCATGCCTATCCTGGCCAATTCCAGTTAAACCAAAACACACAGCTGACACAGACATGCACAGATGCAAACATACCGGTCTTGCAGGTGGCGGAGCATTTGGACCCATTGTATGAGGGACAGGGCCTTGCATTCCTGGTGCTATGGGAACCCTCTGACCCGTAACTGGAACACGAGCATCCATCGCCCTTGGATCACGGCCTGTATAAGGACACACAATACTGTCATAAGTGCTCATAATCAGATGAATTTACCCTCAAAGTACGAGACTTTCTCAAACTATGACGCCTCATAGGGGGTAGGTACCTCTGGCTTCCATAGGGGGTCCCCGTGGCTCCATCATGGGGGCCGCCCTGGGGTCAACCATCATGTTCCGCGGTTCACCCATGGGTGGGCCTCTCATGTCCATTGGAGGCCTCATATCTGGAGGGGGTGCAACTCCCAACTGTGGCATGTGTACAGGCGGAACTTGGTGGGGGGGTGGAGGTCCCATGTAACCCCGGCTAAACGCACACAAAATAAGAGAAGTTAAACATTTTTAAAACTAACGCAGCATAAGTCATAGTTTTTAGACCATAAAGTGGTCTTTGATATAGTCTAGGATTAAAACTCAAACTATATTAAGCAAAGATTTTACTATATAGTAGTATTTCTGGTCAGTAGTAGAGTAGAGTAAGGCTTTATCATCACTGATGAAGGGTGGATTTTTTTTTTTTTTTTTTTAAGAAAACCAGTCACAGGAAATTAGATGCATTTGTTAGTGAATCGTGAAAAAGAAACCAACAAAATATACATCTTTTAATTTATATTTTTCCACCTGGGGAATTATTAAAGCAGAAGGCAGCAGATACAGTGAGCATCTCTGTTGACAAGCTGACACATCCATCTTCCATGTCCTGCTGTTTTGTGCAGCCAGAGACCAGACTTGCGTTTCAGTTGTTGTTTACCTTTCTTTAATATTACATTTCCCCCAAATCAGCCAGGACAAAAAATAAAGACTTTAGTCTTGCAACATCAATGACTGGAACAGACACTCCTAAAAGTCACACCCAAATGTATTGTTAAGGTAAAATGGGATGTCTTACTTGGGGTCTATGACCTCTCCAGTGACAGACAGCAGAGTTCCTCCTCTGGGGTCATTGGGACCATCTCCCAGTAGGCCTCTTGGGGGGATACCGCCTGGTCCTTAGAGGAAAAATTCATAAATTTAACCACAACACATACACAATACAGATGACACACGAAACATCTGCCAGTTAATTAGTGAAAAGAAATGGAGATGTGTCATCATAAAGAATGACTTTCAAAGCTCAAAGGGCTGAAATTCCAGTTAAGAAGAACCACGCACACTCCTAAAAAGCTGAGTGTTTGCTCAGAAGAAAAAACCTACACAGTTAGCTCAAACTGCATAAAGGTCACAGCAAACTGCCACAGAACAAGGTCACAACACACACACACACACACACACACACACACACACACACACACACACACACACACACACACACACACACAAAGAGGAGGAAGGGTAGAGCATTGTGGTCTCATCAGCATTAATATGCAGATCTAAAGATTTGAAAGCTAATATATAAAAACAAAACAAGAAAAAGAAAAACTCTGCTCCCACACGTATACAGAAAGCTGATTTGAGAGTGTTCGCCTACTTGTGTCTTCTAAGTCTGACATTATTTGGCCATGAAAGCATGGCGAACAGACGCATGCAGATAAAAGATCAAGAACAATGGATGTCTCATAGTCCATTTATATGGCGTTACAGCATTAAGGCAACAACCTATAATGATCAGTTAGCTCAGTGCAAATTAGGCTAATTTACTGCACTTGAGCAGAAATATATTCATTACAAATGAATAGATCTTTTTCTGTTGATCTGGGAAAGTTAATGTCTTCTGATTTACTCTAAGGAAAACGAATTTAGAAGAAACTGATAAGATAAAGATCATCTGGGCTCCTTGACAGTGTAACGCTACTGTGTTTGTGCAGCAGAGCGGCACCAACTCCATTGTTTACAGTCCTCTCAGCGGCACTTGTAGAAGAGTGTCATGACAGCTAAGCAGATGGTATTCCAGATGTCAAGCAGTGCCAACTAGTTCCTCACATACAGTATTGTTAACTGTGAAGCTCTGTATACAGGGAGTGCAGAATTATTAGGCAAATGAGTATTTTGTCCACATCATCCTCTTCATGCATGTTGTCTTACTCCAAGCTGTATAGGCTCGAAAGCCTACTACCAATTAAGCATATTAGGTGATGTGCATCGCTGTAATGAGAAGGGGTGTGGTCTAATGACATCAACACCCTATATCAGGTGTGCATAATTATTAGGCAACTTCCTTTCCTTTGGCAAAATGGGTCAAAAGAAGGACTTGACAGGCTCAGAAAAGTCAAAAATAGTGAGATATCTTGCAGAGGGATGCAGCAATCTCAAAATTGCAAAGCTTCTGAAGCGTGATCATCGAACAATCAAGCGTTTCATTCAAAATAGTCAACAGGGTCGCAAGAAGCGTGTGGAAAAACCAAGGCGCAAAATAACTGCCCATGAACTGAGAAAAGTCAAGCGTGCAGCTGCCAAGATGCCACTTGCCACCAGTTTGGCCATATTTCAGAGCTGCAACATCACTGGAGTGCCCAAAAGCACAAGGTGTGCAATACTCAGAGACATGGCCAAGGTAAGAAAGGCTGAAAGACGACCACCACTGAACAAGACACACAAGCTGAAACGTCAAGACTGGGCCAAGAAATATCTCAAGACTGATTTTTCTAAGGTTTTATGGACTGATGAAATGAGAGTGAGTCTTGATGGGCCAGATGGATGGGCCCGTGGCTGGATTGGTAAAGGGCAGAGAGCTCCAGTCCGACTCAGACGCCAGCAAGGTGGAGGTGGAGTACTGGTTTGGGCTGGTATCATCAAAGATGAGCTTGTGGGGCCTTTTCGGGTTGAGGATGGAGTCAAGCTCAACTCCCAGTCCTACTGCCAGTTACTGGAAGACACCTTCTTCAAGCAGTGGTACAGGAAGAAGTCTGCATCCTTCAAGAAAAACATGATTTTCATGCAGGACAATGCTCCATCACACGCGTCCAAGTACTCCACAGCGTGGCTGGCAAGAAAGGGTATAAAAGAAGAAAAACTAATGACATGGCCTCCTTGTTCACCTGATCTGAACCCCATTGAGAACCTGTGGTCCATCATCAAATGTGAGATTTACAAGGAGGGAAAACAGTACACCTCTCTGAACAGTGTCTGGGAGGCTGTGGTTGCTGCTGCACGCAATGTTGATGGTGAACAGATCAAAACACTGACAGAATCCATGGATGGCAGGCTTTTGAGTGTCCTTGCAAAGAAAGGTGGCTATATTGGTCGCTGCTTTGTTTTTGTTTTGTTTTTGAATGTCAGAAATGTATATTTGTGAATGTGGAGATGTTATATTGGTTTCACTGGTAAAAATAAATAATTGAAATGGGTATATATTTGTTTTTTGTTAAGTTGCCTAATAATTATGCACAGTAATAGTCACCTGCACACACAGATATCCCCCTAAAATAGCTAAAACTAAAAACAAACTAAAAACTACTTCCAAAAACATTCAGCTTTGATATTAATGGGTTTTTTGGGTTCATTGAGAACATGGTTGTTGTTCAATAATAAAATTATTCCTCAAAAATACAACTTGCCTAATAATTCTGCACTCCCTGTACATGTATGTAATGTGTTTATATTATATAGAACAACAGCAACTGGTCATATATTCACCTTCAAACATGTCAAGATTATTGCTGGGCACCCGAGTAAGAGCAACGCCTTGTCTGCGCTGGTTTGAATGAGCAGTTCTCATATTTCGACTAAACTGTGCTTGATGTGTGAAGGGGGAGGTGTGCACACAAGGGTACGCTTGTAATGCAATCCAGTGTAATTGTATTTAGAAATTTTCTAGTCTAAAACCAAGTGCAGCAGACTATGAATCATGCATAACTATACGTTAATAAAACACTTTATTCTATACATGTAAAGCTCTTTATCTACTTCACTTCTACAGCCGATGGATGCATTTGGACCGTGCCTGGAGCACCCAGAGGCACAGAGAGGGCATGCAACACAGAAAGGCACCAGCTGGGGCTCGAATCGTCTCAAGCAGAATTTATGGTCTTGCAAAGGTGCCGTGTATGCTGTCTGCTCCACTCCAGGTGCTGCCCCTTTGCCTGCAGTGAGCTCTGTTGTCAGATGGAGGGAGTCTACTAGGCATGTGCTACAACCGGTCTGAGGGTACTTGTTTGTTTGAAATGAGCTCTGCGCTACATCTGACTGACCAACATTCAAGGAGCTGAAGTAAAACAGGTAGTTAAAACCAATGAAGAGTGTCCAAATCAACCATCGCCTGTGCTTATCATGCTTTATTTCCTGGATCTTTGAAGTTGGTTTTTTTTGTCGTTCTCCCATTCTAGATCAACTCCACTATTGTTCCCCTCTCTATTACGCCCACTTGTCAGTCAATCAATATTCGCTGTTGTTGCTTACATCATCTGGTTCCAGAGACATGCAGTGAGGATTCTTGGAGGACTGCATGGAAGCTTCTCTTTGTATCGTTGGGATACAAATGGTGACATATCACTCCAGTCACTCTCCAGTGTAGTAAAAGCTATAAACTACAGCACAGCCACATTTTTTGTTTGTTTTTTAAAACTGAACTGGCCTCAGCCTCACTTCATAAGCGATAAGTGATGCTGACAAACACAAACAAAAGCCAATCAAGAGAGTAGCAAAGCAGCTTCATTGTAATACGCTTCTTAACAGTACTGTCCAGCTTGAAAGCAAAGTCAGCAATTTCATGTCATTATCAAGTGACTAAGCTGATCCTGGAGTAAAAAGAAGACCAAGTAGTCTCTTTCCATTAGTGCAAATGACAAATAATGAATGCTGCTAACACAGAGAGCTTTCACTGTATGAGATATTTCACCGCTTTCATCTTTATCTTTAGCAACATCCATAAACCGTCTCTATCAATAATAAACATCTCACATCTGAACTTGTTACCCTTCAGGCTCAACTCTATAGAAAAGAGTGGTAGCTCTGTAAAAGTCAGCAGTCAGTGAATATCATTTATTACAATTTTAGAAACAGATCTCGTTTGATAATTAAAATCAAATCATTTTCGTCAGATATCTGCAAGCACACAGGTGTATGGATGAGAAACACCACGCCACTGGCTCGCTGACCCAAATTTACCCACACTGCCATAGCAACAGCGCCACGGCTAAAAATGTAACATAAATAGAGAAAATTAGAATAAGCAGGCCTTTTGGGAAGAAAAAAAAAAAAGTCCCGCCACCCCCTCAAAAACTACGATTGCGCAAGTGTCGAGCAAAAGATCTCCTCTGGTCGACATCCATCAGTCTGGATCAATGGGAGCTCAAGTCTCCTTCCAACTTTGCCAAATCTCAAACAGCAGAATCTGCTGATCACTCTGTAATCCCCCAAATAAAGTAGTGACTGAAAGATTTTAACTTCATTTGTATTCTGTTAAATTTCAAACAGAGAAACAGAAAAACTAAGGAGACATATAAAACTAGCTAAAACATGTCGAGGACAAGAAGTACAGAAGAAGCTGCAGTTCTGTGGAAATCAGATAACACCCTTTAGGATTCAAGGTCTTACTCTGTAGCCATTACCTGGCCGTGTACCCTGTCTGACCAGTGTTTAGATCCAAACTCAGATGACCCACCTTGCAATTACACCTGAACTTGTACCGCTATCTGATATTCCCGTGTTACTGTTGTTCCTACAACATCATGATTAATGTTGCTCGAGGACTATCATTACAAATTCCCAGTTAAACTGCCGTGACGTCATTAGTTTAAGTTAGGCTTCCAGGAAGCAGACAAAAAGAATAAAAAAAACATTGTAAAAACAATTCACATAATGTGGGCGGCTAGGATTTGTTGACACATTTGTCCTCAGGGGTTTTTCCAGATTTTTATAGTTAGTGAAAATGTAACCCAAACAACTTTTACTGAAACTTTCAGCACTGTTCTGGTGCCTAAAAGTAACCAAACTACAACAGAGAGAGAGATTAAATAAATAAATATAATAACTTATAAAAAATTCAAACAGCACATAAACCCAGGTATCCCAAGTGAGATGGATCCACTGATCCGCCCCAGTCTCCTCTTTACACGTACAATGCTGCATTTTACACTTTGAAGCGGCTGTGATGACGATCCTGGAACAACATTAATTACATGGTTGTAGGAACAATACCAACTGGGACGTCAGATGCACCTGCAGGTTACTATGAGGCGGTCTAAACTTCCTTTTATATCACATAAACGCTCCATGAAATCTCATCAGTACTCCTTGTCATGATATCCATCAAGCTCCCCCGTGCAGGCTGACAAGTAAGCTGAAGGCTGAACACCTGCACCATCTGCACAAACTGGTCCCAGCTGCTATCAGGAGCTGATCAGCCCAACTGTGCATATCTTTACAACAACAAAAAACAAAACATTGATTTTACTCATGACCTGGTATATTCCTGTGTAGCTGTGGTAGTGCTCTGAGATTGTAATAATTATATACACAGACTTATGAACTTCTCTAAAGGCTGCATGTGTGATGAGTCATTTTTATTTATAGCGGAAATGCTGTCAAAAACACATGCTGTATATTTGAAAAGTGTCACTGCTTAGCAAGGCTGCGACCTGACTGGAGAACCGAGGAGGTACAGTGATACCTTGAGGCCGCTCGATAGCAGCTTGACCAGACGATCCTGTGGGAGAATGCTGAAGGTTTCCTGAGCCAGCATTAAAGTGAGAAGAACAGGAGACAAGACTCAAGAGGGCAAAGCACCATTTTAGCACGCTCGTGAAATCATCTCATGCACAAATAAAGGTACAGAAGGGTGAAGAAGAGGGAACTTTTACAAAATCATCAAGACAAGATGGCATACATCCAAGATTTAAGATAAAACACAAAAAGAGAAGACGATAACGAGGACACATGGCGTATATCGTTGTGGATAAACTTCCACTATTTATATGACTGTGGTGACACCTGCTGATCCAAATGAGCCATGACATGTGCAAAGTTTGGACGCAAGTGGATTCAGTAAGTATTCAGATCCCCTTCCTTTTTTGCAAGAAATTGTCATGTAGATTTAATCTTCCACTAGAGTTGCATGGAACTGCATTTAAAAGGACTCCATCAGCATGAAGGAAAAGATTTTCTGGTCTGATGAGACAAAACCTGAACTCTCTGGGTGGAAATGCAAACTGATTGTTGGGTTCCTGGTCACCTCAAATAATGAGGCTCTTCTTGTTGTGTTACACAGAAGAAACCCCTGTTTTCAATCAATGCCTTGGAACAATTTTATCACAATGGTCTATAGAGAGTTAAATGGACCTCATGTATTATCTTTTTTTCCCCTCATCCTAGCAAACAGTTTGGATTTCAGGATCCAGTAAAAACAGGTGTGCCTTTCTAATCCATGCTACAGATGGACTTCAAATCAAGTTCTAGACGCAGGCCACATGTAAATGTGTTTGGGTGCTGTCAAAAGCATGAAAACACAACACAGTTTTGGCTGCCCCACTTCAGAAGATGGGGAAAAAAGTCCTCACTGTGCAGTTTCCACAAATTTTAGATTTTGTAGATATTTTTGAATTTGGTGAATTGCTATTAACAAAAAACATGGCCAACATTTCACAATCAACAAACTCAACCTAAAGTTCACTCCAGTTTATATTTTGCCCTTGGTCGTGCATACTCTATCTGTGGTGGCTCTAAGCCCCACCAGCGGTCCCTGCCCCAGAGTTTGTGGGCCACAAACTTTGGCCAGTGAGAACCTATTGGAAAAACCACTTCATGTGTAAATAAATGTAAATGTCCTTTTTTTTTATTAATGTAAATAAAAAAGGTAAGACCACAGTCTCTGACATCACGTGCCAAAAACTCTGCACATCAATGAAACAAAGGAAGGCATTTCCCAAAGGTCACTTTTGGACCAAAAACTGTGTTTGCATGTGGACGAAGGCCAAAACACATGAAAACGAACCACTTTAAAAACCACCGGTGTAAATGCAGAAAAAGCCTTAGACACACTTCAAGAATAATTAAAGCAAATAAGATGCACAGAATCTGGGAACCCATCAGCTAATGTCTGGGGTCAATGTTTCAGGCTTCCGGATTAGCCAGCTGATCTCGAGATAACAGATAACCGATATCCAGGCCACGACTTCCCATTACATGTGCTGACTGTGTCAGATTATGAATGGAGATGAATTTTAAAAAGCAAATATAAGGCTAAATCATCATGAGGCACACAGAGTGCTCCTCTGAATCCTGAACCGATCTACTCACCACATGGAGTAGTGACTGAACAAAAATCCTCTAATAACAACTGGACACCAGAAAGCTTTGGGTACCAAAATTCTTCACATTCTACATATTCACATGTGGATGTGTGGTAATAGTAATTACCGGCTACAGTACGACTGCCACAGTAATCATGAGATAACTAATATAAATGACAGATCTCAGCTTTTGAGATTACCGTTTTACAAAGACCAATCTAGAAATAATGCTAATTGTATCCACTTTAAATTAAAATGTATGCAAAAACAGAAAGGGGGTAAATACTTTTTGAATCCACTTTTGTCTAATTGGAAACACTGCACTGAAAAACTGCTTTTCAATTACTGCTGTCTACTGACAAACATTAGCATTATTGGTGATTGTTTTATACACCAAAGAAAACAGCTAATAAAATATGACAGGTTTTCAAATTTAAGACATGCCTTCATGCAGCTTATTCATTTACATGCTTGGAACATTTGCAACAATTCTAGATTATTGAATGTTTAATGACTTTATAAAGTTAATGTCTTAGAGATATATACCCGCCCTGTATTTATGGTTTGTTTGTGTAACTTTATACTACAAGTGGCCAGAGTCACACTACCACAACCAATTTCACAACTTTTGCCATTTCAAGCGTGCATGTGGTCTGATGATTACCTGGAGGTCCAACTGGTCCCGGTCCAGGCCCAGGTCCTGGTACAGGCATGGGTCCAGGGACAACTCCCATGTTAGGGGGCTGCATCATCTGGGGCGCTCCATTGACATGCATTCCGGGCTGACGACATAACAAAATAAAAATTATTAAGAAATGAATGGAAATAATATCTCCTGAAACTGTATCTATAAAGAAGAGAACATATGGTGCTTTATCCCCTCATTGAGGATAAAAAAACATGTTAAGTGACATTTATTTTACATTTCTGTCTGCATGTTTGCTCCATTTCTCAGTCGTTTGAGATCAGACGAATTGATTCAAGCATGGAGCTCTTGTTTGGGCTGGAACTCCTGCCAGCTCTGGACAAACCTTGTAGCAAAACATCCAATCTACAAGCAGTAGTATTGCCATCAGGCACTGCTTACAGCAGGGGTGTCAAACTCATTTTAGTTAATGGGCCACATTCACACTGTTTGACAACAAATGGGCGGGACCTCCTCTCCTACAGCACAAAATAGTCACATTTATTGACCCATTCACTTACAAAAGAGATAACGAACAGCTTTAAGATGTAAAGAAAAATAAGCACAATTTCAACATTGTGTTGGTGTTTTCATAGTTAGACTGCTGCTATTACAATTTACAGCTCACAGTGGATCTACAAAGGAACAAAACCTTTACATGTAGGTTTTACCTTTCTATAATTTCAACCTGACCACACCGACACAGGTATTTTATAAAAACGTAGCTTTTTCTATGCGCTTTGGGCTTTTCCCCACACATAGAGCCATTTTAGGTCACTGAAAAATTAACAAATCTCAAACAAATCTCGGTTTCTGTGTAAACAAGGAAACCAAAAATCTTCTCTTGCACTGTCAAAGATGTGTGCCTTTATCTCCTTTTTTGGTATCATAGTCTACCCTGTGTTATTGTTGCCCCAAGACATCTGATTGGCCAACATTTCTACACGGTTAATGATTATATCGCCATCTGCTGCTTGACAGTACTGGACATTGTTTTGTTTTGTTTTTTTCAATACAGTGCTTGTGTGGACGTGACTTTCTTTTTAAACCAAAGCAGAAAATTCTTGCTCTAAAATGTATTAATGGACTAACCCACAAACTGCCACATGGTGGTGCAGACGTTGCCACGGTTGCCTCACAACAATAAGATTCTTGGTTCAAACCTTCAAGTCATCTGGGGCCTTTCTGTGTGGAGTTTCTGTGTTCTCCCTGCACAGTTTCTCTTGTTTCCTCCCACATCCCAAAAACGTGTAGTATAGTTGAGCAGCCCCCCAAAAATAACCTCCTGCGTCCTTTTCCTAATCACCTTTCTCTAACCTCGGTGAAAACGCTACGAGGTGTGAAGGGGAAGTTATAAGGACTTAGAAATAGAGAAGCGTGGTGCTCAGAGAATCCAAATGCACATACACTAGGCTCTTTAACAATGTGATGGTGCAGTGTAGAAACTACAATGTCCAAAAGATGTATTAAAAATGCACATTTTACTTCACCCCAGAGTGTTCTTATATTGTTGTTTCATCCAGGTCATATAAACAAGAACCACTGGGAAAAAACATCATATCATTACAGGTGCTGGAACTTTAAAGCCTATAAAATGAAAAGCATCTTATTTTCTTATTTTTCCTACTGAAGACTGATCCAACTCATCCCCTCCTCCTTGTTTATGATTTCTATGAAATTCCCTGTATCCAGCACTTATCCAAGGTGGCTCTAAGTGAAAATTCATTGATGATAATCCTAAAAGCTGGCAAAACAACAAATGCACTGAGATCAATTAATGCAGCGTATGATCAGGATTTAGAGAACATATAAATCTGCACTTCTCATGCAAACCAACTCCTATTCACAGACAACCAGTGGGTTTAACAGAAAAATTAAAAACATATCATCAGGTTATGGAAATGGAAAATGCACTTACAAATAACATTTGCATGATCAGGTCTACTTTATCAGTTATGTTGATCGTTTTTCAGGAACGCTCAGATGGTCCTTCGCTATGACTTATGAGATAAAATTGATCTACTTTCCTTTCATAAAGGTTGCTTCAGCGTATGATCTACTAAAGGGGGTAAGAAAAGAAGCACTGAAGCCGTTCCTTATCATTTTGAGAATTCGGATCACCACGGACTACGTTCCTCAGTTTGGAAACTTCATAAGCAAAATGAATTGTATCTTAGGCTAACTGATGATTCTAAACTGGCTGTAGGTGTTAGTGTGAGCGTGAATTATAGTCTTTCTGTGTTAGCCCGGTGATAGACTTGGTGCGTGTGCAGGATGTACCCGGCCTATCACCCACTCTCAGCTGGGACAGACTTAAACACCTCAAGCAAACTACTTGTTGAGATCTAGAAATATTTTAAACTTTTCACCCCACACATTTTAACACTTCATGAAGCCAGACCAGGACTTTTGGTGGGCCAGACTTTGTGATCCTTTCACCAGTATTTATTCACTCCATGGTAAAATAACTGGTTCATATACAATGCTTTTCTAAGCAAAGCACTTTATACAACATGCCTTATTTGCCCATTCATACAAGCACTTTTTCTACACCTAATTGCTTTCTATCTAACATTCACACATTCATACATTCATACATCAATGAATGCATCAGAGACCAACTTGTGGCTCAGTATCTTGCCAGAGGATACTAGCCATGCAGGCTGGATACTGGACAAGCCAGACTGAACTTCTAACCTTTTGATTAGTAGATGATCTGCTCTACCTCCTGGGCTACAGCCATCCCAGAAACCCGTGCATGCGTGCACATTTTTCAGGACCCACAATGGGAACATTTTGTTGAAGAGAATACACAGTAATGTGACAAAAGATATGTTCTGCTTACCACAGGTTGAGACACTGGCTGAGACACGGGCATGGTCGGCTGTGTAGGTGGAGAAGTGACTGTCGGTGCTCCTCCGCCCTGTCCACTGGGAATCAGAGGCTGGACTGTTGTTTGACGATGGAGCATTTTCTATACAAGGAGTGAGGGGAACATAAAAAAAAAAAAAAAAAATACTGCTTGCTTTGGCTTTAAAATGCAGAACAGAATAAACATTTACTGAGTCGAGAACAACTGTCTTCTGACTGTGACTCATCTCTTCATTCTCACCAAGGCTATCTCAGGATCAACAATCCGCATGACCACTTGGGCCTGCAGCAGAGCGTAGGCCAGCTGAGGGTTCTGCAGCAGCATGTTCCGTGCCTCCTGAGGACTGTTCTGCACACACAGCTGGAGAGAGAGAGAGAGAAAAATATTTTTTTGAAACCAAAGGGATCTGATTTTAGAAACTACTAGAAAAATCTCTGACTACATCCTAAAAGACTTAAAAAAAAAAAAAATCCCACCACCACTTTTTACTACCCACTCATGACTCATACATACAGTTTTAGAAGATGTAATCTGGGAAAACTAATTTTTTACTTTAAAAGACTCACTGTTGTTTCATGCATTTTTTTAAACGCTCAAACACGAGAGGTTTTATTAAATTTGGCTGTGTACAGGAGACCATAACGTTTTACATAGAGCTGAACATAAAGTCATCAAATTAATTCTTAAATGCACCACAGACCACCCATTTGGCAGATGATTCTACTATTGATAAGTTCACCTCTCACCAAGAGTACAGTAAAGAAACCTCAATCTCAAACTCCTCTCTGGAGATGGTTATAAGTGTATATGGGGGGGGGACACCCTACCTTCATCTGTTTCATGAGTTCAAACATCTGCTCAGGTGGCAGACTGGCTACTGCTCTGCTGATGGACTCTGGGGCCTCCTCTGGCTGGATGCTGTCTCCATAAGGAGACTCAATAATGGGGGCTCCTGTTCCCAAACCTGTGCAAGACAAAAATAGCTTGGGTATTGAAACAGATTATGATCAGAAGCTTACCTAAACAAACTCGAGATGAAATTAAAAACTTACTTTTCAGCTCTTCCTTGTTCTTCTCACTGGCTGCGTTGTCAACACGGAGAGCCCGACCACTAAACTCTCTCCCATTCAGGTTTCGCATGGCACTGAGGGCAGTCTCCTGGTCTTGGTATTCACAGAAGCCATATCCCTTTGGCTTTCCTGTCTCCCTGTCATACACTAACCTGAGTACAAGAAAAGGGAACAATCCACATTTAAGACTGTCTAAAAGGACTTATTAAAACCCTATAAAACGTCTTAGTTCAGAGAGGACCAGGTCTAGCACGTTCCTTCACTCACCTGAAACTGACAACAAGTCCGACTTCAGAGAAGATGTCTTTCAGCTGTTCTTCTGTGGCTTCATACGGAATATTTCCCACTAAAACAATTAATACACACAATATTTAGTGTTAGTATGACAATAAACAAAAGAAGGATTTGTAATTCGAGGCTCCTTTTCTTGCTATTTCTTTTTAACTTTCCCCCGCGCGGTGTTCAGCTAACAGCAACACTAGCCTGACATCCATGTTAGCAAGTTTTCATTCACAACCCGCTTCCTTACATTCTTCCTGAGCACCCAGAGGATAAACTTACCCAAACACAGCGACCTAAAAGCAACAAACTTACCGAACACCGATCGTAGTGACCGGTCAACGGCTGGGTCTCTATTCGCGGCTGCAGCTGCGGCTGCAGCAGCGGCGTTGGCAGCAGATACGTTCGCCATTTTGGGGACAGAATTTAATGTTACACCGGAAACTAGAAGGCGACAACATCCGTTCATTAAAAAAAAAGAAAGAAAAAAAGGGGGGGGGGAAGGCCAAATTAAAATCCCAGCAGCGCAACCATTTCTAACGTTTTGAAAAACGTTTTTATTTATAAGTATTAGCACTTGTTTGTAGGCAAAGAAGAAGGAGGTTTGGTGAGTGATTTTTTAATTAAAAAACTGCTTACTTTATAACGGTTGAGGGTTATTATAGGACTGTTGATAGTAAACTGGCAACACCTGGCTAACTGAATAGTGAGGCTTTATTGTCAGCGAGGCCGATAATTATTATTTGTTCAACTATTTTATTTTGTTTTATTTCCATTTTATTTTATGTAGTAAAACTGTCGTAGCGTATAATTTCTGGTGCACCTGGATAATCACACACCTGTTGCCATTGTTATTATTAATTAATGGGTTACAGTAAGATAATGCAAAAGCTGCCTTAGATACCTTAAACTGTTGAATATTATTTTTATCCTGTTATTTCATTAATTAAAAAGTATAATTAAAATAGTAATAAGTGCAACAACCCAGAGAAAAACAAAACTCCCAGCGTGGGAGACAAGCCATTGGGGGGGGTAAACTACCCAAACCTACCTGCCTCTGTGTGAAAAAGGTACTGCACTTCCTGTGAAATCATGAATGAACTGTAAATAGCCACAATTTTTTTAAACCTGAGTTCAATTACACTAGTTCACACACAGTCCTTATCACTCCCAGACCTGTTAAATGAAGAAGTCACTTATATAGAAGCTGTCTGATAAAGCGAAAGAAGCTAAAGGATCTCAAAAAGCAACACATCATGCCACAATCTAAAGAAACTCAAGAACTGAAGGGAAACAAAGTCATTGGCATCTATTACAAAGATGTTGCAAACTAGTTTCTAGGGATTCCAGCAAACTACAGTGAGAGCCATTACCCACAAATGGAGAAAACTTGGACCAGTGGTGAACCTTAACCAGAGCAACCTACCAAATTTACTCCAAGAGCACATTGTCGACTCATCCCAGAGATCAGATTAGATTAGATTAGATTAGATTAGATGAAACTTTATTAATCCCTCGGGTGGGTTCCTCCGGGAAATTCAGTTTCCAGTAGCAAAGCACCGAAAGAAGTTGCATGTTACAGATACATTAAGGGGAATGAGAGTAAGGATATAAGCATAAATACACCATATATACACATATACACATATATAGATACAGAATATACAATATGGATAAATAGGATTGCTCATTTGAGTGAGTATATTGCACAGTGGTTATTGCACAGTCAAATATAAGAAAAAAGACAAAACAAAAAACAAATATTGCAAATATTGCAAATATTGCACAGTGTAGAAAAGCACCTACAGCTCAGTTGTTCCCGCCCTCCCTTGTCCCCCTGTTTCTCCTCCCTCTCCCCTCCAGTGAGGAGTTAAACAGTCTGATGGCGTGTGGGACAAAGGAGTTTTTAAGTCTGTTGGTTTTTGACTTGGGGAGAAGCAGCCTGTCGCTGAATAGGCTCCTCTGATTGTTTACGACCGTGTGCAGAGGATGCCCGGCATTGTTCATAATGTCCATCAGTTTCTTTAAGGTCCTCTTCTCTGCCACTGTCACCAGAGTGTCCAGCTTCATGCCGACCACAGAGCCAGCCTTCCTGATTAGTTTCTCCAGTCTGGATGAGTCCCTCTTTGCTGTGCTGCTCCCCCAGCACACCACGCCATAGAAAAGGACTCCTGCGACCACTGACTGGTAAAACATCCTCAGGAGCTTCCTGCAGATGTTGAAAGACCTCAGCCTCCTGAGGAAGTACAGTCGGCTTTGGCCTTTTTTATACAGGTTCTGCGTGTTGCATGACCAGTCCAGTTTGTTGTCCACCCACAGCCCGAGATACTTGTATGTGTTGACCACCTCCTCTCCCTCTATCTGAACTGGCAGTGGACCTGGTCTGGACCTCCCGAAATCCACAACCAGTTCCTTGGTCTTTGAAGTGTTGAGTTGCAGGTGGTTTGTGTGACTCCATGTGACAAAGTTCCTCACCAGGCTCCTGTACTCCTCTTCCTGGTCATCCCAGATACACCCCATGATGGCCGTGTCGTGGCCATAAATTAAGATTTTGAAGTCACCTCATCAAGGTCTGGCTATCCAATCACATTGAGATGCTTTGACATGGCTGTGAACAGCCCAGTAATGCTCAAAACTCCAGTGTCACTGAATTAAAACAATTCTGCAAATAAGATAGGGCCAAAATTCCTCCACAGCGATGTAAAAGACTCATTGCCAGTTATTGCAAATGCTTGATTGCAGTTGTTGATGTCAAGTGGTTTAACAAGCAATTACTTTTCACGTAGGGTCACTTAGGTTTGGATAGCTTTTTTTTAAATACATGAAATCATCATTAAATGTCTGTATTTACTCAGGTTATCTTTGTCTAATTTTAAAATTTGTTTGATGATTTAAAACCTGTAAGTGTGGGAAATATGGAAAAACTTTCATAGATGCTCTTCTGCATACCTGGATTGTAATGAGTGGTTATTTGAGTTGCTGTTGCCTTCCTATCAGCCTAATGCAGCCGGGTCATTCTCCTGTGACGTCTGGCATCAACATCACTCAGAGAACTGCCACTCACTGGGTATTTCCTCTCTATTGGATCATTCTCTGTAAACTCTGGAGATATATTCTGTGGAAAAATCCCAGTGGATTAGCAGTTTCTGAAGGAAAAGCCTGTCTGGCACCAACAACCAGAGTGTCAGAGTTACAATCAGAGTCACTTAAATCACTTTACTTCCCCATTCTGATGCTTTGTTTGAACTTCAGCAGGTTGTTTTGATTTGCAATGAGTCGGTGTCATATGATTTGCCAGTTAAATATTTGTGTTAACGAACAGCTGAAACGTTGTACCTAATGATGTGAGTGGAAGTCTAATGAAGTCTAGAAGTTTCTTTTCATATGGGCTGTCATTTAATGTCAAACCATGGTCTCACAGTTCTACTTAAATTACTATTTTTGATATTGTTCTTCCGCATCGTCCTACTTCTTCCTCCTTTACGTCACATTGCTTTCACCAGTTATTGGTATCAACCTTCAGCTCTCGCTTGCTTTCTGAGTCCTCTAAACTGTCTTGTTGCAGTTTAATTACCTCAGAAAATTTTTGCGTTGTGTTTGATAAATGACGTCTGTGCTGTATTGATATCAACTTCTGCCTCATGTTATTAGAAGTTATGCATCACATGCGAATCACTGTGGAAAAATGTGTTTAGGGAGTGATTGCATGTTTATCATTTTGAAATACAGTTAAATAGGATCTGCAAATTGTGTCTAAGTAGGTGGAACTTGTTTTGCCAAAAGGATGATTGATTCAGTTTAGGACACTGAAAATATGGTCTTGAGAAATGGGAGTTAATGGGAGTTTTTGTAGGTATGTGTTTGCAGAATCACAATACTAATTACTAAATTAATGCTGTTAAAAGATAACAATAAGATAAAATATACTATATTTATCTCAGGTGTGGGAAATTCTTTTGTTACACCACTTAAATAATAAAAACAGAAACAATGATAATAGCATTAAAATTCTAATAATTAAGCATTTCAGAATCAACAAAACAAAAGTAAAATTCTAAAATTCAGTAAATAAAGTTTTGTTAGCACATAGGATTTAAATAAAATGTCAAAATGAGCATACAGAACATTCAGATGATTTTCTGCTTTACATGTGTTGTACTGTAGTTATTGCCTGAGGTATGAAGGGTTTTCCGTTTCTGTCCTTGTGGCAGCAGAGCTGAATTGGTCTGATAGAGAAGGTTCTCCAGTAAGTCTTGTAGAGGGTGGTTAGAATTATCCCAGATAGATAGCAGTTTGTTAAGTGACCTCCTGTCCACCGCAGTTTTAGAAGTGTCCACCTTCCAGCCAGTGCCTGCTCACCCTCCTCTTGTATACAGCCTCTTCTAGTTCAGCCTGTTGTCGATGTGTTACTTGTAGTCGTCCACCACGCCAACATCTTACCCCAGGATAGACACGGGCCATGTAGTCTTCCTCTTCCTTCTGAAGTTGATCCCCACCTTTCTGCTGTTATTTACATTTAGAAACATGATTCTTCTTAGACCACGCCACAAAACCATCCACTAGTGGTGTGTAGCTTCCTCTTGCCCATCACTTATTCATCCAGACACTGCAGAATCATATTTCTGTAGGGCCTGTTGGGGCCCTAGAAAGAAAATTAACAGGTAGCCTTTCAAACCAGTATTTTTCACCATTATAGTGTAAATAATCTCACACCAACAAGAAACTTACACACTCAACTCGGTCATGTCACGGCCAACAAGTGGACACATTAGGCCAGAATAGGTCAGAAAGACAGACGTATAGAAGACCTACCTATTTTCAAAGAGTAACAGGACAACCTGTTAGTCTTTAGACAGGTTGTCCTGTTACCCTTGCTTCATATATGCTTTTTTGCAATTCAGAGAACATCGCTATGTATTTTTAAGTGGAGTCCAGCCTGAACTTTGTATATTTGCAAAGTTTTAGAAGTATAGACTAAGTGTTCATTAGTTTCATTTTAATAATTTATCAGCATAGTAACCTACCTACTGCAGCGGTTTCCATTCAGTTTCGAAGCAGAAAATTATTCCTGGTTCCACTGGGGCTCGAACCCAGGACCTTCTGCGTGTAAAGCAGACGTGATAACCGCTACACTATGGAACCAGTTGATTGCCCTTCCCGAAGTGTAGCATAATAAAGAATACACGATACATCTAACGTGGCTAATAATTGCTTGTTTTTCCAATATGATGAAGGAAAGCCGCTCCGAGAGTCCGCTGGTATTCGCTGCTCTTTCAAGCGGTTCCCTGTGCTTCGCTGCTTTTTAGACAAAGTGACGATGAGTGTCAGTCTCTCCCAGTAAGTCATCTCGCTCGGATACTAACCTAACTACGTCCTAATCTAACCTAGCTGCTGCTGTTTTTAGTTCCAGCGCCAGTGGAGCCCCCCTTTTCTTTTTGCTTGTTTGACCGCTCACACGTTATGGTAGCTAGCACCGAGCTGCTACTTGTGAGCTGGAAATAATCGAGCGGGGCGAGTCGCCTCCATTTGTCCGTGTGTCCAGCCTTCCGACTGCATGAACTAACAACATACCAAGTCAGGATTAGCGTTTCTAGCTTAGGAAGCACTCTTGGCTTATCCGGCTAGCATGGCTCAAGTGTGTTTGTTGCTCAAACATGTGATTCCAGTCCGGAAAACCTCTTTTGCCACATAGCTGAACACTGTAACTGTACTTCAGTGTATTGTGAAAAGACGAAGCAGGCACGATGTTAGATCAAAGACTAACTGATAGCCAGACACACTGAAAGTTATTATTTACCTTGGCCATGTGTTAAAAACACACATTTAATGCTGTAATATTTACACTACTTAGCAGGTTTAAACATTACACATCATTGGCTGTATGTGACATTTAGACAAGCAGAATAACGAGGCAGAGAGCAGCAACAAGCAGGCTATTTAAACATGTCCTGCAGCAGAAGCAGTCTAGCTTTCTTAACGCTGTCCTGCTTATCTGTATCTATTGTGCATTATTCATCTCGAGAGCTCCAGAGGTGCCCATCAGAGGGTTCAAATATAAATTCCTAAGCGCTCTCATCCTCTTGCTAAATTGTGATAAGTGTGTTTGCTGCTGATTGGTGAGGCTCCTCAATCAGGCTTCTGTTCAAATGGCCGGTCCCTCCTGTTTTTTTATGCTCCTGTGGGGTCTGAAATATGTATTCATATTTATATTCTTGTCAATGACTTGATCTTCAACCATGCACACTATAAGTTATTTGTTCCAGAGGTTTTCCTTTCGCTGGCCTCTTGAAATCGCCTCAGCATCTCATTCTTCCATTTTTAGCTGTTTTGACTCCAGCTTTCTTCGGTGCCAATGAGGGAAGGGGAGTCAGGCTGGCTGAACAACGTGGGGATGACAGCTGCGTCTGTTTATCATGTGGGGTACAATAGCACACCTTGAGAGCCAGCCAGAGCTTGTATTCTCACTGATCCAACACAGCAGGCCAGAATTAATCATATAGATTCATATGTGGGCAGGATCAAAATGCAAGACATGCTAGATCTGTGCCACAGACTGCATTTGACCAAATGGTATCTGTGTATGATGCTAGACAGGCCATACAGTATCACACAGTAAACTTGGAAGTTAAAAGGTAAATTGCTAAGGAGATATTTTAAATTATTTTGTTAAAAACACTGAAAAGCTTAAATTGCTTACATTTTCTGCTCAGTTCCCTGAATCCCAGTGTATTATTGAAACTTAAAGTATGACACAAAACTCAAATAAGATAGCAGAATTACCTTTCATAAAAGAACTTTTTAATAAAAATTGTTTTTTTTCTGTTTAAACTCTCTTGTAAAGTAAATAGAGTTATTCATCTAAACACCTTGTAGCCTAGACTATTTAACAGTTTTTAAATAGTCATTTTCAAACAATTTCAGTCTTATAAATATTCATTTTCTACCAAATTTCCTACCTGACCTTTTTAGAATGATCAGGGTTTTTTTTTAAAGTATGTATGTAAGATTTAAAAAAAATTCTTTATCCCCCAAATGAGAAATCACCGTGTTAAAGCAGCTAAAACATGAAAAGCAACTTAGCTCAGTAACATGTGTACAGTATCACAAAACAAAATAGCTTGAAAAGTTTTAAATAGAAAAAACAATAAGTTAAGAGCTCAATAAATGTAAATATAATATAATAAGTGCCTTAAATCTGATGATTTGGTGAAGACTTTTTGTACGTGTCCTTGTGGCAGCAGAGTTGCAACAGAGAAAGTGTTCAGCTGCATGTCCAACAAGTGCTGTAGAAGGTGGTGAGGATCCATTAACTATCCGTAGCCATTCACTACATCTTCACTCATTTGGATGACCTCCTCATCAGCTGATGGAGGAATCTAAAAAGTGTGTTGACTCTAACTGGGGCAACAGCGATGCTAAAATTCATCAGCAAGTAAAATGGATGCATTAAAACAGCTTTACTCAGTGTTTAGACCCCACAAACATTCTTTCACAGTACCGTGCTTCTGAATGATTTAATTTACTGAATTAATCCAAATTTTTACCTTCATAATATGCATACTTTCTGAGTCAAAGACCCTAGAAGTACACCAAAGGCTCCAAATTCATGACTGTTAAAAAATTATGCATATGAACTAGACTTTTTATATGCTGTGAGTTGTTATAGCTATTTATCCCACATTATATGATGCACTTTTCAAAGTTTTCTCAAGTGATAAAACATCCAGGGCACCATTGCTGGGCTCTGTTACTCTGGACCATGAACATTCAATTGATGCAGTTTTGTTATTGAAGCTATAATGTATCTAGTGGAATCGATGCTCATAGTTATTCATAGGAAGAAATTGTTGTCAAAGAGATTTGGTTTCAGTTTTTAACAGAGGTCAAATGTGTTAGTCATCCCTGAAAATTTTATGTGGATATGTCCTCTACTTAAGCAGTTACAGATGTTTAAAATGCTGGGGAAAAGGGTCAACTAAGCCATTTCCTATGTACTCTGTATATAGGAATTGGCTCATCTCACCTATGTACAATTTTGAAATTAAGTCTTATATTAATTTCCATTTATAGATCAGATTGAATTATCTTAGAGCTATGTTCATTTTAAAGGACATTTTGAGTTTCTGGTGTCAAACAGAGATACTGAAAGCATTTTTTTTCTTTGTAGCACATTTGTAAAGATTATTTAAAATTACTTCTTTTTTGGCTTATTGCTCAGTTGATGGAATTTTAACTTCACCAGCTGTCAATCACCTTAATAGTGCGTGGAATGAAACAGGATCAAGGTTTGGGACAAAGTTTTTGTCAAATGAGGACATATCTGCATGCACTTACATGTCCACTATTGATGCTAGGCAGTTCCAAATGCCATTTCTTGGACTTGTAATAAACTGCAACTTTAAAAAAAAAAAGGATTATTGCCGAGAGTTGCACCAGCAAAATTTTCTAAAAATAAATAAATTAAGATACACAGAAGTTAAAAGTAAGGTCTGTGTTGTAATTTTAGATTTATATTTACAAGTAATGTGATCACAGTGAGAGAAGGTTTAAATCATCAGTACTCTCTGCCAAGGAAACCGCTGTTAGGGACGCTCCTTTCAGGATACAAATGTTCAAATTTTGGGCAGAGAAGACAAACGGCTGGAGTGAGAGGTAAAGGGGGCTATCTGCATACATCTGAAACTGACCGATGCCACAAACTATCAGCCCTTTTATAATGCAGTCTTACGATCCCTTCCGAGGCAATTCAACCCCCATTCACACCTTGACCCGTGTGACCTTAATGACTCACACAATGGCAGGTTGTGGCACTGTCTCACAGAGAATTCACACCTTGGCTCATGTCACCCTAAAGACTCACTGGATGACTGGGTGGGTCAGTATCACCTCCAAGGTGACAACTTCAGTTAAGGTTAAATACCTGGGACTCATATCACCTTTTAGAACTAAAGAAGCCTTTCAGATCAGAATGTCTTCATGAACGTTATAAAAAGAAGGCCAGTAGCTTTTTTCTCAAGCACGTAGGACAAGGATGGCTGGCTGGACCTTATCCTATCTGACTTTGGGCTAGATCAGAGACGGGTAAAAACACTTTCACAATGAGTGGAAACCAGAATACCCAGGGGAAACCCACATTGCCACGGGAAAAGCACGCAAACTTCACACACAAAGGCCGCAGCCGACCATAAGGTTCAAACCAGGGGCCTTAGTACAAAGCGAGAGAGCAATCTGAGTCCTGAAATAAACAAAAGATTGGAATATGTTTGCCAGTGAGCAGATATGGATCAAAACAGTGCTCGATTTGAAATACTTTAAAATTAGCTTAGTGTTAATGTTAAATGTAAAAAAATATATATTTTGTTTGTTTACAAGAAATCTCCACAGGGCGTCTTGTACGTATCTTACATTTATCAGCATATTGCTCCATAGTGTCACTTGTGGTCAAATATTCCAAAGCATGCCTTTAACACAGGACTGAAAACGATGCATTTTGGATATATTTGTATTGAAGACAGCATGGCAATGAAACTATTCTCTCTCCCCCCTTACAGCAACAAGGTCCTAGGTTTGAATCTGGCAGCTATATAGAGCCTTCCTTTCTGGGGAGAGTATCTTCTCCCTCTATCTGTGTGGGTTCTGTTATGGACTCCGGCTTCCTCACAAAGTCCACATACTTGGTGATTATTGTAGTTGGGAATGTGAGCATGAATGATTATCTGTCTCTATGTTAGCCCTATGATAGACTGGTGATGTGACCTTGGTATACCTCACCTCTCTCCCAGTGACAGCTGGTATAGGCTACAGCTTCCCAGTGACCCTGAATTGGATAAATAGTTAGGAAAATGCATGGATGTGTGGATGAAGAAAAAACTGAAATCACAAATGTACTTGTGATAAACATAGAGAATGTGGACACATAGAGGTGAAACTGAAACTGATAATTATTTGATGCAGTGCACTTGTGTGATTTATAGTGAAGCGTGTAGTGCTACACTGCAGACCGGTCTGTTAACAGAGTGACAGCTGTCTTGTATAAAAGGTTTGTGATGCTTTGAGTCAATCATAACTAATTAGAAAAATGTAAGCTTCAAATGGGTGAAAGAATTTACTCCTAATCTTCTTCTACACAATAATGTGTACCCACCATCAAGAGTAGACGGCCTGATTTGGTGCAGACCACTGCAGATGTTGTACCATCTTGAAAATCAGTCACTGGAACTAAATTGCTGTTTCAGTTGGACTTTAATCTCTGCAGCGTTTTCCCAGTTTAACAAGCAATGTCATTTGCTGTTAGATGCCTGTGGCCGTTTTGATGGTCATCTTCTCGGACTTACGCATGATTCCAGTGACTGTAGACCCGGAGCCCTGGAGAATGTGACCTGCAGAGCCGTCTATGTCTCAGTCGAAAGCGACATCTACGGTTTTCTCATTCTGAATCATCTTCCTTTTATGTTCTTGTCTATTTGTCTTTTCTCCCCATGAAACACCTTAAATTGATCACATGCCACATGAACATCTGGCATAAAGTGTCGGGTTGTCAGAATTGCTCAAAAACATTTCATTTAGCCCTAGTGTTGTGGGTTGCGGATGTTGTGCTAGTGTTTCTTGTTAAATTTAAGGTCTCCCATCCCAAAATGATGCATATTAATATAAAATGTGTTTTTAAAAATCAGCTGCAGTGTCCCACTTACTCGGGATAATTCTTAGATGTCACTGTCAGCAGTTTCCATAGACTCTGTCCATCAGTGTGAAGTTGTGTATTTTCAGTGACAACTGCTCACAGCAAGGTCTTTAGATCATCCAGACTGTCCATTATCAGTCAGATATCTCAAAATCTGGGCAGATAAAATCTAAACTGTGAAATCCTAAAGCTTTCATGTGCAGTAAGCATGTATGTCATTTTGTATTTGGGCTTACAATTTAACCGATATGATGGTGTCTAAAAAATAACCAGCTCAGGTTAGCCTGCAGTCAGTCCCCTAAATAGATAATTGTGTGAACATGAATTCAGTGGAAGCAGTGGCCATTACTGGCACAGACAGCTGTCCTACTGTGCAGTGTGTGTAGCAGTTGTCTGATGAGGCTTTTATAGCATCTCTGACAGTTTTGCTCGGTCAGATCCTTTATGAAAGATCTCAGGTACTGCTCCCCAGTTCCTCTCTTCAAGAAAAAGAAGTATGTCTCCTTCCTAAATCTGCATACAAGCCTCATTTGGCAAATAGACCACGGGCCCTATATCATAAACTTTCACTAACACACATTCAATCCAATCCATTTTCGCTTGTGTTTGCTTTTAGCGCTTTACCTACTGGTTAAGTTTTGATCCGTTGAAGGTTTGTATCCTGGAAAATGTGGTACTTTAACAGCAGTGATGATTTGTTCACTGACTTAAGCTACGTTTACAGCCTCTAATAAGTTGTCTGGATGTCCCGACCTTTCTGGCCCTTTGAGAGGTCCAGGCATAGCAATGCAGTAAAATGCTTTAAATTAATTTAACTAAAATTAATTTGTTAACTGAAATAAATTATTGTTATGTGAATCTCTATCACCAGTGCTTCAACTTGCTTTTTAAACTTTATTTTTCTAACATCTATATTTGTGCTGTTGTAATATTTACTGTCTTGTCTGTCATGTTGCCAAGAGAACAAGCTATTTCTGTTTTTATTAGCTTCTGTGAGCTTCTTTAAAGACTTTTAAAGTGATTCATTAGTAACTCAACAATATATTTATCCACAGGTTTGGTTTGTAAAGCAAAACTTTTGGCCGTCATATCTACAGATGATGTCAGAGTCTTTATTAGCCTGTGTGGGTGACATTTAGGACACAGGCCCTCCATCTTGCTTGTGCATATTTTGGTTCTTTTTTTTTTGGTTTTGTTACTTCATCTGTTCACAATCCAGAGACAGTGAACTGGCAGAGAGAGGGAGGTGTGGCATGCAACAAATGCCACCCAGTGTGGAGTTAAACAGTTACAGTTAGAATAATATGGTATGCCCTTAACCTTTTTAGTATTATGCTGTATCAGTTTGCAGATTCATCATAACACTCACTGCCCTCAAGTGCTGTTGTTTAAAGACTGCATCTGAACTACGATATTTCATTCACACAGGAAATATATATAGGCTGTCTAACTCATGTCCAAAGCTTCCTGCCTTAGCAGATTCATATTAACACCCGCTCTAGAAAATGTATTACTCAATACCTTTATTTTACAGCACCACACAGAATGGTAAAGCTACAGCCTGAGCAGTATAGGATGCTTTAAAGAGATCAAATGATGGACAGACCATGAAACAGTGACACGACATAAACAGTATTCAGTATTTAGCATCTAAAATTGCAGTTGTGGTATATCTGCTGTGAGCTAATATCAGCAAATATAAAGCCCACCAGTAAAGGTAGTTTCTAACCATTTTGTCCCCACTGCTAAACATGTGAAAACGTATTGGGTAAACTGTGCAGCAGTGTAAAAAAGAAAATGTGTGTCACAATCCTGTCACATTTGTATTTACACTTCATATAAGTGGCTACGTTTTAACAAACAATGAATGAACCTTTACAGTGAAAACTGGTCACTTTGATTTTTGGCTTTTTACTTCTTTTTGCACATCTGCAGTGAGCTGGATGGCCTCGTAGGAGACTGCAGCGTGCCGTGATTAATTGGGCTGCACGGGTCTGACGCTAAACCATCATTAGAATGTTAAAGTAATGCGTGGGCAGCTTAATTGGACTTGAAGACACGCTTAATCAAAATTTAGATCACACCTTTTTCTTTTCTTTTTTTAAGTGACCTCTAAGCAGAACATCTAAATCTGCTGTGAGAAGCTGCTTTATAAGGACTGTATGTCTGACTCGCCGAGGATCGTTCATTTAAAGATTCAAGCCCACCGAGCACCCAGCGTGTTTGTTATTCACCTGTAGGGCTTTACCCGGCGCTAGGACCCAGGGTGCGCGATTTTCATCTCCAGCTGCTGCAGACCGAAAACTGGCAATAAGGGAAGATCGCGAGGACAAGCCAAAATTACATACTGTATTCATTCTACTTCAAAATCATATCCCCGGACCCGCAGCGAAGCCACCGTGGAGACAACAATAGCTTGTTGCGCTGTGTGTGAAGGCTTTGTGGCTGTAGACGGCTCGGAGCGCAAGGTAAGACGGTGCAATACCATGCGATTACTAATAACAAAGGCGTTACGGGCGAGCAGGGGGCATTAAAGGGGGCATTGCACAATGCTATTGAGGGCGAGCAAAACTCTGCCAAACTTTGACCTGGATATCTGCATTTTCTAGTTGTCGCTGTCTTGCGGGAGCCGCTACCGGAGCCTGTAGTTGCGGAGATGTTTCGCTGTTATCCCACGGCATTATGTAGGCTCGTGTCACATGTAGCCTATGGACAAGCCAACTTGTGTGTCGAGATGACATCTGAGTGTGCAGTCCAAGCGTGCCGGCAGTGGATGCAGTCGGTTACCCAAACGCGGACACGGTAACTGAAGGCAAAGAGATATGTTTTAATTTCAGGCAGATTTAAAAGGCGATGTGGACGGCGCATCGGGCCATCCATTAACCTGGAAAATAAGAACATCACCCCTGACTGTTTCTGTGATCGGCTGCCTTCCTCCTTTCGTTCGCTGTGGAATAATTCATTACTTAGACCAAGATGGAAGAATAATGCGCTTGATTTTCACTCAAGCGCGTTATTCTTCCATCCTCCCAGCCTCGACATTCAACACTGACCAGGTGAACCACCAACTCAGACGGGACATCCTCGTCGCTGCTGGAGAGCATGGCGGCCTAAATAGGTAGGGTCGATAATCTCCAATATGACTCACAGATAGATGACTGTGAATGCCCACTTTGAAGACGGTGTATTCTTTCATAAAAAGAGATCGGGCCTTCGATATAAACAACGTGCCTTCATCTATATCGCAGTTGTCATAGTGCATGTGCGGACTGCTACATCCCTGCTCGACTGATTTACAAATGCACGTATAACAAGTTGTGTTTTTTTTGAAGCCCTCAGATGTCCGATGTGTAGCCCGTGAACCAAACTCGTCTATAATTGGTGAAGCGCCGAGCGGCCGGCCACTACCGGGATAGCTCTTGCGCGGTCGTTGAGGTCTCCGGGTTACCCCGACTCAGACACAATGCGATGTGTCAGCAGGCGACTTTGTGATACTCGTGCTTTATGCTCGGTCCTCTTCGGCGTTCTTCCTCCGTTTTTCCTTCTTTCTTTTTTACTGATCGGCGTTTTTTTGTTTCCCAATTTCACGTTTGGCCATCTGTCAACGATTTGGCTGCCTGCACGCAGCCATTACTGAGCGAATGGCGAAGGGCATGTTAGAGGCTCTCACACACCGATCCACTCCGCGATAGGAGAGCAGCAGCGAAGTAGTTTCTGCTCGCGGTGCTCTCGGCGGATGGACGCGATCGTTTGTCCTGCACCGCCGTGCTGGTCAGGATCCGACACAGATCGTGCATGGTAGTAAACAAACTCTTTTTCAGTGGCACGACGATGTCAGGGTCCCCCCGTGTGTATGCGTGCACGATTATTTCCTCACCATCGCAAGTATTGAGAAAAGTAGGAAATTTGTTGGCCTAAAGGAGCGGATACCCTTGTAAACAGCAGGCCTGCGCTGCTTTCAGGATTCAGGTAAGACAAGTGGCCTAATTACAGCAGGGTAACCTGTACCGCTTAACTACTGAGCCAAAATGTGATTATGGAGTGAGAGGGCTAAATATCCTGTGGTTGTTTATCTTTTGAGGGGAGAGAATCGGGCAGGACCAAGTGTAAACCTCCTGCTCCACAGGCTGGGTTGAAACTTTAAGTTTTTTTTGTTTGTTTGTTTGTTTGCCTTTGTTTGAATGGAAGCTGCAGATGTGTTGTCATTCACTTCATAACTGCACACATGAGCTGGTGGTCGACAGATATCCAGCTCCCTGCAGTCAGAGAAGGAGGAGGCTGCTCATGTTTCAGTGTGAACTTGTTCCAATTCACAACAGGCTACAAATGGTTGTAAACGAATGGGGATTTTGTTCTATTAAAAATGAGGCACACAACCTTCTAGAGAAGGTTGTAGATGATATTACCTTTGCAATAACGTCTCTTGTTTTGTATCCTGACCCTCTTCGGTTGTGGAACAATAGTTTGGCTTCTATATTAAGCATGTTTGGATTGTTGTCAGTAGGTTGTAGGCTCTTGTCCTCGTGCATTGGGTCAGCTGTCTGGATTTTTATACAGAGAAGAAATCTGAGGGCTAACATTAACATTCAAAACCCAAGCCTCATCCATATTGTAGTTATGCCCTGAACTTATCTTAAAACCACTTCTCTCTATCCAGTTAAAACCTGAGCTGACCTGATAGTAACAGGAAATGTGATTTTGACACACAGCACTGCAAGAGGTGAATGACAGGGAACTGAAGAGGCACCGCTGAGGGAATGGCACTCTGTTTGTTCATATATTCATTATAAATGTTTATTAGCGGCTGTGTTTATAGAATTGCTTCACAGCATGAGGCCTGGACTGGCTCATTCCAAGTCTCACATAAAATATTAATAATAATAAAAATCACATGCTTCAGTTGGGATGTTTTCAGCATAATACATGTGGTGACTGTGCATGGCAAAAAGGAAGTAAATTTGCAAAGAAGAACGATGAGTTGTGTTCTTGGTGTTTTCTATGAAAGAGAGCAAGCATCTGCGAGCAAATTGTTGATGTGCATAATCCTAACTCAGCACTTTAATAACATCACTTTTGGTTTGTAAAGGAATGTGAAAATAGTTATGCAGATAGTTTAAAATCAGTTAGATTAAAGACGATGAAAACACAGGTGTAAAATTTCCAAAAGAGCTTGCAAGCAAAAGTTGGGTTTGAGCTGAGCTGACAGAGGTCAGTGCTGGAAGCTTAATCTCATTCGACTGGTAAGGTTGGATGCATGGTATCGTCACAAATAACAAAAAAAGGTATGTGAGGATCATAGGTTTCATGCGTATCTATTTCAAAAGAATCCAGTAAAAAAAAAAGGAATAAAGTAAGCCTTTCCCCTCCACATCTTCTCCCAGCTATAGTCCGCCAGTCTGCAGCCTACAGCATGTAACTGGAGAGCCTCCAACACCCCGGAGTCTTTCTTCCTCGCGTTAATTCCCCTGCAACGGACCCAAACCTCTCCCACTCTTTTTTTTTTATTCATATTGTGGCCGTTTAGAAACCATCACCCACAGCTGACTGTTAATTGACCCGGCTGACAGTCAGGCGCGCACGGACATCCAGCGATACTCGGGGCTAAATTTGTTGTTGTTGTGGGTTTAAATAAAATGTTTTTGTTTTTTAAACGAGGTTTATTACTTCGTTACCCCGATAAGCCTTTTCAGTTTAGCGCACCGTTACACTCTTTTGGTCGCGATCCCCCCCATTCCCCTTGAGCGGCTGGAGCTCGCGTTGCATGTCGGTACCTGCAGTCCTCACCGCTCCCTGCCTCTCCAGCGTTTAATCCTGGGCGTGGATAGCCGAGCACTACATCTCCCATGCTGTCACCGTGCACCCTTCTGCTCCCCCCCACCCCCCTCTCTCGCTCTCTCTCACACCAGACTGGAGACTAGAGATACGGAACGGACAGTCTTGGCGACCCCCCCCTCTCCTACCCTCCCCTCCTCCCTCCCCCAGCCCCTCGGACTTTTAGGACCGAAAACCGTCGAGATCAGTGAGCAGCCGCGGACTGTAGAGGCGAAAGGCTGGACACGGCCGTATCACAGTCGTGCCTGCACGGTGGTTCACATGCCATCTGGACGAGCAGGTTCGTAACTGTTTGTGTCATTAGAAATCTTTTTATCCCTACAGCTGATTGTCTTGGGGACTATTCAGTATTTTGCGTAGAAAGAGAGAGTCCGAAAGGGGCCGGAGAGGAGAGCATAGGAGAGGCTCGGTGGGTCGGGGGCTCTGATGAATGCCTTTCCACGCCGAAGTGGCTCAGTCGGTCCGCCAAAGGGCCGATAAGAGGGACGGGAGCACTTCGCATTAGGTCGGGGATAAATAACAGTAGCTTGCCTCAACATGCAAACCGCCGGGAGAGCTGCGAGGGCTTCGCGGAGAATCCGCTGCGCAGGGAAGCTGGAAACCTAACGTTGCTGGAGGTGGTGGTGGTAGTGGTGGTCAGCGGAGTTAAATATATTGTTTGCCCCCTTTTCATGGCCACTCCAGCCGCACAATAAGTTGTGTCACCCACCCCTATGGTCGTTCTCCTGCTGGTTACTTTTCTCCCCCCCCCCACACACACACACTTATCTGCCAGTAAGTCTGCGCCTCCAGTTTTCTGTGCTATCAGCGGCAGAAACGGATTATTTGTTTGTAAAAACGTCTACCGGCAGGGTTACTTTGTAGGCTGATGAAACGGGCCAGGAGTTTAGTTTGTTTGGCTCTCCCGTTGTTCTCCCCGCGTCTTCGCATTGATGTTCACTTACCTTATCACGGTGAGATGTGACACATTGTGTGCTCCTACGTCGTAGCCCAGGCAGCCACTAGACAGGAGCGGAATCTCTCGTGTCACTTTGCTATATTTTCCTCAAACATCTGTCTTTCATCTCTGGACCTTCCCATCCCATCCTCTCCGGGTTATTTAGACGAGGTTCAGAGACGCAGACAGCCTGTCTGCTCAGTTTGCGCCCGTGTTTGTGTGCGGATGGACCGATCACCTGAGAGCCAGTTGCCATTCTCTCATTATGGTGACTGCTCGCCATCTCCAGCGAGAGAGAGGAGGGAGCGACCCGGAGCTCTCCAGAGTTTTTTCTTGCTGATAATTATAACAGAGGTAAACGTGTTGTTTTCGGGGTGCCCTAACGCTTCAGTGGGCATGTGTTGTTATTGTGCACTTTTCAGATGTGACATTGGGAACGTGTGTCTTTTGTGCCGTGTACGTGGGCTGGGCAGCGAGCTGACCGGGTGGAAGTAGGCTACATCGGAACAATTTGGCTTCTTCGCGGCTGTTTTTCCTCAAAGGCTTTTTCTTTCTTTCTCTCTTTTCTCCCAGGCTCGACTTTGTGTTGTCCACGGTGTGTGTGTGTGAGGCTGTCTGTGTGCGTATGCGCGGACTGCTGCATATATTTACTGGCCTACATCAGAGCGGATGAATTCAAATGTTTAGTGGCGGAGTCGACCGCGATCGCAGCACAAAGACAAAGTAGCTGTAAGCAACTGTTGTACGGTAATGTATGCAGACCGTCGCTGCACACAGCGGCATCTGCATCGCTGGATTTCCCTTTTTTCAGTCCGTGCTCGCAGATTCCAGCAGAGATTGGCTTGTCAGTCATTATGTGCATCATCTTCGTTATGTTTCACTGATTCAAGGGTGAAGCATTTCCATTCCCCCCAAAGCTTTGGCACAGATTTTCTTGTTGCACAGTCCCTTTTGTAGTCGTCTCATTTGCTTGCAGATGCGCTCGTCTGCGTTCACCTCTATCTACAGTAAATACTAGGGTCAGTTCCAGCGTGCGTCCACAGTGTAAGCTGTGTACTTATATGATATGAAGTTGATTCACGCTTTAATTATAATTCCTAATCGTGTGTATGGCCATCAGTGCTTTTTAACTTGTCTTGTGCGAGTTTTCAATAGAAAAGCAGTGAGTGGGATTGTCTGGTCATTAAATCTGGCTGATGAGCATTTAAGGCTGCATGCCAGTAACTGGTCCAGTTATGCATAATCATTAACTATATGCGCACATGCAAAAACCTTTGCTCGTTTCGAGTCACTCGCGGGTGTGCATGACTTAATCAACACAAAACACACACACTGATGTCGGCTCTAACAAAAGATCATTTGAGCAGTAACAGCTGATTGCCTCATGGATTACTGAATGAGCCTGCTGGGGACAGGCCCTGGGTCGCCTTAGGAAGAGCCTCTATTTGAAGTGACTGTTAAAAGCATTTCTCACTGGGCTCCTGCAGTAAAAACTAGGGGTATCCCATTCATGTTTTTTTATCCCAATCTTGTAATATCGAGATTCTGCTGATTCCAGGTCTAATCTAGCATTGATATTTATTTTTTGCACATTTTCCCCTAATGCGTGTGTATGCCCAGGCTGCATTAAAGTTAGCACATGTTATCCTACATAATTTTTGCTTTTTTTGCTAATTGCCGCTTGATGTTCTCAAGTGTAATAGATATTTTTGCTTATTAATGAAGCTTCTGGCACAGTTTTTGTGCTGATGTTAATGTCAAATAAGGAGGTTTTGAGCTCTGCAGTTACTGAGTGAGTAGAGCGTTGATGACATATTGCATAGTGTAGTTGTACATGGTGGCAGAGTTGCACTTTGCAATAATACCACTTACAGTTGATTGTGAATTGTCTAGGAGGGAAGAAATTTCACATTCGTTGCAGTGATGGCATCCTATTACAGTACCACTCTCAAATTAATTGAACACTTTAGAACAACCTATTTTTTGACAAATGTTTGTAAAGGCAGTTTGCATGGCTAGGTGCTTGGTTTTATTCATCTGTGGCAATGAGACTGAAAACACCTGAGAGATGTAGCTCGGTATTATTGTTCCTATTGTGTACACCTGCTGAAGGGGAAACCTCCTCTGTGTTCAACCAGGACGATTTTGTAAAGTCACAAGCATGAGCGAGAACCTCCAGTGAACATGTAGACGTAGAAATTGTTATGCCCATTTTTATTACTGAAGACAGTAATAATTATTTGAACATGATTCAACTTTTTGGCTCAAAAAAACTTTGATGGTTTCTCATAATTTTCTTTTTTGTATGATGTGATATTTTGTATGATATGGACTCTGTGGCAGGGAGGTTGTCAGAAGGATTAAAACCATCTCCTTTAATTTCCAACATAAAAAGTTTCAGGAGTACATCATATTTAAGGTTAACTTGCAGAAATGAAATGGAACATGAAAGAGGTGATCATTTGTGGTACTCCTCCAAAAGTTGATTCTGTTCATCTGGACGTAGCGTTTTCAGTGGGAGAGACGTTCGTCACTCATCCAAGTGACTTCTTCAGTCTCAGCTGACTGCAGGTTTCCCCAAATCTTATAAACAGTACATTTGCATAATGACTGAAACCAGCCCACTGAAGGAACAATGGGCTGGGAGGTCAGTTCCTTAATCATAATTATGCAAATTATCATGACCATTGATCAACAACCACTGACCAAAACCCACTGATCAAAGACCACTGATCAATGGCCATGTGTACCATTCACAGAGAGTTGGGGAATGGCTGAGCCAGGACTCTGCAGTCTATTTACACCTACAGGCCAGTGGACACTCTTTCAATGATGAGGATGTACACATCCTGGACAGGGAGGAACGCTGGTTTGAGCGCAGAGTCAAGGAGGCCATTTACGTGAAAAGGGAAAGACCATCTCTGAATCGGGGAGGGGGCCTAAGGGTACATCTTTCGCCATCTTACAATGCTGTGATTGCAGCCATTACCCAACTCTCTGTGAATGGTACACATGGCCATTGATCAGTGGTCTTTGATCAGTGGGTTTTGGTCAGTGGTTGTTGATCAATGGTCATGAGAATTTGCATAATTAAGATTAAGGAACTGACCTCCCAGCCCATTGTTCCTTCAGTGGGCTGGTTTCAGTCATTATGCAAATGTACTGTTTATAAGATTTGGGGAAACCTGCAGTCAGCTGAGACTGAAGAAGTCACTTGGATGAGTGACGAAACGTTTCTCCCACAAAACGCTACGTCCAGATGAACAGAATCAACTTTTGGAGATCTACTTCCCTGGATGATTGAGAATGCATCAAGACATCATTTGTGGTAGTTTCTTACGTGTCTCTGCCAAGGGTTCATTGGATCCTAATCCTTCTATGCTTCAATTAATGCATTAGATCTCATTTTACGCAGTGAATGTACAATGTTCTTTTAGTGAAGAGAGTTCACATTTCAAATGGATGAGCACTGGCAGCTTTCCACATTCCCTATGTGCAACAAAATAAAATCAAAGGGAATAACACAACAAATACGTGCCATCAGTTTACCACACTTCTCTCTGCTGCTCACAGCTGAACTCCAAGCATATCTTAAAGAAAGGAAGTTTTCAATTACCCAAAGTTAGTTACTTATTTCTTCTCGAAGGTTTAGTCGAACAGATATTTTCTGTAGCTGAAAGGAGAACGGTGCTAAAGTAATCACAGCAAGTGGTTTTATGTTTTTTCTCTTGTGTGTTTTGCAGCATATCACTGTATTTGAAGGAGAACTCTCACCTGACTGACGCAGATACCCCCTAAGGCATGTTGTGCTAAAGAAACACCTATGCAGGTAATTGGCTTTTTTTTTCTGCTGAAGTTATATTACTTGAATAACGCATCCTGTCCTCTTATCTAATTAACATCGGCCTCATGAACTTTTCTTATTACTCAGGTGGATCCCACACTAATGAATGTAGGGGATGGAGGCACGGTGAGCAGAGAGATCAGTGCTCCAAATAAAGCGTCTGCTAGCATGGTGGGAAATCCCCCCCAGACGCTCCCCCCTGAGTTCAGAGGAGATGTTACTCTCAGTCAGCAAAATAAGACAACTCCAACAAAAGACTGTAAGACTGTAAAAGCCTGCCCGGACAACTACAACCACAGCCCCGAACTTTCTCCACCGCAACTGCCCAACAATGCACCAATGTCCGGCTTGGTCCTCACCAGCTCAGAAAAGAGAACAGACAAAAGAGCAGAAACCTCTAAGCTCAAAGCTGATGGTTCTGGGGTCTTCCCCACTCCTCAGTGGTCGAGTGGTGTAAAAGTTAGCCAGGAGGATTCACTCAGCCCCTGTCACAGCAATGTGACATCCAATAAGAAATCCCATTCACAAACACAATCTGTGCAAAGTGTCCCACCTGGGTTTCAGTGCTCTGCCATGTTTAAACCAGCCCAGCCTGTTGCCTTCCTTCCCACAGCAAATTTTTCCTCTCCACTTTGTAAAATGAATCTTCCACCAGCATTAGGTCAGATTGCAGCATTGAGAGAAGCCCCAGCCACTCAGTTTCAGAAAGAAAGCCAGCCTCAAAGCTCAGGTGTTGCTGGGCCACCTCTCATGCGGACCTATCCCTACCCGTTGTCTGTGGCCCGGACTCCGGCTGCAGAGAAAAAGACGGGCACGTCGACCTCAAAACTCAGATCTAACCACGCATCAAGTAAGAATGCTAAATCTGTTGGAGAACATAAATCTTTAGCTTCTGTGGTAGCCTCACCAGCTATTGCCCTACCATTGCAACACCCATCATTAACTTCAGCTGCACCCACTCACTACACCTTGTCTCCGACTGCTGCCATTTGCTGTGGCTCTGCTCTGGCCAACATCGCCTCACAGAGCAGAATGCTGAACCATGTAGAGAAAAGCAACAGCATAGATAAGACAACCATGGGCTCTCTAAAAACCACACCTCCTGCAACAGACGACCACACAGTCTGCTCAGTTGAATCAAGAGATGTACCTCTTGATTTGTCCGCCAAATCAAAACGCCCTAAATGCTTAAATGACCCTCCTGTTACTATAATGGAATCCCACAATAATGAGTCAAATCAGAGAGAATTTATGAATTCAAAGAAGACTCATTCTGCAAATTACGGCTCCGCTCTGCAATACCCCATCTTACCAAACACCCACCGAAATGGATCTCATCAAAAGCAATTAAATAGGTCTCAGAATCACCAGATCCCAGAGGCCAAACCAGCCTGGGGTAAGGGATCTTCACAAGATTCAATAAAAAACATCCCTGGTACATATGTAGGAGTTGCTAGTCCAATATTGGCTTCTACTCTAAGGGGCAAAGATGGAAAAGGGACGTTTGTGGATGAATTTCAGAGTTTTGCAAAGCAGGAGTTTATATCTATAATTGACCAAGGAGAACATCTGGCCTCAGGAGGAAAGAAGCCATCCTGTCTGATGAAGGGTAACCAACACACTCACAGTGTCAAGCATGTTAAAAACACCAGCACAACCATAACTAAGAACTGTCCCTCAAAAGGAGCCCTAACCACTGCGTTGTTAAGCTCAACCAATGCTCAAATTCCTCAGAAATGTGGGCCTGGCAAAACAGCGGTACCATACTCTGCTCCCCTTGTCAGTCCAGCTTGGCAGCAGGCATCTCATCTCACCTCATCACATCAAGCTTCTTCTAATCATCGAAAAATCATACAAGGATCTCCAAAGACTAAGGGCACTGCAGTTACAGACAGTTGTAAGTTTCCAAGTGCCCATCACAGCCCGTCCAAACCTGAGGATGATAAGTGGGAGAGAATGAAGTCTCCTCTGTCTAACCTTGCGTCCATTGTAAAGCAGCAAGCTCTTGATACAACAACACTGACGGATGAAGGTAATTCCCAAGCATCGCCTGTTGCATCACGAAAAGCTGACGGTCTGAATCCACTCGCGGGAAATCAAGACATACAATCTAAGCATACCTCTACTTTTGAATACCCACCATGCTGGTCTGTGGAAAAGTGGCCTAGTGCACCATCTCAAGGGGATTTCACTCAAGCTATGAAAAGACATGACAAGGCAAATGCTGCTGAGCTTTTGGAGAATAACACTGACATGCACACCAGTCAGGGAGAGCACATGGGACTTCAGGTGAAGCAAGGCTCCTCAAAGCCCGCAGGCCAGTCTCATCTCTACGGGAGCAGTGCATCAACAAATGGGAACAGGATGGAGAGTAAACTAGCCCAGGTGTTAGAGGGGGAGATATTGAGGAAAGAAAGTGGGCCGTCAGACAGTCCTCCTGGTGACAAATTGGAGGGCATGGCTGCATCTATTCTTACAGGCCAGTGTGCAGGGGGAGGCGACAAGTTTGAGAAGAAAACAAACGGAACCAAAGAGGAGTCGCCAACCAAAGCAAAAGTTGCTGCCGTCAAACAAAAGAAGAACAGTCCTAAGAAGCCAGCAAAAGAGAAATCTCCAACAGATGCATTACAGAAGGCTGCAAGAAGGAAAAAGCAAGAGACAGAAAATACTCCAACCAAAGTGTCTCCTAAAAAGAAGGTAAATTATTAATTCCTATTACTCTCATTATTTCTCTTTGGTTAAATTTGAAGAAATATTTAAGGTAGCAATCGTCTTTTAAGAGTTTAAAGAGCGAAAAGGCTATTCAGAGCTCCCTTTCATATTATTAAGTTATGACTGATGGTTTCACTTTCGAGGGCTTATTGTGAGTCTCTTGCATGCTCTCTGTCACCACGAGAGGCTCATGATCAATAACCTCCAATAGAGCGTGCTCACTCTGTCCCCTGTGTATTTCTGCAGAAGAAACAATGTGCACCTGTGCTGGAGCAGAGTCTGTCAGCAGGAAAACCTTCCCCTCCAACTAAAGAGGCGATTCCAAGAGAAAAGATCAGTCCCAGCAAGGCCGAGCAGCAAACCTGCAACAAATCAGGTAGAGTCTTTGTTTCTTCCTTAATCCTATAGCTTTTACATTTTTTACAAAAATGTGGATATCTGTAATAAATTTAATGATACTTTTATTTGGTTAAAAAAAGTTTTGTTGTAGTATATGGTTTGATTACTCTGGGTTCACAGTTTCAGTTTTAGAGCTAAGTAACCTGCAGTCAGTGTCTCAGTCTTACTCTCAGCATAGAGTCTGGTGTGAATGTAACAATCAGATGTGATTTAATCAGTTCCAGATAGCAGTCCTCAGACTTTGGAGACTTCAGCGTCTCTCATTAGTCCCGCCGTATCCACCAAGGAGGCCGAAGCCACAGAGTGCTCCTTCCCAAGACTGAGGCGAAGACGGCGGCGAGTTGATGACGCTCGACTTGACCTCTGGGGCTTTGCGACGCCCTCCCCTCCACCCCCGCCAATGCCTCCTCCCCCAGTATCCCCTTCGCCCTCTCTGACTCTGCCCCAACCTGTTCGCCGTCCGAGAGGGAGGCCTCGATCAAATCCTCTGCCGGAACGTACGCTACAGGGCAAGGGAAAAACATCTGGCGCTGAGGGCGATACGCCATCTCGTAAGAAACGTCGGCGATGTCGTAATAAGAAGTATCAGACTGGGGACTACATCACAGAGAAAGACAAGCTGGAAGATGGAGAACACCTCGAAGAATCTAACTCTTTGATAAAGGACACTGGAGTCCCAGAAGGTAGAGATCAGTTAAAAGTTATCCTGGTCAGAAGGTTAAAAAAAAAGATTCACATATTACAGTATTAAAAGAGAATGATTTGAGAATCAATGAAGTTCAACATTTGAATACAGCAGCTGTTGAATATTTTTTATGCAATGCAAAGCTCACTAAATGACCGGTAGTAAGTAGGCATTTAATCAGTTAATCAACTGATTAATTGCTAAAAAATTATTTTCAGCTATTTAGATTATTAATTGTTTTAATTCATTTATTTTTCAAAAACATCAGTGAAAATAGTCAGAAGTGTAATTGAAAATAAAAATTATTGTTAGTTGTTTTTTAGTCCTTCAAGCACAGCAAACATTAGTTAGAAACAGCCTCACAAAAAAGCCTGAATCATTCTCTTTTAATACCATTATACATTAATCCTTTTTTGGCTGCTGACCATAAAAAGCGACAAAACATTTGGCTCTGTTGGCTCGTGACGAGTATTTGTCATCTTTTCTGACGTTTCATAGACTAAGTGATTATTCATTCTTAAAAAAAAAAATCTGATGAATGAATCGGTACAGACAATAATGTAAAGCTCTGTTCTTCTCTGTGAAGTAGCCAGTATACATATACATATAAATGTAGCAACTTTTGTCCACAACAACAGAAAAACTAATTTGTCGTGTATTCACTTTAATCTTTTCTGATGGTTGGTTTTAGTATGGAAGTAACAAAATGACCAATTCATGTTGCTTTGATGTTTTTCTTCCATTATAATTCAATATTTATTTGGTCAAAATAGAGCCGAGTAAAGCTTTAAAAAGCCAAAATCCTCCAGATGTTATGGTATTTAAGGTAAATGTTAGATAAAATACACATATTAGTAAATAACTTAGTTACTCGCAGGTGACGATGCTGGTTTTCCCTGAGTTCTGAGATTGTTCATGAAAGAAATTTCTGTTTAATGAATTTAAGAATGAATGACTCCAAACTGTCACTTAGCTTGGAGACTCAAGCTGTGTCCATGCTTGTTGCGCACTGCGTTGTCGCTGACAGCTGGTCGCTAGCAGACATTCCAGTCTACGGTTGCCAAGGTAACCGTCTAACGTATTTAATACCCTGTGATAGGTAGTCACTTCAGTACTTAGGTTTAGAAAGGTTTTGCTTGGGACCCGCTCACATTGCGTCTCTGGCTGTTGTTTCGCAGCAATAAGATGTTTTAGCTCCGCTACCTTTGCAATAACTTTCTTCTGATTGGCTGCCCCTCGAAAACTAAAGATGTAGAGAGCAGGCAGGTGAGGGTGAGAATCTGTGCTCACAGCTAGAGCTGAGCGCCTGGGAGGATGGTGTTAATAATGATATTCCCTCTCGCTGACATGATACAGTAGGACTGTGCAATTAATCTGTGGCATGTTTAGTTCAGCTCCAGGCAAGATGATGGAAAGAGAGGCTTTGGTGAGTAGCAAAACCATCAGCTGTTAGGAATCACTTTGGTTTGGTTTTTCTGGAGAAATTACACAAATAAATTATGGTTAAAAAGTTGAACTTCATCGAGCAGTTCTGTCCCACTGAGGAAAAAGTAGAAAAAAACTGTCTGAATCTTGAGATTTTGACTCACAGGTATTATTTATTTATGTATTTACCGATGTCATTATTTTAAAATTTTCCTATTTTTAATATATGTTCTATTCAATTAAATTCAGTTTTATCTATAGCACCAAATCACAACAACAGTCGACTCAAGGTGTTTTATATTATATTGTAAGGTAAAAACCTCACAATAATACAGAGACCAGCTTGGGGTCTGTCTGTCTATATCTATATATTTCTCTCAGAAGATCCACATCATCTATCTGTTAGTGTGGAAATGACATGCATCGTGAGTGTATATGTAGAGAAAAAGCTAGGACATGGCAGATTTGAGCACAAGATTGTAAAATCAGGGTAGAGTAGCTGGCAAACAGCAGTTTTCTTGTTTACGTGGATAAGATGGCTAAGCTTCCGGAAGTACCAGACAGTCTGATATCAGCACCTAAATTATTCCATTCTCCATGTTAGGCTTGGCAGATGGGGATGAGCACAAAGCTGCATCAGTGCAGTGTTGATAAATGAGTGGTGTGTAAAGATTAGGATTGTTGGTGTATCTCCTGTCTACCACTCAGTATAACGGCAGGTCTAATTTGCCATTACAGTTCCACAGGTGGAACATTGTCCGAGTCCCGCTGCCCCCAGTCCAGAGCCTCTTCCCAAGAGACCGTCAGTCACTCGCTCAGGATCGGTTCGCTACCAGGAGAGTGAAGAATCTCCAGAGTGCAATGATAAGCCTTCAGGGAAGAGGAAGTGCAAAAGCAAACACCTATGTGACAGTGATGAGCCGAAGGTAAGCTGCCGATGCTTCTTGTGGGAGGATAGCCCATCACAGATCATGCATAGTTGATAGAAACAAGGTACAATGGATATACAAGCTTACAGTGCCCCCCTGTGGCCTGATTGAAATCTATGTTTCTCACGTTTGTGATGGCAGCTGGAAGTTCTCTAATCAGTAAATCTGTATTTTAGAATAAGACCAAACGCTGCAGTTTGGGCAAGAGTAGCACCTCCCTCACCTTGGATGATGATGGAGCTGATGCAAAAGTACCAGTTAGCCCATCACCAGCTCCAAAAAGTTTGCCGTCCTCTCCATCTAAAAAGAAAAGCTCGTCAGGAAGAAGCAGCGGTCCAGATTCTCCGACCAAAAGGCCCGTTCCTCCAGAGGTTCGCCGGCTGATTGTCAATAAAAATGCAGGGGAGACCTTGCTGCAACGTGCTGCGCGCTTGGGCTATCAGGTACAACCCAACACGTTTACTGGTAACAGGAATTTTGACATCAGTGGAAAAAATGCATGATAATCTGACAGTTTATCTTTCCTTCCGGTCTTCTACAGGACGTAGTCCAGTATTGTCTCGAAAAGGACATCCGGGAGGTCAATCGGCGTGATAATGCCGGTTACACAGCTCTCCATGAGGCATCCTCCCGGGGCTGGACTCAGATTGTCCAGATGCTGCTGAACAATGGTGCAGATGTCAATTGTAGTGCTCAGGATGGAACACGGTGAGGCTTCAGGCAGCATGACAGTGGCTTTAATCAGAGACTTTATAATAGAGAGATGTGTTACTTGAAAAATCTTGAAATGAGATTCAACCACAGAAAAGATGGTGGTGGAAGTTTCTTAAAAACCTATTTAAAGATAAACTTTTTAAAGACTTAATTTGTGGCATATTAGTAATTTTTTAAGATTAAACTGGGGATTGTCTACATGACATTTTTATGTCCTCATGACCATTGAAGTTAAACTATTTAGATAATGCTTCAAAATATCTGCCCAAATAAGTACCCAGAGGTCTTTCATGGCAAAAGGTTCTTCTAGCATGACTCTTCTTGAGTTACTTGTCATATGTGTAACCTTTGTAATAAATCTAAGCATGACCCCTGGAAACAGCATGTATAACTAAAGTTAGAGGTCATTGTCCTACAGTCTTCAATATTTTCTGTGTAATGTAAAGTTGTGCAAATGCTAAAAGTCTTTTGTGTTTTGTCTGTTCTTCCCCTCAGCCCACTTCACGATGCAGTAGCAAGTGATAACTTACCAATAGTCTGGTTGCTTCTGAACCACGGTGCAGACCCAACTCTGGCGACCTACTCTGGACATACACCAGTCAAATTGGCACATAGTGCAAGCATGAAGAAGTTCCTCACAGGTAGTTCACGCTTCTTATTCACCTTTACACAACTGGACAAGAGATTAACAGTTTATTCTTTGTTAAATTCATTTTTTTAATCATCAACAAACATTTGGTGACACAGCAAATGCTTTCATAAAGCTATTTAGAATGAGACGGGAAAATAAATAATTGAAGTTGTAACTTTACAGTCATCCATCAAGCAGTGTGTCAACACATTAGTAAACTCTGCGCCCACTCCCACTGCATCGCTTTTGAGAATTGAACAATACAGGTTACATGAAGAATACATAAGAATTTCAGTCAAATCTTCTTCCATCCACAAAGAGCCTGACAGTTGTTTAAATCATTGTTTTTGTTGTCTTCCAGTTGAATTTGGTTGTGTACTACTAAACTGAAACAAACTGAGCTCATCAAATATGTCTTGTGACTGATTAGGTGTTGATTGATTTATGCTTAATCCTGTTACAAATGGTTTGTCAACTGATATCACACAAAGCAGATATGACATTAGATAACAGTCCAGTGCACTTGTGAGTTGGAGAAAATGAAGATCAGCAACATATGGGTGTGGCTGTGGCTCAGGTGGCTGAGTGGGTCACTCACTCACTTTTTCTGGTAATGTGCTGAAGTATCCTTGGCCAAGATGCTGAACCACAACACATCCAAGAGAGTGTTTGTGTGTTTGGATGTTAGAAAACAATTAGGAGACATCACTGTGTGTTTGTTATAAGAACCAGGATCCTTAGTTTTTTGTTTTGTTTTTTTTAAGTAACAAGGAGAATTTAAGTAAAAAGCTGCAGCGGTGATGAGCTCTGATGAGCTCCGACATGTCTGTTAAATTTGGAAGGACTTTTTAATAGATTGCTGTTCTGTAAAAACAGAAGAAAAACTTTTCTGAACAAATCATTTTTTGTGCCGTAAGCTTTTAATTAATTTTTATAAATAAGCATTTGGAAGGGTGACATATGATTGCTGTAAGTTGCCTCCCTGGAATCAGTTAAAATCTGCTTTCCTCAGAAACTGTTCCCCATCCATAGTTACTGCTTTGTGTGGCTGCAAGAAAAATCCCAAAGCCAGCTTGTTATAAACATGACCATTTTCATGCAATGCTAAAGGTGTCTTTTCAGCACTTTGCCAGGTTAAACAATAAATAATTCTCATAAGTCAATGTTTGCTTGCTGCTGAATCTGGGTAGCATATTAGTCTCACGTCGTACATGCATCTCCAGGCAGTTTTTACACATCAACAGTGTTGAGAGAATAGAGTGCGGATATTATCCAGAGTTGCACCACACAACAGGAGATGGATGATGTCAGCCACGTTCTCACTGCACTGTCTGGTTGAGGTGAAGGGTGGCAGCTCAGATGAGCATGCACGAGGCAGGCCACATGACGCATTTTCACTCGCTGTGAATTCAGACTGTCAGACATCACCCCTGCCTACCGAGCAAACACCATTTACTGTCCAATCTCATTTATTAGGGCACTTTGATTGTCATAGACACAAAATTACTTACAATTTTGGGTTCTCACAATTATTAAAAATAATCAGGGTAAATTGTTTGCATTCTATTTCACAGTGAAGTTAGAGGTCCCCGTCTTTGTTTTGTCTTTCAGTTTGCCAAACTTTTAATTTTGTTGCTCTCTACAAGCTCACAATTACACTCCACCAGGCTGTGGCTTGTTTAGTTCAGCTCATATCTCTTTCGTTGTGTTTTATCAAATAATTTTTTGTAGAATTCGTGTTAAAATTCAATGAAAGCCGCAGTAAAGAAGATAACTTGGTTATTTTTATTGAGTTTTTTCTGTAAGTCTGTGAATAGTGGTGTTAAATAATTGTGATCTCAGTTTTGACTAAAATAACTGTGTTTATATTTGCCATAATCAAGCAGCTCTGCTGCAGTGCATGTGTGAAAGTGGCTACAGATAAACAGAGAGATGAAGGCTCAGTAGATGGTACAGAAAGACAGACATGCAGCTCTGATGGCCTGTTTTCTCCTTGCACTGGTAGCCGCACAGAGCTGCACAATGGACCGTATCACATGCACAAGCTCTAACTTTGTTTTCTTTGCCGATGGTCTTAATTTAGTCCACTTTTCTTTCACCCTTATACCATTGTACGTTTTGCTTGGTCCAGAACAAGCACTAGCATCAGCCTTCATCCACATATTTCTACGTAGAAGTCATAACATGCAAACAGCCAGAGTCATAAAAAATAAATAATACAACGTATTTTTTCTTTTCTCCAGAATATTTCACAGACCTGGAAGGCCGCAATGAACAGGATCCTAGTTTACCCTGGGATTTCTACAGCAGCTCGCTGTTCGGTGAGTAACCTTCACGCTGAACCTGTCAGTCTGCTGAATGTCAGCCCATTGATCAATCAAATACCCAGCTTTAATTTGTAAGCATGGTGGCATAAAAGTAATTGAAATTGCATTCCTATGCTGCTCCTGAGTCACAGGGAATGGAAGCCAGTTTATAGACTGGGCTCAAGCTTGACCACTGGCACGTGGAGGGGGTGTTAGCTTTGAGTATTAGCATCCATGTTTTGTTGTAAACAGCCACAGGGAGCCAGTTATCTAGTGGAAGGAAAGCAGGATTAGAGTTGCATGGAAGGACTGAAGGAGACTAAAGACAACGTGGTCTACAGCTTCTGAACAGTCTGAGTGACAAAAGATAATCAGGTTTTATAACTGCAGCGGTTTGTTAACTGTTAGTGTTTTTGTTTTTCATTGAGTAATGCCAGCTATTTCAGTCATTTTATCAAAATCTGCCAGTCAATGGCAGCATGGATATTATAGTTGTCATTGTGCACTTTATATATCCACTGTAGAGGTTTGTATTTTGTTTTTATACAGGTTTAAAGGAGACTTTTATGTTCATTTCCAGTTCAGTGTTTCTATTCATTGACTGAACATGTGCAGGCTATTGGTTCATCCTGCCTGGAAAAAAGCTGTTTTAGCTCCTCTCCCTTTAAGCTAACTGTCTTCTAACTGGAGTTTATACGTGTGTGTGTATATATGTATATATATATATGTATATATATGTATGTATGTATATGCATGTATGTATATATGTATGTATATATATATGTGTATATATATATATATGTGTGTATATGTGTATATATGTATATATATATATATATATATGTATGTATATATATATATGTGTGTGTGTGTTTATTTATTTTTTCATCTGCTTTTATATTTGAAGCTGTGACTGACACCATGAAGTGTGTTTATGTGTATTTTTATATGTCACCAGTCGTATGTGTGTAACTGTTGGTATATACTGCCCACTAGAGGGCATGCAGACCTCGTTCATTAGTACAGTAACAGCCAGCTTGTCCGCTCTTCCTCCTTTTCTCACCTCAGTGAACTCTTCCCTTCACAGAGACTGACCAGGAGCCGTGCTGGGACTTCCTGCTGTCTGAGCAGAACCAGGAGTTGGAGGAGAATGTAACGGGGAAGACCGAGCAAGAGTCGGACAAAGATTGTCTTATGTTCGAGTTCTCCTCTGAGCCTCTGCTACCCTGCTATCACGTGCAGGTGTCATTAACACAGGGGTAAGTTCATAACGATGAGAGTTTACTGGCGACGAACCACACGGTAATAAATCAGATTTTGGGGGGGGGGGTAATACAATATCAGGCTTTCCTGTTGCCACTCAAATGTCATCTAAATTTGGTCACAGCTCTGCAATATGCCTAAGAATTACAGCAATTTAGGTTAGATAGGCTATGATGATAGCAGATACTGATGGTTAAGACAGCAGTTGCTTCAGCTTCTGGTACATAAACATTTATTGGAAATGTACTAAAGATATCTGCATGATGTTCCCAACCAACATTTTTAATGTCATGAGTTGTTATTGTTCCTGAGTGTAAAGGGGAACAAGTACAGGATGATGAGAAATATTTCTGCTTTTTTGTCTACAAAAACACAATATTTAAGCTTCAGTTTCATTGGTCAGGTACTTTAATTACTATCAGATGGTGATGCTAGTATGGAGAGTTATCAGATGTTATTTCTGCAAAGAAAACCTTAATAGATCAGGTCATTGCCTCAGCATGTGTTACCTTTGCCAAATAGGTTATGGGTTTAGTTCGGTTTGTTGCATTTTTGTAGGATTACTCAGAAATTTGAGGGATTTACATGGGGCATTTACCAGAGTTGGGGCTCGGCCCAGCTTAGTAATGATTTAGTTTTGAAGCTGATCTGGATCCAGGACTTTTTGGAAGGATTCTTAACCAGTGTGCAAAATTGGATATTTCCCATCATTTTGGGGCAACCATATTTTTTTTTAGGTTATGCCACTGCTTTGTGACACTTGAAACGATACGATACTTAATAAGTGTCTCTGTGGTGCATTAATATATTGTTGCTTTTGTTGTCTGTCTGGACAAAAAACTGGACTTTCATGTTTGTTCATTTGACGATGCTTACACCTAAACTGCCAGCTCTCGTGTTGTGCATGCCACCTTCAGCTGATGTCTGATTTTTTTTTTTTGCTTTTGCAGTTTTTGCAACTGGTTCCTGCTGACGGATGTCCTGAAGCGCCTGAAGATGTCTGCGCGGATTTTCCGGGCGCGGTATCCGCACTTGGAGGTGGTGAGTTTGTCGCACGCTGAGCTCTGGAGGCAGGTATCGGTCAGCCAGGTGAGCTCCGCTTTGGCTTCTCCCTACAAAAGCAAAACTAAGGAGGAAGAGAAAGAAGAGGAGGACGAAGACGGACTTGTGGATCTGGTGCGTTGTGTACCGGAGCTCCAGAGACTACTGGGTTCCTCGATTCACATCCTACAAGAGGACGAGGAGGAGGAAGAGGAAGAGGTAGTGACAAACACAGGGAAGCCTCACAGCCGATAGCCTCTCTTGAGCTGCGCCCCAGCACCACGCAAACTGTCATTTTGTCAGCCTTCCCTCCAGGCAGCAGCTCAGTGGAAACCTCTCCGTCCGTTGTAACGAGGGTCAAAGATTTTATCTCCAGCTACAGTAACGACTGACACTCCACCGATGACCTCTGACCTTTGGCAGAAGTCATCTGAAGGACCTGCACACAGGAGTTGTCGATGCTGGATAGCAGCTTTCAGGTTCCTATCTATAGGTATATTTGAATACATGAGAACTATTGAGTAAACCTTTTTATTAATTATGTATGGTACATGGTAGTGTATATGTATATCTTGCCATCAGGGTAAACACATTTGATTCTATAAATGTATTCTTGTGGCAGAGGACGGATAATGTTTAGGACTTTTTTGTTTTAGTTTGTTCCTGAGGGAAAGCGATATTTTTCGACGGGAGATAATCCAAGGCTTTTATCTTGGTGAAGTCTTGCGTACAGCTAAGACGCTTAAGTCAGGGAGGCCATTGGCCCAGATGGTTTCTCTGTCAACCTGAGAGATCTGGAGACCTGCAGAGAAGAGATCGTGGCACATAACATTCAGACCTAATCACCCGCTCAGAGCCTCCTTTCCATTTTTCACTTCCGGTGTCCTCGAGATCATTTCTGAATGGACCTGATAATTTAAAGTGTTGATTTTTTTTCCTGTGCATTTCACATAGTGAGGCAGGCCCGCGAAAGCTGTTCCGGTCCCTGGTTGCAGTATCAAATAAGGCTGTTTCGGACATTGAGGCGGAGAGTTTGTTTACAGAACTGGACAGACAGTAGTCTTCTCTACGCGTCCTAATACAGAATCCTGTGGATCTCTCTCAGAGGAAACTTTCTACCATCTCTGGAGTCCAGAGGAGCCACGACGGTCCCCCAACTTCCCAATATGGTGTTTCCAGCTCCCAGAGTGCTTTGTGTTGCAGTGTTTTATTTACACTGTTTGTTGTGCTTAATTTAATAGTCATTAATATATTTGATCTCTTGTGTATCTGACAACCCTATCTATGAAAAATACTTTCTATGGTTGGTGCTTCATTCTGAAATGTACTTATTATTAGGATCCCTTTATTCTGAGATTTCCCTCCTTCATTCAAAAACAGTATTTCAAAAACAAAGGAGAAAAAAAGAGAAAAAAAAAAAAGCAAAAGTACAGTTTTATTGTACTGGTGCTACACTAGATTTTGTGTTGACAATCAATGAAGTTTTGGTTTGAAGTCACAAACTAACAAAAGATATTTAAGATGAAGAGACTTAAGGTGTAAAGAAAAGTATAGTTTAGTTAAAGAAAATGGGATACAACAAGTGTGAGATCTTCAGAGAGCCTTTTATTTGATTCTTTTATAAGAAATAAACAAGAATAAAGCATGATTGTGAATCATAATTTAATGTCTTTTATGTCAAATTTATGTCTAAAGTCCAATTTTGACATATATTTCCTGGTGCGACTAATAATAATGATAATAATACCAATATTAATAAGAAGAATTTTGAGTCAAGAAAGACTCAGTGGGGCTTCAACTGCTTTACAGTTGAGTTTAGCTCGGTAATAAGCTTTTCCTCCCTTTGTTCAGTAAACAATAAAGCCCTGCCTGCCCTCGTAGCATCTTAATATAGCATTTGTATTTATTTATTGCACCTAAGATTATCCCGTAGCTGAATTGTTGTATTAATTGTCACCTTTTAAGTTGTTAAAAAGTCATTTGTGTGCTGAAAATCATGTTTACAGTTTAATGACAGCTGAGCAAACGGTGAGGTATAGTTTCAAAGCTGTAAACCACTCAGCTGACCTCAGCTTGAGTTTGTTCTGGTAACTTCTGTTTACAAGTGTCAGTGCGGGAAGGGATAAGTGACTGCATGCTTTCTAGCAGGCTGCTCTTTGACCCGTCCAGTGATGGTTGTTCCCATCATTGTGGGCTGCAGTGATCATGATTTTTTTTCTGGCTATTAACAGGTTTTTGCAACAACAACAACTAAAAAATGCTCATAAAACAACTGACAACAAAGAATTTAATTAGGTGGAAAGAATAAATTATTGACGAAAAGGGTGTAGATACACCTATTCTGCTTATACAGTATATGCTATATGGCAACCGATTTATAGCTATGTTTCACCAAAAATTAACAACAGCACAGTAAAGAATATGGAAAAATGTGTAAAAACTGTTTGGTTTTTACACAGTGGTTGATGTATAACTTCCAGTGGCGAATAAAAATCTTTTAAAAACTAAATCTAACCGGATAACTGATCAGAATAAGTTCCAAGGGTTGTTTTGACTTGCTTGTAGAAAGACTTTGTCACCCTGCTGGTGATCTGTTGCTGTAATAGTATTCCTGGTCTGTAACAGAGCTGCAGGTTTAGTCATTTGATGCTGATAAACAAATGTCAGCAAGTCTGTCAGTACTAAAGCTGAAAGCAGCAATCTACTGTCTCTTAAAGCTGTTCCCAGTAATACATTTAAATGTAAGATTTAGATAGACTAGCACTTTATGATTTGTGTGCATATGTTGTAGTTTTTTCTTTGTTTTTGTTTTTTAATCATAGGGCTTAGATGCAGTTGTGGTCAAACAGTCATCAAGGGCATGAATATCGTGGGACTTTGATCTTTTAAAGATTTATTTTAAATGCTCTTTTATCAAGGTGGAATGATTGCGCAGCATTCGTCTTTAAGGAAAATAAGAATTGGGTGCACAAGTTTGAATTTATTTGGGCTTTTCTCACATCAACAGAGGTTCAAATGTTACATAAACCCGTTTAAATGTTTTAATTATAGTAGAACCTTCAGCACCACTGTCTTTTAATTTGACAAGGCCAAAATCTGAAGTTGATAATGATTGATCATGATAGACGACATCTGGTAGTTTCTCTTTGACAGCATAAAAAGAATTAGTTTGACTTGTTGAATTGACCAATGCTCAGAACGATGTGTAAGTCCGAGGGACTCTGTGAAGCTCTGAGAAGTTTTTGAATTAGGAATCAATTGGTTGATTGGTTAATTCTCTTGGAGAATTGAAGATCTCTTGGAGACATTTCTAAACAACTGCAGATTCCAAGATCATCAGTTCAAGCAATTGTATGTAAGTACATTTTATTCTGATGTGTCATCACTTTCCCAATATCTGGAAGAAGTCCCAAACTGTCACCCTCGGATTAGAGGAAATTGGAAGTGGCAATTGCTGGATCACCAGCGTCACTGTCCAGAGTGAAGCAAGTTTTACATCTCTGTACTGAGAAGGTGCTGACAAAGAAAGATGCTCCTGCTACAAAATCAACACCTTCAAGCTTGGTTTTCCCAATATCGGTTGTACAATCATTCCACCCGGAAAAAAGCTAAAAACTGTTTAAAAAAAATGATCAGTGAATGCAAACTTAAGACCACAACAGCAAAAAGAAGGCTGTGTGAAAACAACCATCCTGCTGACGTCTGTGCTCCCTCCTCATTCAACATGATCACAGGACCATATGAAAACAGCACATTTCAGACACAGAAACTTCTTTAAACCACATCTTATCTGTTCTAACACTGTTGTTGAGGACATGGTGGTGGTTGTGCTATGACGCAGCTGAGCCAAAATACCAGAAGGTGGCATCATGCGAGACGTGTCACAACTTCTGCTTAGCCTGTAGGGTAGCTGTTCATGATGGGAATGCCTGCACTGGGTCACTGAACTCCAGATAAAATGGATCTAACAACACCTTCCATTTCCATAAGGGAGTGGGCACATGTTTCTATTATCAGCCCTGCAGTACTGAAAAGCAGCAGCAAAAATGCTTAAAACTGACATAAAAGAGCCATTAAATCTAATTTAATCCAAGTCATCACTTTAATCTTTATGAGATTACAGCTACTTACTCTTAAAAATCTGCATAAAATGAAAGAATGGAAATCAAAGGTTAGTTAATAAGGGCCATATTTATTCTTGCTACAGCACTGATAAGAATATTAGAATATCAGAACTAATATAATACAGCAACTGAATGTTTGCCTGGAGCATATGGGACTCCGTTTCAAGTCTCGGTGCAGATATATTTTATTGTACTGATATGCAGCATGCCAGTTGCAGCCCCTTGCAGGGCCTCTGGGTACAGATGGTCCTAACTGCACTGTAACATGTACAGTCCTGTACAGGGTTACTGTAGTTCAAATACTGCTGTGACTGGGCTTTATCTCCCAGCAGTGACAGCATGTGGCGGCCGCCAGACTTACAGCACATTCTGTGTGCGTTCATAACTATAAGTTTTTTCTGGTAATGTTCTTTTTAAAAATGAAGACTGAAATCTGACATGAGTGAAAAGAAAATGCTTTGTGGGTTTGAAATTGAAGTTTCAGAATTTAGACTTTTTAACCGTTTTACTTGTCACGTCATGGAAACTTTATCTGGATGACTCACTGCATTCCAAGTGATCTTTTCACAGAGCCTTTCTGGAGTATTGGGGAATCTTGTAAATCAGGCCTCCTTGCATCATGCTGGAACTGCCTCTCCTCAGGTCCGCCCTCTTCACCAAGCCCCTGCCATGCCCCTGATGCTCATTGGGCTCCCGTTGTGCAGCAGCAAACTGATTGGATAAAAAAAGAGGGCAAGTCAGGACAAGACCTACTAACAAACATGGAAAGTGGAAGCAAGGCCAGGTTTATACATGGAAACACAAAGGGACATGACAGAAAAGGTACATGATTACGAGTTAACTGTGTGAATGTCAGGGGACTGGGTGGTCTTTCTATTTAATTTAAATTACAGCATGAGCCTTCTGCCAGCATGCCCCTTTTCAGGTTGGTGATTATTTTGCCCTCCTGTGTATTATTTGTAATGAAAATGAGTTCCCATGAAAGCGTCTTGCCTCCCTTTGAGTTCACTGAGGACATCTGTTGTCTCTGTTAACAGTGCCTCCATCAGGTTATGTAACAGCCCTCTTTCAAAAAGGCACAAGAGGGAAGTCCTTCTCAATGAGTCTGCATGTAAGGCTCTGTCTTGATACTTCCTTTTCTCTCGGTCCCCATTGAAATAGGTTCCTTAAAAGATTGCTTTAAAAAACAAAACAAAACAAAACTGCTGACCAGAATCTTAAAGGTGCAGGAATAAATGTTTTAATCTGTCCAAGTGGTGCTTTGAGTATCTGGCGATTGCTTTAGTGTTCAAGACAGATCAAACCTGCTTTCATCCCGTGAGACTGCACAGCCAGGCCTTTTGTTATGATCAGTAGGATTTAAATTAATGTGTTCACTGTCTGCAATCAGAGTCTTCTCCGTGTGTCTGTATATGGCCATGTTGAAGCGTACTGATAAATTGTAGTAGGCCTATTTTGAAATGACTCTCTAAGAACAGGTGTTAAATGTCCTGTGCGCTGATGTGAAGACATCCAGTGGTGTTTAATTCCCGACTCAGTGCTTTGAGCCCTGCGGTTCTAAATATAATCCAAGGGGGGAAATAGCACTGTCGTGCATTGCCCCTTTGCTGTGTTGCAAAGAGATTGACCTTGTCCAGATATCTGAGTCTGCTTCTGCATGCAGCCAACACTTCAGGCTGCATGCACGTCTGGAACACAGTCACCCAGACGTATTAATGAAATATGGTTACAATTTAGAAACCATGACCTTTGGACTTTTAGCTACATAAAGGTCAAATAAGCCAGGAGACTACAGTGTGGTGACTTATACTGAATATTGTGTCACATTTTGCCCAGTTTATGTTTCAGATTCATCTTAAAATACAAAAAAATGTGTTTGTCTTTCAGTCTGTAGACAACAGACTAAAATAAGACAATTCTTCATCAAATTTGTTAGGAATAAATCCTTAGAGTTATGCAATCTACATCTGTATTCATACTCTTCACTTGGAACTCAATGAAAGCACCTTTGTCAGCAGTGCATTGAGTCTTCTTGGGAATCTTAATACAAGTTTGGCACACATTTCTTCTGGAAGTTATGTCAGAATAGTGTCAGTGCACAGTCATTGTAAAAGTTTTAGTTAGTAGAGGGTAGTTTACCGCTGCCTAGATTTCTCCATCTTGTGAAACGAGGACTAAAGTATGAAATAAAATGTGATCTGTCAATTCCTGCATCGTAAATGTTGAATATTTTTATACTGGAGGTGCGCAAAGTCACTGGATGTAATAAGAATGTAATGTATTTTACTAGGTATTCTTTGTATTTAATTTCTTGTGGAGTTGTAGGCCACAGGTGTGGATTTAACATGAAGTTTATTGCACCTAGTGACTTGGTGATGGTAGTAGGACCTATGTAGGTGTGCTGGTTTGGATGACCAGCAGTCTTATCACCCCAGACACAGATTAATATCAGGAATGAACAAGGAGCTTTTCAAAAACCACACCTGTACTTTTTGGTGGTATGCTTTGGGTCGTTAGTTTATGGAAATGTTAATCTCAGCCTGAGCTTGAAATCCGGAGCATGATGGTAAAGGTTTCCACTTGGAATTGCTCTGTGACTAATAGTCCTGACTACTCTTTCAGGCCCGTAGATGACTGTAGATGGTATTGCTGAGTCCATCTCATTGCCCTGTCTCTTACAGCATTGAAAAGTTGGACAAAGTTCATCCTTTATTTCATCAGATCAGATTAGTTCAGAAACCTTTTGGCAAACTCCCAGTGAGCTATTGTGCGTTTTATTGAGTACTGGCAATCATTTAGCCAGTCCAGTGGTTTTATGGTAGATAATGGTAGTCTCAAATCTCCACAAATGAACTCGACATCACAATCACTGTGACCATTACGTGAGCAAGCACTGAGACATCTGCAATACTGTGCTGTACTGCTGCAGTATTACTTGTGCTGTATGCCATATATGTTGCGCTATGACTGTGAGGCCAATGTAGTGTATATATATCCAAGTACACTGCCTCAACTAACAAAGCCATTGGACTTCCTTCAGATTTGATGACAGCATGATCTTATATTGATGATGGAAGAGTCGGATCCCAGCGTAAAGTCTTCTACAGCACATTCCTAGGATTTCTAATGGGTTTAAGGTCTGGACTGTGATGGGCAATCCATATGTAAAAGTGATGTTGAAACACACTTTCACAGATTGAGCCCAATAAATCCTGGCGTTGTCACCCTGGAATACGTCTATTAGAGAAGAAGAAATCCACTGATGGAAAACCTGGACATTCAGTATATTCAGGTATTCTTAATTTTTTCAGGTACATAACGTTGAACCTACACCTGACCAACTGGAGTGACTCCAGATCACAACGCTGCCCCCACATTTATGATGGGTGCATCATTGTTCAAGTGGAAATATTTTAACTTTTATTATTAGTCACAAGTTCAGATGTTGATTATGCAATCTCCAATCACAATCAATCAAGATTTTTTTTACAACCACATTATTTCCTCGGAGATGGTGATTTACCACTATCCTTCCAACCCATGGATTACCATCTTTTGAACAGCCACTCGAACCTACTCGCTGTATTAGTTAACATTAAGTAACCTGATGCCAGACCAAACATATTGATTTTAATTTTATATTTATTCAATTAAATGAGGGTTGGAACTTTCTTTTTTTCACCAGACATGTATTTAGTATAATGACAATAAAGCTGACTAGAATGTGAAAAGCTAATGACAATGACAAAAACATGGTATATAGGTTACAGCTAGATGGGATCTTTCCACTTGCACTATAGAGAGCAGCAGTGATTATACCTTTTATTGGTACCTTTACATAATTAATGTTGGCTAAATACAAACTGTTTGGCATACAGTAAAAAATAAGTTGGTAAGCTAGTTAAGTAAGTTTTGAAGTTATTTAGCAAGCTAACCAATTAGCATTTACATTTTGCTAGCAGTAACATTAGCAACATCAGTTACACACATAAGTTGCATTGTATAGAAATATATGAAAATACTGCTGCCTTGATCCATGCTACACTAAACACTTACCTGTTTATTTTATGGTCATCGTCATGTTTAATACAAATTATGGTACACAGTAGTGTAAAAACTATCACCAAAGCAGGATATCATTTCGGTCAGGTTAGCTTGTTTATGAAAACCATACATGTGTGACGTGTCCTTGGTTTACCTGATTTTAAAAAATGGTCATGGCGACAGCCCAAATGCTCAGCTTGAGTTTCAAAAGTAGGACTTCACAAACCAGCGGGCAGTGTTGGGAAGGTTACTTTTAAAATGTATTCCATTACAGAATACATGCCCTAAAATGTATTCTGTAACGTATTCCGTTACGTTACTCAATGAGAGTAACGTATTCTGAATACTTTGGATTACTTAACATATTATCATGCATTTTACAACTACGTGAATGTACTATTGCTGTGTGATTTATTACTATTACTGAAGATCCGCGGCTCCGAACCGTAGTAAAGGGACCTCTGACTAATACGGTTCCGTGTGGGGCCGAAAACTAGCTTTACTTTGTTGTGTGGGTCAACTTTGCTTGCGAGAGACAGAGAGAGGCGTTGAAAGGCTGCTCCAATGGAACTTATTGTTTCGGAGGAAAACACCAACACAGTGTACAGTCGAGTTTTAATAGCTTACTTACAGCTGGGCTCTTCGGGCACTCTTCTTGGCTGCAGTGGTTATTATTATATTTACATGCTTCCAGCTCCCGTTTTTGCTCGATGACAACTCGTACTTTTCGACTCTCCTTTTTCTCCCTCCTCGCGCTCACACATAACGTGTATGGCGGTCCATTCTCCCTGCAGCACGGACTACACTGCCCATGAAGCTACATTCTGCATTCTGCCTATTAGCTTAGCACAACAACAACAAAAAGGCGCTCTCTCACCGAGGAAACACGCAGAGCGAGAGCGTCACCCTGTAACCATGGCAACCGTAACGCTGCCGCCTGGAACAACAGAACATAGCTGTCAAACAAAACCCAAACAGTCCTGACCCGCGACAATATGAAACAGGAAAGTACCGCCGTGTAATCCATTTATTTCAACAAAGTAACTGTATTCTAAATACCACCTTTTTAAACGGTACCTGTAACGGAATACAGTTACTCATATTTTGTATTTTAAATACGTAACGGCGGTACATGTATTCCGTTACTCCCCAACACTGCCAGCGGGTGATGTCCATCTTTTAAATGCAGTCCTCATACGTAATATAGAAGCTGACCTTAGTTTCCTTTGTTCAGCAAGCATAATACTCTTTGAAGCCAGATCAGGTTTTTGTTCTCTGTCCTTAAGTTTGGGTTGGAGTCCATCAGTGACATGTATGCTAGTATTGCTTGAGGCCCTGTGGGGGAGTGAAAGAGAAGCACTGAGACAAGGGGCTCTGAGGTGAGTATAAACCAAACATCCTCCGGATTTTACATGGAAATAAATCCACAGGCTGTTAGAAACAGTACAGAAGGTGTCATTATAAAGGGAAATTAGAATACAGTCACATACTGGCAAGACAAAAGTACAAATAGAGGACAAAGGTTACCAGAAGAGCCTATAATAGAATAGAAAAAACTTCAAATGTGTTACACTGTATATTGCTTGCACTTGGATGACGTTCCTTATTTTAACTCATAATAACCCTTAATTTAATTTTACTAATCTCAAAACTAACTAAAGTGCCATCCGAGTAAACCTGAGAGACTGCACGCTGTATTTATAGCTACAAGTTTAAATGAATTCAATACACAAAGGCACTTCTGTTGTTTGCATCATATTTGACGTCACGTTTCTCTGTAGAAAACAAAAGCAGCCGAGATTCTGAAAATTTTTAGCTTAAAACAGCCACATGTTACATCACTGATGTTTGAAATCTGATCGTGGGTTTTCTGAGGTATGTATGGGTTTGCACCAGCTCCACTGACAATAGATGCCTTCATGTCAGTGAATGCACTCACACAAACAGCCATGCTGTTGTCCCACCCCCAGTTTAATTCAAAAGAACCAGCAATGGATGCACAACCATCACAGAACTCAGCTCTTTTAGCTCACTGGCAGGATTGCTATCACCTGCCTACCTTATAATTAGAGTAAACTGGAGACATGAGAACGACTCAATAACTGTAGAATATATCTTTACTTTGAGTACAGGTAATAGATACTGATATTTTCTTAATATGTGAGGTCTTCAGTTCAAAGAAGGGCTGAATCAAGATGGTATAAAAAAAATTGCCAAACCAGACAAATGGTTTGAGCATTGAAACTATCTTCAAAATTAAATGCTCAGTGCTGACCGTGAGGAGGAATTTGCAAGGATAGATTCTTTTCACTCTGGATGAATGACCTTTTCCACCATAGCCATTAAAATGTGTCTTTTGTCAGAGGGTGACCCTCTAAGCAGACATATTGACACCTTTTGAGCAAAAACTCTCGAAGAGTAACAAGAGTAATATTTAGCCTTGAGGTTGTTTGTGAAAAACTGAAAGAACTTTTGTCTCTTAGAGTGCTGTGGTTTCAATTTGGGAAAACCATGAAGATGAAAAGGATCTGAATGCTATATAAAGGATAAGAGGTGTGTTACTGTGATCAGGAGCCATTGTCCCAAATATAGGGAACAGCCGTCAGTGTTAACACCAATAACAGGTACAATCACTGTCTGTGTTTTGCATGCTGCCTTTTTAATATTTGTTGGGTTTTTTTTGTATTTTTTTAATTTTATTTTTTGCACATCTCTCTCTATGTGGTGAAATCATACACAATGTGAAAGCTCTGAAGGATGTCCCATGGGTGAACTCAGCTGTCGCTCCTTTTCCTGTTTATGCCCACGTTTTAACCTGTTAGCGCTTGACTGCTGCTTAATATAAAGCACTGCGACTGCTATTTGTTCATACAGAGCCAATGGAAAGGGGTCTTCAGCTTAGGTAAACATGCTCTTGTGCGTCTGTGTAGTCCAAAAACCCTGCGGCACATAGCTCAGAGTGGCTGACACTATAGGACAAATGCTGATTGGTTCAAAAAATGGACAGGAATGCAAATAGGAGCTACAATGGATTTGATCACAAGCAGGAGAAACATCAGAAATCAAAGAACACAACATGATACGCGCAGACAGTGGTTTCAGATTTTTGTTAGAACTTTGCTCTTATAACAGCACAAGAAAGAGGAGCCCATAGACCAGCTGTTTTAACTGTTTTAAACTGCTTTTTAGTGGCAGTCTGATTAGGCTGATTACCCAGAATCCTTCTTTTTAAATACATATACAAACAACCACAGACCTGGTACCACAAGTCCTGCATTTGTAAACAGGTCAGTGATGTCCTGATGGAGGTTAAGAGGTTAACTGGCTCTATTTTCTACATCTTTGACATTGCAGCACAAAGTCCAGTTTTTTGAGTACATAGCCAAAGTTGAAGCTAAAACATTTAAACTGTTGAATACTGCTTTAGTGCAGCTTTGCTCAGGAGTCATTAGGTAGTCAGTTTAGAGACTCACACACTATGAGAGTCTGTAACATTTCTTAAAATACTGATCGTTCTGATTAACTGATGAGACTTGGAGCAGTTCTGATTGGTGGATAAGTGGCAGCTTTAATCTTATCGCTGCCCTTTATGACTGACTAAACTGTACTCCTCAGCTGTATTTACTGTAACTGTCTCTTTTAGTATCAATATACAGCAAAGGTGCAAACCTTTGCTGTATATTGATGCTAAAGATATATTTAATTTAGTAACTAAAGAGACTAAAATGACAGAGGAATACTTCTTTGTCTTTTTCACACCTAATGGGAAATAATTCTGGTTTTCAATCTGGTTTTATGGAAAACAGGTTAACCTGATTCTGTCAAGTGAAGTGTTTTGGGGCATTTTGGGTCCTCCTCAAAGTTTCTACAACAGCATGTTACCCTGACATGTACTCTAGCCATATTTCACAGTATATTTGCAATCACAAAATGAAAATAGTATATGACTCTTTATGTGAATCATCAGCTTAGTCACTTGATGGTTAAACCTTTATCATCTACAGAAAGCATACAAAGACTTTCAAAGTAAAACACTCAAGGGCGTAACGAGGAGTTCTTTTCCCACTCATTCAACTCCTTTTGTACAAAGCTAAGCCATCCATTCAGCTACTCTTTTTTTAACAGAGCACCAGACAAAAGCTGGAAAAAGCCTTCCCACTGTAGTTTTTCCATTTCTTCTCTTCACTTCTACTTGACCACATTGAAACAAGCACATACTGAACTTTTTGCTTTTTACTTAGTTCTTTACATTTATCTGATAGCTGCACAGAATAAAACATCTCATGCAGAACAGACAAACAGGGACATTTTGCCCAGCGAATGCTTTATTTTTAAATGCTTAAGTACATTTCTGCTGATTATGCTTCTGTGGTTTGTGATATCTGACTGATATCGCAGTCTGATTCTATCACAGGAAGCTTACTACAGCATCCAGAGCATCTTAAAACCTGTCTGATACACGGAAGCCGGCAAACGTCTTCTGATATTACATGCATATATGCACGACAGAAGCCTGTATTGACCTACATAAGCAGCATATAAAGCGACAGAGTAATAAGCGTGTATGAGCAGCAGACACGGCCGGGTGGAGGGGATTGTTCACTCACAGAGACACTCTGTGTCAGGCTGTAAGCTGCTCCAGCTGGACTCGACACCCACCCACTTGGCTCTTATGTAACCTCATACGATCCTTCCCAGTGTGTTCTGTGCAGGGCTGGCACATACTAATCATGTTGTGAGAATCAGTGATAAAAGGCAGAGTGGAGTCTACTATGTGGTTTAGTAGTGCAGCACCATGAGAGCTGTATTCCGAGTAAAACTAAAACAATCTAAGGAATTTTCACTTCGTGTGTCAGTTTCAGCAGCAGCAGCAGCTTTCGTAACCCAAACAACACAAAGGTTGATATTTTGCCCTACAAATCGGCAAACGCATCTAACCAGATCAACCGCAAGGGTTTCGATGCAGCTGAAGAAAAAACAGGAAGTGGATGGTACTTCTGTAAGCCTCCGCCTAAAGAACATGGTGTTCCCAACGTCACAGCTGCTTCCCCATGCTGACAAATCAAAGAGTTGTGGTTAATGTTTGTAATGTCTTACACACTTCACATCTCCTCCTTGTGAATCTTGTGGTCCTCTTTTTGCCTTGTTTTGTTTTTGTGTATGTGAGTCATAAACATACTCTGTGGTTCATCAGCTCTTTACCTGCAGTACTCAGGCTCAGAAACAGCTACTTTTGTTGTCTGCCTGCCTTTGCTTTCTAGCTCTATTTATCCTTAACTCGGAGGGGATCATTTTTCTCAGTGTGAGCTTTCCGTCTACCATTCACACTTCCCCTAACTCTCTGCCTGCCACCATCCTCAGTCCTCTGTCCTTATTTCACCTCAGGCCTCTGGCTGCAAGCTTCAGCTCCAGCATTCCCACATCCCGTCTCCTTTTGAGCATCACACCATCAATTTGCCATTTTGTGCCCATGTTTTGTACATTTGGCTCCATACATTTCTAATGTAAACCTGCCTAACCCATCTTGTTACCTGATGGCTGTGAAAGCACCATTTTACTGAATTCATCTCATTTAGTGTGGACTGGAATCAGAGCGTGTCCCCAGTGACCCTCTCCCAGAACTGTCTTGATAGCATTGTGTATGGATTGTTAAACAGGGCTTTTGGGTTTAGGCCAAAGGTCTCTGGACCAAACGTCTGCGTGAACAGACTGCTAAAACCAGTATTTCTGCAAGTTATTCACACAGTCTGACACAAAAAGACACACTAGGTTCACAGACACAAAAACTGACCTCAAAGACACAAAACGACTCCAAAGTAAAGCAAAAAGGCTTCAAAGAGACACAAAAGCGTCCACAAAGTTAAAGAAATTGACCACAAAATTAAACAAAAACCACAAAAGTGACTCAAAACTTATTCAAGGACACACAAGGCTCCCATAAAGTTACACAAAAAAGACCAGAAAAGGATTTTATACAGACAAAAATCCCCACAAAAAACACAAAACAACCACAACCAACAAGATGACTTTACAAAATAAAAAACACCAAAAATGACCACAAAGAGACCCCCAAAAAACCCACAAACGCAAAACCACTTCACATGACACAAAATAACTTCAAAGTTAGACAAAACCTTTTAACAGACAAACAAATCTACCATAAAGTTACAGAAAACAACGACAAACTTCAACTTTGACTTTACAGCCAGAAAAAATGTGAAAAAAGCTTCACAAAATATGTAAAGTGACCACAAAAAGAAACAAATTATCGTGAAATGATGACTTTATTAAAAAAAAGGAACACAAAGAGAAAAAACAGCCGCAGGGTTACGCAAAAATGACTACAGATAAGACACAAATGTGCAACAAAGTTACACAGAACCACATAGGGACACAAAATGTCTTAAAGTGACATAAAGCAACCACAAAGCAACACATAACTTTAAAGATACATGAAAAAAACAATAACAAAGAGAAGTGAAATGACAATAAAAAATACATATTATAACTATAGACACAAAATGATTTCCATGACACACAAAACAGCCACACATATCCACAAAAACACAGAAAAATGATCACAAAGTTACACAAAATGTCTTCAAACAACAAAAAACAACTACAGAGGAACTCCAATGACTCTGCTAATTAGCCACACAAGAAGCCGTCTCCATTTGACATAAATTCATGATGCTGAACAAACAGTGTAACCAGTAATAATGTCCCTGAATGCACCAGGGCCTAATTTAATACAAATATATAACTGAAAATAGTCTTGAGCCTACAAGCCGTAGCCATTAACTGAAGGTGAATATATTCAGACATTAAAACACTGATATCCTAATTAACAACAGTTCAAAGATAACATAAAGGTAAACAACAGAAGTCATGACCTTGTACATGTTAATCAGTTCTGTAGTTACTGTATTCAGTGTTGACTGTGGCCTGGTTCCAAAGCTGCACTTTCATACAAACCTCCTTGAATGACTGACCGACTGCGACTGTGGTAACTTCCTTTTTGTTCAACATCGTGCAAACTTGATCAAGAGCGCTGTCGTGAGTTATGAACAATGTTACTTTTTAGAGATGCCCGCTTTCCCCCCTCATGGATGTTTTCTCCGACCACGCTCCTCTTGTGCAGTCAGGCAGAAGTCGCACACGCAGAAATGTTAATGACATCAGTGAACGTGCCGGTTCACATTATCTCTGCAGCACAAGGCAGAGCATTGTAGGTCTCGACGCGGGCTTCACATGAGACGATTTTACGTCAGGGCAATGCCTAGCAACCCTAATTCTGCTGTATGCAGGCAACATACAAACGCATCGCATCGACAACAACCAACTTGTTTGGATAACAAGCAACTGTTACCTTTGGGACCAGCTGCAAACATGCTGGAGGGCTTCTTCAAATGTAGTCTCAATGACTCAAGCACCTGAGTTAAGGTGCAGCATATGCACTTTAATTTTAATTTGAACACTTTTTCACACATTTATTTATCATTGATGTTTTAAACTCAGAGTTAAAATATGTCCTCGTGGATATCTTAGCGAGGTTTGTGACGTGGGTCACATGCTGACAGTAGATATAGCCGCTGAGATTGCCTTTTTATTGCAGGGGTACGTGCAAGATCAGCTGGCGTGATGCAGGTTAACCTATAACCTGCTGAAACAATAAATACACTGATTTCAGCTTGAAGTCTCAGCGGCAGTAATCCCGCACCTTCTGCTGTCTGATGAACACTTTTACTTTCTGTACTTTTTGTACCTCTACCCGAGTTCAAACTTGAACGGCAGAGTATTTTTAGATGCTGGTAACACTGCTTTTAACCTCTCGTTAGTTTCTCCTGGTGACAAAATTGCATTTATATTGTGCTTTTTCTAATCTTACTGAGCACTCAAAGTAATGATGTGTGATTAACTTGGGGTTCAAAAGCTTGTAATAATTGTAAATATACTTGTATTGTGAAGATATTTTACGTGATTCATATTTATACTTTGATACCTCGTACTTATTTTAATATCTGCATCTCATATTTTTACAGCCTTTTATTTTATTTTATGTTCATTTGAAGCTGCATGCTGTGGGTCATATTGCAAAATTAAAAATAGAGTTGCATATATATTACAAAAAAAACTATGAAGAGTAAAACTACAGCGTGGGTTCTTTTTGAGCAAATCACGATGTTTCTTCCACCATTGATAGAAAGATGAGAGCCTGTGTGAGGCCTTTTCTTTGACTTAAATAAATGCTTCCTTGGTGAGAACTCAGAGGTTTTGAAACGTGCTGGCCTATTAAAGCAAACATTACAGTGACTGTGCTAAGGTGTTTGCTCAGGGAGCAATGTTGTCACCATAAAAACGTCAACATGCATGTAAGGAAGTGATAAAGAGCAAACGTGTTGTAGGTGCAGCAGGGAGATATTGTATATAATGGTACTGTAAGAGCAGATCTAAGGCTATATTTGTGATCATTGGTGCTCCTGTGCCTGTATGAGGTTAAATTGACCTGCTCTGTCTGGCTCTTTATCCGCATCAGACTGGAGTTTTACAGCTGTTGAGCAATAGAAATTGCTCCTGGGAGAAGTGACAGCAGCCGCTGCCACGTCTCCAGTCACGCAGCCTCATGCTGGCAAGCGGAGCTGGGCAGAGATCTGCCATCCAAGCAGTCCTTTCAACACCAAATGACTGCCATGTCCCCAGGTCTGCCAGTCACATTGCCAAAAACACATTGGAACACCCCACCTGTGCCAAAAATATCAGATATCTGAAGAACATTTACATTGGGGTTCCTTTTTATAGACACAACTATGATGAATTAAAACTGATTATATAACACAAAGAGCCATCTAACATTTTAATTATAACCCAGCCAGTGAAGCATAAAGTGTCACCGCCTGGTGAAACAGCACTTCCTCATCACTGCTGTGGAGCGTCTTGAAATCTGCAGTGTACTCAGCGGTCACAACCATTTGCTCTCGGGTTTCTCAAGACATTAACGTGACCTGGGAGACTTTTGCAGTCCGAGCTGTATTACAGAATATCAGTGTCATGGTTCAGACCATTGAAGATTTGTTTGGCTGGAAAACAACATTACAAGGATTTCACTAGTTTACAGGAAGAAATGTCTGACTAAACAAATAATTTAGTGCACTAAACCCTTGATTTTTTAAAATAGAATATGTTTCAGACAGTTTGAGTGCTAAAAGATAGTTTCCATGGTGTCAGAGGTTACCGAAGACCTGCTCCTACCTAAGAGATTAAAATATTTCACAAGCTAAATCCTTAAAATCTGAGAAATCTGTGATGTCCAGGATGTACCCTGCCTCTTGTCCACAACAGGATAAGTAGATAAATGGTTAAAAGGATGGATGATGGAGGGTGGGTTAAATATAAATATCTTCAATGTACCAGTGGCTGGACATAGCTGGACTCAAAGACAGCACAGGAACAAGCTCTGAAGACAAGATCCATAGAGGCTGGGGTCTACCACACGATGCAAGACCCCAGGTGCAGGCTGTGTAAAGAAGCCCCTGAGACAATCCAGCACATAACAGCAGGGTGCAAGATGCTAGCAGGCAGGGCATACATGGAACACCATAACCAAGTGGTCGGCATAGTATACAGAAACATCTGTGCTGAGTATGGCCTGGAAGTCCCGAGGTCAAAATGGGAGACGCACCCAAGAGCGGTGGAGAATGACCGAGCTAAGCTCCTGTGGGACTTCCAGATACAGACAGATAAAATGGTGGTGGCTAACCAGGCGGATATAGTGGTGGTAGACAAACAGAAGAAGAGGGCCACAGTGATAGATGTAGCAGTTCTGAATGACAGCAACATCAGGAAGAAGGAACACGAGAAGCTGGAGAAGTACCAAGAGCTCAGAGAAGAGCTCGAGAACATGTGGAGGGTGACGGTAACAGTGGTCCCAGTGGTAATCGGAGCACTCGGTGCAGTGACTCCCAAGCTAGGCGAGTGGCTCCAGCAGATCCCAGGAACAACATCGAAGATCTCTGTCGAGAAGAGTGCAGTCCTGGGAATAACTAAGATACTACGCAGGATCCTCAAGCTCCCAGGCCTCTGGTAGAGGATCTGAGCTTGAAGGATAGACTACCCGCAGGGACAAGAGACACATATAAACAGAAAAAACAAACATTGCTATAAACCTGCAACACTCGTTTTGTAGCCACATGCAAAGCTGTTAAAACAAGCAAACTTCTGAGCAAACATTTGCTTATATAGACATTCAGAAGTCTGCATGGGCACAGAGCAACATTACTGTAGCTGTGTTTGCACAGTTAGATCACTAATTTGTTGGCAGGCAAAAGACACCAATTTGTTGGTGCTACTGTACACCACCACAGTAGCACACGGAGCAAACCAGGAATTTTTCAATTAAAGAACTGGGATAATACTCAATAGTTAAGTCACTCACCTGATCTGAGGCCAGTAGAACAGCTTTTCAGTCATTAAATACAAAAGTGAATGCCGAGAGACCCAAATTCAAGCAACAACTGAAGCCGGGCACAGGAAAGGAGCACCTCAATGGAGGAAGCACAGCAATTGGTCATGTCCATGGATTTCAGTCATTGTCTGCAAATGATTTTCATCCAAGAATTAAAACCAGTCCTCATATTTAATATATTAGTTTGTCCAATTAATTTTAAGCCTCTAAAAATGAAGTGCTGTGCAATAACTCCTGAACAGTTAATTCAAAACATTTGCAAAACCTCAAGATTTGGGTTACAAAGGTAAAACTATGAAAACTGTGTCTTTGTCCAACAAATTATGGGCCTAACCGTATATTACTGGACATTGTAATTCCAGTATCTAAGCTTAAAGCTCAGTTTTCGGTCTCCACCAGCTGTTTACTGTGTACTAGCTAAGAACTCCATTATATTAAAAGCTAATCTCTAACCATTTGATGATGTGCTGGTGTGTACAGTGGATTTTTACAAGCATCAAATTAAAGCAAAGTTAGAAATAGAATAAAAATAAATGAACAGACAGGCAAACATGCCCATGGATTTATTTCTTAGTTATAAATTAGATCAGTGTAAAGGTTGCATTTCTTTCTTTTTTTTAATTCCCCATGTGGCCAGCTGTCACCAGTTGGGTTAACCCAGTTTATCTGAGTGGGCTGAGGCACACTGACCAGCACAGCCATTTTGATTCGCAGCCATCTGTGAGGCCCATTGTGAGAGGAGACAGAGGAGAACTGCAGCCTCTCGCCACAGCACTTTCCATGCAAACTCCCTGACCTCAGCGTCCTCGCTGCTGCTCGCCAGAGGAGCGCCAGTGTGTTGGACCCATTGCTTCCTGGATGACCCTCACCACATTACAATCTCTTAATCACTGCTGTGCCTTTGAGAGAGAAAAGAGGGAGGGGGGGAGGGACTCTCTGCAACTGGATTGGCTGCTCTTGGTGGAGCTGTTGCTAAGGGGAGGGCTTTACTCAGCGATGGATGGATTGATGGATGGATGGGCTTCTGGTTGGAGCAACTTACAGATCAACTAAATGCGATGAAGCAAATCTGTCACCATTTGCTGTTTTATTATTTATCAAATTTGTCTCACCCAAATAAAGTCTTATCAACTGTGATGGCTCAGTTTGCTTTACTGCCATTTGTCCTCTTGCAGCTACCATTTGTACAGTGTGAGATTTGAACTTTGTTTCAGGATTATTCAGTTCTGATGGGAAAGTTTAGGGTTTAACATTCTGAAACCGATTGTTGGCATTTTGATTTCAGCAAAGTCAAGTTTAAGGATTTCATTGCCTAGTTTTTAAAGATTTAAGCAACTTGGCCTGAATATGCATTGATGTGTCTAATTACATTTTTTAAAAAAAATATATAAACTTGTGCCCATGTACTTTAGATGATATACTGAAGTGCTTAAAATAGACTCCAGGCAATTTGCATCAGAAACAAGATTAAATGGTGTTGAGATCCCAGCACTGCTTACTCATTTAGTGCCAAAATTGCCACGCCCAGCTAAAACCCTTCTAGAATTATCTTGCAACATCCACATACTCATTTTGAAACATTAACATTGCACAGGCCTGACCAACATCTATACGTTTTAAGGGTTTCCCCTCACAAGTTTAGCTAAAGTATCATCTTTCGCCAAGAATGTCACATCGGAGACTAGTTTACATCCGAGCAGAGATGGAGGTAAACATCTATTTATAGGCAGGCTACTTGAGGGAGTCTGAACATCCTTCCTGTTACTAATGACAGACACGACAAACATCATTAGCTTCATGTTTATTTCCATTTTACTGCATCAATATAAAATTGGATTTTCAAATTAAGTTTCCATAGACAAACATTTAAGCTATATAATGAACAACTTACAGTGACAATGTGGGAAGGAATTGAACAGGGTATGGTACAAAAAGTCAAGGCACACCTTGTTGTAGCATTGAGTGGAACGCTTTAAAACCTCTGCAGGCAGGAACCCTTCAGCTCAGCTTTAATAAAATGACCATTTTTTTTTTTTTTTTTTTTTTTTTTTTTTTTTTTAAAACAAGGAGGGACAGAATAGCCAGCATTCAATATCTCCTATGGGCAGAAACTTTATTCACTTCAACTTGAAATTCATGTAAATTTGAAATGCAGATCACGTGAGGGAAATCGTTCTGCCTAAAATCAGAGCTGTGCTTCATCAGGACTTGACTCGGTAAACCTCCACCAAGCACGAACATGCCAGCCTCTCCAGAAGAGGCAGGCTGACGACATGCGCAGGGATCACTGGTTTTTTTCTTTTAATGCATTTGATGGGAGGTGCGGAGGAGCAGGATTGAAGTTTGAGTGTTATTCAGTAGCAGGAGAAGCCAGGAGTGGTTGCCCTGGTCAGTTTACTGTCCATCTGAGAGTTTTGGAAGAGATCTGGCCCATCACAAAACACCTCACTATTTCAAGTCAGTTTGAGGAGAAAAGGGCGAGGAAAACAGATGCAGTTACTTCTATCTCATGAAGTTTCCTCCTCCAATTTCCCTCTTGTACCTGTTGGTGAGGTGGTCTGCCTGCATGGTCAGCTTGGACAGCACGCCAAACAGTCCTCTGAGGTGATAATGAAACTGATGCTGCAGGTCAGCGTTGTCATCCACGTGTATGTCTCCCTTCACCGCCTGCTGCTCTTCCTGCTTCACCGCCATCTCCAGGAAGCTGGCACCGCTGCTCACCTCCCTCTTCAGCAGACCCCACTCCATGTCGTTCTTTATGGACTTGAGCAGCAGGTAATGCTCGTACATGTCCCTCTGCTTGTTGCTGCACGGCGGTTCGTTGTTGTTGTTAGCCTGCTGCTCGTCCAGCGGCATGTCTCGCAGCAGGCTCGGCACCATGATGGTCTCGTCCATGTTGTTGGTGGCCGCTATGAAGCGGTGCATGACGTTAATGAGGGAGTGCTTGTTGCCGACGGAGTCGCTGCTGATCTGCATCATTTTGAAGGCTGTAAGGTTACAGTGTAGCGCAGACGGGTGGATCTTTAAAGGCAGAGCTGTTTGGCTTTTTTTTGGTGATCTGCAAGATGAAGGGAGGGATGATTAGGATGCAGGAAAGGTGCAGGGAGATTGAGCAGACTCTGCAGAAATGCAGCACAGCAAGGGCAAATCCCTCTGAGACAGCTTTACATAATCAGCACGGACAATGAAACACCTGCAGCACGCCGGACTAAAGCCTGGCTGCAGGAGACCGACACAGCGAGCTGACATCCCCAATAGAAAACAGATGAATAAGACTTCCGTATGCTTCAAATCTATACCATCATGCCCGAAGCGCATCACTATGACCTCGATTTCCTGCTGCTGAAATTCAAACATCCCTTCAGTTAGAGAGGCACTGAGTAAAAGACTGACCTGGAAACCTGAGGGAAAGCTTTCCTGGTGTCCTGGTTGGTTAACTCAAGTCTTCTCAGGCAGCGTACGGGACCCGCTGGGAAGAAAAATAGAAATTTCTTCAGCTAACTGACAGATAAGCGCTCTTTTTATACCCAGCAGCCGGGTTGGGCGGTAGGAAGGACTAAAAGTCCGGCCTCTTTGGGTTTTACTGCAGAGCCAGTTGGGCTGCATGACAACTGCGGGCGGGGCTTCTGCAGCGTCTGATCCAAAATTGACCAATGAAATGAGATCTGGCAGCAGCCACTCAAATATGTTTGTTCTGGGCTCGCCTGCAATTAGCTGCACCCTGTTTACTGCTCATCTTTTCCGGGCTGTTTGTCCCCTGAAGGCAACACTGATGTAAGTCTCCGTGCAGCTCTTTGCACGTCGGGTTTGTCAAGAGCTGAACTCATAGATGGTTTAAGATTCAACTAAGCATAGTGTGATCCCCCCATCCCCCTCACACACTCACTCTCCGTCTTTTATTGGCTTGTATATATCTTGCACAGCACTGCCGCCTCGCGGTTAAGTTGTGTCGGTTCAACTAAAGTGTCCTCGCTGATGCAATACACTCATCCAAACGAGACATGACCCCAGGAGCAGCACGTGTCACCAGGTGGAGCATCCACTGTGTCACGGGTGTCCCTAAAAGTCTGGCATAAATTTCAGGCTTTTAGCTGTATTTTCACGAGTTTTACAGCTTTTTCCACTGATAAAGATCTTCCTCAATGCCATTCTTAGTGCAGCAGTTAATTAATTAATAAATAAACAATAAAATTACAGAAAAGTAGACATTTCTGTTTTGTTTAGGTCCACAGTAAAAGAAGAAAAAAAGAACCAAACAAAAAAGGACATTTTCTGTAAAATAACAATTTTCCGTTTTATAATTACAGGATAATTTACTGTGAATTTACACATTTATTTCTTCCAATTTAAGCCCAAAGAGTCATGCTGGCGGACGTTTTTCATTTACTACAGCAGCATTTCTTTATCTTGTAGAAAAACTGTTGAAATTGTACAAATTTTTCTTATATTAAGATATCTAAGGGATTAAATGTGAAGTTGAAACTTCCTTACACTGACAAAGGGCAGAGTTTCATTCATTTGCCACACTAAGGATCAAAGTGGAGCTGCATTTGGTGCGTCATGTAAAATGAGTTTGACATCCCTGCATTATTGGATTAGTTTCACCTGCAATTTTCCTGAGTAAAACCAGCAGTCAGTGCTTTGAAAAGCATGTCACAAGTTGCCTGTGTCTAAGCTGTGAGCTTAGATAGCCAAAGCTTATACATATTTATAGAAGCCTGCTTGTATTCATCAGCATGAATTCAATTATTTATTTACAGTCTAATGTGTTGGTGTACAGAGGCAAAGCTACAAAAATGGTCTGTGTCCTTGCGTCAAACATCATGCAAATCAAATTTGACCCCACCAGAAACTGGTTACCTCAGGGCAATAAAGCGCTGTAAGGGCACTAAAATGTCACAGTTTTCTACATATGCTCATGTTTTTAGATTCATTCAAAATTGTATTTTTATTTTAATGAACATCAACTAAATTTTCTTAGAAGCATTTAATGTGTGATTGTATGGTTCTGTGTGTCCGAGTGTGCCTATCATTGATAACTATTCTCTGGAACTTCATGAAACACTTACTGTCTTCAAGTTCACTCTCCTCATTGAAGGAATGGGGCCCAATTGCCCAAACACATTCTTTTCTCCCATAAAATATTTATGTGCTCATATCCTGTAAGTTAACATGAGTTCATGCAAGTATTAAATGATGCAATTAAGCAAGTTGTAGCAGGCGAGCACCAGAAAACATAAAACAAGCAGTGTCAAGAATCAGAGTTCAGAAACACAGTTTAAATGTACTAAGTTACATTCCACTACTGGTCATCTTCATGCGCTAACTCAGTGGCGCTGTAGGATTAACAGTACTGCACACCAATTCTAAGGAAACTTTATTTAACAAACTGCAAATGAGCAACATCTCTCAGGCCTTTGTAGAAGTTTTGAGTTCAATCAGCATAGACTGTGGTTGATATTTATTTTGTCAACAATGGCATATTACCAAAGCACAGAGCTATAACTGGTGGTTATACCTCCTGCACGTGCACATCATGTCAGCTACACCCAGTGACTGTTTCTTTTGCTATGCAAACAGTTAAACCTGAAATTAAAGAGATGTAGGTTGTGCTTTTATTATTTGGCCACAATAATAATTTTTTCCCCAAGGCTTCCAGGCTTATATTTTTTTAGAACGAAAAAAGGTTTATTCGAATGAAATATCAAACCATTGTGAAAAGACCTACCACCTTCATACACATTAGGAGAAACGACTAGCCTGTGAAAATACAACAGCTGCAGCGAAGCACGAGATTCAACAACGAGGTGATCGAGCTGACAGCGTGTAGCCTTGTTACAGCTGTTTACATCTTTTACTATGCTGAGTGGTAGAAGTGAAGAACAATGTGGTGTTCACCCTTCAACTTCACCCCTGCAAATTATAGAAGTTAGGTAATGAAGGGGAGTCTGGTTTTCCTGGCTGTCAGCCACAGCCCTGGATGAAAGTTAAAGGCCGCACTGTGTTTTTAGTGTGTAGTTTAATAGTGTAACTGTGTGACAGGTCTTTACGTTACAGATGCAATTAGAGTGCATTATGAAAAAAAAATGAGAAAGTGGATGGTAAATTCTTATTTGATCATTCAGGCATTTTTAGTATTTTGTATTTTTATGTGCAGTTACTTTAATCACACATCAAACATGCTATTTAAATCCATAAAGTTGTCTTCCACTGAAAAACTGAGATGCTTTCATATCTTGAAGTTTATTAGCATTCTTCTAAAGGCCCCAAATATCCAGGGCATGTTTGTCTGCCAAAAATCACCTGCTGCCAGAATATTTGTGTTTCTTTCTTTCCTTTTTTTGAGCAAACAGCTGTACAGACAGTTGCTAAGAACGCACACTGTCAGAGACACTGGATTTCATCTTTTATTTTCAAGTATTTCACATGCATCCACACAAGAATAACACTAACACTGAAAACTGTGGTAAGAAGTCAGGTGTAGTTGGCACACATAATTGGTAGGGCTCGCTTTCCCACACAGCTCCTATAAATCATTTGTACTTGATTTCAGGAAGGTGACCTGTCCATTTCTAGGGCTTATAAAGGCTTCACACATAAAGATACACAGAAGTTTAACATTAACAGCTTATTATTGTCTACATTTCATCTGCTCAGCTACAGACTACTAGCAAAAAAATTAAAAAACAAGGCAACTGCGAAACAAGAAATGAAAATGTTGCTGTCAAATTAACTCAAAAAAGTGACACTAATACACAACATAAACACTTAATGTAATTTCCCTAATTTACTCCCAGAATAACAAATGACCTGTGAAATGTTTTATCTTTGGTCACACCAAGTTTCGAGTATTCTCCCTTTTTTGATGCTCCGCAGACATGATTCCCTTGTGCATTGGTGAGATTGAATAAAAGAAAAAGCGGTGAGTGTCTTCCATCTCTAAAATTACATGATAAGAAACACAAACACAAAATATTAAAATCCCAACTCAGTTCGCACCAGGACCGGCTCATCAGTGACCTGCAAATAGAAGCAGAAAGCCAGTTACAAATCCTCCTCAGAACAATCTGTATGACTTAGCTGTTATGATAACAGCTAAGGGGCAATCGTGGCTCAAGAGTTGGGAGTTTGCCTTGTAATCGGAAGGTTGCCGGTTCGAGCCCCGGCTCGGACAGTCTCGGTCGTTGTGTGTTGGGCAAGACACTTCACCTACCGCCTACTGGTGTTGCCCAGAAGGGCCGATGGCGCGATATGGCAGCCTCGCTTCTGTCAGTCTACAACTGTAGCTTGCCTCCACCAGTGTGTGAATGTGTGTGTGAATGGGTGGATGACTGGGTGTGTAAAGCGCTTTGGGGTCCCTAGGGGGGACTAGTAAAAGAGCTATACAAATACAGGCCATTTACCATTTATAACTCCCTCATAAAAGACATACCTTTGGAAGGGTGACTGTTAGACCATCTCATACTGGTTGTTGGTGATATATCGAGACAAGCAGCAGGCCAGGAATATCCCAATGAGCTGAAACCATAGTACACAAATTTCAATCTGCAGCCCAAACTGACATCTGAAAATTTTTTTCTATGGCTTCCTGAAACCTTAAATTACTTAAAAAAACAAAACAAAACAAAAAAAACAAACAACAATTACTTCCTTTTTTTTGTGTTTTCACAGATTTACTTACATCTTGTATTCATTAGCAAGACGCATGATATCTGCATTAAATTATTCTGTTCTTTTGTCCCATTTTTAGTTTTTTTATTCAACTTTTAAATTATTCTCTTTCTTATACTTCGATAATTCCTGGGTTTTTATATTTTTGTGTGGATGGATGCTGGATAACGTGGCAGCTGTACTGATCTGCTGAGGAGAAGAGAGCTGAATGTAAAAGCAAAGCTGTTCAACTACCCGTCGATCTGCGTTCCTGCTCTCACTAATGTCCACGAGCTGTGGGCATCGTGGATATAAGAGACAGAAATTAGAAATGCCTCCGGGGACGCCTCCTATGTGAGGTGTTTCAAGCACTTTCAATTGGGAGGAGGCCATGGGGCAGACCCAGGACATGTTTGACAGATACTGTCTCTCAGCTGGTTTGAGAACACTTCTGTGAGGAGCTGGAGAAGATGTCTGGGTGTCTATGCTTAGACTCCTGCCCCGACAACCAAGGTCAGTGACAAAAAAATTACTAGATGGATAATCAGACAATGTTATGGTAATTTAAACATGTTTTATAATTATTCTTTCCTTATGGCTCATGTTTGAAATAAATTTTAAACATGGGTGATTATAGTGACCCATTTGATTTAGGGGCTGTTTAAACTGGGTATTTAAATGACTTTCATCATTACTGTAGCAATGTTGTTTGTTTACTCAGGTTTTGTGTTGGTTTCTGGAGACTTGGAAAGATTTTACATTTGTCTTAACTGGAAAGCACTTGGGTCAAGTCTACATAAATAAAAGTGACTTCACTTCTCGTATGACTGGAAAACTGTGGCTATACCGCAGAACCACAGGTTGCACAGTTTTCTACTTATAACCTTCACTTACTCTAAGTCAGAGCTTTGCATGGAGCAGCCACACTAATGCTCAGACAGGCTACAAGTAACTGTAAACATTAACTACACAGAGTCACTCTGAAAGAACTAGGAAGATCCATCTCCACACCCATGCTACAATGGTGGAAAAGTAGTATACAAAAACTTCAGCATGACAAAGAACCAGTCGATAATATAGCATCTGTGAAAGATGATTATTAAGTGGAGGTATGAAAAGAATTTGGGGTAATTCCCAAATTTTATGGCTTTATAAATGCTTTAAATATTGATTCACGGGAGACTATGGTGACTGGCTTGATTTGGGGCTTGTCTCAAGTGGCCACTTTTGGAGCGGCATGTTGCTGCTTTGTGCAAAAATGACCTACAAGTGATTTTAGCAATGCACACTGGGCAACGTGGCTCAATAAACTTGAGTCTGATATCAGAATGTAGACTGTATGAGGGGAATAACTGCTGAATCAGAGCCAAGATGCACAGCTGCTGTGGCTCTGCTCTAGGTCTCCATGCTACGTCCCCCTTGGTGCAGTCTTGAGAACACATCACACAAACAAGCTTATGTTGCCACAACTCAACTAGATTTTCTCTCACTGTTGGAAATCATTTCCTGCTGTGTTCCTGTTTGTTGGTTAGTAGAGGTGGGTCACAGCAAAATAAAATTAAAAATAAAAAAATCAAGACAAACCCTCCAGCTGATCTGCCTGTCCTTTTATTTTCATCCTAACGCGGTGAAAACTGAGCTTTTTCATTAATAGAACAGAGAGTAGAAACATCCTGTCTCAAAGTGACGATGAAAAACCTTTTCTTATATTTGTTACTTTGAGGCAGACTGCTGTGATTCCTTAGGCTTAAAACATTCCTTTTTGTTAAAGCAGGATCAGGTGAGCCTGAAACATTCCCATAGTTACATTAATACGGTGAGGATTTTTCTCCACTCCTCTTTTCAATCCTGATGTGTTTACATGCCAATACTGCACGTCACAAACTTTTGTCTACTCTCCCACAGTTCGTGTTCTGTCCTCGCTTCTCTGTGGTTGCCTCTCCCCGACGGTGGTTTTGCTGGGCGTTCTTTCCTCCCACAGTCACCAAGTCCTTGCTCATAGGATAATTTGGTTGTTGGGCTCTCTCTAACATTTTAGGGTCTTCACCCTAAAATGTTAGAGAGAGTGGCTTGGGGTGACCGTTGTGAATTGGCACTACATAAATCACATTTAACTGAATTAACATAGGTTGGTTATTACTTCAAGAAAAACAATACTAATTGGTTCCTACATCCGGCTTCAGATGTTCAATTGTTCAGCTTTTCTTTGGTTTGTAGCCACAAACTTTTTCCATATAACAGAATATTAGACATACCTGAAAGAAGGCAATTCCAAAAGAAATCCCAGCAATTATTCCCAGGTTGTTCTCCATTGTGGTGCTTACCAGCGCAAAGCAGCCCTTCACAACAGGAAGAAAAAAAACAACAACCCAGAATTAAACAGAAAGTTATATTGAACCAAAACCTTTTTACAAATACAGCTGACCATTTTTGAGATGCTTGTTCCAAACTCACCGTTGTATACACCACATTCTCAGCCTTGGCAAGATCCTTCAGTGTTTCTGGTGAGCAGTTATCGCTGTCTTTACAGCAGCTGACCGGGATGCCTTTCTCTTGAAAGTACTTTGTATTGTTCCAGTCTGTGTAATTATACACCCCGCAGCAGTGCAACTAAAAGCAAAGAGTCACAACAAAAAAAATGAAAACAAAGCTATGTTTTGGATTCACCCTTTGAGAAGACACCTTCAGTGATGAGAGCAACATGGTTCAAGGAGAGTGCTCCTGTGCGTTCAGTGTTGAGTTGCCCTTTAAAATGTTCTCATATAAACAAGAGCTCTCTGGTGTGTACAGAGAAACATAAAGTCAGATAAATGCAACGCCACTAGGGTGATGGAAAATCTCCCACTTACATTCCTCTGGATGGTGTCCACTGGATTCTTGCTTTCCGTGCTGGTGTAGTTTTTCACTGCGTTTTTATAGACGTTGTCCAGTGTGGCTTTGATCTGATGAGTTCAAAATAAAGGCGTCACATACATAACAGAGGGGTTGACTTTGAGTTGTGCTAGCTGAAACCTGACTGAGAGATAACGGGTTTCACAATAGTGGTATTCATCTTTTTGCTGCAGACGCTCATGTGATTGCACGATTTCACCGTTTGTGATGTTGAACTTGTTTTAACCTGTTTCAAGAAACTTTCACCCATGAAAATAAATGACAAACATTCCCTCAGTGTCATGTTACAGTTTCATTTTGATTCAAGCTTTCCAACTGTAAGTTTAACCCACCTCATGTCAAAAAATATTTCCATTTCCTCACCTCATGCCTGAAGATGAAGCCTGAAACTCCAGCCACGAGCTCAGCCAGGAAGACCAAGGTCAAAAACATGGCATACTGAGAAACACAAAAGACAAAAAACAGTCATGCAAGGTCATCTCTGAGACTGGGAATGTTTCCTACTGCTCTTTCACCGACCAGTTTGAGCATCCACGGGCTGCCACGGCATGTGGCGAAGCAGCCGAACAGTCCGAAGATAACGATGATGGCTCCGGTCCCGATGAGGACATATGGCGCGTTGGTGCTCTCCTCAGCAGCCAGGGAGAAATAGGCCTCCAAGCTTACCTTCCCCCACACGCCAACAGCCAGCAGGATCACGCCTGTGACCTGGAGACAACAGAAGGGCGAGTCAGCTCAAGCATCAAAGATCAACAGAGAAACGCAAGAAAGGCTTTTAGGACCTGTGATAGATACGGGTCAAGACCAACCAGTTACTTAAGAGTGTGGTTAGCATTCAGGAACACAATCATTTCATTTCAATTCATTATGTAGCTCTAGGGAAAATCATAGACAATGAGCAGCTTAATTAAAGAAAGAGAAAGCTAATTAATTTATCTGTGGATCACCAGGGGGGGGAAAATATCTACTGACTTCAGCTTCCAAAATATAAAGATCTCTTTTTTTTGTCACATATGGTAATAAAACCTTTTTTTTTGGTAATTATAGACACTTAAAAACATTCTAAATCTATTATTCTGCATGTGTATGTACTTTGACAGACTGGTGATCTACCTTGAATCTCAGGACACTTTTACTTGAGAACCGTGTCGGTCTGCATCCAGAGAAAACACAATTTCCCTTAGTGACTTCCTTTATTAAATCTGCACTGATCTCAGGGGAGCAAATGTAGATGAGGCAGGGAGTAGATTGTATCTGAGGCAAACAGGATACAGCCTTTCCGTTCACAATACACGCTTAATACGCTGTGGATTATTCATCTACCTGCCTCGCGTGTTTTAGTAGGAACACGCCTGGCATTCGAGCCTCAGTCTGTGATTTAATCTCAATCTCAGCAGCTTTTCCTTTAACGCTCCCCCACACAAGTCATTAGCCTGAGGGGAGGCATCGGCTCAGCCAGGCAGCAGCAATAAATTGTCAGATAAAAGCACAGCCCTGAACTCTGTGTTAGCAGAAGCAGGAGCCTCACAGGGCTGTTTGCTCAGAGCAAAGACTAACACTGAGAACAACTGTAAGCATCTGTTTTCCTCCACAGACAAGCTCGTGTTTGTTTGTTTCGTTTTGTGAAGAAACATGATTTAAGCGTAAATGGGTCCGGCAACAAGAAATTACTGTTGCGTTTATTTTTGATTATTAAACTGTGAAAATAGTAAAACAACATGTTATAATTTCCCAACTGCAGAAATTTAAACCACAAGCTCTAATTTGAAGATATAGTCAGTTTTTTTCTCCTGTAAATAACCAAGGGAAGCAGGGTTTCACTGATATATCACCTAAAGATGATAACAGGTGATAATTGCTCTGCTTTTTAAAATGTGAAAATTAGATCAGGGTTTTTCCTACTTCAAAATAAGCCTGTGTATAGTTAAAGCAACAACATTAAGTCGTTGCATTTACTTGTTCCTGACCAATTGATAAACACATTTTAACCTATGAGTCAGGAAATCAAAGTAAAACCACTTTTGATCAACGTCATCAACCCCCCCCCGTTGATAAACAGTGCATTTTGCTGTAACTTCTGGCAATCTGATTAGTAAAAAAATATTTTATGCATAAGTTTATGAAACGCCTATTTAAATGTTTTTAATTATGATCCAATTACATTGTCATTTGGAGTTGCCAACGTGTTTCTAATGCAGGAAAGACACTGAAGATCAATTTGATCTGTTTTGGCTGACTAACTCTTCAGACAGTGTGTTAACTGAAAGTTGGGTCATTATATTAAAATGAGGCATTGTAAACAGAATAGTTGATCCTCTGTAGGCCACTGGGGCACTATATCAGACTTTTATTGTGCCCTTTTATTTTTTTAAATTGGCCCACAAAAGTCAGTTAATTTATATACCACTAGTTAAAAACAAACAAACAAAAAAAAAAAACAAGTAAGCTTTGATCCCCTGTAGGCTCATCCCTGCTGTTATTGTTGCTGGAGACACGCTGACTGCTGTGAGCCTACAGCAAAGTTTAACCAAATATCTGAGAGTCTAAGCTTGCAGTTTGCACACGCACATCTTTAATTAAACACTTACTAATTCAGCATCGCTGTCACGGTGTAAAACAAACCGGCTTGGATTGGAGAAGCTAAAAACATCACCATCTTTAAAAGTTTGCTTCAAAGGGAAAGTGACTGGTGGAAACACAGTCACTGGTACAAAAAGAGGAAGTGGTAACAAGTTGCCCAATGTACTTTTTCACTAGCCCCACCGGAGAGAAAAAAAAAGAAAAAAAAAAAGAAAAAAAAAAGGGGGGCCCAAAATAAACTAGCCAAAAATAAATTCATTAATAAAAATGAAAAACTGCATTTTTCTTCTAAACATTTGTACTTCCCTAAGGAAAACCATCCAACCACAGCTGCAAATTAGCACTAGATCAAATGAAATAATCTATGTATGAAAATTAAATGATTAACTATGGAGCTTTAAACAGTTTTGTTTTGCACTTCTGGTTAGAGTAAACAAGAAATCTGAAGAGTTATTCTGCACTCCAATCTGTGTTTTATTCCATAAGTCATCTCATGTAGTATTCTTGTTGCACGTGTATATAAAAACCTTAGCCCAGCTTCAATGAAATGTCATCTTATCATGATATGAAACTGAGCTGTAATCATCAAATTATCTCTCACATTTTCAGACAAAACCATTAATCATCTACTCATAAAAAAATAACAGTTTCAGCAAACTGCGTGGAAGAAAAATTACTAGTTGAAGCCCTACATCAAATCCTCTAATCTGAGAAGTATGCAGAGGTTTCGAACAACAGCTGTACATTAAAAAAGAAAAGAAAAGGGGAACAAAAAACTGAGAACTAGATGAGATGAAATGCTAGGATGAGATGATCACTATATGGCAGCACAGTTTAACAGCAACACAAACTGAGAGTTTTTATTCCCCAGAGTTACTGCAAGACTCTTTTATCAGACATTAATAGGAGTGTACTGATTTATCTGCCAATTTTACACTGGCTAAAGGCCAAAGGACACTGTGATGAGAGTGTGGCAACAAAAACAAAGTAAACCAACAACATATATCTAATGGTATCGACTACTGCCCCAAATGTTTGCTAGTTCTACTGATCGACTGGTAAATGAGCAAAATAACTACTATAGCCGATTATACAGGCGACCAGGTGCCTTGTCCCACACTTTGTCTGGCTCTAGTTTACACAAGTCACGATATGTTATCTCACAAGAAAGAAGGGTCTCAAAGCAGATATATGAATGCATCCCGAATGTTTAGCAGTAATGTGGCACAAGGTCAACAATTTTAACAGTTTAACGGAGAAACGGGAGGAATGCAGTCAAATTAAAAGCCTTCCACGAGTCGCCTACGATCGGGTCACCATATTAATTTCCTCGTAGTTAATTAAACATTAAGTTTAATTAAGTTTCAGTCTGACATAAGATGTAATGTATTTACTTTATTAAATATCCGTTAAAAAAAACAAACAAACAAAATAAAAACTAAGTGACACTGAGGTTTGAGAAGTGCATTAGTGACTTTATTAGTGTACTTTAACGGCTAAGGGCAACTTCCAGGGGTAATAAAGGCGAACACTAGGTGGATTTTTTTCCACAAGTGGTTATTACCGTCGACATAAAACTATCTCTACTCTGACTCGTGGACATTTTTTTCAGAAAATTTAACTTCTGCAGTGATTTCAAGAAACCGTGTCGTGAGCCTCGTTGGCATAGCCGCTGTTCGGAGCCCATTGTTGCTCCTTCGTTAGCCTGTAGCCCCCTACTCCCCTTCCCTTTTGCAAGTCCGGCGACTCACCCAGAAAATTAGGCTGTAGGATATGAGGAAAGTCTTCAGGCAGGTAATCACTGGCTTCGTCTGAAGCCGTCGAGACGGTGGCGACATGTTGGAGTTTAGTTTTTTAACTGAAAAAAAGAGAAAGGAGAAAGCTTCACTTCCCAGCGTCCAGAAACGAAGAGAGAAGAAGGGAAAAAAGTTCTGGATCTGAGGAGAGAGGGGGAAGTGTCGTCACTTACCCAGACTCACTTTCCTGGAAGATAAACAGCTCAGCTGGACAGACTAGCGTCAAGTCCGCAACAGCGACAGCGGTAAAACACCACACGCGCACACAGCTATCAAAATAAAAGCCCAGCTGCGACGTTTTTTCAAGGGAAACGGTGTCCAACATGCAGTCCGGGGGGCAGAATTGGGCCGCCACAGGGTCCCACTCGGACTGTTTGACGTGAAGTCATTTACTGCTTCAGTTTTTCAATATAATTAATTTCTTCTTGTTTTCTGCTGATGTTAGCCTTCCTGCACAGGAGTGATACTGTATGGAAAGCATTTCTAGACCAATACCAGCTGATGGAACCATAAAGAGGTGCAAGCGGTGGGAAATGTTCACAGGTTTCAGTGTTACCAGCTGTTCCTGCACATGGAGGAGAGGCTGGGTGCTTCTTTTACTTAGTGAGGGACTGGGAGTTAGTGAATGGCTGTTTACCTGTGTGTGATTCTGCCTGTGCAGCAGTAGTTTTCATTTTCCTTGCCAGGATAGACCATTTTTTAGGATTTGTTTCAGTGTTTAGACCCCACACATAGGGGTGGGGGAGTCCTGTCAACAGACCTGTCACCAAGTTATTCTTATGATTGTATGTTTAATCTCTTAATCATTTGTTATCTCATAAGGTCATTTGATTTTTGTAAAACAGGCTGCAGCATGAGCCCAGAAGCTCATAAATTTAGCAATTCCTGGCTAATTACATCCCATCCCCCTAAGAAATGGTTCTGACTTCCAAGAATTGCAGCTGTCCCAGTTTGCTGTGGTATTCATGATTGTGGCTTTTTGGCTGTGCAGGGTTTATAGTGTGATTTTGATAAACTGAGTTATCCACTTGCTGTGTAGTGTTTGGGTCTGAGGCCAATGTGCAAAGTGTCACGGTCCTGGGTCATTTTGACCCAGCATTTTCAGTTCTTATATTCTTTTGTATTATGGTTTGTATTCTGATCCTTTTGTCATGCTTTGTTTATTAGTATTATTCTATGTTTCAGTTATTCTTTGTGAGGGATTAGTTCTTAGGTTGTGTCTCTCGTTTAGTATAAGTTCAGTTCAGTGTCAAGTCTGTGTCTGTTTCTTGTTTCCCGTTTTATTGTGAAAGGTTGTGCCTCATCTCAGTGTGTCTAGCTTTGCTCCCCGTGTCTCGTTAGCCCAAATCCTCCCAGCTGTGTCTCCCTCCTGTTTTCAATTCCCTGATTACTCCCCTGTGTATATAAGCCCTGTGTTTTCTTGTGTTCCCTGTGGCGTGGTACCCGCAACTAGCTGTGTGTTCTGCTTCCGTGTGTCTAGTGTTTAGTCACCTGCTCCAGTTTAGTATTTCTTTTCCAGTGTTTCCGTCCTCAGTTCCTCAGTTCAGACTTTTATTAGTCTTTTGGTGAGTTTAGTTAGAACGAGGTTTTTCCCAGCAATAAAGCTGCGCTTTAAGTTTCACTTCCGTGTCTGAGTCCTGCATTTTGAGTCCACCACTCCTGCTTGCCTGCCTGCCACACAGCCAAGTATGACACAAAGTGTGGATCACTCATTGAAGGCTGAACCAGAGATTTAATAAGGACATTTTTTTAATAAACTTAATTCTAAATAAATATTTTTTTGTCTTTAAAGAATCTGTTGAGTGCCTTTCAGCCTCTAAAAACTTGACCAGACCAGGTGTTCAGATTTTACAGAGATGGTGCTGCTTTACATTTTTCACTGATAAATAAGAAATTCCAGTTTTACTATAATACTAGCTTATAGATTTTTTTTTCTCCTGTTCTGACTGTTCCACAAGTTTACAGACAAGCATGTTTTTTGTTAATTTGTTTGTTTTTCAACTATTTTCCCCGACCCTTGCAGTGCTCAACCTTTTCAACAAAGCTCATATTTATCTTATTTCAAACACCACCGGAAGTTGATTATTTTGTCCTTGGTATGTTATGAGTTAAGGTTTGAGATCAGCTACAATTTTACAGTTCAGTAGTCACAGCTTTCTTCTGAGGCCTATAAACCGGATTGGTTTTCTTGGTATGTTCAAATGAGTATGACCTTGTTGTAGAAGGACAATGGCTCATTGTTTTTGTCCTGGAATAACTAAGGCATTATTGAAACAAATATACACTTTACTAGAAGCTCAGTATGAAACGATAAATCATTTATTTTGAATCAATAATTTAAAAATTAATCTGAAAATTGTATATCAATCCGTGACATCACCAGCCCCCTGAAGACATGGTCAGGCAGTTTGCAAACAGCAGCCAGTATTTTACTGCACATTTAATGTTAAGGGCTTAAAAAGGTGCAGACTGGAAGAGATTCGCTGACTTGCAGAAAAGAGTGCTATTCAATTATTAATTAATAAGCTATTACACACTATTACACCACTGCTTGCTTCACATTTGTCAGAGCTGCGCTGTCCACGTGCTTTTATTTTGACAGTAGCACCGCTACTTCTTGTCTCCTGCAGTCGGTCTTTACAGTCCTTATAATTAGCTGCCTTCTGCTGATGTGGATGTGACACACAGTTGCGCGTCACAGCAGTCAGAGCAGCCTTGTAAATATGCGCTTAGTTGAAGATAAACACAAAGACTGATGCTTTTTTTCGTTCTCCAAATTGAATTTCTACTTGCATCGTGCTCTCCTCGTGCGATTTTCTAAACAAATTACATGTGATGATCCTTTTAAAAAAACAAAGCGTAGCATTAAATAGTGCTACAATTAATTACTACTAGACCGTGAACTCTTTGTAAGTGTTGTGTATTGTGGGGGGACATATTTGGAGCATTTTGTAAGTTTATTTTGAAAGTAGCCCGTTTCATTAAAACAAAACAAAACGAAAAAAACAAAAACCCATCAGGCGTGATGTCACTGAAATAGCATTATGAGATTATGAAATAAAGATCCATAACAGCTGATAACTCCAGTGCCATATAACAGATGGCAGCCTAAAAAATCTGCTGCTGCAAGTGAATTAACGTATAGGCCTACTTCTTGCATGAGTTGAAGGGTGGAGTTTATAAAAGATCTTTAATCATGTTTAATGCAGCGATGGGTGGAAACACACACACACACACTAGAAGCCCGTTAGTGCCACCAAGTGGTTTTTGTCTCTGTGATGAACTAGAAGAATCTTTCCTTAACAAAAGCTGAGGAGGCTGCTGCGTGAAAGGAGCGCTCGTTGTTGACTGTGGGGATTATTCAGACAACTCTTTTTTTAAAGCTTTCCTCAGTTTTATAGCTTCGTAGGTCTGTGTTGGACTCTGAGATTCTTGGAGCTGTACAAAAAAGTTTGATCTCATCCAGGAGTGTCAACTCTGCGTTTCTGACATGCGCCTCACCCGCTCTGTTGCTGTCTTCATCTTGTTCTTCACAGGTGAGTCCATGAGACAAACCTAGCCTGTACGAGACAAGAAAACAAAATAAACAACAATTCCAATGTTAGGGGCTAGATTTCATCAAAAATACCACGTGATTAAAGTGCACAATGTACTTTCCTGTGATCAAAGGAAAAGGAAAGGAAAACAGAATCAACAAAGTAAAACTACTCCTTAAGTTCCCAATGCAAAAACGTTTGCTCCCAAGGTTTTGGATAGTGCATATTCCGTTAGCAGAAACTAGATGGTGAAGTTGAAACAGAGGCTGAAACTAACGAGCAATCTGCTGTTTCTGTTTAGCTACAGTAACCATGAAAACTCATATTTCCAAAGCATAAGTGACATCTCTGATAAAAATGGGAATCAGCAAGCTCTCATATTTAAGAGAGAGAAACCATGAAATCTTTGGCAAGTAAAGAATAACTTTAACTTAAAATAATGATTGTTTTGTTTTAGCTCAATCAATCAGTTGTTCGACTAAAGCTATCTAGCTATCTAAAGTAATCTAAAGTAACTACATCTGTCTGACAGTGATCTTCTCTAAAATGTAGATACTTAAAGGAAAAGTTATTTAGTCTAAGTTTAGTATAAATTCCTAGATTTTTACTTACTTAAAGTCCTTTCTCAAGCATTGGTTTTGTTGCAAGTCTCAACTAAAACAAATTTGCATGAATATGTAATATATTAGATGGTTGGCCAAGGATCAAGTCACTCATCTTCCCTGCAGCTGGGAAATACCTCCTTCTCTCCAGTAAAGCCACTGGTATTAGATCCAGATGTGCTGCATTTTTTAGGTGAATCGATGAGTACAAATGGAGGTTCCTGCTCCATTTGTGCCTCCACAACATCTCCCAACATGCAACTGGCTAAAATCCAGGATAAGATGACTTTAAAAATGAGCTGAGCTTCATTTCTCTTCAGGTGTTCCTTCCCCGTTTGCTGACCAAGCAGTTTAATTACGGCTCGGCTCCAGTTAATTACTGAGGAGTCCCCCTCCGGGCCAAATGTGCTAAAGCCTTCATTTAATCCTGCAAGATAATGACATGACCTGAGATTCCCCTCGGCAGCACATATGAACTCCAGTGATGATGAGGAGTGATTGAAAGGATGATGCTCGGTCTCTCAGCTTTGTCATTAGAGACAGATGAACTGTCAGATGAGCAGCAGCTTCTTTGCGGTCTGACTCATTTCTGCTGCATGGTCTCACTCTGTCTGCAGTGTGCATGTCTCTGCAGTAAAATCTGCCTAATGTGTGTCAGTGTCTGGGTATTCTGCACCCCTTAGTCATCAGAAGCAGCGTTTGAGTAAAAGCACCAGTCGGGCAAGCCTTTCTTTGTCATACGTGAGAAAAAATGGATTCTCTTTGGGTCCGAGAACAAGTTATGAGGGGACTATATTCATACATATTATCACAAAAGCTGAATGAGTAACAAGAAGTCTAATCTCGAAGGTTATGTTTGCCTATTAGGAAAAACAGCTCAAATCTATAGAAAACCTCTGTTTCAATTTTATCCATGTATAATCTCACATATCATTTTAATTGCCATATGCATGGTAGTACACCCCACTTGCAGTAATGTCCATTTCTATATTTGAACACTGCAATGATTAGCCTGTTTATTTCCTGTGTGACTAATTCTCTGTGAGGGGAAATATTAGCCTGGGGAAGTGTATTGTGTGGAACATTGGGCTCTTTATAAGAAAAACAAAACAAACAAAAAACCCACTGACGGTGGGTTTAATCTGCTTGTCTTGGGAAGAATCTGGAGCAGTGTAGGGAAATTAAATGTATCTTTACTAATAAAATGCTTTAAAGTGGACTTTATTAGCTTGAGACTAAGTATAATGCTGAGCTGAAGCAAAGGAAGCAGAGCAGGAACTGAGAGCTGGGATGGGGGGTGGGGGATTGACAGACTGGAAAGTTTGGCACTCAGCTCTAAACACAGAGTCCTTTTCAGGATACTGTGCCTGAGCCACAACTGCAGAGAAAGAAGAGTAACAGTGATTTATTGTGCAGAAAGTACAGTACAAGAACTGTTATAACATGGAAAATGGTGAGTAAGAGACACAATCGCCAAGTGGGTAATGAAAACCTGCTGTTTGTCCTAATGTGTGGTGGAGTTAAAGTGAAAGTTTCAAAACATAACCAAGGCCATTTACATGCATCACCTCAAGAAAGCAAAGAGCCCCAGGAGTTTCCATTTCCTGATTGAAAATCCAGGTATGGACTGGAATATTATTTGAGTTGTGCTAAAGGAAGCTGAAAGGAGGTTGTGGAAATGAGAGTGTCTGCCTGCTTCTGTGTGACCTACATAATATGTGCTTCAGTCATATTATTTCACCCCAGCTGATGCTCAGGAGGTTTGGGGTTCGAGCCCTAGGCTTTTCTACATGTTGGCTTAAATACATGTCCAGGGGTTAGGTTGCTCCTGATGTTTCCATGTGAGTGAGTGAATGTTAGGTTAAAAGTGCTTAGGTATTTTAAATATGTGTGAATGATACTTGTAGTAAGAAAGCTCAAAAAGAGTAGAAAAGTGATATTAGAGTGACAGTCTATCTACCATAAACACATGTGACATGTGTGGTTGTTTTTTCAGCTGGCTCTGGGACTACAGTATACGAAAATGAGTTTACAGAGGAAGATACGACTCCTCAACTGGACTACACAAGTGCGTATGGACAACAGACACTCACTGGGGCTGGGCCATATGTCAGAACATACCATCAAACAGTGTCTATTAAAGATTTGGCCTCTGTCGCTCATATGACGGTAGCTAACACATCTGGTGTCAAGAATAAGCAGCTTAGTAAGAAAGTCTCTGTTAACTTTTAGATTTTTGCTCAAAGACTCTTCTAGGAAACCAGATGATAAAGAGAATATAGATATTTATAGCCTGCTTACTTCTTTGGATCCAGGGTTATGCAATCCAGATGAAATGGTTTTTTGATTTTTGTGTCAGTCACTGCTGTTAAAGCCATTAGAAAAAAGACTTGTGTAATTATTATTTAATTTTTTTATTCATTCTTTGCTGCCTTGATGTCTGGCTTAATCCTCTTCACAACGTTGCTTCAGTTCATTGAAGATTGGAGGCATTTGTTTAGGCACAGCTTTCTTAAATTCCCAACAAAGCATTTTAATTGTGTTGAGGTCTGTCAGACAGATGACCTTACATTTGACTCTAGAAACTCTGGTATACATAGGAGCTCATGGTCGACTCAATGACTGCTAGGTGTCCTGGTCCTGTGGCTGCAAAACAAGCCCACACCATCACCTTTCCATCACCGTGTTTGACACTTGGTATGAGTTGTTTATGCTGATATGCAGTGTTTGGTTTTCTCCAAATGTGACTCTGTGCATCACAGCCAAACATTTCCAATTTTGTGTCCTCTGTCCAAAAGTCACTGTTTCAGAAGTCTTATGGTTTGCTCAGATGCAGCTTTCTAATAATAAGCCATGCTGCCATGTTCTTTTTAGAGAGTGCAGGCTTTCTCCTGGCAACCCTTCCAAACAAGTAATACTTGTTTAATCTTTTGCTAATTGTGCTGTCATGAATTGTAGCATTTAACATGCTGACTGAGGCCTGTAGAGTCTGACATGTAGCACATGGGTTGTTGCAGGTTCTTTGGAACAAGTCTGACCTTGGGGTGAAATTTCTGGGATGTCGACTCCTGGGAAGCTTGGCTATTGTCCTGAATGTTTTGCATTTTCCCTCATTGTACAATTACGGTCATTTTGGAAATGACCATATGAACCTTCACAGGTTGATGGGTAGCAACTGCTTCTTTAAGGTCATTCCTGATCAGCAAGCTGCCAAAACCTGTGCTTTTATAGAGGTGCTCACACTTTCTAATGAGTAGTACGTGGCTGCTATTTACTCTCCCTAATATTGTGTTAAATAATGAGATGGTGTAATATCTCATTTGTTATTGTTCGTCTCAGGTTGTATTTAGCCTGCCAAGGACCATGTGATTTTTTTCTTATGTTCTGATATGTAAAACCGTAGAATTGAAATAGGGTGTATTTGCATTTTCACATGACTCCATTTTTTTGTGGTGCTTTTCATCTGGTTTCTTGCTGAAGTTTGAATCTTTGAACTCTGTAATAAAGACTGATTAACTGATATATAACTGATATAGACAAGCACAGTCTGAAATCCCACTTTTCACATGAGTGAACACTGAGTCCAACACTCAGAGTCGAAAGGAATCACACAAATCTGATTCTGGCTGCTCTTTAAAAACAGACCCTTACTGGTGCCATCCTCCGGGTCTGACCAACGGTGAGGTGACCTGCCACTCCCCTCGAGGCAGAGCCTACAGGAGCACATTGGGAACGCGTTGCCAGATGAGCTGTGATCGAGGGTACAAGCTGCTGGGAAGACGCTCCATTATGTGCCTCGCTAATCGCCGCTGGTCTGGGACTGCTTACTGCCGCAGTATGTGGAGATTTTAACTTAACATGTGATCAGTTTGGTGACACTCTTTGTTTTTCTGACCAAGAAAATCGATCAGCAAATATGGTGAGTGTCTGTTATTTGAAAATATTCATTACATATCATTCTTACTGGCCAGGAATTATAAAATCAGTTCAGTTCACATGTTCCCTTATTACCATGAGCACTGGAGTTGTTAATTTTATTCACTGGCACCACATGTAAGTGTTAATCCACTGCTGAAAATAGTCCCCAATTACACTTTTTTTTTTTTTTTTTTACTCTTTGAGAGTAATAGTTGCTTAAAAATGCAGTTCCCAGTTTGAGCCTTTTTAACAGCTCGGAGAGTTAAATCAAATCCTGTTTTTAGATATTTTCTTCACACGTGCTCACACTGTTAGTGTTGTTGATACTAAAAATAGAAAATCACCAGCCAAACCTTTTTATTCTTGGACTTTCCTGGGGTGGCTTTTTATGATTCACAGTTCAAAATAATAAATTGTTCTTTTTTAATACTCTGAAGCAGACTGCTTAACAATTTTAACCTTTAAGGAACGTTTCTTTTGATTGCCCCCTCCCATACAGAAGGTTTGAAAAGCAGATGGGTGGGGCTTCTGTGCTTACAGTGGAAAGTGTGAGGCTGACATGTCCATATTAAGGATATTTGCTGTCAGTGATGTTATATAGACCCAAGACAACAAAATAATCTAAAACTAAATGTTTAGAGCAGTCTGGTTCTTACTTCAACATACACTGAGCTCATTAGTTACAATTTTGACCATGTTTAATATGAACAGCCACCACTGTGGCCATTTAACATACTCTCTGTGTGTCCATCAGAGATGCGCTGCCACATGCTGCCTCTCATTTACCATGGCAGGTACACCTGCACTCAGGGCTTTATGGTGGACTCCAGGTGTGACTTTACCTGTGACACTGGCTATCGCATTGAAGGAGAACCATCACGCATCTGCCAGCACAGGGGGTCATGGAGCGGAGTACAGCCGGTGTGTTCAGGTACGCAGCACAGTCTCAGTGTGTAGATCCAAGTGAAGCCGATCAAATGTTTGGAAATTCTGTCAGCTATATTTTTTAACTTACTGCCATACATGGACTTTAAATCAGGCCATCTGCTCTGGTGTGGTTATCCTTCATTCCTTCACAGGATTGGCTCCTTTTACAGTCTCACAAAAACAAGCATATTTCCTCCTCGTCTGTTCTCTGGACTGAATCCAAACTGTGGCTTGTTGCTTTCTGAATTAAATTCTGCTCTTTATAGCTGTAGCAGTTGGGCAATGCTGACAACATGCCTGCTTCCTTCCTCTAATGCCTGCATTGCCATTATTTCAGATACTGATCCTCCAAAAATAAAGTGTCCTCCATCTAGACTCAAGGTCGCTGAGCCTGGAAAGCTCACCGCCAAGGTGACCTGGGACCCTCCGACAGCCACAGACACTGCTCACAAGTCACTCGAGTATGTCGCCGACTTCCTTTATTTCCCTTTCCTGTTCATTCTTAAATGGATTTGAACATTTTGTTGGCTACTGTGTCTCTCTGCAGTGTGATATTAGTGGGCCAGGAGCCAGGCACTGACTTTAAAGAGGGACTTCACATTATCCGATATAAAGTGTACGATCAGGCCAGGAACAGAGCTGCCTGCAAGTTTATAGTGCGTGTTGAGGGTAAGCTGCCAAACTGGATTTCTTGAGTTACTATTTTGTTATCATTGTTGTATTTTATTTACATGATTTGGTTTTCCATTCAGTGAGAAGATGTCCAGAACTCTTTCCACCCTTGCATAGTTACCTCAGCTGCTCCTCCGATGGGAACAACTATGGTGCAACGTGTGAATACCACTGCGAAGGAGGATACGAACGGAGGGGGGTGTCGAGTCGTGTCTGCCAATTCAACCGAAGCTGGGGCGGAGATCCTGCTGAGTGTGTTCGTGAGTACTGAGTCTGCAAATAGGTGACTTTAAGATGACTGTATAACAGTGGCAAATGTACCAGACTGACACAACAATATAATAAATAGAGTAAAAAAAAAAAAAAACATTCACAGAGAATGAATGATACACTAGCAGATCTAAAAAGAAAGTTATAGTTTTGTAATTTATTTAAGCATGTCAGTCTTTTTTCATTTTAATTTTGAGACTATCAGAAATGCAGCATATTAGATTATTCAAGTAATCTAGAAGAATTTACAATACAGCAATGTCTAACTTCTGAAAAGTATATTTATTCAATTCAGTTCTGCCAAATCACAACAACAGTCGCCTCAGGGTACTTTATATTGTAAGGTAGACCCTAGAATAATACATACAGAGAAAAACCCAACAATCATATGACCCCCGTATGAGCAGGAACTTTGGCGACAGTGGGAAGGTAAAAACTGCCTTTTAACAGGAAGAAACCTCCAGCAGAACCAGGCTCAGTGAGGGGAGGCCATCTGCTGCGACCAGTTTGGGTGAGAGAAGGAAGACAGGATAAAAGACATGCTGTGGAAAAGAGCCAAAGATTGCAGTCAGTACTCAGTTGAGGCTCCAATAACATGAATTAGTGCATCAACTTGTGGCACTGCCGACGTGTTATGAACCCTGTGTTGCTTTAATGGTTGGTTCAGTCTATTCTTATCTACCTCTTGACAATACAGCATAGATACTCTGTGGTATTTAGGACAGGTGAGTTGATTGGCCACTAAAGCACAGTAATAATATGGTAACCATCGGGTAGTGGTTTTGACTCTGTGGGAAGGTCTTAAGTCCTGCTGGAAAAGGAAATGAAGTGGACCAACCACCACCAACACCGGCAGATGAATTGGAGACTGCAGAAACTTTACATTTGACTTTACACACCGGGGATTCTGTATCTGTCCATTGTTCCTCTAGACACTAGGACTTAAATTTACCAATGAAATGCAAAAATTACCTTCATCCGAAGAGAGACCTTTGGACCACTAAACAACAATTCAGTTATTTTACTTCCTAACCTGGGTAAAATGCCTGTGATGTTGTCTTTGGTTCAGGAGTAGCTTAATATTAAGACTGCTTCTTTCCCTGAGGACGTCTGTGGGTGGTGGCTCCTGATGCTTTGACACCAGCATCATTCCACTCCTTGTAAAGCTTTCCCAAATTCTTTAATCGACTTTTCTTGACAGTCTGCTCAAGGCTGCGGTCGTCCCTGTTGCCTTTGCATCTTTTCCTACCACACTTTTCCCATCCAGTCAGCTTTCCGTTAATATGCTTCGATACAGCACTCTGTGAACAGCCAGCCTTTTCAGCCATAAGTTTCTGTGGCTTACCCTCCCCATGATGGTCATCTGGACAACTGTCAAGTCAGCAGTGTTGTGGTAGTGTGTTCTAAACTAGATTGAGAGGTATATTGTATTTATACTGTTTGAAAATTCATTCATTCAAACTCAAAATGAAATCTTCAAATCATTTCAGATACTGCACTTCTGATTTTGTGAGCTGTAACCAACAATCATCAAAATTCAAACAAAAGAAATGAAGCTTGTAAGATTTCACTTCACATCAAATGACTATATGAAAGTAACTTTTCAGGATACTTGCATTTTTTGCACTAGTATATTAGTATAATTAATAAACAGTTTTTTATCATGGCTGTTTTGCATCAACTAGCAAATATTTTATATACAGTGAGGTAGTAAAGTCCAGTGGTTCCCGACTTAAGGGGAAGGCACCCCACAAAGATAATTATTAGAGGGATAAAAAGTTCCACTTTACAGTTTCCTCTGTCCTTTTGTTATATATGTTGTGACAGATATTCAGAGGCAGGAAATTTTTGGTGGGGTCTAAAAGTTTTGATGAGGAGTGATGATTACACACTTTCTTCTTAAGAAGGTCAGAGCTGAAAAGGCTGAACAGCGCTGCTTTAATCTTGAACAGCTCGTGCAATTTTATGCTTCAGCGAAAAAATTAATACATTTAAATTTTTGGAGATTTTAGCCAGAGGTGGGGGATCTGGTTAAAGTCTCCATGCTGGCAGCAAAAAGTATGAGATAGAAGAGAATACATCTGAAATCTATACATTATTACAGTATGGAGTGCACTGCATACATAACAGAATGCTTATGTATGTGCTTATGTACATATGGAGGGGTATAAGTGGAGGATGTAACTATGACCTTTTGTTTGTAGCAATTGAGATTAAAGCTGATGTAAAGACAGCGCCAGCTCTCCTGGATCAGTTCTATGAAAAGCGGAGGCTGCTGATCGTGTCTGCACCCAACATGTCGGACCCTGACTATCAGCTCCAGAACATCATGATACAAGTGAGACTTCACTTGATCAGCCCAGTAAAGCTTCTGAAGCCGTTAAATAAGTAACAAGAACCCAATCATGTGTTTCCCCTTTTTCTGATTCAGAAAGCAGATTGTGGATTAGCCCTCCGGCACGTAACCGTGATCGAGCTTCTGGGCTCTCCTCCTCGTGAGACTGGCCGCATTAAAGAAAGTCTTCTTCAGCCTCAAGTCATAGAGGGTTTAAGGTAATAATTTATCTGTTCAACAGTTTTATGGTTCTTTTATGGTGACTTTAAAAAATCCATCCTGAAATGACTTTATAAAATTTCCATTTCACTTAACAGTCAGGAGTTATTTTCACAAACTTTAAATGTCAGGAGTCTCCTAATAAAAAGAGAGTCTCCATTCAAAGATTAACACTTCTAAATATAGCATAATAATCACTTCAATGGGATTTCAACAGAACCGACAAAACATCAGTAATAATCATCTGGCTTTTGGTTTCCCTGAGAAGCACTGCGATGCTTTTGAAGCTTAGCATTTTGCAGTAAAAATAAACATTAAAAAATAATTCATCTTAGGAAATGCCTCGATAAAGATTCCTTCCTACAACTGTGTAATTTGAGTAAGAAGCATTCCTCAGTTTTTCCAGACTGGAAACTCTTCCTAACCTAAGGTCTCACTGCAGACACACAAATCCTATAGAGTACTGAGGTAAACTGACTGAGCAGAGCAGAAATCATCAGGGGAATTCAGACATCAATAAAGGGACATGTTTTATCTGAACATAGCTTAGAGTTGGAAGGAAATACATCTAATTGTAATTGAAAGCAATGAGTTGAAAGCCAACAAGTATAAAGCTGCACTAAACAATACTCTTTTAATACAGTGATCGTGCACTCTCCATAGACTGTATATGAATGATGGCTGTAACTACCTTGCTATAACCCATTGGTTCGCTAAATCCTATTTTGAAGACTTGTTTTGAACATTTTGGGTGTCACCAGCTTATTCTGAGAATATATTGATCACAAGGCAGTAATGTTATTCCAGTTTAAATGGGATCATCATTCACTTATTTTTTGTACTAAATAAGACATGAAACTAGTGATTGAGACCACAAACCAGAAATATTTTAGGATCTGTGTTCACATACAGTGTTTCTTGGGGTGGAAGCAACCTGGCGCTAATTATATGAGCACTTCTGTGAAGAGTTTATTATTGCTATGCTATAAAAGCTTTTATTTATTTTTAAATCTCATCCATCACTATTTACAGTGCTGGTATTGTAAATTCTGCCCAATGTTGAAAATACTGTGTGTACAGTGTTTTGTATTGAGGTTTTGAAGTATAAACAGCACCGATCTTCTTGGCATTTGTGTAGAAAACAGATGCTGAGAGTCCAAAAAAACACAGACTGTGGACAGAGGCCTGTATTGAGGCCATAGACACAATAAGAAGTGGGGTCTGTTTACTGATCATTAGAAAGAATGTAGGTTTAGATGCTAACTCTGAAGTTTCCCCTCAGTTCTCCAGAGTGTTTTAAACGTCCTTATCCTTGTTTTAGTTCTAGGGAGCACAGTTTCAGTCCCTCATCGCTTTCATAACCTTTTCAATCGTAGCAGGCAGCTATAACCGAAAACTAAAAGCTAAATTTATCCAAACAACAAAGTTACCAGGCAATGAACACCCTGAGGCATTCAGAGCTGTAAAGCTTGAATCAATTTCTCAAGTCTCGAAAAAACATGCCTGACATTATTGCAACAATTTTATATGGTGTTATTCTGTGAGAGGCTGGGTGGCCCTGCAGGACTCAGAATTTGATACGTGGAAGATAATGGATGGATGTTTTTAAATTCAGGAATCAAGTGGTCAAAACTAAAATAGATAATGCAGTTTTTATACTCTAATCTGATCATTTTGAACACCTAAAGAATGATGTATGACTACTTTGAGAAGGCAAACCTTGAAGGAAAAAGTTGACTTTTTTTAAGCAACGTTTGCCAATTATAAATATCCAGATATCCAGAATATTACAAGGATGAATTATATATCATCCTTGTAATATATATAATTACTATTAGAGTAAAATGACAAAATGCAGACTGTAAAACTTTGTTATTTGTAATTTTCACTGTAGAGGATGTGTTAATGGCTCTTATTGGGTTTCTCCACAGACAAGCATTCAGAATATCCAGAAGCTACTTCAGCATGGTGCTCCTGGATGAGCTCGGTCTGGACCGAGAGCGCTTCATTTCCCCCGTGGGTTCAGATGAGCTGTTCTCCTACATTGACAGTTTCTTGCTGGACGAAGAGGAACGGGAGAAACTGGAGCTCCGCAGCGATTTCTGTGACTAATTTAATAAACCTCTGTCGTTGCCACAGCAATGCACTCATCAGTATTACTAACACACAATGAGCAAGGACAAACAACCAGAAACCAGGTTCAGAGGAACATTTGAAGTGGGAAAAAAAAGACAAGACAGCAGTTCCTTGTTTTAAAATGTGATTATACAACACTGAAGCGCAAGCACTGTTTGCTCTGTATTAAATCATCAGCCAAAGGGGTGCTGACGGCAGAAAGCATTTGCCACAGAAAATCTAGCATTTAAGATTAGAAGTAAAACACACCAGCAAATATGTGTATATATACACACACACACATATAGAAATGTAGATATGTATTTGTATGGAGCTTCTTTATTATCAAAGAAAATTCCCAGCTGGACTCAGATGTAACCAAATTCCTTCTAGAAGCATCTTTCACCACATCCATACACTGAAATGCTTCTGAGCAGTTAGTCTGAAGCAGTATATAAATCAACTTTAATTCAATAGGATATAAACTTGCATGCATAACAAGTCAGTTCTGATAAATATAATCTACTGCCAACTTTGCTCTAAAGGTTATAAAAGCTTTATCTCCTAAAAGTTATTTTTACCAACATTAAAAAAAAAAGGGGGAAAAACGTGTAGTGTGTAGTGTTGCCCTCTTTTATCTTTAGTTTAAAGTGGAGTAAGCAAAAGAATGTCTGAGTTTAGTTTATTTTTGTTTTTTGGTGGAGAGAGCATTGAGGTAAACAGTGTTACCAAAGATAAAATGTTCTTTATTGAAAAACTTCTTATGCAAGTTATACAAATAGTAATGTAAATGCACTGGTATGGATTAAATAAAGCAGAATTTCTTAGAAGCGACTGCATAACCAGTTTGTTTCAAATTGTTTTCCCACACCAGTATACATCTCTACACAAATAAAGAAAACTGTGAGAAATTGCCAAGTGCTGTGCATGATTTTGAATAGCTATAATATATATACAGTTTGAATTTTTAAAAAAGTGACTGCTTTAACAAAATAAATTTGTTGTGGTGATGCTTTGGCATGCTTCCCAAAGGTTAACACCCATCTGCAGTTTGGGGGCCGTGTTAAAGATGAACCCCGTGCAGAAAGAGCAGGTGTGAGCAGCTGTGAAGTGTCACGACAACAAACTGGGTGACCACTCACTTCAAGAGACCGGCCTGCTCTGGTGTGACAAGCTTGAGAAAATAAAATTAATCCACAATCCCACGTTAGTCTCACAGGACACAGCTTCTCATCATCTCAGGCATGTGCTGTCCTCATTTGCCCTTCGCCTTCCCCATAGTGGAACGCAGTGTAAGAGTGCCCTCTGCCCATGAGTCCGGGTACTGCATCATCTTCTGCCAGAGACTAATCTCCTCTCCAACCGAGTCCAGCTCCACCTCCTCTTTGCCCACCTTTACTGTGCCTGCAGGGTTAAGATTGCACAGTCACTGCAGAATCTGTTTTTCTCATTAATAATGGTAAATTCTACAACTGTTTTTTCTCAAAGATGCTTAATTTTTGTATTTTAGTTTAATTGTAAAACCCATTATATTGGCATGAATTTCAATTCAAGTCATCTTTACTCCACCGTGACATATTGCTTGCTTTTAGGCTGACCAAATGTTAACTAAATGTAGAGCAAAGAGTTTCAAGGACAAATATATTTTATATGAATGCAAATTTCCCAAACCCCTTGCTACTAAATATAGCACAAGGAAGCTAAAGCTTAGTTTAAGGATGATTTTTTCCAGTTGTGTACATTCTCCTTTTAATCACAATAACCTTCAAACTGTTATTTCTGTTGTTTTGTCTTTTAATCATTTGATTTTGCTGGGGATACATCCATCAACAGCACATCTTTTCCCCATTATATTCCAGAAAGTTCTGCATAGCGTGTGATTGTGGTCAACTTTCCCAATGCTGGGTGTAGCTTGAACAAAGAGGGTAACATTTTACTCAGCAGGAGGAAGTAGCCTTTCAATGAAAGCCAGACCTTAGAACAGTTTGTTTTACATTGTTGATTTCTGAAAACTGGAAGCAAAATTTGTATCTCAGTATGAGAGTATGAGAGGTGAGGGGGACAAGAGATAAAAATGCTATGCAGGCCCACATAAAGGAACATGTGGTCACTCCTGTCCGATTGCCCATAAATAATATCTGACAAATGAATTGGTTATGTTAACAGGTTATGTTTTCATGTTTTGTAAGATGATTGTTTTGTTTTTTTAAATACTGGCTCACACCCCTTTGTGCTTGTGCAGTTTTCAGTGCATGAAATGGGAGATGACATTCATTGTGCTCATTTTTCATTCAAAATTTCTTCAAACTTAAATATATTTTAAGTTTTAAGTCAGATGTTTTTCCTCTTTGCTTTTCCTTGTTGAAGTGCAGGAGGACTGGAGGGACTTTTGTATCAAAAAAAAAAAAAAAAAAAAAAAAAAAAAAAAAAAATCATGCAACTTTAAAAGACACCCACAAAATTTAACAAACAAATACAGGTAATACTAAAGGAAGAGGAAACTGCTTAAAAAATAAAAATAAAAATACAAATAATTAAAAAATACTGGCAGCTGCTATAGCTACCACCCAGTCTCTCAATGGATGTGCCTATGGTACAAATTTGAAAATCCTAGGCGACTTTCTTCTCGAGTTATCACGTTCCAAGATTTTTCTGAAAACTTCTGACCTGGAGGTTGAAATAACTGAGATTCAAACTATCACATTAACAAACTTGGGTGTCCATGTTTGCACGCCTGCCTGTTGCGGTGATGAAAATACCCCATCGGCCTTTTACAGGTGAGGGGTAACAATGGTTGCCGACCTCAAAAATCTTTGTAGTTTAATGATTTATTCCACTTGCTGGAGACAAAGCAGCAACAAAGAAATAATAGTCCGGTTTATCCCCCCCCCCAAAAAAAAAACAGTCCATCTCACATATGAGCTTTAAAAGCCAGGTGAAAAAGAAGACACCAGGACTTCATAGATTTTATCATTTACCTTCTCCGGAGCTGAGGCGGACACCTCCCAGGAATTCATTGCTGTGCAAGGACTCTTTGTCCCACACAGTCAGCTCCAGACACATCTCCTTCAGCTGCTCCAGAGTCAGCTCCTTGTACACAAATGTTTCATTGTAGTGGGGGTTCAGGTTCTTCTTCATAACTGGAGTCTTCCTCTTTGAGTTCTTTGCCTTAGTTGGGAACAGGTAGCTGCAAAGCCACAAACACCAAACCATTAAAAAAAATACAAATTCCTGTTTAAAAACCATGAGTGCGTTTATTTATTTTTTTATTGGTTTAAGAATTGGACTGGTGATCACCAACCCCTTCACAAAGCTATCCAATGTGCCTCCTGACTTCATTGCCATCAAATTCTTTGCCTCCTTTATTAGGACATGCAGCTCTCCTCCTTCCTCCACCCTGGCTTTTTTGTCTGAACAGGAGAACAGACGATCTCAGAAATTTGAAGCAAAGCCAGAGATAGAAACAGCCACTTTTTTTTTTTTTTTTTTTTACCTTTGGTTTTCTCAGCTGTTTGCTTTTTAGGTGTGACGAACTTCAAGGAGATAATCAATTCCCCTTTGTACTGAGCAAAAGCTGAAGGTGGCACAACAGAGGCTGCCTGTTTAAAAAGACAAAAAAAGAGTAAATCATGCCAATGTACTAACATGGAAACTCAAACCTGTAAATATATGAGACAACATCTGTAACAGCCAGGCTCTTTTCTTCACAGATAATCAATACTGTCACTTTGATTTAAATTGATTGACATTTGGGCTGCTCACTCTGGTCTGTAATGTGCTTTTTATTATTCTTGCTGCTTGCTGAAGCCATCATTTTGTCCGGTCTCCTGCACAAGGACACATGTACGTAGTTACTAAGATTCTCAGGTCTGCCACTGCTTTCATCCAAATGCACTGATCTATAGGTCAGTAAGTTTCAGGACGTTTTCCCATCTGCAGTGTATAGTCCATTTATGCTTTGTATTCTGTGGCAAGGGTCTGTACGGGCTAGCATCTAGCTGTGAAATAAATTTTTCATGTTCTCCAATAGTCCAGAACACAACACCTCCTTTCTGCATTTACTGTTGTTGCTTCTGCCACAGACACATCAGGCCAATAAGCAGACTGATTCTTCTCACATGGTTTGTAGTGACGCATTTTGTTTTGTTTGGAGTGCACTTGGATTTTTTCTTTGTGTAAAAACAAATCAAATCATAGTGAAAAGCTACAAACTCATCAATGAATTCTGACCAGATTTAACAAACTATAGGTGTTAAAATGCCCTCAATGAAAAGCAGCAGTCCACAGAGGAAGACTGCTAGTGTGGATGCAGACAACGTGTAAAGCTTGTTCACTGTGGCTTTATCTCTAAGTAATAAAGAAAAATAAATCCAGCAAAAAAAGCAGGGCAATAGAGCACAAGCTCAAAAAAAACGCTTCATCTAAAATCAGCCCTCACCTGGTTTTACAGTGCTGCTTACAAAAGACTCCCATGGTATGATCAATATTTTAGAGATCAAATTAAAGTTACATGAGCTTTATTAAGATTTCTTTACTGAACTTTCTATAATTAAACCTCAGACAGCAACTGCCAGCTCAACCAAAGGTAATTTCTACAGTAAACAGCTCAAACTGGATCTTGTGATAACACAGCAGTTAGGTTTTACTGGTTTTCACAGATCATGTGACTTTACCCAAACAACTGCAGTTTATTGTCCATGTTGTAAATACCCGTATGATGCAATTCATAAAGGAAGAGACATCATTCACAGCAGGACTGATAGAATTATAAATTAGTACAAAGGCTATTATTTCAGCCTGATAAAGGAAGGGGCTACCTGGTGCATCTCTCCTTTGCTTAGAGACCCTTCATTCAAATTCTAGTTAATTCATAAAATGTTACATGGCTCTGGATAAAACAGTAACCTCCAAAAGTGATGATGAGTGGTGAGGAAGGAGTAAATGTTTCAAATAGAAGGGAGACATTGCCTGTGTGAGGTCTCCTCACTTTAAAGTAATTGAGGTTTAAAGGTAACAGTGTCACTAAGAGAGGAATCCTATCAGCAATCACCTGCTGGCATTTTGCAGATAAACCAATTAAAATCAATATTTTAATTTGTTAACCGTTTCATCTAAAATGGTCCAGCTTTGTTTGTATTAGTCATATGGTCGAGGTAGTCATTTAGGCTTCCTTCAGTGCTTAAACTGGGTGGGGCATCAGTGCATGCCCCCGATACGCAGTTTAAAATGTGTGCAAACTCCACCTATTCAGCACAACGCAGATGTACACTCTGCATCAGACCTCATGGGTAAACAAGCCATTTGTTGAGTTTCAACATAGCTACAAGAAAACAAAGAGCACAGAATCTCTGCTCTACCTTTGCCAGGAGAGCCATGCGCTCCTCCTGTGGGGAGTCGAGGTCTCTGCAGTCCAAGGGGATCTCCACCTCTCCCAAGAAGGCGTTGCGGCTGAGGCGACCATGATGCCAGACTGATATCGAGAGGGAGCGAGTGGACAACTGAGAGCGGTTGATAGAGTACTGGTAGAAGAAGAGAGGAGACGTGATGATCAAAAGCCTGATAGATAATTCTCCAATGTGTGTATTCACAAAAAAGAAACCTTTTTTTGTAATACTGAATATGTATTGACCCATAACTGATTGACCCAGAATGCCCATTTTAAGCCAAACCCTGATCTGCTTCTAAAACAGCTTTGTAGTTTCAAAATATAATTTACAATCCGGTTAAATAATATGATCTCAGGTGTGAGTGGTGAAATAATTCACACCACTGCTACTGCTTCAACCTCCAAATGTGGACATTTCAGTCTTTTAAAAGTAGACAGGAACACAAACTATGATATTGAAAAATTGAGAGTATTTAACAACAAAAAAAACCAAAACATGTTGAGTTGGATCCTTCTGGTTAATTTCCCTGTCAACAGTTTGCTACTCTGCTTAAGCTGACTCTACACTGAAGGCCGGGACTAAAATCAATATTTGACAACAGCTACTCTAATCTCCAAAGTCAATAACAACCTTAAGGTCTCCGTAGGTGCGGTCATTATTTGCAGCAGACATGGCGCAAGGTCGCTAATAAGGGAGCGTCTTTAAGTCAACAGGGTAAGATCAACAGTTGGAGTCCAGTTAGACATGAGAAAAATGATGAATCATCACCTTTAAAGTTTCATTGTAGACTGGGTTTATAGTGTTTCTCTTGGTGCTGGTTTTCTTTTTGCTCTGGCGAGATTTGTCAGGGAGCAGATAACATTTGACATAGCTGTAACATAAACACAGAAGCAGGTCAAATCATGAGTCTCCCTGTCATTATTACTGCTCATCTGTTGTATTTCCTGACTAAATGCTGAGAAAAATATATGTCTGTTGACACTCAATTTCCTGTGAAGCTCAACTAATCAGCTCTGGGATGTGTTTACTGAGACTCAGTAAACACAGTAACCTCTTATCGACATTGATCAAAGCTTTGCTTACATTACTGAGGGGTGTGTGCGCAGTAGAAAAATGTGTAGTTTTTAGGCACAATCAACAGTGCTGCTTAATCTGAAGGTTAAAGTTTGACTAAACTTCGCTTTTAATTTTAAATTCTGCCAGTTGGAGCTCGATGTAGGTTTGGATGTAGCGAAAGCTCTTACGGGTTGCAGACACTCCGTGCAGCATCGCCATAAGCCAGCTGATGACACTCCTTGATGAAGACCTGGAGGCTCTGGCTGCTCTCGTCGTAACTTACAGAGAACACAACATCTCCCTTCACCTCCACACTGTCAAAGTCTCCAGCTTCACTGTAAAGGCTCATCATGCTGCCCAGTGTGCTCTGCATGATAACAAACGATCATTAACAATGCCTGCATTTGTTTCAAGTTGATGACAAATATTCAATTTTAGTTAATAAGTGGAGAAACAGACTCAGTGCTTCAGTTTAAAAAGTAATAACAAGGGAACAAAGAAGCTACAGATTGAGAAAAATTCTACAAAGATACAGAAAGATTGTTAGGGACAAATTGAGTTAAGCATTATCAGGATGTTTCGTAAATCCATATTAATAGCATTAAAGTCGTCTTGGTGACAGCTTTGCCTTCTATTCAGGCTCTGGTAACTATAGAAACACTTTGCTGGACTCGCACTATCAGTTTTGCACTTCCTAACGCGCTAGAGGATTTCCTGAGGTTAAAGATCCTTGTTCAGATAAGTAAGTATCAGCTCTGTTATGAGACACGTAATGAGCTGCACTTCAAAAACTACTTGAGAGACCTAATGTGAGTTCTGAGAGCTGTCATTACTTTACCTTTGAGCCACGCAGGCTGGAGGAATTTGAGTTCATCGTTCTTCTATGAAAGCTAACCAAGCTGTCAATATCTTCTTCCTCTTCTTCATCTTCCTGCGGCACCACAATACACACTTAGCAAGTTTATCATACACACACACTTTGAGACCCAACAGAATCATCTAGTTTCAAAAAGGTATTTGAGGTTTTCAGAAAAATAAAAGTTGATTTAATAACCATTTAGCTGCAGGATCTTTCATTTGCTTTCATAAGGTCAGTGAAGATATTTGACTAAATACCCACCAAATTACCGATCAAACCAATGGCATTTTAATTTAAAGGGCAGAACGTATCAAAACTTATTGAACATCACCAAATGGATTGACCTGGATTTTGCTAACACAATGCACACTTTTCCAGCAAAAAAGATCTCCAATGATGGATGAAGGGCGTGCCCAACAGTTTCTCTAGCTTTCCAATTTACACTCACTTCACAAAGTGAGTGGCTAGCAATGTAGATGTGAGAGGCCCAGGGGTTAGCCTCCTGTTGCATGCCCAACCACCACCTTTATGCAAGTTATTACACAACTGCCTCCATCACTTAACAGACAGACAAGATTTCATCTGGAGGGACCGTCTTTGAAAATGTTCACAGTTATTGCTCTTTTAAAATAATAGAATGCCACCTCTCGCCTGCCTTTGCTGCTCAACCTTGTGAAAGTTAATCTGGCTTGAATGCTGTTGATATCCACCACCAGAACAACTACTTTTGATCAAATCTAACAGCCCAGAATGTCACTTCTTCTGCCCTTGTCATCACCTCTGCTGTCAAAAATAATCCTTAGACATACTTAAACATCCTCTGAAACTGGAAAGGTAGCACTGGGGATTAAAAAAAGGCAATAAAATGGTTACAGGATCCGTTTTTGATTATTCTTTCACATAGCTACATTGATGGAAACAATCCTATCCTTGGTAATTAACTTTAATGTGACATTATAAAATCTAAGCAGCTACACACACACACTCACCTGTATATCCAAGCCTGGTACAGATCTGCTCCTTTTGCCCAGTGATGCCTCTGATGTGTCACGTTCATTACGCAGGTCCAGTGTTGATGCATACTCTAATGAACACACCAGCAATTAAATACATATAATAAATACAGAAAAACACACATTTTTCTTTTGATTACGGGGAACAACACTGCACATGTTAACAGACAATACAAACCTGCAGGTTTTGTGCCTCGCTTGATGCTCTTCTTAAAGAGTCTATCAACATCCAGCTCTGGGTTTACAGTGGAGGATTTTACTTCTGGGGCCTAAAGTGACCAGAAACAAGATGCGGTCAGAGAAGAAGGTGGTGAAAATATTTCAAACAATGAAAACTATCTTACAGTGTTGATCTCTGCGTTGGTCGTTTCACTGCTGACAGTATCTGCTTTGATGGAGACAGTCAGACTGGAATTACTGGATCCTACTGGGCTGGTTCGAACAAAGCTGTTCTCCTTCCTGGTTGGCAAAAGAAACAGACATTTAACAACTACAATAAAGACCTTTGTTGTTCTAATATACAAATAAAAACTTTTAGTTTTGTAAAGAAGTCCCATTAGCCTCAAATTTGTGTTTCATTTCAGTTGTTTGACCTCAGTTCTGAAATCGAGAATGGGAGAGCACTTTAATTAAAATTACTTTGGTGGATATTTGAGGCCTGTGACCCTACTTAGCATACAAACTGGAAACTGCATTAGAAACAAGCCCCCAGCTGGGCTTCCTAATTTAGATGGGATATTATGCTGTTCATGATCCCATTTCTAAGGATATAGCACAAATCAACACATAATTATACTGACAGTAACACGAACAAGTGTGAAGTCCAAGGTCAGATATGATGGAAACTTTGTTTAGATATACTAGGGCCTTACTTTGCAATAGTTCATCATTTTTTTAAGTACCAACACAACTTAGAAATGATAAACAACTAGGTAAATATAGGAAATTAAATATGCTGCTTTAATATACTGCAACATCACTGAACTTATGAGAATATTTACATTGTAATAAGTTCTTTCTTTAGTACACAAACATTTCAGGCTTAATAACAATCAAATGTAGGTTAAAATGGCTGTAATTGCTCTACTTTCTCATAACGCTGTCACATAAATATCATTATCTGTTAGTTTAAAAATACAGTCTGAGTTTTTCAACTTTTCTTATGATCAGACCCCACTTTGATCTTAACGGTGTCAGACTAAATACTCTACTCAATTAGGAGCTAAACACCATGTAGAAGAGAGCTAAATGCTGCCATTCCGGTCTCAAAAATTGCTATTTGATCAGCTACACCTGGGTTTACCTTGGTTGCTCAGGCTCAGGGGTCACACGGCCAGACTCCGTCTCAGTTTTAACGCTGGCTATACTGGAACTTTCTACAGACTCCGTGTCACTGCGATTTGAGTTTGATTGGACCTTTAATTCTTCCTCCTCCTTTGATTCCAATGATGCCCTTGAAGTGATGGATCCAGTATAACTGCTTGAATTACTGTCAACAAAAATGCGAGTTTGAGAAGTGGTTTAATGACCATTTTTAAAACCAGACAAAACTGATGTTAAGAGTGACAGCACACCTGTTGTCAACCATCTGAAGTTTCTGCTTCGTCAGAGAGGGATACTTAGGAGGACCTGAATTTATTTCAGAACTACTCAACAGGACTTCACCTGCTGTCTCTCGTTTCTTCGCTAGAAACACAGAACAAAAAACAAACAAGAAAAAAAAAAAGTGAACTGGAACATCACTGCTCTGACTGCAGGCCGGCTGATGTTTACATAACTAGCTCAACAGTTCTACTTCCTGTTAACTGTACTCACATGGCTGCTTCTTTCTCAGGGAGACTCTCACTAGGTCATGCCCAGGCGTTGTAGAGAAACGGTTGACCCGCTGATCGTAGAACCAGTCACCCGTCCTTTTCTTGACATCACTAGAATCCCATATAAATATTCATCAGTTAACTAACAGATTTGTTAATGGTTATCCAACAAGGTGTGAGCAGTATGTGACCAATATGTGAGAGTGCAGAACACAACGTATATAGTGATTATCCTGAAAACAAGCAGTTCTGGGTTTTCATTGATGTTTCTGTTAATGCCAAAAAATGTTGCAAGACAACGAGGAGAGGAAGAGATGAGTGGTGAGATACATTTCACACTGCATAGCTGATCATTAACAGATGTGGTTTGCAAGACCAACAGTGATTTTTCATACAAATATTTGGTTTTTTATTACTACTGTATTGACAAATAAAGTAAAAATCTAAAACAAATGGGTTAAACCAGATACTCGGTCTGGATGGCACCAATAATATTGTGAGAAAGTTTAGAGTCATTTTTCACCAGGATGTCCTTTAACGCACACATAAAGCTTTAGGACTGGCTTCTTTCATCTGTTCAGTACGGCCAAAATGACATAATAGCATCTCATTACTCTGTTACTCCAGAGCTGGATTATTGTAATTACCTATTATCAGGTTATTCTAAAAGCTCATAGAAAGCCTTTGGTCCGAAAACACCACAAGCACTAACAAGAGCTAGAAGGAGAGATCATATTTCTCCTTTGTCAGGTCCCATCACATCTTAAAGACCTCTTAGTATCATATTATCCCTATAAACAACTCAAACTGCAGGCTTACTTCAGGTACCAATCCCTTCTCCTTTGGAACCAGATCTCTGTTCATCTTCAGGAAACACCCTCTCTACTTTTAAGATCAGTTTACAACTTTTTGATAAAGCTCATATTTAGAGCCAGATCAGATGAACCTGAACCATAATTTTGTAATTCTGTTACAGGTTTAGGCTGCTGGGGGCACTTAGTATTATACACAATGCAAAATAAAACCTAGCAAATTTAGTCTCAAAAGCAATTCATGCGCTGTCACTTCATGTGACAGAGCAATTCATGTGTCTGTTGAACTTGGATGAATACCAAAAGCAGCTCTTCCAGTGGCTAGTCAAAACCTCCCAGATGCTGTCTGCTGACTTATCCAAGTTACACAAAAAATGTTCATGTATCATAGAAGTGCCTGACATGTAGGAACACCCAAGAAGACAAACAGCTGACTGGCACTGTGTCACCTGGAAACCTGAAGGACCAATCCTATAGCATCTTTGTAAGCCACTGCAAACCTGCATCAATTATGAGCTATATTCATAACTGAGCTAATTAATGGGCAGAAATGAATTGAAAGGCCACATATTTCTGAGGCAATGCAGACTTTAAAGCTCAGTGGGCTATCATACTCAAGAATTGGCGAAACCAATTTTTCCTGGTTAAGAATTGGCTTAACCAGGAAAAATTGGTTTCGCCAATTTAAATGAAAATGTCAATAAAATTCTTGTACCCTTCAAATCACCGAAGAGAAAAATGACAATAGAGTTTTAATTGCTTTAATATGTGATTAAAAAATTACCATTATAATTTTCTGGTCAGTATTTGCATTCAAAACGACACAAACTGCTCTCAAAGTTGGAAAGGATTTTGGACAAGGTTTGAAATATTTATTTTCAGCCACAATGGGCACCTTAAATTATTCTGAACCAATCTTATACATCGTCCTAAAAATATTAGTTTGTGTGCAAAATGTGGAAGAAAATCTACAGCTGAAAATTTAAGCATTTAAATATTCAGAAGCACGGATGGGAATCTTACTTGGGCTTTGATGGAAATCTCTCAAATATAAAACATCAACCTAACCCCACACACCCTGTTTTTTGAAGATACAATATTTGTTTAATTTAAAACGTTTCTTACGATTCTTTGGCACACACGTTGCACAGCCAGGATCCATCGGGCAGGACCATCCGGCAGTTGCGACATACGATGTGATTGCACATCTTACACTGGCTGGAAAAAACAGTCAGTCGGCTCAAAGGCTCCAGGCATCGGCCACAGCTATGCTGACTGTATTTTTCACTGGCACGTTTGGCCCCTTTCCTCTTAACATCCTGCAGCTCTGTCTTCAACTTCCTGAGCCAAACACGCCACACAAATGCCACATAGTCAGTTTTACTAAAACAGTCATATGGCAAAGTAAAAATTTTGCTGGATTTCTTTAAAAAACAACAACAACAACAACAACCCAAAAACAAACAAACAGTACATGAAGTAAGTTTTTAAACATATACTTTTTGTAAATGTTAAAGTATAATTTTATTTCAGAACTTGTGGTCATTATCAAGGTGTAGACCATAAATATTACTCAATTACTGCAAAGCCTGATATGGTAAATGGTAAATGGCCTGTATTTGTATAGCGCCCTACTAGTCCCTACGGACCCCAAAGCGCTTTACACATCCAGTCATCCCCCCATTCACACACTCAATCACACACTGGGGCTCGAACTGGCAACCTTCCGATTACAAGGCGAACTCCCAACTCTTGAGCCATGATAATATAAAGAAGTAACACTGGGAGACAAGAATTATGAAATTAAAATAATATGTACAGTGTCTTTGTTACTCAGCTTCTAGTGTAAATTTGTCTTGTGCATTAAAGAACTTGGGCGGAATGTTGTTTATTTTTTTTAAATACTTGTGCAAATAAAATAAGACATTGTTGCTGATAACAAGATTAGACTTTACTGCAATACTTCACTTCAGCAAAATATGTTAACTTCAGAGGGCAGGTGGATTAAATTCGTCTGCATTAAGCAAAACTGACAATTTGGTAAATTGTCAGTTTTGAACAAATTTCTAATCTGTACATGCTGACCCACCTGAACACATGTTTACGACTTACAGTGTACAACAACAGAAAAGGTTTACAAAAGCAGGACAAATGCCTAAAAGGCTTAAATATCTTAAATTACAGAATAAACTTAAGCAATGAAGACTGAACATTCTAAACACTAGAAATTAAACATCTTAGCAAAATACTGAATGTGTCTCAATACAGTCAAAATATTGGCTTCAGTTCTCTATAGCTGAGTCCTCAGTCTAACAATCCTGCACTAAAATCTTTGCAGAGGTTTCTGGCACGACTTCGCCTGCTTCCAAAGTGCACAGTCAGGTGAGGCTTTAAGTTCTTTTTCTTTAACAGAAGAACTTAAACTGCAACAACACTTGCATCAAACAGAACATGCATGCATTTTTTTAAACCTTACCGAACACCTATACTGTTTAAAATATGTTGTCTATAATATGTTTTATGATGGGCCAGATGAAGGCCACAACATGAAACATATCAGATAAACAATAATTAAGTGGTCTATATACTGTATGTGTTGTGTATGTATTGCCGGAGCTTTAGCTTCTTCAGGTTCTTTTGACTGCTAATTTTATACAGTTGCAGTTTTTAAAATGTCCTGGTGACCACATCAATGCTAATGTAGATCATACTTTAATATAAGTGCAAAGTTTTGTTGTTTTTGTTTTTTCCTTTTATAAAGAAGGAGCTTTGAAGAAGAAACACTCCATGCTTCATATGATGCACCGAGTGTTTCTTCTACACACCTCTTCACTCTTTGTATGTACACCACTTTGTATTTATTAGTCATTAATAATCTCTGGTTCTCTTCCACAGAGTGTTTTATGTTTGTCTTTCTCCCCTTCCTCACAACCGGGTCATGGTAGGTGGCTGCCCCTCCCTGTGTCCTGCTGGAGGTTTTGTCCTGTTTAAAGAGAGATTTTTTCTTCCCACTGTCACCAAGTGCTTGCTCATAGGAGCTCATCTAAATTTGTGGTCTTCTTTTCTCTTTACAATACAAAAGTGCCTTGAGGCGACTCTTGCTGTGATTTGGTGCTCTATGGATAAATATGAGTTGAAGTAAAAGTGAGCAGTCTCAGATACTTTTCAAGATGCTCGTCAAGCGCCAATATCTCCAGAACGACTTAATGATATCTAGCACTGCACAGTGCACTGTTGCCTCATGGTAACAGGGTCCCTACTTTGAGGGAGTTTGCATGTTCTCCCCATGTCTGCATGGGTTACTCGAGGTAGTTCGACTTCCTTTCAGAGTCCAAAGACATGCACATTTGGTTAACTGGCGATTCGAAATCAGCTGATGTTAGATAAAATGCTTTACACGTATAGAATGAAGTTCTCTACAAATATATTTTTAGTTTTAAGCACTCTGAGTGAACAGTAAGTGTGGAAAAGCACTACACTGCAAGTACATTGCATAGTGTTTTCTTTATAATGATGCAAGACCTATGGGCAAGGTTTCCAAACAACATTAAATAGATGAAAACAGAGGCTCATTCAGAAAGCGACTAAAGCAATATCTGTGGAATTTAATCCAGTTGCAACTGACACATTACAGTTTTTGATTGCTATTGTTATTTTATTGTATTAGTTTTGTCATTACATTTCTTTTTGCAGTGTTAATATTTTGAATAGATGTGCATTTTGTTAAAACTAAATGGAATTCTAATAAAAACAAAACAATCAGCAACAGTCAAACAATGAATCCAGATGCATCTAATACTGTAATAGACAGCAATAAGTATCTAGAGCCAACAAATTAACAACAGTGACACTGACAGTGTTTTTTGTTTTGTTTTTTTCTTTAAAAAAAAAATCAGATTACAATATCTATATCTTTTGTTCTCCTATTTTTGTCTATGAAAACCACAAAGCCACCACGCCAATATTACTTTAACTGGATTAAGCTACTATCATCCAGCTCTAAGTTGAACCCTGACAATAAATATCAAGTCCCTACAAGTATCAAATGCCAACTGGGCAAATTTCTAAATAATTAAAATACTATCTGAAAAGTTGAATATAACGCATGGGAATACTTTTGTGAAGTAAAAATGGCTAAAAATAAAACAGAATAGAAGTGCAGTAAAAAAAATAAATAAATAAGCGGCAGATATGAGTTGATTTTGGTACTTCTAATAACTAAATAACAAGTGACTAACTGACAGGTGTGAAAAATTAGGAGCCTCTTCTCACCGTACACGCTGGTCCTCAGCCTGTCTCAGCTTCTCATCTCGTCGCAGCACCTCCAGGATCAGCTCCCGCTCGGATTCAGACAGGAAGCCCAGGTTTATCATGTCAACAGCCTCTGGCATGGTGTCTGTATCCAAGAACCCTTAGTGCAGGTGAACTGGCTCAATCGAGTCACTTTTACATTGAGATGTCACTAAGGACAAAGCAAGAACATCAGGAGTTGAGCGTTTATGCAAAAAGTGTTTTTTTAATTAAACCTTCCAACTAATGCTTGCAATGCAAGCTCACCAGAGCCCTTGAGTGAAAACAGGAACTTAGTGACTCGATTCCCTGTGACGACAATACAGCCAGACAGAAACAGTTGTGTTTATGTGGTTTTAATCAAATAACTGGGAGACGACTGAGTGACCTTTCCTTCTTCCTGTTGGCTTCCATACAGGGAAGTTGCTGCTGCCAGTATGCCATCCTGCATAACTCAGCTGGAGATTCCTCATTGGATTATTTAAATCTCATGCCAACATCAACAGCAAAGCAAAGCTTGCCTGGTGGGAATACTGATAAAACCACCAGGAATACTTTCTATTTCAAGAGACGACTCTGGAAGTTTCTGGCTGAAATGACAAATGACCTAAAGAAGAACCAGGATGTGAGAGGATTTTAAAATCCCACAGAAAGCCTCTGCCCGGGTGAAAGCAAAAGACAACATGAACTTGGCTACGGTGCATGGTTCCCACCCTCTAAGGATACAGAGAGCAGGGTGGAGTTCAGGAGCTGAAACATTAATTTAAACCCAGCATCAGCCTTGTCATCTGTCATGTCCCCATCTGAAACTTTATGCTCCATTTAAACTCCCTGCAGGGTGATTTAGGCAGGAGCAAAATGAGGCAAGCTGTGAGAAAGCTCCCGTTTCTAAGCACGCATGGAAAACGTGATAACTTCTTCCTCATTGTTTGAATGCCTGGAGCCTGTTATTATGATATGAGGGGTTGAAGAATACCTGCAGGGCAACTTAGTGAGAGAATAAGCTTCAAGGAAACGGTCAATACTCTGAGTTAGTGAGACACGTAATTCTTTACCAATAGTAAACATAAAGGAGGTAAAAGCATTAAAAACAATAAACAACGCTGACAGATTTAAACACAGACTGGAAGAGTTAAAAAGACCTCGACTATGAGTCGCTAACTGCGCCTTATCTGAAAGTCCAATTAACGCTAACGTTACATCAAAAAAACCCGCCCGAGACTTCCCTTTTTCCTGCTGTACAGACCAGTCTGTAAACTCTACACGTTACAACTGTTGCGAATAATACTAAATAAAAATAATTTTTAAAAAAAGCCTCGGACTCATTAAAGGAAATTAAACACACCTGTTGGTAGATGTCCACGGAGAACAGCCACTATACGACTCGCAAGTCACTCCCGAGAGAAAATACAGGCAAAAGTTATACCAGCAGCACGCGAGCTCACCGCGCGCTCACAATCACACCACCGTGTAGGTACACACAGCTGTACTCTGCTTCGTGGTTAAAACATAACCGTGCCCGAGTCTCCTTAACTGCTGACTTTGTGGCGGAAGATAAGTAAAGTTTGCAGGAGACGCTCAGGAGCGCCCCTCTCTCTCCACATTTTCCATGACAGGTGCTTTTCCTTTGCTCTATTTACCGGAGGAGGGCTGGGTGTGGAAAATCTCGCCCATATCTTGGTTTCCTTTCTCCCCCCAAGCTGTTTTTTTTTCCTAATCCTTGGAAACTTGGAACAAAGAAAGTGCATGCATATGCGCTTTTCATTTTGCATTTGGCATAAAAATTTGCACGTAAATGTGTGAAATTAAATATGCAAACGAGAGAGAGAGAAGCACGGCAGATAGTTACACATAGTTGTAATACCGGGCTATTATTTGTTGTTAGGGCACAGCCATAAGAGAGCAGAGCATAAAGCAAATGATTTCTGAGTTTTAAAAAATGACAGCAGCTTTTAAGCCTGAAACACATGTCGTTTAAATTAAAAACAAACAAACAAAAAAACCCCAACAAACTTTCAAAGTCCTTTTTGGAAGAAAACCCCCTCCCCTTCCTGTTGTTTCATGTCTTATTTTACTGTAAAAGCCCAAAAAAATGTTTACTTAGTAAACGCATTTTTGATTATAAGAAAAGGAGTCACTTGAATTTATTACCACTTATCCCTGCATAAACTATTATTTAGGTTAATACGTTTTTCAGTACATGTAATGTTCTGTTTGTTTTCATGTCTGTTTGATAACTGGGCGGTGGTAGTGACCTCAATCTAAGGCAAACCTAATAAATCTATAGGATTAAAACAAGCTATGCTACCTTGCTATTCTAACTAGACCATGACTTTGATACATGTCAAGTGCTTCAATATTATTAACACATTTAAATACATAAATAAAGAGAAATAGGATGAAACAGACAGACAAAGAAGGATAAATAACACATTGGAGCGCCACAAGCCAGATTAGCTTCATTGCTCCAGCGCATTGATTTCTCCGGGAAGGATGGACCCATCCATCCGTGCAGAACATATTCCCCAATTAAGGTTCAAATCTCTCGCATCAACTTAACTGGATTCAGACCACGTGCCTGCATAAAGCCAAATCATATGATTCACATAACTTCTCAATGTATGAAAACTGCATTCTGCAGACATTTATTCAGGCTTTTCCTTTAATATGTCATGCATGTAGGTCATGGTAGTAAAACATTCCCCCTTTAAAGCAAACAAAAAAAAAACAACAAGGAGGGTTGTGGATCTTCAATCATGCACTCATGGTGCACTCGTGAAAGGGATTGGGGATTGCAACTAATTCCCATGAACGAGGAATTTCCAGCGCCAGTCATAAGTCCCTTGCACAAAAGTGAGGCAGGCAACCTGAGGCCGGTACTACGTTCAAAGCAAGTTCACATCTCCATACATTAGCCACAAGATGAGGCAAACCTACGAAGGTGGTTATAAACTCAACATGTCAACCCAGTGTTTCTCATAATCCAGCTACGAGCATGTTCACATGACAGAAGAGTGCATATTTTAAGATGAGCAAGGTAGAATATTAGAAACATATGAAGAAGTTAAATGTGTCTTGTAATACAGCCACTGCAGGTAAAGCAGCTGTATTAGGAATGTGCTGTATTACAAGATGTGTAAATTCACAGATTAATCAATATTAAAGCTCCAGGACATTCAAGAGTCTCACATGACTACAACTGCATATTCTGTTAAATTAACCACCTACTGTTTGATGTGTGCAAGATGATTTTAACCTTATTCTTTCTTTCATAGCAAGCTTAATGTAAGTAAATTTAAAAAAAGATTAAACCAAAAAAAAATTCAATTTAAAGCCTTGAGTGTTTAAAAAGAAGGCAGATAGATTTCTTAGTGCCCAGACATTTTCATCACTACACAAATGCATGGCGCCACCTCATCAGAACTCAGCACATCTGCACCTAAAGGAAAAAGGACAGTCTTTTAAAGATTGCAGTGTTAAATGAGGCATCTACATCCACTGTCAACAAATCTAGAACCACCTAAAATGCATCTTAAGATCTGTTCCCAGATGCTTCAACCCCCACTCACAAATTGTCTTAGGTGACCTCAGTAGCTCACGTGACAGTTAAGTGGGACAGCGTCTTTCACACTTTGGCCCCAGTGAGTCAGGCCTTTTTTCACATGATTGGGTCAAGGTTTCTCAGGACCACCTCCAAGGGGATAATCCTAACTAGGGGTTAAATACCTGGGATTCTATAGCAGTTGTTTTAGAACTAAAGGTGCTTCCTGGATGAGAGACAAACGGTATTGATGAACCTAAAGACGCCCAGTTGTTTCCTTTCTAAGCACTCAAGACTACCATGTCCTGGATGACTGAGAACTTACACAAACATATTCAATTTAAACCTGTAACTTATGTGAGCTTATCAAGTACAAAGCTTTGGTGCTCTGTTCTAGGATTATATTACAATATTAAGGATTAGAAAAAATGCTTTAGAACTGCTTTCAGCTAACAGAAACAAAAACATATGACTACAGTTTCTCCTGAGCATCTACATTTCTTAATCGTGCTCACTGAGGAAAGACAAAAACTAGACCTTCCTTCTACCTGCGCATGTCCATGAGTCCATGGGCTTTTCCACAAGGTAAGGTCAGCAGCATAAGTTACCCTGGCAACGCACCCAGAGTAAGAACAGAACCACCTTTGCAAGACTGGACACCCAGGGTTAACCCCAAAGTTACGTTGCTAAGCCACTAATCCTGCTTTGTAGTGCAGGCCTCTGGATAAATAAAATGGTTGCGGTTGGTTTGTCACAGCCTGACAAATGATTAAACCAGCTTGTGTAGGGTTTGGTTAGAAACGTCTGTTTGTTTAACACCACAGTGTCTGTTTAGTATTTGTGATGATTACTTTCTCAGGAAGGCCTGCACTCCAAGTCCAGCACGACATGGTGAACATGAGGTGCATATGGCTTAACGTGCTCGATGTGCTGGATGTTTGTTGTCCACTGTGTACCAGTGAAGTCCTTTAAAAGAGAAGCGAAGTGCTTTGCTGTGTCTTCGGCCCAGGCCTGCCACACCTCTCTGTCTGCTTTTTTCCCAGAAACCTTCTGGGGGGCATCGCTGGCTGTACTGTGCTGTACTGGCGAGGTAACGTTCTGGTGGATATGTAAAACGCCTCCTGTTGCTCTCCTGAGCAGTCGACAGGCGACAGACCAGCCGTCCTCAGAGCTCGGTATGAGACCCAGGTTCACTCGGTCAGCGACGCCACACAGCTGGAGCTGGAAAAACAAAAGTTAGACAAAAAGAGGTGATTACAAAAACCTGTATAGCGTATCTTTTTTTCTTAAAGCGGAATAAAAGGCAATTACATTTTTATAATAATGGTAAAAACTCAAACGAAACAGAAACTTGCTCGTCACACTTGCTGATGATCATTTAATCAAGAGGATTTAATTAGCAGTGCCTGGCTGATACTTTCCTTCTTAATTAAGGGTAAGTAAGGGTGTACGTATGGCACACAGTCCTGAGAAATCTATCTCATAGTTGAAATAGATATAGTTTTTATTAGAGGTGGACTTTCTCTGATGAAATAATCATTTCCCAAGGGACCAATCTAAAACTGTAGTATATAAACACCACATGCGGCATAAGATATAACGAATCGATGAACTTTACTTGGCGATTATCTCCTTGGTGAATCGTGCAGCGGTCAGACACTCCGTTTGCCTCGAGGTTTTTCTTTAGAGCTTTGACAGCGTTGGGGTTCCACTCACAAGCATGAACGTGACTGGCCTTTGCATGCACCAGATATGGGAGAGTGAAGTATCCAATACCTGAAGTAAGGCACAAATGTGAAAATTAAACAACAATATGCATCATAATTTGGTTGTTTTTAGGTAGCACACAGCTGTAACAGCAATAGTACATGAGCAGTGAACTCAGCTGCACCTCCATTTGATTCAGAATTCAAGGAAACGACATCAGTCATTAACTTTATTTCATATCTACTAAAATGGGTCCTTTTAACCTTCAAACAGTTACATTTACCACAGATTCCTTTTATTGCAATCATATAATATATTTTCCAGTTTTATTACCTGCATATAAATCCACTACAGTCTCCCCTCTGCAGTCAAATCCAGCCACCCGGAGCTTCTCTGTTATGTTTCCAGCCGAGAACATGCACTTGGTAACATCAAACTCATAACTGAAACAAATGTGAAGAACACATTTTCACACACATTTTAGTCTAATAAGCATGTCCCCAAGTGCTGAAATCTATGACTGATTATTACCTAATGCCATTGTCTACATGTTTGACCCAGCTGTGCTCTCCTAGCAGCATCGTCACCTCAGGAGATCTGAATCCATCTCTTGAAATTCTCCTGATCTTTGCTAGGCGCTTTGCTCCCAGTCCTCTGGCCACTGTGCTCCAAAGCTGTTGATCTAAATGAGTTAAAAAGTAGCCAGTGAGCCTCCTCGTGAATTATTCTGTACATTTAGCGGTAAAGTAAAACATGGTGCAGTTTGAGATCAGTAGCTACCCATGTTTTCCCATAATGGCAGAACAAAACAAGTGTCTCCCAGCAGGACTAGGTCTCCATGTCGCTGGAAACTGCGAGGGATGTCTCTCTTCAGCTCTTCTGTCCATCTTTCACCATGAGACTCCAACAGCTCCTGGAGGACTTTCTCCAGTTTACTACCACTTGCCCTTCCTTTCTCTTTTTTTGACTGCAGAGCAGACTGTGATGAAAGCAGGACAGAAATGAAAATATTCACAGAAAAAAAAATCACCTATTACATTTTAAGGTGCAGTATTAGTAAAGCTTGCTGTTAATAATAATTCGTTCAGCTTTAATTACCTTACTCCAAACTACTTCAAAATCATCATCTGAAGCCACAGTGGTCCTGAAAGACTGAAGATCGAGCTGGGACAAACAGGATGCTAAAATGGGCAGGAGGACTGTCCCATCTGAGTCTTTCACTAAACTCAAACTCATGTTCAGAGCCCCTTTGGACTGTAGTGACCTCCTGTGAAATAAAATGCATGTTAAATATGATGTCAGCTCCTTTTGATCTAATGCTAATTGCTAGCTGCCGTTGATAGCAATGACCAAATCG